>NC_137276.1:6350714-6964285 GCF_054371585.1 Giraffa tippelskirchi
ACTGTATGACCCAGAAATCCCACTTCTGGATATGTATCCAAAGGAAATGAAAACAGGTTACAGAAGAGGTATCTGTCTTCCCATATTCATTGCTGCATCATTCACAATAACCAGGGTATGAAAACAACATAAGTGTCCATCAGTGAATGGATGGATCCAGAAAATGTATGTATGTATGATTGTTGTTGTTGCTAAGTTGCTTAGTTGTGTTCAACTCTTTGTGATCCCATGGACTGCAACATGCCAGTCCTCCCTGTCCCTTACCGTCTCCTGAAGTTTGCCAAAGCTCATGTCCATTGCATCGGTGATGCCATCCAGCCATCTCATCCTCTGATGCCTTCTTCTCCTTCTGCCCTCAATCTTTCCCAACATCAGGGACTTTTCCAGTGAGTCAGCTGTTCACATTAGATGACCAAAATACTGGAGCTTCAGCATCAGTCCTTCCAACAAGTATTCAGTGTTAATTTCCCTTATGATTGACTAGTTTGATCTCCTTGCTGTCCAAGGGACTTTCAGGAGTCTTCTCCAGCACCACAGTCTGAAGGCATCAATTCTTTGGCTTTCTGCCTACTATAAGGTCCAGCTTTCACAACCATATGTGACCACTGGGAAGACCATAGCCTTGACTATACGGACCTTTGTCAGCAGAGTAATGTCTCTGCTTTTCAACACACTGTCTAGGTTTGTCATAGCTTTCCTGCCAAGAAGTAATCATCTTCTGATTTCATGGCTGCAGTCACCATCAGCAGTGATCTTAGAGCCGAAGGAGAGGAAATCTGTCACTACTTGCACCTTTTCCCCTTCTATTTGCCATGAAGTAATGGGGCTGGATGCCATGATCTTAGTTTTTTTTAATATTTAACTTTAAGCTAAATATTGAAAATGTATGATTGTGACCATTCAGCCTTAAAAAAAGAAGGAATTGCTGTCATTTGTGACAACATGGATGCACCTGGGAGAGAATTTTACTAAGAGAATTAAGCCAGACAGAAAGAGTCAAAATCTACATGGTATCACTTATATACACCTAAAAACAAACACAGGAAAAAACAAGCGCAATGCTGAATTCATAGAAACAGAAAGTAGGAAAGTGGTTTTCCGGGGGCTGGAGGGTGGGGGAAGTGGGGAGAGGCTGGTAAAAGGGTCTAAACTTTCAGGTCTAAGATGAATAAAGTTTGAGTACCGAATGTATAACATTGAGACTAGTTGATAACACTGTATTGTATCTTTGAAATTTGCTAAAAGAGTAGGACATTAGTGTTCTCTACCAAAAAAGGACAAAAGAGATGAGGTGATGGATATATTAATTTGATGGAGGCAATCGTTTCACAATGTATATGTACATCAAACTGTTACATCATACTCTTAAAATATCTTACAAATCTAGGTCCCTTTAAACTTCTTCCTTCTGTACCAGAATATATGAAATGTGTTCAGTCTCCGACTTTTTAAAAATTTTATTTATTTATTTTTGGCTGTGCTGAGTCTTCATTGCTGTGCAGGCTTTTTCTCTAGTTGCAGTGAACAGGGGCTGCTCTCTAGCTCTAATTTGCAGGCTTCTCCCTGCAGTAGCTTCTCTTGTTGCAGAGCTTGGGTTCTAGGCACGTGGGCTTTGTTACTTGGAGCACATGGGCTCAGTAGTCCAGTTCCCAGGCTCTGGAGCTCAGGCTCAGTAGTTGTGGAACATGGACTTAGTTGTTCCTCAGCGTGTGTGATCTTCCCAGTTCAGGGATGGAACCCATGCCTCCTGCGTTGGCAGGTGGACTCTTTACCTCTGAGCCACCAGGGAAGCCCCAGTCTTTGACATTTTTTATTAGATGTCTACTATATTCTAGACACTGCAGATAAGTACTCTCTGCTGTCATACAAATCTGAACCTAAATATCAGGTTTCTGTGTGTCCTAACACTTTCCCTTTACATTTTTGTGGCTTTGAAACAGAAATGTTCCTGATGAGCAACGTCAAAGGAAACTCACCAGCCACCAGGCAGCATAGTCCTCCTAGCATGGTCACCATTTCCTCTACAGGCCAGCCAGCCAGCCATCACCTTCAGGGGATGAATTGCATTGCAGGCACCATGTGAGGCTGATTTTCAGTCTTGATCTATTTCCACGATTAAGTACTTTCAGTGCCTTCAGAAGGATTTTGCTTTGCTGTTTCTCCCAGAGAAAAGTCATTCTGTTCACAACAGATTGATGGTCACTGACCAGGCAAAGCAGTTAAAGGCAGTAGAAATTTCCAAAGCACCTCAGTGCATCTTGGCTCCTTGCAACCCAGCGAGATTCCTACAACAACTCATGAAACCAGAAGGACTGCCATTCAAGCCTCTCTTTTGACTATCAAAAGCTTCTGGCTAATTTCCTGGTCAATTAGTGTAATACCAGTCAAGGCAAACACAAAGCTGCAATTTTAACCACATAAGCAATGGAAATGAAATCCCAAAAAGCATCTCTCTCCAGGTTCTCCTTCTGTTTCTTCTTTGATTCATGTGTCATATTTATCTTTCAGTCCTCACCACAGTGAGCTTCCCAGTGGCGCTAGTGGTAAAGAACCCATCTGCCAATGCAGGAGACATAGGAGATGTGGGTTCGATCCCTGGGTTGGAAAGCTCCCCTGGAGGAAGACAGCAATCCACTCCAGTATTCTTGCCTGGAGAATCTCATGGTCAGAGGAGCCTGGTGGGCTATAATCCATAGGGTCATAAAGAGTCAGACACAACTGAAGTGACTTAGCATGCACACACACCCTACCACGGTGCCTACTACTTAGCAGACACTTATTTAGAATTTCCTGAATGGATTAATGAATAGATGGAATAGATGATGAATGGATGGATGGATGGATACACAAATACCATTCTTACTGATTAAACAGTGGCACAGATGCCATATAATGTAAATCAGTGTAACTCTCTCACTCTTGAAAATATTTTGAAGAGTTAATAAAACCATGACCAAATCCCAGTGTAGTACAATCAGCTTTTATATTCATTAGGCCCTTTATCAATTCTTATGTTAATAAGCTGGTATAGTTTGTCCATGAAATAGTATTCACTATTTAAATCAGGCCAAAAGTAACATCTAAACTTTCTTCACTGAAACTGTTCAGTTCAATTCAATCACTCAGTCGTGTCTGACTCTTTGTGACCCCATGAACCGCAGCATGCCAGGCCTCCCCGTCCATCACTAACTCCCTAAGTCCACCCAAACACATGCCCATCAAGTCGGTGATGCCATCCAGCCATCTCATCCTCTATCGTCCCCTTCTCCTCCTGCCTCCAATCCTTCCCAGCATTAGGGTCTTTTCCAATGAGTCAACTCTTCGCATCAGGTGGCCAAAGTATTGGAGTTTCAGCTTCAACATCAGTCCTTGCAATGAACACCCAGGACTGATCTCCTTTAGGATGGACTGGTTGGATCTTCTTGCAGTCCAAGGGACTCTCAAGAGTCTTCTCCAACACCACAGTTCAAAAGCATCAGCTCTTCGGTGCTCAGCCCTCAGTCCAACTCTCACATCCATACATGACTACTGGAAAAACCATAGCCTTGACTAGACGGACCTTTGTTGGCAAAGTAATGTCTCTGCTTTTTAATATGCTGTCTAGGTTGGTCATAACTTTCCTTCCAAGGAGTAAGCGTCTTTTAATTTCATGGCTGCAATCACCATCTACAGTGACTTTGGAGCCCAAACAAATAAAGTCTGACACTGTTTCCACTGTTTCCCCATCTATTTGCCATGAAGTAATGGGACCAGATGCCATGATCTTAGTTTTCTGAATGTTGAGCTTTAAGCCGACTTTTTCACTCTCTTCTTTCACTTTCCTCAAGAGGCTCTTTAGTCACTTTCTGCCATAAGGGTGGTGTCATCTGCATATCTGAGGTTATTGATATTTCTCCCGGCAATCTTGATTCCAGCTTGTGCTTCCTCCAGCCCAGCGTTTCTCATGATGTACTCTGCATAGAAGTTAAATAAGCAGGGTGACTGACAATATACAGCCTTGACGGACTCCTTTTCCTGTTTGGAACCAGTCTGCTGTTCCATGTCCAGTTCTAACTGTTGCTTCCTGACCTGCATACAGGTTTCTGAAACTAGTGTGCTTTTTTCCTCTTCCAGAACGTTCTTGGCTGATTCTCTGATAATGTAAGTCTATCCAGTACAACTGCAATCATGACGTCTCTGTCTCCAAACGCAGTGCCACACTGGGAAATGAAAACCAACAAAATCGCAAACTGACTCTTCATTAACCTTCTTTCTAAGCAGGTTCTTTGAGTGTGATAAGGTTTTATCATCGACTAGGGCGAGAGATCAATAATTTCCAGTGCAAAGGCAAACTAAAACTTCATAAATATTTATATAAGGAAAATAAAGCACTTTGCTACTTGGTTTTAAGTCTTTTTGGACCATGTGCTCAACAGATAGAGTCTAGGGCTTATCCTGTTTTGAAAAAAGAGAATGGTACATATTGCTATGGTCTGAATGTTTGTGTCTTTCCCAAAGTTGTGTATGTAAACACTAACCGCCAAAAGTGATGGTAGCATGTGGGGCCTTTGAGAGATGACTGGGTCATGAGGGTGGAGCCCTCATAAATTGGATCAGTGCTCTTGTAGAAGACCCTGCAGAGTTCCCTAACCTCTTTCACCATATGAGAACACAGTGAAAAGGCACAGCTATAAACTGGGAAGAGGGCCCTTGCTCAACCCTGCTGGTTGCTCATCTTGGACTTCTGGCTTGCAGGACTATCAGCAATAAATTTCTGCTGTTTATAAGCCCCCAATCTGTGGTATCTTGTTATTGCCTCCCAAACAGACTAAGTCACATATTCTGGAAATTACAAAGCTTACATTTTATGTTCAGATTTCTTGTATTTGTTTCTGTTTAGCATTTCAAGGATTTATCGTTGCTTTTTCCTGATTACAGTCATCAATCTTACACATCACTCATGCACAGTCCACAAAGACCTGCAAGTGACAAGCCAATGTCATGATGCCTATCGTCAGTTGCTCCTGTGTCCTTCTGGGATCACAGAGCCTGGTCCTTGAACACAGAACACTCAGAAAGATTTACCTTACCATGACCCTTGCTGTGGCACACCTTGAACCCTGGGGTCAGAAAGCTCCAATTCTAATCTTACTTCAGCTGCTTCCTAGATAACATCCTTTAGCACATTCTTCATCTTTCCAAGCATCAATCTTTATGCATAAATTAAGATAATAGTAGTGCTATGGATTATTATAAGGATTTGATAATACTTAATAGAGCACCTGGGACATGGGAACCATCCCAAATAATTTCTGTTCTTTGTAATAATATTGTCTACATCATCTCTGTATTATTCAGATGAATGTTGTTGTTGTTAAGTCACTAAGTCATGTCCAAATCTTCATGACCCCATGGACTGTAGCAAAGTAATGCTCAAAATCCTCTGAGCTAGGCTTCAACAGTGACGTGAACCAAGAACTTCCAGAGGTACCACCTGGATTTAAAAAAACGCAGAGGAACCAGAAATCAACTTGCCAACATCTGTTGGATCGTAGGAAAAGCTAGAAATTTCCAGAAAAACATCTACTTCTGCTTCATTGACTACACCAAAGCCTTTGACTGTGTAGATCACAACAAACTGTGGAAAATTCTTCAAGAGATGGGAATATCAACCACCTTACCTACCTCCTGAGAAACCTGTATGCAGGTCAAGAAACAACAGTTAGAACCAGACATGGAAAAATGGACTGGTGAAAATTGGGAAAGGAGTACATCAAGGCTGTATATTGTTACCTGCTTATTTAACTTATATGCAGAGTGCAGCATGAGAAATGCTGGGCTGGATGAGCACAAGCTAAAATCAAGATTGCCAGGAGAAATAGCAATAACCTCAGATATGCAGATGACGCCACCCTTACGGCAGAAAGCAAAGAACTAAAGAGCCTCTTGATGAAGGCCAAAGAGGAGAGTGAAAAAACTGTCTTAAAACTCAACATTCAAAAAACTAAGATCATGGCATCCAGTCTCATCACTTCATGGCAAATAGATGGGGAAACAATAGAAAGAGTGAGAGACTTTATTTTCTTGGGCTCCAAAATCACTGTGGATGGTGACTGCAGCCATGAAATTAAAAGACACCTGCTCCTTGGAAGAAAAACAATGACAAACTTAGACAGCATATTAAAAAGCAGAGACATTACTTTGCCAACAAAGGTCCATCTAGTCAAAGCTATGGTTTTTCCAGTAGTCATGTATGGTTGTGAGAGCTGGCAATAAAAAGGCTGAGTGCTGAAAAATTGATGCCTTAGAACTGTGGTGTTAGAGAAGACTCTTGAGAGTCCCTTGAACATCAAGGAAATCAAACCAGTTAATCCTAAAGGAAATCAACCCTGAATATTCATTGGAAGGACTAATGCTGAAGCTGAAGCTCCAATACTTTTGGCCACCTGATGCAAAGAGTCGACTCATTGGAAAAGACCCTGATGCTGGGAGAGATTGAGGGCAGAAGATGAAGGGACAACAGAGGATGAGATGGTTGGATGGCATCACCGACTCAATGGACATTAGTCTGAGTGGACTCCAGGAGATGGTGAAGGACAGGGAAGCCTGGCGTGCTGCAGTCCATGAGGTTGCAAAGAGTTGGACATGACTGAGCAACTGAACAACAACACATCTGTATTATTCAGATGGATGTTGTTGTTGTTAAGTCTCTAAGTCGTGTCCAAATCTTCTTGACCCCATGGACAGTAGCCCACAAGTTTCCTCTGTCCATGGAATTTCCCAAGCAAGAATACTGGAGTGGGTTGCCACCCCCTTCTCCAGGGGATCTTCCCAATCCAGGGATCCAAACCCACATCTCCTGCATTAGCAGGCAGGTTCTTTACCACTGAGCTACCAGGGAAGCCCTGTTATATGGATGTTATAGCCTAAAGAATGTTCCTCTTTGAAGAATAACTTACTTTTTTGCATGGATTTCAAAATATTGTAAAAGAACTTCCCTGAAGACCAACAAGACAAGAAAAGCATCAGTGTCCAGTCATCACATTCAGGAAGCTTCTCTTCAGTTCTCACCCTCTCCTGAGCCTACCCCCTGACTGCTGACTACTCTCTCTCTCCAGCCTTGCTGGGCTGCACACAAACTGCTGGTCTCGCACCTAAAACACTTTATTTCTACTTATTCACGTCTTGATTGCCCTCACTAGACTAGAAGCACCCTAGAATATATGACTTTGTCTAATTCATCTTTGTATCCCCAGCTCCAAGCTTGGCATTTGTAGGCATACAGTGTCTATGGAATGAATTAATTCGTAATGCTGAACATAGTCAAAAATACAGAAAGAGCAGGTGTGACTTGATTTTTTGTTTAGCATTCAGAAAGCATGACCTGTTTCCCCCATACAAGGTCACAATGTTTCTAAATTACTTCAACTTTCTCTCTAGTTCTTGTTTTTTCTAGTACAGAGTCATTGCTGCTCTTGATAGATTGAAAGAGTTAGAAATTTAGTTTGATTCTGACCAATCCAACCAGCTCATTTTGAATCCAATGGATAAAGAAAGCTGTGCTGATTGAGTGTATCTTGTGGAATGAATTGATTACAGAAAAGAAGCCAGAATAGAAACAATTTGGGAAATGACTTAGACTGAAATCATGGTGACTTGCTGTGACCCTTGTAATAACTGTAGTGGTGCCAAAGATAGCAGAAAGAGGAAAGGAGAGCCGCTAAACCCATACTTTTTTTAAACAGAATTTAATTGACATATAACATTGTGGAAGTTTAATGTGTACAATGGTGTTGATTTGACACTTTTTTATATCGCAGTATGATTACCACTTAGTGTGAGCTAACTTCTTGAACGCGTTACATAATTATCATTTCATTCTGCAGTGAGAACAATTAAGGTCTGGTCTCTTAGCACCTTTGAAGTTTAATTGTACAGTGTTGTTGACTGTAATCGCCATGCTGCACACCAGCTCTCCCGGACTGCTTTATCTTCTAGTTGCTAGTTTGTATCAAGGCCCTCATCTCCCAGCCCCTGGGAACCACCATTCTACTCTGTTTCTAGGAGTTTGGCTTTTTTAGATGCCTCATGTAAGTGAGGTCAGGCAGTATTTGTCTTTCTCTGACTCATTTTGCTTAGCATAATGCCCTCAAGATATCTATGTTTTCACAAGTAGCAGGATTTCCTTCTTTCTCATGGTTGAATATGTTCCATTGTATGTATACACTACGTCTACCTTATCCATTCATCTTTGGACGGATACAGATTGTTTCCATATCTTGGCTACTGTGGATAATGCTTCAATGAGCACGAAAGGATATGGGAGAGATATCTGCATTGCCATGTTCATTGTAGCATTATACATATACTTTTGGAGATATACCCAGAAATAGGATTGCTGGATCCGTTTTTGTTTTTTGAGAAACCTCCATATTTTCCACCATGGCTAAACCAATTTGCATTCCCACCAACAATGCACAGGGTTCATTTTCTCCACATCATTGCCAACACTTGTTATCTCTTGTCTTCTTGATTTTAGGCATTCTAATAGGTGTGAAGTGAGATCTCTTTGTGATTTTGATTTACATTTCCCTGACGATTAGTGATCTTGAGCACCTTTCCATGTACCCATTGGCTGTTTGGATATCTTTTTTGGGAAAAATGTCAATTTTGTTCCTCTGTCCATTTTTAATGGGATTTAATTGGATTGTTTTTGTCACTGTTGATGTTACTAAGTTATATGAGTTCTTTACATGTTGGGAGTATTAGCCCCTTGTCTGATAAGATGATTTGCAAATATTTTTACCCATTCTGTTGATTGCCTATTCATTTTGTTGATTGTTTCTTTTTCTGTGCAGAAGCTTTGTAGTTTGATAGGGTCTAACTTGTTTAGTTTTGCTTTTGTAACTTCTGCTTTTGGTGTCATATCCAAAAATTCATTCCCAAGTCCACCGTGTTAACAAGCTTTTTTCCTGTGTTTTCTTCTAGCAGTTTTATAGTATCATCCCTCCTGTTTAAGGCTTTAGTCCATTCCAGATTCATTTTTGTGGGTGGTATGATAGAAGCCCAATTTCATTCTTCTGCATGTGGTTATCTAGTTTTCCTACCATCATTTATTGAAGAACCTATTCTTTCCTCATTAACTGTTCTTGTCTCCTGTGTCAAATATTAGTTGCCCATATATGCGGGGGTTTATTTCTGGACTCTCCATCCCATTGGTCTATGTGTCTGTTTTTAGGCTAGTACCACATGTTTTAATATGCTTTCCTGGTGGCTCAGACGGTAAAGGCTCAACCTGCGATGTAGGAGACCTGGGTTTGATCCCTGGGTGGGGAAGATCCCCTGGAGAAGGAAATGGCAACCCACTCCAGTATTCTTTCCTGGAAAATCCCATGGACAGAGGAGCCTTGCAGGTTACCGTCCATGGGGTCGCAAAGAGTCAGACACGACTGAGAGACTAACACATACGTTTTAATTACTATAGTTTCGCAGTGTAGTTTGAAATCAGAAAGTGTGATGTCTCTGGCTTTGTTCTTCTTCAGGACTGCTTTAGCTCATCAGAATCTTTTGTGGTTCCATACAAATTTTAGAATTTTTTTAGTGTTCCTATGAAAAATGCCATTGGAATTGTGGTAAGGATTGCATTGAATCAATAGATGGCTCTGGGTAACCATATGTATATTTTAACAATATTAATTCTTCCAGTCCATGAACACAGGATATGATGTCTTTCCATATGTTTGTGACTTCTTCAGTTTTATTATACAGATCTTTCACTTTCTTGGTTAAGTTTATTCCTAAGTATTTTATTGTTTTTGATGCTATCTTGAGTGGGATATGTTTTTCAATTTCTTCTTCAGATGTTTCATTATCAACATATGGAAACACCATTGATTTCTGATGTTCATTTTATATTCTGCAGCTTTACTGGATTTGTTAACTAGTTCCAACATTGTTTTTGATCGAATCCTTAAGATTTTCTACATGTAAGATTATATTGTATACAGATAATGACATTTTACTTCTTACTTTATGATTTCAGTTCAGTTCAGTCGCTCAGTCGTGTCTGACTCTCTGCGACCCCATGAATTGCAACACGCCAGGCCTCTCTGTCCATCACCAACCCCCTGAGTCTACCCAAACCCATGTCCATCAAGTCGGTGATACCATCCAACCATCTCATCCTCTGTCGTCCCCTTCTCCTCCTGCCCCCAATCCTACCCAGCATTAGGGTCTTTTCCAATGAGTCAACTCTTCGCATGAGGTGGCCAAAGTATTGGAGTTTCAGCTTCAACATCAGACCTTCCAATGAACACCCAGGACTGATCTCCTTTACGATGGATTGACTGGATCTCCTTGCAGTCCAAGGGACTCTCAAGAGTCTTCTCCAACACCACAGTTCAAAAACATCAATTCTGCGGCGCTCAGCTTTCTTCACTGTCCAACTCTCACATCCATACATGACCACTGGAAAAAACATAGCCTTGACTAGACGGACCTTTGTTGACAAAGTCATGTCTCTGCTTTTAAATATGCTATCTAGGTTGACCATAACCTTCATTCCAAGGAGTAGGCGTCTTTTAATTTCATGGCTGCAATCACCATCAGCAGTGATTTTGGAGCCCAGAAAAATAAAGTCTGACACTGTTTCCACTGTTTCCCCATCTATTTCCCATGAAGTGATGGGACCAGATGCCATGATCTTAGTTTTCTGAACGTTGAGCTTTAAGCCAACTTTTTCACTCTCCTTTTTCACTTTCATCAAGAGGCTGTTTAGTTCTTCTTCACTTTCTGCTGTAAGGGTGGTATCATCCGCATATCTGAGGTTATTGATATTTCTCGCAGCAATCTTGATTCCAGCTTGTGTTTCTTCCAGCCCAGCGTTTCTCATGATGTACTCTGCATATAAGTTAAAAAAGCAGGGTGACAATATACAGACTTGACGTACTCCTTTTCTGATTTGGAGCCAGTCTGTTGTTCCATGTCCAGTTCTAACTGTTGCTTCCTGACCTGCATGCAGGTTTCTCAAGAGGCAGGTCAGGTGGTCTGGTATTCCCATCTCTTTCAGAATTTTCCACAGTTTATTGTGATCCACACAGTCAAAGGCTTTGGCATAATCAATAAAGCAGAAATAGATGTTTTTCTGGAACTCTCTTGCTTTTTCGATGATCCAGCGGATATTGGCAATTTGATCTCTGGTTCCTCTGCCTTTTCTAAAACCAGCTTGAACATCTGGAAGTTCACGGTTCACGTATTGCTGAAGCCTGGCTTGGAGAATTTTGAGCATTACTTTACTAGCATGTGAGATGAGTGCAATTGTGCGGTAGTTTGAGCATTCTTTGGCATTACCTCTCTTCGGGATTGGAGTGAAAAGTGACCTTTTCCAGTCCTGTGGCCACTGCTGAGTTTTCCAGATTTGCTGGCATATCGAGTGCAGCACTTTCACAGCATCACCTTTGAGGATTTGAAATAGCTCTACTGGAATTCCATCACCTCCACTAGCTTTGTTCGTAGTGATGCTTTCTAAGGCCCACTTGACTTCACATTCCAGGATGTCTGGCTCTAGGTGAGTGATCACACCATCGTGATTATCTGGGTTGTGAAGATCTTTTTTGTACAGTTCTTCTGTGTATTCTTGCCATCTCTTCTTAATATCTTCTGCTTCTGTTAGGTCCATACCATTTCTGTCCTTTATCGAGCCTATTTTTGCATGAAATGTTCCTTTGGTATCTCTAATTTTCTTGAAGAGACTCTAGTCTTTCCCAATCTGTTGTTTTCCTCTATTTCTTTGCATTGATCACTGAGGAAGGCTTTCTTATCTCTCCTTGCTATTCTTTGGAACTCTGCATTCAGATGGGAATATCTCTCCTTTTCTCCTTTGCTTTTTGCTTCTCTTCTCTTCTCAGCTATCTGTAAGGCCTCCTCAGACAGCCATTTTGCTTTTTTGCATTTCTTTTCCATGGGGATGGTCTTGATCCCTGTCTCCTGTACAATGTCAGGAACCTCTGTCCATAGTTCATCAGGCACTCTGTCTATCAGATCTAGTCCCTTAAATCTATTTGTCACTTCTACTGTGTACTCATAAGGGATTTGATCTAGGTCATACCTGAATGGACTAGTGGTTTTCCCTACTTTCTTCAATTTAAGTCTGAATTTGGCGATAAGCAGTTCATGATCTGAGCTACAGTCTGCTCCCGGTCTTGTTTTTGCTGACTATATAGAGCTTCTCCATCTTTGGCTGCAAAGAATAATCAATCTGATTTCGGTGTTGACCATCTGGTGATGTCCACGTGTAGAGTCTTCTCTTGTGTTGTTGGAAGAGGGTGTTTGCTATGACCAGTGCGTTCTCTTGGCAAAACTCTATTAGCCTTTGCCCTGCTTCATTCTGTACTCCAAGGCCACATTTGCCTGTTACGCCAGGTGTTTCTTGACTTCCTACTTTTGCATTCCAGTCCCCTATAATGAAAAGGACTTGGATGCCTTTTATTTCTGTCTTGCCTAATTGCTCTAGCCAGGTACCATGCTGAATAAGAGTGGTAAGAGTGGGCACCCTTGTCTTGTTCCTGATATTATAGGGAAAGCTTTCAGTCTTTCACTGCTGATTGTGAAGTTAGCTGTGGGCTTGTCATGTGTGACTTTTATTATGTTGAGGTATGGTTCTTCTATACCCAATCTGTAGAGGGTTTTATCATCAAAAAGTACTGAATTTTGCCAAAGATCTTTCTATATCTATTGAGATGATCATATAATTTTTACCTTTCATTCTATTAATGTGGTATATCACATTTATTGATTTGCATGTATTGAACCATCTTTGTGTCCCAGGGATAAATCTCACTTAGTGTGTGATCCTTTTATATATTGCTGAGTTTGATTTTTAGTTGAAAATTTTTGCACCTATGTTCATTCAAAATATTTAGATATAGTTTTCTTTTCTTGTAGTTTCCTTATCTGTTAATTGTCTTACCAAAGGGTAATGGTATATTTATAAAATGAGTTTGGACATGTTCCCTCCTCTTAAATTTTTTGGAAGTGCTTGAAGCAGATTGTGTTGTTTTTTTGTTTTTGTTTTTTGGAGTCAATCCCTTTACTCTTCAGTCTTGTTTAGAATTTCTATTTCATCCTGATTCAGTCTTAGTAGGTCTTCTGTTTCTAGGGATTTATCCATTTCTTCTAGGTCATCCACTTTGTTAGCATATAATTGTAGTAGTAGCAGTCTCTTATGATCTATATATTTTTGTAGTATCAGCTGTATTGTCTCCTTTTTCATTTCTGACTCTGAGTCTTTTCTTTTTTGCTTGTCAATTTTGTTTATTTATTCAAAAAACAGCTCAGGTTTTGTTGATCTTTCTTGTTTTTGAAGTCTCTATTTTATTTCCATTCTGATTTTTGTTATTTCCTTCCTTCTGCTAACTTGGGACTTGGTTTGTTCTTCTTTTTCTAGTTCCTTGAATTGTAAAGTTAGGTTGTTTGAGATCTTTTCTATTTTCTTAATATTTGCACTTATCACTGTAAACTTCCTTCTTGAAACTGCTGCATTTTTAATGGATACTTGTGACAACTTTTGACAGGAATGTGGACGGAGTCTCACACATTGCACTTACAGTCATGAAATAGATGATATAATCATGTTGATGGAGGCTGCCTGAATGGATATTGACAGGTGCATGTCACGCTTTCCAGTTCACATGCAATGAAGACATTTTCTCTCTTACTTTTCCTCAAGGAATATTATTTCTGAAGTATTCTAATTTCACCTTTTTATCTCCTTTGATTTCTTTTTTCTGTCTGCAGCCTGGTTTTGTTGTGTTCTAGTACTTTTGATATCATAAAGTAACAAGCAATACTATACCAATAACAAACACTTATTTTTATAAGAAAACAAAGAAATGTGTTGCCTTTTTGTATGTTTCTCTTTTACATAAGAGACTCTGATACTTGTGTACATTATTAAAGAGACATCTTAAAGATGTTTATAGGATTAAAAAAATGATGTCCTGCAACAGGACTAATGAAAGCCTAAAGGGTAAAATAAGGAGTATTTCTCAATTTTTCTAACAAGTTTGATTTGAATTTAAGGTGTAAAATTCTCTTAATTCCATAATCTGAATTGATAACAGTACCATGTTATCATAAACAAAAATTCTCTGATATGGTGCTTCATAACTGTAATTTTTTTTCTTGATTCTTTGAGACTATGTTTGTTCTCTACACAAGAGAATAGGTCCCATTTGTACAGGAAAGATTTTTTAAATGGTTATAATGTTTGTCTAGCACAGATGTTGAGATATTGACAAAGCCATTTTTCATGTCAGTGATGGCCATCAGTGAGATACAAAAGCTTACCTGGTTGTTAGCTAAAAATCCAAAATTAAATTATAGGCTAAAATGTTATTCAAACCAAGGTTAACAAGTTAAATTGAATGAGCATAGAGAGATTCTTATTTAATGAACCTGAAGTAAGATACCAAAGACTTGAGTGGCAGACTGCTTGCATCCAAGTTCCTCCAAGCAAGTCTTATTGGCCAAAAGCCTGGTCATGAAGAAGAGCTTCTTCAGCAACTGAATTCCCAACCCCTGTTACCATATAATCAAGCGTGAGGTCATTCTTGATTTTGATATGTCATTTTGTTTCATTCATTATATTATATTTAGTTTTCGTTTTGTGCAGATCCATATCTAGGTTCTCCCCAGGCTTACTTTCCACATTCTTAAGTCAAAATATTGTTTACTTTTATCTTTTAAATAATCAATGGGAAAGAAAACCTACTCCTATCAGAGTCTCAAATCTTTAAGAGAAAGCTTTGAAACAAATCTGGAGTCAGAAGGTTGGAGTCAGATTAATTTAGATCCCAATCCTAATCTTGATTATCAAATGCATCCTCTCTTAAGGCCTTTGTACCTTCTGCAAAATTGCGCACAATTATAGGACTTTGTGAGTCTTTGTAAATATTCATTGAGAGTGTCCTTAGCACCCTTCTTGACACACAATAGGAGCTCAAATGATAGTGGTGGCCACCATCATTGCATGCTAAGTCACTTCAGTCATGTCCAACTCTTTGCTACCCTATGGACTGTGGCCCGCCAGGCTCTTCTGTGCATGGGATTCTCCAGGCAAGAATACTGGAGTGGGTTGCCATGCCCTCCTCCAGGGGATCGTCCTGACCCAGGGATCAAACCCACATCTCTTACATCTCCTGCAATGGCAGGCAGGTTCTTTACCACTAATGCCCCAGGGAAGCCCAGGCCACCATCATTATTCTGTAATAATAATAATCAGCATTCCACATCTTACCAACATTAAATCTCCTGTCTTCTGATCTGTTGCTTTTTAAAAAATTTTGCAGTCTGATACTATTTTCTATTTTCCCCCTCTTCTACATTTCTTGGCCTTCCCTTGTGACTCAGCTGGTAAAGAATCTGCTTGCAATGTGGGAGACCTGGGTTCAATCCCTGGGTTGGGAAGATCCCCTGGAGAAGGGAAAGGCTGCTGCTGCTGCTAAGTTGCTTCAGTCATGTCTGACTCTGTGCGACCCCATGGATGGCAGCCCACCTGGCTCCTCTGTCCCTGGGATTCTCCAGGCAATAATACTGGAGTGTGTTGCCATTTCCTTCTCCAAAGGAAAGGCTACCTGCTCCAATATGCCTGGAGAATTCCATGGACTGTATAGTCCATGGGGTCGCAAAGAGTCAGACACGACTGAGCGGTTTTCACTCAATATATTCCTAGTATTTCTTGACAACAAGCCTTTCATGAAAGGCTATCATAGATATTCCTCATAGTGCAGCTGCAGCAATGGACAGACACTAGTGTGCATTTGACCGAGTTACCAGCTCTTGTCCCTCTTACTCTCTGCTTGGCACACTCCTCCTTTAAAAAATACAATGACAGATTCACTAGAGCTCTCTACGAATAGAGTGGCCCTTATTTAAATAAAGGGTGCTCTTTTCTGAAAGGTTAGGAGCCGTGACTTCAGATTTCTTTCTAAACTCTTAGATGAAAAGAGTCTATGGTCCACTGACATCACATTACAGAATTACCTTCTGTTTAACCATGTACATCTCTTTGCTTTAAGAAACCATGAGATATTTTGTTAGAAACCCTTCTGAATGTTTTAGTCCAGTTTATTTTCTGTAAGTTTATTATCTTTAAGCGGAAAAGAGATTATCGTATTTTAGTTATACTGTTGCCTCCTATACAATTGAAAGAAAAGAATTGTATGACTCTGAAATAAAATGATAGAGAATGTGCTTAATTCAGCTATTTACTTATTCTGAACACAAGACAGGATATGCCCTAGATCAGTGATTCAGAGTTCTCTTGGGAATGACAATGTCTTGCCATGCCTAGTTTTATATTGTCTACCTTTCACATGTCTTAAATTTCATCTTGTATCTTTATTTAAAATGACAGTCAACTCTATTTTATGTTATATGTAAATGAATCCCCTAAGAGACTTTGTGATAATTAATCCCATGCTGTGGAATAAGAAAGCCAGAATTCTGAATCGTGGCTTTGGGCAGAGAACACTATTTACACCTCTCACTTGAGTTGTGAACCTTTGAAGCAAAGGGTGGTGGAGCCCGAGAAGGTCTCGAATGCATGTTGATTCGTGATGATCTTTCAGAGGGAGTCCCCAAGGATGTTCTTAACTTTCCTGGGGATGTTTCCGTGATTGTGACATGTACTCAGGGGCATCATTGAGCTAACCCAGGGCATGGTCTGTTTTATTTTACCAGCCATGCAGTTTCCTGGCCCTCGGCTTGAGGGCCACAGTGAACTGACTCCCTCGGGGGAGCTCTCTGCAGCATACAGGTCAGGGTGAGGACAGCCATTTCTTGATGCTAAGCTCACACACAGTGAGTGTGGATTTCCATCCCACGGCTTTGCAGAGAGATCTTCCAGGGCCCCCATGCCAAAAGAAGGGAAGAGAATATCCCACCCACCCTTGAGGATTGAATGCCAATGGGCTTCCTTGCATGACGCCACGGCCCCCGTGGCATTCCAGAATGGAACTTCCTTCTCCCTCCACAGCCAACTTGCAGGGCAGCCAGAGGCTGGGCTGGTTTTCCAAAGGCCATACAAGGGGGCGCTTCTTCCGTGCTATTCGATGGGATGACTCAGCCTTTTTCTTGACACCCACCCCCCTCAGTTCACACTCGTGTCTTGCCAACCTCCCGCTCCTTCACTCTCACTCCACTGAGTGAAATAACCGGGTTATGCTTCAGAACTCCTTGTACCATTCCTCAATTGTTTTTGATGAGAGACAAAAATTCTAGGGCATTTATAGGCAGTTTCCAAAGCAAATCATGTACACAGAAAAAGACAAATAGACTCAATGCTGTGTTTTTGGCACTCTTCACCGACTGTTTTAGAGACATATGTTTAAAATAAAAACCTTTAGAAATCTCTTCTTGGTGTTCCCGTGGTTCGCCTGGTTTGGTTTGTATTCTCTGAGCAATTGTTATTGTTCCCATTAAATAATAATAATATCCTTTAACATTGCCCCACGAGCAGGCAAGGCCAAGGCTGGGGAGAGTTGAAAGTGTCAGCGGCCAGTTGTGTGGCCTGCTGGCGGCCGTGTAGACTGGTCTCCGGAAGGTCGTGTTTGTTTCGCTCCGTGGTGTTCTTTCCTGTCTTTGTAAACACACCGACTCCTTGTGCGTTTACTTGGTGTGGGTCCCTGTGAAGTGATGTCGTGGGCCGTGTCATTGTGTTTCTGCCCGTTCTCGCGGGACTCTAGCTCTGCAGGTGCTCTCTGTGTCTCCCCCCCTCCCCCTGACTCCCACAGTTCTTGAGCAAAACTCTCCGCTTGCGGGGGGCAGGCCCTTACTTCGGCAGCTCCGAGCTGTGTGGCAAGCAGAGGGGACAGGGTTTGCTCTGGCCCAAAGAGCCAGCCCATCCCCGTGAAGCATCCATGGTACTTTACCCACAACCAGCTGCTGGCTCTCCCCGAGTCCATCAGTGGCCGGTTCAGTTTCTCCTTCCCCACGGCCTCCTCTCTTCATCTCTCAAGACAAGGCAGGTCTCCTGACGTGGCTTTCACGTTGTGGATATTCGAGGGACTGATAAAGGGCCTGGTACAGAGCAAAACAGAAGAGGAGCTCCTGGGATGGGGGTCTCAAGCTCATCCCAGGGGCGTTGGGCATCCTGGGGAAACTGATGTGGGGCCCCCTGAACTGGAGGGGTCTGGGAGCCTCTGTTGCTCATTCCCACACCCGAGGTGCCTCTGGGGGAAGAAAGACGGGCCCCCCACTTCCAGGGTGTGCTCTCCTCCTCCACAAAGCCTCCACACGTGGGACGAGGTGTGTCCCAGAGAGCTTGAGTTAGTAACAACCAGGCAGTCAACGCTCAGGTTCCTGTCGGGCAGGGTAGCTGCACAGGTTGGAGCCAGCCTACCCCACCTCCACCCCGACGGGCACTGAAGGAGCATCTTCATCTGCCAGGAGCCATGCCCGAGATCAGGGACTGGGCATCACCACAATAACCACTCGGTTTCCCTCCTCCCAAACCACAAGCCGTCTGCGAGGAGACAGTTGAAGACCATGTGGTCTTCTGGCTCCAGGTCCAGATTCCTACCAGCTCCCAGTGATGCAGTGGGTCTCTGGGGGTGGGGATGAGGGGGTCAGGCTGTACCTGGACCAGGTGATCAAAGGTAGCATCAGCAGGAGCGACACAGGGACACCACGTGTCTCCACGTGGGGTACCTGGAGCAGGACGCCTCACCTGGGAAGCAGTTTTGTTGAGAATGTGTCGCCTCATTGAATCCCAAGGACATAACACACAAACCTGGATGAGGAACATTTTGTTTAAAAAGGAAGAGGGGCTATATTCTTCCAAAATGTCAACATCGGCTGAAAAGAAATGCAGCAGAAATGTTTCAAATGCAGGAAGGTGAAGGGTTGTGGTGCCACACCAAGGCATAGGGAGGGCAGTGATCCGAGGTCAGATAGTGAGGATGGCTGCACGACTGTGCAGATACAACTATCATGAGGTTATGCCTTTTGAATGGATGAATCGTATGGTGTGTGGATTATTTCACAAAGTTGCTGATTTTCTTTAAAAGAGAGAGAGACAAGGGGACGTGACCACCTAGTGCAATACCTGATGCTGTACTGAATTCTGTCCTGGAAGGGAATAAATTCTACTGAGAGCATCACTGAGTAAGCTATCAACTTCAGAATATGAGTGAAGAGCGAAGAAAAGTATTGTGTCACTGTGCCGTTTACTGACATTAACAACTGTAGTGCGACTAGGAGAGAGAGCAGGCCTATTCATAGGAAATACACCACTAAGTATTTAGGGGCAAAGGGCCACAATATGTGTGCATGTGGGTTCAGTCACTTCAGTCGTGTCTGAATCTTTGCAACCCCATGGGCTGTAGCCCACCAGGCTCCTCCGTCCATGGGATTCTCCAGGCAAGAATGCTGGAGTGGGTTGCCATGCCCTCCTCCAGGGGATCTTCCCAACTCAGGGATCGTAGCCGCATCTCTTGCCTCTCCTGCATTGGAAAGCTGTTTCTTTACCCCTAGCACCACCTGGGAAGCACAACAATGTGTGTCATCACTCTAAAATCATTCAGGAAAAAATACGTGTGTGTATGTGTGGTGTGTGCAGTGAGGTAGGGGTGGTTTAGGGAGAGACAGAGATACAGATAGTGTGCGAGTCGGAACACACACTAGCCCAAAGGATAAAGCAAGTAGATGAAAAGTAACAACAGACTTAATGCTATTTGTTTCCACACACATTCCTGGGTCCAGGGCCTCCAAGATGCTGACTCCCTGGCCTGGGGAGGGTTCGGGCTCCTCTGAGATCTGAGGCTGAAAGCCAGGACCGGAGTCAGAAATTCTCCAGTGTCTGAGCCCCAGGCCTATGCTGACACACCTCTCAGGAATATTGTGCAGACAGGCCAAGAGACTGAATCAGCATAGTGACTTTTTTAAATACTTTTTTCCCTCCGTTAACTTTCAAACTTTTTTTTCGGAAACCTTTTCACTATGTTCAAGAACAGAGAAAATAGTATATTCATCCTCCCAGATATCAGTGGTTCTTCAACTATGGGCGTTTTTGCCTTCGAGGGGAGGTTTGGCCACGTCTGGAGGTAGTTTTCTCGTTTGTTTAGTCGCTCAGTCATGTCCGACTCTTTGCGAGCCCACGGACTATAGCTTAGACAGGCTCCCCTGTCTGTGGGATTCTCCAGGCAAGAGCACCGTAGTGGGTTGCCATTTCCTCCTCCAGGAGATAGTTTGTGTTCTTACAAATGGAGATTGTTACCAGTAGGTAAAGGCCAGGGTTGTCGTTACACATCCTGCATCACGCAGGACAGCCCCTAGCTCAGGATTATCCAGTGCCAAGCATCAACAGTGCCCAGGGTACAGGGACCTGCCCAGACACCCACCACCCAGCTTCAGTAAGTTTTCAGCCTGAGGTCATTTCAAACAGACATCAGACATCATGTCATTTCACCCCTCCACATGTTAATATGCGTTTCTACAATAAAATGGAATTTTCTTTTTGTGGCCACAGCACCGTTGTCATACCCAGGAAAATGAGTAATCTTTCCCCAGAACCGACCCAGATAGTTAGCCGTCCAGATGTACATGTTCTGGGAGAAGCGATGCTCGGACCTCTGGAGAGCTGAAATGTGATACTGAATTTTGGGAATGTCCAGGCTTGTGGGAAAAATGAAGATCACTGACTTGACATTTTATCCATGTTCTTGTTTGAGCCATTTCCTCATCTTCTGAGCCACAGGATGCATAACTTTTTTCTGACCCCCGAGAAGTGTTGATTCATTCAGTAAGCTTGTAGGTGATTATATTCTCTTTTTTTCCCCCCTTTCATGAAACTCTCAGGAGAGATTACTGAGGCAGATCATTGTAGATGACATTTTTTTGATCATTCAGTTGTGCCTTCCTCCTCCTCAACATGTTTGGCTGTTTTATTCCCCCAGACACATGGAAAGCTTTCAGCTTTTAATGAAGAACTCCTTTCTGGAGCATGTTTTTAGAATATGAGTTTAGTAGCACACATGATGTAATCCCAATTCCCATCTTTGCGTGCAAGATGGTTCTGTGAAAATGAAACCATAAATCCCATCTGAATTCTAGTTGCTGGGTTCTTTAGAGGAAGTATTCTTCTGTTTTCCTTTTTTTTTTTTTTTCTTAAAGAAACCACAGTTCTTTGTCATTTGAGAAACAGATCCATGGCTGAGAAACCAGAAATATTGGAAGCATGTTTGTCTTTTTTTTTTTTTTCCTGGCCAAAGTTTGTCCAAAGGAATGAAGTAATGTTCTGGGCTGGGCACATGGAGGTGTCCGTTTTTGCCCTGTACCCAGGACATCTGGGAGACTTCACAATGGAGAACTTACGTCTAGAAGGAAAAAGCTCTCACTCGTTGCTGAGTGCTGTAAGATTTGTCATTGCTGCAATGCTAGCAGCATTTTTTTTTTCTTTAATGCACTCCAAGTAAGGAATACATTCCCAGGTAGCTGGTGAGTCTGCAAATTTCGTAAGTGTAATGAATTACTGCTTCAATCAAATACAACCCAATTCATCACCCAGGTCGTGGTTTTTACCAGTTTCATAATTTGAGACTATTTCCATGGTGGCTCAGATGGTGAAGAATTTGCCTGCAATGCAGGAGACCCAGGTTCAATCCCTGGGTTGGGAAAATTCCTGGAGAAGGGAATGGCAACCCACTCCAATATTCTTGCCTGCAGAATCCCACGGACAGAGGAGCCTGGCATGCTATAGTCCTTGGGGTTGCAAAGAGTCAGACATGACTGAGCTACTAACACTTTACCTACTAAAGATCTCTGTTTTTCCTGACCCAGGGTGATATCTTGTCATGTATTTCATTATTTAATTAGATCAGCAAGGCCGTTCATATCACTCTATCTTAAGAATAATGAAAGCAACAGCATGTATCCCCAACCACCATTCTGACTAAATCACTTAAGTACTTGTAGGAAGTTAGCTGTTAGTATTAATATTAGCCAAATTCTTCTATAACCCAGGGAGCTACACTTGAATAAGAAATTAAAATGCCATGAAAAGTGTCCATTTACCCTATCAGGGCCCACATGGAGGAAGCAAAGAGTTCGGACACCCAGCTGTGGGAAAGTCGATTGATGAGGCCTTTCCCCTGGAGAGAAATCCATCAGTGGCCATCGTCACTGGTGTCTGTTCTTTGGTCCTTCTTCTTGAAAGTTCCACAGCATCAGGTCTAAATGCAAAATCCTTCCAGACACACACAAAAAGAGAAAGAAGCCCAGCTGCTGATCAGGTAGTAAATCATCCAAGCATTTAGAATAGTTACTGGGAAACAGAAATATTTACGTTGGGTATTACAATAATTTTGTTATGGCTTCTTTTTCTTTCTTTCTTCTTTTTTTTTTTTAAAAAAGGAGTCAGAAGAATACTTCCTGTAAAGAATGGAACAACTAGAATTCCGATGGGGTTTATGATTTTGTTTTACCATTTTGCGTTTTATGGCCCTTCATTATCCTAAGGATTTGTATTTCTTAAACAGCTCTTTCGTGGACATTGATGCCCACTCTGTGCTGGCAGAAATCTGGGGCTCTTTCCAGCCCAGGGCAGGAAAGAGGGTGCTCTTGGCTAGGACTCCACACACCCAGGTTCGCTCCCTGAGGCCCTTTTTAAGAAAGGAGAAAGACGCCCATTTCCAAACCCAACCACGTCACTTGTTACAAGCATTAGCAAGAGGGTCTGAACAGTTCCGTGGCGAATTTGGGGAGCTCAGAAAGTGAGGGTCCTTTTTCCTGCCTTGGGTCACTTCCTGGCAGCCCTCCCTTGATGCTGATGGTATGGAAATCTGCAGAGCAGAGCTCTCTTTGAGCAAGCAGAAGGGAGCACATTGGATCAAACACACACTCTGCAAGTTTGGTTCAGTGCAGGTCAGTGTTGAAGTGAGCCCAGCTGGCTGCTCCGCAGGTCTGCCTGGGAACTGGCGGGCTGGCTTCCGCCAGAACATCCCGAGGCCAAGAACATCCCCTCTTTTGCCCCAGAGCACCAATTAATAAAGTTCCTCCTTGAGCGATGTGGGTGAGGAAAACAGGCTGAACGGCATCCAGCTTTCATAGAGCAGCTTCCCAGGTCATCAGACCTGCAGCCTGGCTGAACTTTCAGCCAGGTAACTCCTGCAGCCCGTCAAGAATTGGCTGCTCTGTGGGTCCAGGCAGACTGTTCATCTTGCTTCTCGGGTTTAAAGTTGTGTGGCCATCGATTTAAGGGAGTTTTCATTGGTGGTTCTGAATAATCTGACTAGACTTTTTTTAAAGCTGGAAATTGAGAAAATGCTCTTTGGGGAAAAAAAAAATTAAGTATTTTCTTTGTTCCACAGTGTGAAACAAAGGCCAGATCTGTGCTAGGTGGCAGAACTTTTAAGGGTCAAAGTATCTTTTATCTGATTGTGTGTGTGTGTGTATGTGTTTTGGGTGGTGGTGGTGGTGGTCTTTGATTCTTGGTTTTTGAAATAGGAAGAAACACTTTGTCGTACCCCAAAAAGAGCAGCAGTTCAGTAATGACTCAATATTGTTTCTGAGTGCCTCCGTTGTATTTTTCTCCTTCTCGATATTTACAGTCCTTCCAAAAGTGCTTTATTGAGCACCTACTGGAAAGCCTAGCATGCTGCAGTCCACAGGGTCACAAAGAGTTGGACACGACTGAGCAACTGAACAGCAACAACTGGGTTCCAAGCCCAAATCTAGGGCTGAGGATACAGAGGGGATCAGACAGATGAGTGTTTGTTGTGTAAGTTGCTCAGTCGTGTCCAACTCTTTCAGACCCCATGGACTGTAGCCCACCAGACTCCTCTTTCCGTGGAATTTTCCAGCCAAGAACACTGGATTGTGTTGCCATTTCCTTCTCCAGGGAATCTTCCCAACCCCAGGATCGAACCCAGGTTTCCTGCATTGCAGGTGGATTCTTTACCATCTGAGCCAAGATGGATGGGGCCCTTTCCCTAATGGGGGATACATGCCTCAAACAGGTCACAGAGCAAATAAGCAGTAAATGTGATGAGCAGAGAATCAGAGCAAGATCCTGCCTGGGGGTGGGGGTGGGCTACAGAGGAGACCAGATATAGGAAGGGTCAGGCTGGGAACCCTGCTCTGGAAAGCACCACTTAGGGTGAGGGCTACTAGTTCCTGGCCGGGCAGAGAAAGAGGGAAGAATGTTCCAGACCAAGGTAAGAAGGAAAGAAATGAAGTGAGCTGGACCTGGAGGGGTGGGGGGTGTGGGGGCCAGTCATGCTATGGAAGTCGAAATTGACTCTGGGTTCTGGAAGAAGCGGCGTGTACGGTTTTAAGTGACTCAGTGATGTGGTCTGATTTTTTTTGTTTTTAAAACCCTGACACTCTGGCTCACTTTGGCCAGTACTGGATGGGAGTGGGGTAGGAGTGAAAGCAGGAGGCTGGCATACAGGCTCTCCCGGAAGGGCAGATGAGGGAGATGGTGACAGACCAGAGAGATGGGAGGTAAGGTGGATGGAAGCCAACAGGTTTAGTAAAAACAATTGCTCATGTTCTTTGAGAACATGTTTATAAGTGTTTAATGTATACTATCTTCACAGGAACCCTATGAGAAGATCCTGTTATCCCTGTTTTATTTTATTTATTTTTTTGACCACACTGCACAGCATGCAAGATTTTAGTTCCCCGACCAGGGGTCGAACCTGTCCCTCCTCCAGTGGAAGCACAGAGTTTTAACCACTGGACCACTAGGGGAGTCCCTGTTCCCTTTTTAGATGAGGAAACGGCAGTACAACCAGGTCAAACTTTGTGCCCAAGGTTACAGAGAAGAAAATGGTGGAGCCAGATTTGCTCTCAAGCACTATGGTTATACTGCTGTCAGAGATATATGTTGAAGGTAGATTTGTCTACCGTCAATTTTTTTATTACTTGGAAATATATCAGCCCAAGTTTGTCCTAAGATATTGGCTGAAAGCCTTTTGGGAGCAGGAACTGGCCCAGAGGCTGGAGCCTCAAAAGTGATTAAGGAAGACCCCGCGCCAACCCTTTAGCACTGAGCCCAGTGGGGGACTCTCCTCTCAGCTTCAGCCACCTTGTGCCCTCTCTTCAGTTATTCAATTGGATAAAAGCTTTCCTTCGAATGACCAACCAAGAATTTTGCTGGAGGACAGGGAAGCCTTTGTGTCCACGTACAAGCGATGGCCCCAGGCTGGGTGTAAGGTATGTTAGCATCTAACAACCTCAGTCTCTTGCCACTTGGTAGCTCTGTGATGCTGGACAAGTGTCTTAACACCTCCGAGCCTCAGTTTCTACATCCATGAAGCAGCCAGAATGCCAACCTCGCACTGTTCTTGTAAACATTTATGAAGCACTGGTTGTGACAATGTCTCTGCACATTGTAGACCATATGGGAGTTGGTGAGTAGCAGCTCATAAATGCCACCTTCGTGTAGGGAAAGATGGGCAGTTAGGAAATGAGTAAAGTTGACTTGGCTTCTGGTGTCAAACCTACTTGATTATTTTCAAGTGATAGCACCAGTAATCAACATAAATGGGCTCAAATCTCCATTCACCTCTCTATGGAATAGCATCAACCTTCTCTACACCAGTACACGTAAGTCACCACACTTAGGCGACGATTGTTCCTCAGACTAGAGGTGAACAGAACCCTGATTCAGATCGTTCCTAACTGCTTCTTTCCATTCCAACCCCATGGCAATAAATGGGAAATGGAGAGACCCACCCGATCCAAGCTATAATTTCTCTCTAATTGTCTTCAAAGTCAAATATAGTGTCCATTTAAGAGGAGATGAGCAGAAAGGGCAAATGTAAGATGAAGGAAAAGGAGAAATTGTATTAAGTGTAGGGAAGAGCTTGGATGGTGAAGTTGGACTACCTTCATGGTAGTAACTGAGCCACCATAGATAAGTCACTTAACCTCTCTGAGCCTAGGTTCCTCATCTCAAAACAGGCACCTACTGACTACAGCTGTTGTCAAAGTTAAATAAAACAATGCCTGTGAAGGACTTTTGCTTCGTAAGCGTTCAATCAAATGCAAGCTTCTGGTGCTGCTGTTGGAGCCAACTGGTATTTTTCAAAAGGAAGAAGCAAATTCTCAAGCTTAAAAAGAATGGCTGTTTTACCTATGTTGGCAGTGATGTTGAAGAGTAAAATGGAAGCTAATCTATAGAATCTATTTTCACAGTCCTTTCTGACAGAAGTGGATGTGGGGCTTTATTTAACTTTGAAGATAGTAGTTTCCTTGATTTTCAACTTTTCCTGTTTCACAGCCCTATGTTTCTAGAAGGTGTGTTAATTAAGCTCGATAAATCTCGTACTATGCGGACAGTCTTATCCCATCAAGAACAGCCTAAAACAGGGACTTCCCTGGCGGTCCAGTAGTGAGGGCTCAGCACTTTCACTGCCATGGCCGCAGGTTCAACCCTTGGTCAGGGAACTAAGATCTTGCAAGCTAGATGGTGTAGCCAAAAAAAAAAAAAAAAAAACCAGTTGTAAGCCCACAGTCTAAAGACTTCTGAACTGCAGGTGGTCGTTTAAAAAGGGAAAAGGCAGCCCAAAGCTTTAGGCCCATGTAGAATGCCAGCTGTGGAGCTGTAACGACAGGAACCCACCATTTTTCACCTGCTTTCTTGTTCCAGCTGGAAAACACAGCTGGCAAATCAGTCCTGCTATTCTTAAAGAGATTTCTACTGAGTCTACAACTGTCCACAGTAGCACATGTGATTTGTTCACTTCATAAATGGAGAGGGTCATCTGAGTAGTCGTAAATATCACGGACGGCAACATGAATACATCAGCATCGGTGCCACAGGACTGGATCCAAAATTCTGCGTACTTGTGACTTAAAATGAGAAGCAGTATATTATGAAATTATTTTGCAGAGACTCTAATTGTCCCCTACAGTTTCTAAAACGCTGTATCAACAGTTTTATTTATTATCATTTGTGAAGCTAAATGAGAGAGAGCTAGAGAGAAGAAACTTTTCTTTTTTAATTCCAAGAAAAAAAGATTGTTTTGATCATTTTGAGTCTCTTAGCAAATGAAAAATAACAAAAGAAAACCTAATATAAATGCTTCATTGTTCATACAGATGTACAGTTCTAAATCATTAGGATCCCAAACACCAAAATTGTAACCAAAAATAATTTGACGTTTATAGCTAAATTGAATTGAGTGCTAAGTGAAACAGGATAAGCCCCATTTAGCACTGTGGAAAACATGATTTCAGAGAAAGAAGGAATATAATTTGCTGCTGCTTGTTTTTCAGGCTGTCAGAATCATGTGTTCCTGGCAAGGTAGTGTTGGCCAGTGGTTAGGATGAGGGTGGCTTTGGAGCCAGAGTCAAGTTCAGCCTCTACAGGCGTGGCTGTGCCTTTGGACAAGTCGTTTACGCTCTGTGAGTGTTTGCCTCTTCCTTGTTAGGTGGTTGATAGTAGTCCCTATACCACCAGGTCTCTGCCAAGACAAGTAAGAAAGTGCACTTGACAAGCA
Organism: Giraffa tippelskirchi; assembly: GCF_054371585.1. Taxonomy (NCBI): domain Eukaryota; kingdom Metazoa; phylum Chordata; class Mammalia; order Artiodactyla; family Giraffidae; genus Giraffa; species Giraffa tippelskirchi. The sequence goes on from NC_137276.1 coordinate 6,378,200, forward strand.
GGTGGCCTGGCACCCGATGCCCTGGGAGCCGACAAACAGCAGGATTAGGAGGGAGAGTACAAGCTGATGAAGATGACAGGGCATGGATAATGGTGGTGGTGGTACCTTGCTTCAGCCCCAAATCAGGAAGCCAGAGCATACGTTATTTAACGGCTTACGGTAACCCTTCCCATAAGGAAAACAAAAATCATAAATCTGTGCAAAGATTACATTCTGAAAGGAATTCAAGCAAAGCTCAGGTGTAGTAAATACCAGGTCTCTGATTCTTTCCCTTGGTTTCAGTTCCCTCCTATTATTTCTTACCGCAATGCACTGTCTTTATAGAGAATCGGTCAGTGGTCTGATCTTGCCATAAAATCATCCAGAGGGGACTTCCCTGGTGGTCCAGTGGTTAGGGCTCCAGGCTGCCAATGCAGGGGGCACAGGTTCAATCCCTGCTTGGGGAACTAAGATCCCACATACCAAAGGATTGTTTTAAAAGTTTTTAAAAAATCGTCCATAAGATCTAATGACATCAGCCTTGAGCCCCATGATTCCAGCCCATCTAGATAGACTGTTCACTAAAAACCAGAGTAAGTTCTTCCAGGGTGTAGAAGAATCCAGAATCCGGTCTAGATACATACTGGCTTTTTTCCTCAATCTTTTCTCTGTATTTACTTTAGCTCTGGTTGAGGAATAGGTAATTTTTCAATAAAGGATATTCTTTTTAGTAACTCAGAAAACCCTGATCATGAGTTTTAATTATGATTCTTATTGTATGATGCGTTTTGTTAACGCTCCAAGCCATGTGAAAGCCTTTGGAGCTGTATTTCCAAATTCTCATAAAAGAAAACCATTACCCAAATTTATATATGAATGATTCTGTAATTTGTGGAATAATAACTTCCGGTAGAATAAATCTTCAGGAGAAAACTGGGATGGATCCTTTGAATACCAAATGAGGTTCACTAGGAAGATCACTGAAGCCTCCAGTGTTTGTATGATTTCGTTGCAGAAAGTGACTGAAGTGCCTTCTGGTGTTCATTGACAAACGAGCACTGTCTTATGATGCTTTGGCTTGAATATGCTGCACAGAATAATTAAACCCATAAACCATTCGCATCGTCTTCAAAGAAATAACAGGAAAAAGATGACAGGTCATCAATGAGATTTTCATATTCAGAGTAATTGATGCCAATCTCTAAGCTTTCCTTTCCCTGTTTCTGTCATTTAAACAGTTCTAACATTGAGGTCAGGTTGTCAGGGTGGGTCTTGACCTGACAGCATTTGGAACTCTTGAAATAACAAGGAAGGGAATGTGATCATTCCCACCCCCCATACCTCCTCCATGATCGGTGATAACAATTTCTAACCAAAAAATGAAGTAAGAAATAAAAAAGAAAGAAATTTCTTTTATTCTTTTATTGATCCAGTTAGTTTGACTACATTCTATCCAAATTGGGTTGCTTTTCTGTGATCAGTTCAGTTCAGTCACTCAGTCGTGTCTGACTCATTGCGACCCCATGGACTGCAGCATGCCAGGCTTCCCTGTCCATCACCAACTCCCAGAGCTTGCCCAAACTCATGTCCATTGAGTCAGTGGTGCCATCCAACCATCTCATCCTCTGTTGTCCCCTTCTCCTGCCTTCAATCTTTCCCAGCATCATTGTCTTTTCCAATGGATCAATTCTTTGCATATTTTCTGTGATAGTGATTCTGTTTGTGACCTCTATTTATTGATTAAGCTTTTGCATTATATTGGACTTCCCTGGTGGTTCAGTGGTAAAGAACCCACCTGCCAATGCAGGAAACCTGGGTTCAATCCCTGGGTTGGGAAGATCCCCTGGAGGAGGAAATGGCAACCTACTCCAGTATTCTTGCCTGGCAAATCTCATGGACAGAGGAGCCTGGTGAGTTACAGTCCATGGGGTCCCAAAAGAATTGGACACAACTTAAACAACTAAACAAAAACAACAACTAGAAAGCAACTAAACAACAACAAGGCATTATGCTAGGCTTAGGAATGTAGTTTTTGTCCCTTAACTCAGTGTGGGAAAAGACAAGTCAACAGGAAACAGACTAGAACAGGGAAAATCCTGCAGCAGAATGTTGGCAGAATGCAAGGGCGGGGCTAACTCACTCCAAAGGTGGGGGCTACAGAAACAGCCCCCCTCGCAGAGGGAAAAGTGAGCAGGTGTTTCTTCCTGCTTTCCTATGCCTTGGGGAATAAACTATGTCATTTTGGTGAAATCCATCTGATTTAAACGACATAACTAAATTATATAATGGTCAATTTAGAGTAGGGTCATTTCAATATTGATCCCCCAAAAAGCAATTTGGGAGTAATAGTTTTTATTTCAATACAGAAATCATTTCAGAAATGCAACAAATTTTAAAAGGAGGTGTATATAAAATCATAATGTATGTATCTACATCATAACATTTTACTATAAATTCTAAATGGTCATTTTTCAGCCCTATCCACCACCAAAGACTCTGACGTCAGAAAACACCATATTCAGCTGGAAAGGATGAGATTTTACTTGTTCTCATATAAAGCAAGTGTGTACTGACTGAGGGTCTGCCTCTCCATCTTCACTCCAAGCCACTTCCTACACCTTAGGTTCTCAGAGTCAGCTGCTAGCTGGAAGATACAGGAGACTGACCTCAGGCCCCTTGCAGTCAACACGAGGCTCAAGGCTGAATTCATCCTCTCCTTTTCTTCCCTTGGGACTCTCCCGTCTCAGCTGACAACTGAGGTTCCTAATTCTGCCTGTCTCCTGAATTTCCCACCCCAAAGGTTCCTGTCCTGGTCTGGCCCGTCTTTGTTCTGAGATTCCCACCAGCCTCTTAAATAACCTTCCTGTGCCTGTTGGTCTCTTCCCCCTCAGAGTCTTACTTAAACGACTGTCAGAGTGGCCTTTAGCTCCAAAACTTGTATCTGCTCAGATCTCTGCCACATTTAATGGTTCCTTAGTGCATAGTGGGGGGCTTCCCAGGTGGCGCTGGTGGTAATGAACCCACCTGCCAATGCAGGAGACATAAGAGATGCAGGTTTGATCCCTGGGTTGGGGAAATCCTGAAGCATGCTCCTCCTCCATGCCCTGGAGGAGGGCATGGCAACTCACTCCAGTATTCTCACCTGGAGAATCCCATGGACAGAGGAGCCTGGTGAGCTATCCACGGGGTCGCAAACAGTCGGACATGACTAAAGTGACTTAGCACGCATGCGTGAATTGCATGGCATGAAGTCAGTGACACTTGTTCCCAACCTGCTGATCTGAATAACAGCACATCTCCTTACTTCACACTCTCAGTTCAGTTCAGTTCAGTCGCTCAGTTGTGTCCGACTCTTTGCGACCCCATGGGGTGCAACACGCCAGGCCTCCCTGTCCATCACCAACTCCCGGAGTTTACCCAAACCCATGTCCATTGAGTTGGTGATGCCACCCAACCATCTCATCCTCTGTTGTCCCCTTCTCCTCCTGCCCTCAATCTTTCCCAGCATCAGGGTCTTTTCAAATGAGTCAGCTCTTCGCATCAGGTTGCCAAAGTATTGGAGTTTCAGCTTCAACATCAGTCCTTCCAATGAACACCCAGGATTGATCTCTTTTAGGATGGACTGGTTGAATCTCCTTGCAGTCCAAGGGACTCTCAAGAGTCTTCTCCAACACCACAGTTCAAAAGCATCAACTCTTCAGCGCTCAGCTTTCTTCACTGTCCAACTCTCACATCCACACATGACCACTGGAAAAACCATAGCCTTGACTAGACGGACCTTTGTTGGCAAAGTAATGTCTCTGCTTTTTAATATGCTGTCTAGATTGGTCATAACTTTCCTTCCAAGGAGTAAGCGTCTTTTAATTTCATGGCTGCAATCACCATCTGAAGTTATTCTGGAGCCCAGAAAAATAAAGTCTGACCCTGTTTCCACTGTTTCCCCATCTATCTGCCATGAACTGATGGGACCAGATGCCATGATCTTAGTTTTCTGAATGTTGAGCTTTAAGCCAACTTTTTCACTCTCCTCTTTCACTTTCATCAAGAGGCTCTTTAGTTCTTCTTCACTTTCTGTCATAAGGGTGGTGTCATCTGCATATCTGAGGTTATTGAGGTTATTGACATTTCTCCTCACAGTCTTGATTCTAGCTTGTGCTTCCTCCAGCCCAGCATTTCTCATGATGTACTCTGCATATAAGTTAAATAAGCACGGTGACAATATACAGCCTTGACGTACTCCTTTTCCTATTTGGAACCAGTCTGTTGTTCATGTCCAGTTCTAACTGTTGCTTCCTGACCTGCATATAGGTTTCTCAAGAGGCAGGTCAGGTGGTCTGGTATTCCCATCTCTTTAGAATTTTCCACAGTTTATTGTGATCCTCACAGTCAAAGGCTTTGGCATAGTCAATAAAGCAGAAATAGATGTTTTTCTGGAACTCTCTTGCTTTTTCGATAATCCAGCGGATATTGGCAATCTGATCTCTCACACTCCGCACCTCAACAAATCGGGATTCCGTGGAGTCTTACCCCCGTACCCATCCCCCACTGGCATGCTGGTTCCTTACCCTCCAGGCTTCCCTGCCTTTGAGGATGCAGTAACTTTATCTGGAATATTCTCTTTTCATCCTTCCCCACCTCCCACCTCACTAACCCCTCTCAACCTGACTCCTACTTCTGCATCTTCCACAACTCACTTGGGTACCACCTCACCCTGGGTTAGAAGCCTTTCCTTGAACTCCCACGATGCTTTGAGTGTATCTCTATCACGGGGCTCTGACCACTCTTTGGGTCTGTCCTCCACCCAATGGTGAGCTCTTGGGGTCTTATACCCAATGTCCAGCACAGTAAATGTTGGTCAAATGAGAGAATATTGAGGTGCCACTTGTAACAACAAAACAAATGGAAAACAGTGAAATCAATTCCTGGCATTTTATTTTCTGGTGTAGAGAGGAACAGAATGCCTCGTTAGATCAGCTAATCTAATAAGCAGAGAAAAAGAATGTTCTCGTGAAATTATGCATTCACCTTCTGTTTCCATCTGCTGACATACAGAATCCATCTAATTGGATTTTCTCCTTGGGGAAATCTAAGGGAAACGGGTGCATTGCTGTCACATTTCCAATATGGCCATTGTCCACCCACTTCTCTTGGCTTTCTCCAGGGACGTTTGACTTCCAGCCCCTTTTGAATTAAACATGCGTCTCAGAAAGCTTCACCAGAGTGACTTCCCAGTTTCTCCCATGGCTCCTTGGTGGGTCATGGTACCTAAGAGGGATGAGAGTCAGGAGTCACTGGGGTTGGGAGGGGATGTGTGTGTTCTCAGGCACTTCAGTCGTGTCCTGCTCTTGGCGACCCCATGGACTATAGCCCGCCAGGCTCCTCTCCAGGGAATTTTCCAGGCAAGAATACTGGAGTGGGTTGCCATGCCCTCCTCCAGGGGATCTTCGAAACCCAGGAGTCGAACCCACATCTCTTATGTCTCCTGCATTAGTAGGCAGATTCTTTACCACTAGGGCCACCTGGGAGGGGACGACCTTAGACAGAAAGAGAATGTGCCTTCAGCGGTCCCCTCAGATCCAGTCATCCACACATCTGTCCCCGCTTCCATCCATCCATTATTCTGCTCAGCGTGTATTCAGCCAACACTTGGCACAGCATGTACAACAGGTGCTCAGCAATTATCTCTTGACCAGCTGGGAAAGGCAGTATCACACAGCGGTTAAGAGAGCAGGTTCTGAAGCAAAAGCATCTGGATGCTGCCCTGTGCCGTGTGACCTTGGGCAGGTCAGCTAACCTCCCTGTCTCTTGGCATCCTTGTTTAAATTGGAATAAAAATAGTACCTAGGGGCTTCCCTGGTGGTTCAGATGGTAAAGCGTCTGCCTGTAATGCGGGAGACCTGGGTTCGATCCCTGGGTCGGGAAGATCCCCTAGAGAAGGAAATGGCAACCCACTCCGGTACTCTCGCCTGGAAAATTCCATGGGTGGAGGAGCCTGGTAGGCTACAGTCCATGGGGTCACAAAGAGTAGGACACGACTGAGCAACTTCATTGGTTCACTGGTTCACATAAAGGGCTTAGCACAGTGCCTGGGTGGGGGAGGGGCCACAAAGAGCAAAGAGCCTTCCGGTGGCTTAAATTCTGGAGGGAATATAGGCAAATAAATAAACAGATGAATCAACAAGATAGGAAAGTGAAGGAGTTCTGTGATGTGGGGAATATAGGTGGTGGAGCCTACTCTAGATAAGATGATCTGGAAAGGGCGGTCTTCGAAGATGGTTAAACTCATACCTGTAGGACAGAAAGCAGCCGGCCCCATAAAGAGCCAGCTGGAGAATGTTCCAGGTGCATGGCAGAGAAAACACAAGGGCCCTAAGTGGGAGAGGGTGTGGAGTGTTCTAGAAAGAGGCAGAAGGCATGCTGGCTGGAGGAGAGTGAGCCACAGGGAAGATAGGCATAATGCACTGGGAAGGTGAGGTTGTGAGTGGCTGGCAGGCCATGGAAAGCTTTGGGATTGCATCCCAGGCGGGTGGGGAGCCACTCAAGGGTTCCCCACAGGGCAGTGGTGTGACCCCCCCCCCCACCAAGTGGGACCAGGACCCTATCACTGCCCTGGGCACCTCACAACCTGGGGGCTGGGGGCTGGGCCGTCTGGCTCTGAGACAATATCAGAGCAGAGAGGGGTGGGTTCTGATACACGATGTGTGGGCCACGGACCCCCCAGTTCCCGGGCCCAGAGGATGAGCCTCAGCCTCCGAGGCCAGGCCATCTGGCTTCTCTCCCATCTCGTGTCCTTGTCCCTTATGGGAAACTGAGGCTGGAGAAAGCTCTGGGTTTTCTGAGCTCTCCATGCCGGGGCCGCTGCAGGAGATTCTGAGCCTCCGTTCCTCCTGGGCTTCGCCTGGGAAGACGTGATATTCACAGTGGTGTCGGTGTGTCCGAGCTGCAAGCCCATGCTTCCCTTTCAGACTCTGCTCAAAAAGGTATATGTCCCTCAGTGTCTTGGCTGTAGGGGGACATGCTCAGACCTTCCCAGGAGCCCCCATTTCCCCCTCTGTCAATACAAGGAGACATAGGAGAGGACTTAGGAACTTGCTAGACTCAAAATGTGATGGTTCTTGTGTTTCTGTTTAAGTGGCATTTGGACACAATGAAAACTAGTGAAAATTACTAGCCTCTGCCTATTTCTTTAGGCAGAAATACTCTTGCATCTTTGTATTACTGGGCTAAGCCACATTTTAAAACCTCATCATTCACTTTACTGTTGTTAAACCCCCACATTCTTCTTATCCACCAGTTTGCTGACTGTAGTTGACCCAAAACTCATTTTCTCCAATCCCCGGATTTCTAGACAGATTTTCTGTATTTCTCATCCATGAAGGGAATGATCTCCTTGGACATCCATCTTTCAGTTGGAAAGCCTTTAAATTCTCTCTTTGCTCTACAAATTCCTCCTCTCTGTGTTACTCTTCTTAGCATTAGAAAGTAAAGTCACTCAGTCATGTCTGACTCATTGCAACCCCATGGACTGTAGCCTACCAGGCTTCTCCAGCCATGAGATATTCCAGGCAAGAGTACTAGAGTGGGTTGCCATTTCCTTCTCCAGGAGTTCTTAGCATTAGGTATCCATATACCTTGATTTGTCCAAAAGGTGGTGGTGGTGGTTTAGTTACAGAGTTGTGTCCGACTCTTTGCAACTCCAGGCTCCTCTGTCCATGGGATTCTCCAGGCAAGAATACAGGAGTGGGTTGCCATTTCCTTCTCCAGAGGATCTTCCAGACCCAGGGATCAAACCTGCATCTCCTACGTTGCAGATGGATTCTTTACCACTGAGCCACCTGGGAAGCTGGACAAGGTGTCCAAAAAGAGGCCATCCAGCATTGTTAGCAACAGAATTTCTCAATTATGAATGAAAAGATGCATACCGCAAAATGATTATTGAATAGCAAAGCATATAAGTCATAATAATATAGTTTCTAGTATATTACATTTTTCTTTTTTCTCCTTTCTCTGCCGTCTTGAAGCTGACCAAGCCCCCTCCATCACCAAGACCTCTAGGCTGTTACGGGACCCATCTTGCACAGGCGAAGGCTCTGTCATTGCTGACACCTGTGCTCTAGGGACCGGCCACCTGCCCCTCTCTGCCTGTGTTTCTCCACCTGTCCCTTTAGATGGTCCCTCCTCTCTCTGCTCCCCTTTAGAACTACCCTCAGGAAGGTTTCTGTGACCTCCCAGTCCCACCCCCTCAACCCACCCCCCCCCAACCCCCAGCTGCCCCATCAAGGCCACCAACCTCCCACCCATCTCTGGAACTCTGGCCAGATGAAGGAAGACCGCCAGCTCCTTCTCCAGACTCCCATCACCTCCCCCACCCCTCTCCTTCCTCTGCCCCTGACCCTCCAGGTGGGGCTGCAGGCAGTGAGCCCACCCCAGGGTCCTGTGACAGCTCAGAGGATGCTGAGAAGATGCAGATTTGAGACCAGAAGCCAGAAGGGAGGTTAGGCTCCTCCACCAAGGCTGATCTCTTCCTGAGCAGAGGGCAGAGTAAGGGTGCAGAGTGCTCACGAGCTTTGTCAGCGAGTGTGAGAAATGGTTGGCGTTTTCTATTCCTAGCACGTTCTTCTCGAAGGTTCACTGTTAGATAGAGCACAACTCTGACCTGCTGGGAAGGTCCAACTGATTTAAACCAGGCATGTCCTAAATAGATGGAAACTCGCGCAAAACTGGGAGAGGATGCTCCATTCTGGACTTGGCTGGAGAGAGTCTGAGGAGATCTGACTCTGTAAGGGAACTCTCTCTCTCATCTGTTACATTTGCAGCCCCGCAGCTTTGATTTCTCCCATATTGATCAGGGCAGGCTTCCCTGGTGGCTCGGCAGTAAAGAATCCGCCTGCCAATGCAGGAGACACAGGTTCAATCTCTGGGTTGGGAAGATCCCCTGGAGAAGGAAATGGCAACCCACCCCGTATTCTCACCTAGAGAATCCTGTGGACAGAGGAGCCTCATGGGCTACAGTCCGTGGGGTCACAAAAGAGTCGGATATGAGTTTGCTACTAAACAACAACAACAATATTGATCAGAACTTTGGTTGTAAAGCCCAACCAGCACCAGCTGAAGCAAAGACAGGGGTTGATTGAAGAGAAGGAGAGGCCAAGTGAACCCCCGAGGCACTTGGAAGACTCCACTTTTTGTCCCGTGTCACAGCTGTGATGGCTGGGTGTTCCTGAGGCCATGTCCTCCTGCACCCAGGGCCCAGGCTGGAGGAAGCCCTGAGTGCATTTGTGTGAAGCTCTGAGAGCAAAGAAGAAAGTCTGCTTCTCCAGATTCCCCAGCTCCAGGCAGGCCGCGGGCAAGACTAGAGATGGGTTCACTTGGGTCCCAGGTTTATCACAGGGCTGGGGGTGGAGTGACCCCAGCAGAACTGAGCTGTGTGACATGCATTCCCTGGACAGGGGGGTCAGACAGCATAGTCACTGTGTCCTCATCTCCTGCAGAGTCCAGTGTTTAAAACACTCTACATTCATGAGAAGGCAAAAGGAGAAGGGGGCGACAAAGGATGAGATAGTTGGATGGCATCACTGACTCAATGGACATGAGTTTGAGTAAACTCCAGCAGACAGTGAAGGACAGGGAAGCCTCAGTTCAGTTCAGTCACTCAGACTCTTTGCGACCCCACGGATTGGATTGTAGCACGCTAGGCTTCCCTGTCCATCACCAACTGCAATTAGAGTTGGACATGACGTAACAACCGCAAAACAACAACTCATTATTGCCCAGACAGATAAAATCCAGAGATGTTTAGAGCTTTTCCCTGCCTCCCACCATCCTGACTACCCAGATTCCAGACCCTCGGGGCTCCTGGCCTTGCCGATCTCTGCCTGGAACCCCCTTCTCCTCCCAGCCCAGTTTTGCCTGGCAGACTCCTCCTCTGCTCTCTGTAAAGCCTTCCCTTTTCCCTATGCTCCACCTACTGTGCACCTGTTCAGCCAGGAAGACTCTGTTCCTGCCTCCGCGACAGCCTTCCCCTCTGCTCCCTGTACTGTGTTCTCTCTCTCACCTCACCGGGCAGTGCACCCAGCACATAGTAGGTACACAGGAACTACCTGTTGCGGTGATGTTGAGAAGGACAGGAGGCACATATGACAGAAGAAAGCACAGAAGAGTTTAAAACCTAAGCAAACTCAGGCTTTGCTGCCATCAGTGAAGGTCTAGTAGATCACAGGCCATTTTAGTTAGAGGTTTTTGCTACTCTACCAATTCATCTTAGAAATTCAGTATTTCAGTATGACCAAGGTCGTTTTCCTCCCCGCCTACAGCACTCTTTCTAACATTTCATCATTGTTTGAAACACTTCTTTGACATTTTAATATTGACAGCTGGCTCCCTCACCTGTGGGAGAACTGCGGCTGCTGCTGCTGCTAAGTCGCTTCAGTCGTGTCTGACTCTATGCGACCCCAGAGACGGCAGCCCACCAGGCTCCGCCGTCCCTGGGATTCTCCAAGCAAGAACACTGGAGTGGGTTGCCATTTCATTCTCCAGTGCATGAAAGTGAAAAGTGAAAGTGAAGTCGCTCAGTCATGTCCAATTCTTAGCGACCCCATGGACTGTAGCCCACCAGGCTCCTCCGTCCATGGGATTTTCCAGGCTAGAGTACTGGAGTGGGGTGCCATTGCCTTCTCTGTGTGGGAGAACTAGCAGGCCAATATTGTGGATCCAAAATTATGTTTCTGATGGGGAGCTTAGCTGCTGATTCTAGATAGCGGGGCCATGTGACTTCCAGAAGGGTGGGCCTCTTCTGAGTTTCTGCCAGTTATAATGACTGCTGCTATGTGTTATATATGTAAGTTGTTAAGAGACTAAATCCTAAGAATTTTCATCACACAAAAAAATCTATATGTGCTGTTCATAAAAGAGTGTTGCGTGTGTGTGTGCACTTGTGTGCATGCACACTTGTGTACACACACCTGCCTGTGTTGGAGGACTGAGATGGGAGGGGTGAGGAGGGCACCACGTGTACCAAAGGGGCTGCTGCTCACAGCGCAGGCTGAGTCTCCTTCTGGCTCTCCCCGGATAACCTGAATAGGTTGAAGGCCCAAGGGAGCCTCATGGGGTCATCTGTACAGTGAGGAGGGAGTTGGACCCTCGCTGCCCTCCAGCCTAGATATTCACAAGCAACATGTCAATGAGAATCTACACTCACGTTTATGTGGTTTTTATTTCTTCACAGAGGTCTCATCGCCGGCAGTTTCACGGAAACCCACTACCTGCAAGATGGCACGGACATCTCTCTCATCCGAAATTACACAGTAAGTCCTGCTTGGGTCACCATGATACTGTGCAATCAGATCTGTGCTTAAACTCTGTAGCTGTTTTATCCTCAATGAAGTCACATGCCCAGATCCTTCCATTAGACCCTGAGAAGAGCTTGGGCATCGCTTACTGTTTGGCCATTCCATTGTAACTCCAGAAAAACTTGACTTTGGCCAGGTATGTGCCAGGGTGGTCCTTGAAGGTATGGCTTTATTGCAGGCTGACATTGAATCCACCTGCTAATAATGATGGGATGCTAAGCCAGGCAAATCCTTCCCAGAAACCAAGCCCAAGTGAGAGTTGATTCAGAAAGCTGTCATCCCCAGGGTGAACTTGGCAGTATTAAACTTGCAAGAACCTTAAAAAAATTCTAAGGAAAACCGACTCTGCTTAACCTGTCATAAACGTAGCCACCATATCGCTATGATGCTGTATCTTGGTTGTTACTGGTATGTGGCATTTATCGGCTCTTAGCTTTTCTAATATCTGCAATTTTCTGTGTAACTTAGGGTGTTAATTTTGTTTATTCCTGTAACAAACATCTATTGTGCTCAGCCCCAGGTGTGAATGTGTGCATTAAAGAGAGTTGTTGCCCTCTGAAGACTGATGGTTACCTGTTTTAAAGAGCTATGGGTGTTTGTTTTAAAAAGAATAATTTTAGGGCTCCCTTGGTGGCTCAGATGGTAAAGAATCTTCCTGCAATGCAGGAGACTTGGGTTCTATCCCTGGATTGGGACGATCCCCTGGAGGAGGACATGGCAACCCCGCTCCAGTATTCTTGCCTGGAGAATTCCATGGACAGAGGAACCTGGCGGGCTACAGTCCATAGGGTCACAGAGTCAGACACAACTGAGTGACTAACACAAACACTCACAAACTGAAAGCCTTTCCATCTTAGCAGCAAATTCTCCCTTCTCTGCATTATGCCAACACTTTTCTTTATCACGTGTTTGGCACTTCCAAACTTTTACCTTCCGATTTCCAACATTATGCAGAGTGAGCTGATGCCCGAAGAAAGCACATGAAAATTTTGGGTAAAAAATAAGCATATAAGAATTTTTACTAATGCCTGAGCAAGCTGAGGGAGTCAGATAAATCTCTGGGAATAGGGGGAGTTTGGGGAAAATTGGATACAGGTGTATGTATGGTTAAATCCCTTTGCTGTCCATCTGAAACTATCACAACATTGTTAATCAGCTATACTCGAGTGGAAAATAAAAAGTTTTAAAAAATAAAATAAAAGAAATTTTAAAAAAACAAAGCAGGGATGTAAGCTCAGAGCACTGGGCTGGTGAACTGAAGTCATGGGACCCCAACGGGCTAATTCAGGACTTAGAGAGGATGCTTCAGTGCTTGGGGGTTGGGACAAGAGAGGTGGACATCTGCAATTGAAAGTGAAAGTCAGTCCCTCAGTCTTGTCTGACTCTTTGCGACCCCATGGACTGTAGCCCACCAGGCTCCTCTGTCCATGGCTCTTTTCCAGGCAAGAATACTGGAGGGAGTTGCCATTTCCTCCTCCAGGGGATCTTCCCGACCCAGGGATCGAACCCGAGTCTCCTCAGTCTCCTGCATTGCAAGTGGATTCTTTAGCCACTGAGCCATCAGAGAAGGCATGGAGAATCCCACAAAAGCTATTGGCCCACAGAGAAGTGCTTTCTCTGTGAAAGAAAAGGAAAAGGGAAAACACCCGTCCAGAAAAGAAGCAACAGAGAGAATTGTCTCCAGGGGTCCTGAAGCAAACAGTGATCTCATAAAAAATAGAGAAAGTGAAAGCCCAGCTGGCCTCATAAAGTGTACATTTGGAACAGGGTGGACTGGTGCCCAGATTTCTAAAACCAGCATAGGGATGGGACTCCCATTCAGTGTACTGACCTCAAAAGTGGTCCCAAGTCAGCAGTACTGGATCCTCTGGGGCCAAGCTGAAGCCAACTGAAAATAGTTCTCTAGGGATATTTCTGTGACCAACCTAGACAGCATATTAAAAAATAGAGACATTACTTTGCTGACAAACGTCCGTCTAGTCAAAGCTATGGGTTTTTCCAGTAGTCATGTATGGATGTGAGAGTTGGACTATAAAGAAAGCTGAGCGCCAAAGAATTGATGCTTTTGAACTGCTGTGTTGGAGAAGACTCTTGAGAGTCCCTTGGACTGCAAGGAGATCCAACCAGTCCATCCTAAAGGAAATCAGTCCTGAATATTCATTGGAAGGACTGATGCTGAAGCTGAAATTCCAATACTTTGGCCACCTGGTGCGGAAGAACTAACTCATTGGAAAAGACCCTGATGCTGGGAAAGATTGAAGACGGGAAGAGAAGGGGACGACAGAGGGTGGGCTGGCTGGATGGCATCACCAACGCAATGGACATGAGTTTGAGCAAGCTGTGGGAGTTGGTGATGGACAGGGAAGCCTGGCCTGCTGCAGTCCATGGGTCACAAAGAGTTGGACATGACTGAGCGACCGAACTGAACTGAGGGATATTTCTACAGCCAGATTACATAAGGTTCCCATGTCAAAAACAAAAAGGAAAAAGAATATTATTAAAGATAACCCAAAGTCAAAATGATGAAATAACCAGTTAGCAAAATCCAGCGTAAGTGACAAGGGAAAGGAAAGAATTAGCACCTTCAGGAATGTGAGATGATAGAAAAGTTAAAGAAAAGTCTGAAATATTTTAAAGAAAATAGAATAGATCCAATAAAAATTCCAGAGTGAAAACACAAGGGGAAAAATAAAGAAAACTAAGGATGCACCAGCAATGCCCTCCCTACTGCTTAAGATGGGTAATTTGTTTCTCAGTGGCATCCTGAAGGAGCAGTTGTTGGTTTTAGAAGGTAGCGGGGACAGTGAATACAGGCTTGTCCCTGTTGAGCTTGTGGTGGGACGGTCACGTGAAGGTGTTCAGTGGGGAGACAGGTGTATGAGCGTGGAATCCAAGACAAGGATGGGGACCGTAAAAGAAGCGGGCCCATCTCGAATGCAAGTAATTGCTGGTCCACTGACTTCGCTTGGGGGGCAAATGGCAACCCACTCCAGTATTCTTGCCTGGAAAAATCCAGGGACAGAGGAGCCTGGTGGCTACGGTCCATGGGGTCACAAAGAGTCAGACCCAGCTGAGCAATGGAGCATGCATAAGCATGCGTTCACCTTTCTTTTTTTATTTTCTCTCTCTCTCTTTTTGTCTCCTAAGACGATGTCATTTAAAATATGCTTTTAGAGTTAACATGAAGGCTTTCCTTACAGAGTAAATTGTTGTTCCAAATAGAAGCAGAAAAAAACAGACTCTAGAAATACTTGACAATAGACTAGAGTCCTCCAAATCTCTCTGGTAGATGATGGTGGGAGTGCTGGTTGAATACAGACCATCCTCCGGCTATATGATATGCTTCCAAGGTAATTTTCATAGTTTCTTGTTTTGTATCTCCAGCTCCCTGACATTCCCTATTCTCAGGCATTTTCGGTCTTTTTATCTCTTTGGGGGAAAAATGTGATAAGAGAAGAAGAAATAGCGGACTTGATAAACAAGGGCCCATCCACTGCCAGGGTGTATGGAACTTGGCTTGCTGATGACTGTAAACCCAGGCATCTCAGAAGCACCCTGGACCGAAGGTGCTGGAATGTTGACAGTGGTTGTCTCTGTCTGGTGGAGACTCTGTAGTTTTCTATTTTCTATGACTGTTGTGTGTAGTGGGTGCGGAGAGGGAATTCCTTTCTCCTCCTCCTTGCCTTTTCACGAGGTAACTGTGCAGAGAGGCAAACACCTCCCCCCTGCATTTAATCCCTCACTTCTCCCCATGGAAGCATCTTCTCAGGGCAAGGAGGGCAGGAGCGGGCAGGCCCTGGCAACCTCTGGTCCCTGCTGACTGGGCCGGGGGTAGGGTCCCTGCCTTGGAATGGCCAGGAGGCCAGCCTTATTGTCTTCCCTCAGCTAAGGGGGTGGTGAGCCTTGCCCGTCCCTCTAAGGAATATTCCAAGCAATGGTCTCCTGCAGCCCCAGCCTCCCCAAGATGGGTGCCCCCAGGCGTGGCTAGCAAGAACCAGGCAGGGAGATGAGGGGAGATGAGGCTTAGAGATAGAAGGAAAGCTCACTTCTGCCCTGACCTAAGTTGTGTCCTTTGATGGAATGTACCAGAAACCACTCTTTCAGAAGTAGGTAACCTCATAGTGTGGCACACAAGTGGTAAAGAATCCGCCTTCCACTTCAAGAGACGCAAGAGATGCGGGTTCAATCCCTGGGTCAGGAAGATCCCCTGGAGGAGGAAATGGCAACCCACTCCAGTATTCTTGCCTGGAGAATCACATGGACAGAGGTGCCTGATGAGCTACAGTCCATGGGGTTGCAAGGAGTCAGACACGACTGAGCATACACACACACACACATATACACACACACACACATGCACACACACACACACAAATTCATAATGTATTTTGATCTTCATTGGACTCTTTGAATCTGTATACAGTAGAAGAAGCAGCTGGAGGCTGGGTGAAATGGCACGCCCAAACCTCCAGAAACAATAAGCGTATGTTGCTTTTATAATTACAAAAACAATGACTTTTCTCCTTGTCCAACAGCCACGTTCCCCCACTCATTGCAGTACAGTTCTGAGCTGTCAGCCACGTTGCTGTAAAGATGAGTGAACTGTTTCATTTACTTAAAGAAAACCCACAGTCCTCTACAGCCTGTCCTTCCAGCAGAAACCCTTTCAGGGAGCTTATAGCCTCGTATTGTCTTTCATGGGGGGGAGACAGAGGGATGCAGCTTTGGGGGTTTTGTTTCTATTGAATCAGGCTGGGAAACAAGAATAAATGTGCTGACTCACCCCACTTTCCCCCCAAGTCAGCACACAGCGAATTTCACTAAATTTAAAATTATATATAAAATAAGAACCACTTTTTGGCTAGCATCTTTCTTTCTTAAATTTAATCTCTCAACAATCAGTATAAGCTGGTTGACAGGCAGACTAGTGGCTGGTTTTAATTTTGGAATTGGTCCCTTGTCTTTTCTCTCTCTGTTGTTCAGACAGGACAAAATATCTGTGGCTCAAGCCTTTGCTGGCCACATCTAAGGAAAGACTGTGTCCTACATTATCTTTTTTAATAAAGCCTGTGGGAGACAATGCATGTGACATTTGTGCTGTTTACACCCCAAAAGTCAGCTCTGGGTTAGGCCAGAGTGGGCCCCCAGAAAGTCTCCTACATGCTGTCAGCACTTTCGTGCAAACGCATCCTTCTGATCTGTGCATGTTAATAAAGCACCTTCCCAGTGCCAGGCCCCATGACTGCGACAGAGAATAAAAACAGACAAGAGGGCCCACATGGGGCTAGAGGATGGAGACTGACATAATTCCAAGAATCACAGACTGAATTAATAAAATCTGCACTGAGTGCACCAAAGGACAGGCTAAGGGGCTTAATCTAGTCTAAGGAATCATGGAAGGCTTCATGGAAGAAGGGACATGTCCCTTCTGAAGGTCTGAAGGTCAAGGAGCATGACCCAGGGGATGGGAAAGGGAAGGACATTCCTGGCTGATGCCAAGTTTTACCTGGAGGTGGGGAAGTGCCTGCAATTTGACAGGAGCTATAATAGGTAGCTTCAAGGCCAAGAGGACAGTCTGGTTGTCATAGAGGAAGATGGGGAAGCTCTTAAAGGTGTCAACCCAGGGGTTGTCATACCAAGGATAGGCTTTGGAAGATGCCAGTGGCTGCAGTGTGAAGGTCATCAGAAGGGCAGGAGCAGAGATTCGGCAAGGTCAGGCAGCTGGCTCTCATGGATGAGCCCAGAGCCGGGGTAGGAGGAGATGGCTGCTGAGGCCGGAGGCATGGAGGTGGGGAGAAGGAAAAAAATCTGAGCCTTTGCACCTGAGCAATACCCAAAAGGGCTCTATTTGTTATATATGTTTCTCATGGGAAAAATCTATGAAATCACTTGGTGTACGAGATGCCAAAAGGGACCATCAGTGTTAACTGAGGCTGAACCATCAGACAGGTATGAAATCCCGTATTTTGATCCAAAGTATTGTTTGAGTAACATCCATTCACTTCCATGGCAAATGTTTCCCATCAAAAGGTGTAGAATCTTCCACCATTGACTTGGAAGTGGGTATTAGGGAGTCAGCCAGTTTTCATCTCAACTAGAGAGCATCTGAAGAGGGTGAAAGATGATTCTGCGGGTAGGAGGGAAGACAGAGACCATTTCCATCACATAAGGGTACCAGGTATGAGCTAGGCTTGTTATCAAATTCCTAAAAAAATGATTTAAGACGGAATGAGTTTCCCTACCATGTGTGTGCTCGCCACACATCTACTTCATCAGCTCTTCCGGGCTTGCCTGTGTCTCCAAGGCTGCTGTGTCCTCTCGCTGACTGAGGCACTAGGCACCCCCTCCTCCCCGCAGGTCCTCACCATGTCCCATGTTGATTTCCACCTTCAGAGCCATCTTATCCCCCCTCCCCGATCCACTGACACTGCAGCAGCTGCCGCCCAGCTCTTTGCCTCTCAGCTGAAAGATGTTCTGGCCCCCTGACACTTCTCCCTGCTTCTCATCTCTCCTAAGTGTATTCCAGCCACCACTCCTGCCTACGTGATCCCTCTAGAACGTACTTCTATTTATGCCATCCCCTGTTTCACTTGTATTTTGATCCTCCCAGATCATTGATAGCTTCCTCAATACCTCCTTGGTCCTCAAGTCCAAAGTTCTGAGACCAGTCTCCCCATGGGAATCCCATGATGGTGACGTGCCCTACCTTTTCATACATGAATTCGCTCATTCATTCACACACACACACTTACTCAACAACAAGTGTTCCTGAGTGCCCAAGGTGACATGGAGTAAGCACCAACACTATGCCAGGCATTGTGCCAAGGGCTTTATATGTCCTTGGTTGTCTGATACTCCCAATAAGTCAGTTTTTGTTATTTTTATACCCAGCTGAATAATCTGAGACACAGAGGGCTTCAGTAGGTAGACCAAGCCCCTAGCTAGTAAGGATTCAAACTCACACAGCCTGAGTCTTGAATATGAGCTGCTAACCACTATGATGCAAACACAGGGGTCTGTTGTATCTCCCTGGCCATGGTGCTTCTGTCGTGGAGTTTGGTCTATAAAACTATAACGAGGTGGCTTCAGGAATGGGCTGGTGTTTGCCGTGAAGGGAGAGACCCAGTGCATGCATCTGAGGGACAGGAGAGGATGCTGTGCTCGCCTGCTGTCCTGGGATACGGGGAGGGGCCAGGAGCCCTCGGAATTGCTGAGTGCCTTGTTCTGAAGCCCACGGGGACTGAGGAAGGCCCAGTGCCCCACAGCACTGTGCGGGAGGGAGGGGACATGGTCCCCATCCTTGAGGAACATGCCATCTGACCACAGGTGACATGATGAACCCGTGACAAAGATGCTTTAGGAGCTAGGCAGTGGCCAAGCCAAATCCATGGGCAATGTGCACTGCGTCCCCACCTGCACCCCAGATGTGCTGACTCTCCTTCTCTAAAGGTGTCAGGAGAGAAGGGGCTGGGACAGCCTTCGGTCTGGAAGCAGTGGGTGTAGAGGTTGGGATCACAGGCGGGGAGGCAGGCTGCCCAGTTGAAATCCCAGCCCAAGCTTTGAACCAGCCGGGAACATGAGCGTGAACCAGACACAGTCAGGCTTCTAGAGGAGCGAGCCTGTGGTAGCCACTTCTCCACTTTGATGATGGATTCACAACCTCTCTTAACCCCCCTGGACCATCTATTCTTCTGAGGTCCTTCAGGTACCAGGATGATGGAAGGAGAGAGGGAGCTGCAGGCAAGAAAGGGCTCCATGATCTGTACCCAGAGATGGGCTCTGCAGGTGTGTGTCTCCTTGAGAGGGCCACTGGCCGCCTCCTGCCACGCCCCTCCGCCTCCTGTTCATCCATCCACACAAAGTTCTGCATGACTGCCAAGAAGGTTGGGAGCTGGGAGTTAGGAGCTAGTGCAGGAGTGTGAGAAAATCACACCCTTTGCTCTCTCAGGGGTCACCTTCTCCTGCACGTGTTCATTCATTCATTCAGCACAATGACGCTAAGCCCCCGGGGTCCAGCACAGAGGGAACTAGACAGGCAGAACCCAGCGCTTAAAGCATAATGGGTTTAAGTACATGTTGTCATATCCCAGATCGGTGACAGTGACACACGTTTCACAGATTGATTTGATCCCTAAGACCCTGGGCAGCAAGTGTCAATCCCATTTCACAAATTAGAAATGGAGGCGGCGTCTCAAACCGTAAGACTTCCAACTCCAGGTCGATTCAGCATTCTCACTATTGCAAACTCACTGTTTCCAGGCTGAGTTTGCAGGGTGGTCCCAAAGATTGTGAACACAGTTTTGTAAGCTGCATCCTCTAGTGCTGAATTCCAGCACCAAACAGTAATGTGATGGCTCCTGAGGTTTGTCCTTCCTAGTCTTTTAAATGGACGTGGTTCTTGCTAGAATTGGGGGCAGAGATTGTTTAAGAGCTGGGAGCAGAGATGGTTAGAGCTGGGGGCAGCAATTATTATATCTGAGAGCAGAGATGGCTAAAGATGGGGCAGACATGGCCCAGAGAACATGGGCGTGCTGACTTCTCAAGAGTCTGTCCGGTACACTCTCAGAGGAAAGCATGCAAGCTCAGTCACTGCAGTCATATCCAACTCTTTGCGATACCATGGACTGTAGCCCGCCAGGCTTCTCTGTCCAAGGGATTCTCCAGGCAAGAACACTGGAGCAAGTTGCCATGCCTTTGTCCAGGGACTTCCCAACCCAGGGATCAAACCTGCATGTCTTATGTCTCCTGCATCGGCAGGCAGGTTCTTTACCACTGGCGCCACCTGGGAATCTCCGAGGGACGCTTCCAGGGGAAAGCATAATATCGCCGTGTCAGAAACACACAGGGCGGCGAGTTCACTTTTTCTTTGTTCGAATGCAGTGCCACCTTGTTTTCGTCTCAAGCAAACACTTGGTATGTGGAGGCCTGAAGGTCTGTACAAGGGAGGAAAGACTGGACCGCAGGAGAGCAACCTGTGCACACACAGACACACACGTGTGCATACACACTCACTCACTGTCGCAGCCCTCCCATCTGCAGATCTCGCTGAGTTTGGAAATGGCTTGACTTTCCTCGGATTCCCTGAGTAATGTTGGGACAAGACCCTGCTGTGCTTGAGAAAGCGTCCTGTTCAGGTGTGGATTTTAGGGGACCAGTTTTCTTCATGAGGGCGTGTGTTCATAGCAGCAAGACATGGAGGGAAGCTGCCTGGCCTGGGGTTGAGAGGTTTGGCTTTTTGTCCTTCTGCCGTGAACCAGCTCTGTGACATGAGACAGTTATTTAACTGGTCAGGGCCTTGGTTTCCACATCTGTTCAGGGAAGGTCGACATTTAAGATCCGGAAGTTCCCTCCCAACTAGGACAAAGTGTGATCCAAATGCTAAATCGAGACAGTTTGTCACATTGCATATGGCGGGGGGAGGCCCTACCCGGTTCCTAAGGAAAAGAACGTTGCAAATAATTTTTGCTCAGCTTACTCCTTAATGGAATTTGTTTGCTCACAGGTCCTTTTTAATCACAACGTCAGCCCGCTTTTGTTAGCAATTTAGCAGATAAAATTCCTTTCTTTCTAGTCCGCTGAGAGTTGGGTAACAGAATTTTTATTTTACTTCCCATACGACATAGAGTTGAGGGCTACTGTTTTCAAGCTCAGGGTTTCTTATTCCATATTTCTCCTCCCCACTATTATATTTGATTGATAGTATTAAACAGAAGGAGAATTTATTTTACTGGAGGGGGGAAATGCATTAGGTTAAGTAATAAGTATATAAAATACATGGTTAGAGGTTTTGTAGAGGAAAAGATGTAATTTTGTGGTTATGCATGTTTGGGACTATTTTCTGTGTTATGTTTTGTTGGTAGAAAGAGAATGTATTGGATCAGCAGAACTAGGCCAAGACAACTATGCAAACAGGATGATGTCTTGTTCTTTAGAGACATGAGTGTGATAAAAAGAAAGAGATACACAGTCTGACTCCCTGGAGGCAATTGAACAGCGGGTTTGCAAGGGTGACTGTGACCGACTGAGCCAGCAGGCCCAGGGGCACCTACAGGGCATGATGGATGCCTGTGTCCCTCATAGATGTGTCCACATCTGGGTCCAGCAGGCCATGTGTTTGCAAATCTATGGGGCCTGGCAGGTTCCTGCCTTCTTGGCATCGGTCCAAGGGAGGCAACCTGGCCCTCGGATATGGGGACGCACGCTCACCTGGAGACCTTGCCGAGTGGACACTGCTGGCCCCCGCGTGACGCTGCCTGCACTTTTCCCTCCACCTGGGCCAACGCCAAAGGGCATAAAGCCCCCCAAAGGGAGAGGAATGAACATCTCCTCCACTCCCCAGAGCCGAATTCCCCAATCAATTATGTGCCACCTAGTGTGATGAGTCTGTCTCTCTGGTTTGTCAGTTTATCTGTATGATGACTTGTTGTTGTTTAGTTGCTAAGCTGTGTCTGACTCTTTGTGAACCCAGGGACCATAGCCCAAATCCCTCTGTCCATGGGATTTCCCAGGCAAGAATACTGGAGAGGCTGTTTCCTTCTCGAGGGGAATCTTCCCGACCCAGGGATTGAACCCAGGTCTCCCGCATTGACAGGTGGGTTCTTTACCACTGTGCCACCAGGGAAGCCCCGTATGATGACTTACTACCTTATAAATATGTAATCACATTTGTTTAAACGTTTAGTTAATCATGTTTTTGAAAAAGAAATTCACGAGATTGTAATTGTCATGGAGGATCTGGAATTTGGAGTTCTAGTAAAAGTCAAGAGTGAGAGATGGACTTGCTAGTCAACTGTCTGAAGGTGAACAGAAAGTCGTGTTAGAGCTAGAAATGAGGTGTTAACTCTGGCACTGACTAACAGTTGGAGTTGTTTAAGGGCCAGTGTACGCGAGCTGGGATGCACTCCCTCCTCTTTGATAAGCAATGCTTCCCCCTCGCTGTTGAACTGGAAATTAATTTTCTACTAATTTGTTCTCAGCTCATGTTTTAATGAGCTTGTATTTCTGGGTAGTATTTAATTTGAAAGTACATTTGATAAGTAATCTATTAAAAAGTAAATCGAGACTGAGAATACATGAGTTTGAAATTTCAGAGGTCAGTCATTATAGACTATTATCACCACTTGGTTTTTAATTTTTTAACCAATACTTGATTTCTGATAGCAGTATTTCACAGTTCTCTAAAAGGGAGCAAATGTTTTCAGGCACAGGAACCTCACAAAGAGTAGGTGAAAAATGAGTAATGCTGGTTCCCCAGGCAGCCTAAACTGTAACACCAGCTGGGTCGCTTCACCTTTTGAATTGTCTCAGCCCCCACATGCCTGCTGGGTGCCCAGGACTGAACACCCCCCAACCCTGTGCAGAGGGGACCACACCCCTCTGATGCCCTGGGGCATTGCAATCCAGTTACACAATCACCCCTTGTTTATAGAATTGTTATGACTCCCAACTCTACCCAAAGCTAGAGTTACCTGGGGCGGGGGGGTGGGGCAATCCATGGAGCCTTTTAAAAGTTACTCACCATGGAAACTGAACAGGCAGACTGGCAGCAAGGGTCCTCCATGGACTGTGTGGGTGCCTGTGGCCTGGCTGGATGCAGGGTCCCCCATCACTGCCCTTCACGCACCCCTTCCTGAGCCACATGCTGGTTGAAAAGGATGCTCTTGCCAGGGGGAGGAGAAGGGCAGTGAGTCTACATCTGTGCCTGAATCCTCTAGCCAAGCAGATGCGCCCCCTCCCTGAACCTTGCTCCTCTCCCACTGCCCATCTTTGTACATATGCTTTCCCTCTGTGGGCGGTTCCCTCTCCCTCCTCTGTCCCTGGACACTAGGCACCCCACTCCTCTACACTGTATGGGGGTCAAAAAGGAGCCCCCAAAGCTTTCATTGTTTGCAGTTGGTGTAATCAAAATATAAAAAAATCCAAGATATGCCACAAACCGTTAAGCTGTTAAGATGCCCAACAGCAATGTCTGATACAAGATAAACTTTAAAAAATAAAAAAGCTTTCCTTTACACTAAAAATAACCATGCATAAGATGAAACAGAAAAAAAGATCCTATTCGTGATATCAGCAAATCTATACAATACCTAGACATAAATCTAATGAAAACTTTCCAAAGCCATCCCCCAAAAATCTAAAACTAGACCAAAGGGTGCAAAAATGGCTTTATTGTATGAAGAGAAATACCATGTATGTGAATAGAAAATCTCATTATTTGAAAACTACAAATCCTGACTAACTGACCTATACATTCTAAGTAGTCAAGCTGAAAACTCAAAAGGATTATTGCAGAGCTTAAAATTTGATTCTGAAATTCACCTAGGAGAGAAAATAGGCTATAATAGTGTAGAAACTTTTGAAGAAAAATAGGATCAAAAGAAAACTCACTCTCAGCAAGGTTGCCAAGACAAATTAGGGAAATAATAGATTTCTAACAAATGGTTCAGGCCACCTGGATATCCACATGCAGAAGAATGAAAATGGACCCCTACTTTAAGCATTTATGAAAATTAATTCAAAGTGAATCAAGATCTAAATGTAAGCGCTAAACCTGCAGAACTCTTAAAAATAGATGTAAGTCTTCATCACCTTAGGTTGGGTAAGGGTCTCTCAGATATGGGACCTAAAGCATAAGCAAATAAATTTAAAAACAGAGAGTTTGGACCTCATCAAAGTGTTCAGCTTTTGTGCTTCAAAATACATCAAGAAAGTGAGAAAGCAACACACAAAGAGGGAGAAAATATTTTCAAATCATATAGTCTAGTATCCAGGCTATATAAAGAACTCTTTCAGCTCAACAATGAAAAGACAGAAACCCGGTTAAAAAGCAGGGAAAGGATTTGAGTGGACATTTCTCCAGAGAAGATATACCATTGGCCAATAAGCATATGAAAGGATGTTCGAGGACCTCCCTGGCGGTCCGGGGGTTAGGACTCCGAGCCCCCAGTACAGGGGGTGCGGGTTCTATCCCTGGTTGGGAAACCAGGATCCCACATGCCATACAGCACAGCCAAAAAAGGATGTTCAGCATCTTAAGTCATTATGAAAATCAAAACCACATAGAGATACTACTTCACATACACTAGGATGGGTGTAATCAACAGCGTAGACAATAACAAGTGTGGGCAAGGATGTGAAGTTTGCACATTCCTCCCACACACTGAGAATGTAAAATGGTTCAGCTGCTTGGAAAAAAGTTCAGCAGTGCTTCAAAATGTTGACTGAGTCACCATAAAATCTAGCAATCCCACCTACCCATTTATAACCATATACCTACCACTGTATGTACCCAAGAGAACCAAAAAACATGTCCACACTAAAACTTGTAGGCACGTGTTCAGGGCAGCACTATTCAAAATAGCCAGAAAGTGCAAACAGCCCAAATTCCCATCAAGTGTTGAACGGGAAAACAAAATTTGGTGTATCCCTACAATGTCATTTTGGGCTTCCCAGGTGGCTCAGTGGGAAAAAAAAAAAAATCCACCTACCAATGCTGGACACTTGAGTTCAATCCCTGGGTCAAGAAGATTCCCTGGAGGAGGAAATGGCAACCCACCCTAGTATTCTTGCCTGGGAAATCCATGGACAGAGAAGCTTGGCGGGCTACAGTCCACGGGGTAACAAAGAGTTGGACATGACTAGGTACATAATGTCATTTATTCAGCAATGAAAAAGAATGAAGTACCAATACTCACTTCAGCGCTACAACATGAATGGACCTTGATAACATTATGCTAAGTGAGGGAAGTCAAACACAAAAGGCCGCATTATGTACAATTCCACTTACATGAAATGAACAGAATAGGCAAATTCATAGGGACAGGAAGTAGTTTAGTGGTTGCTGGAGGTGGGGCGTAATGGAAAGTGACTGCTAATAGGTGTGAGGTTTCTGTGGACGACGAAAATGTTTTGGAATTAGATGTGATGGTGACACAACCTTGTGAAGGTCCTAATGCCCGTAATGGCATGCTTTTAAAGGGGGGATTTTATGGTACGTGAAAGGAATCACAATCAAAAGAGAGAACTTGCTCTGACATCAAAATGTGCCTATAGGAAAACAGGAATTAAAACAGTGCGGTGTCGGCTCAGGAATGGACTGCAGGAGGTCTGCCTCAGTGGACTAGCACAGAGAACAGAGGCAGAGCGCATACATGTGTGGTCATTCAATATATGACAAGGGGACTAAGAAAGGGAACGTGGTGGTGGAGGACAGCTGGCTGTTAGTTCATGGGGGAAGTTAGATTCCAGCCTCACGCCTGCACAAGAATAAATTCCAATTTAAAGAGCTAATCCTCAGACTATAGAAATAAAGGAAAACAAGAGAGGACATCTGTATAACCTTGAAGAAAGCCATCTAAAGTAATACCCAAGGTGTATCCATTTGACTTTAGGAGAACTGGAAAGTCTGTACAACAAAAGATACTGTAAGTCAGGTAAAAAGACATTTCTCACATAGTAACAGGCAAAGTGTTAGTGTCCTGAATATGTACAGGACTTCCAGAATCAACAAGAGAAAGTCCAAAGAACAAATGCTCTGCAACACTCCAATCTCCTTCCTCCAGCTGACTTTCAGATGAGCCCACAATTTTGTTCTCGGTTCACTGACAAAGAGATCATCGCAGCCCCTTTCTCACGGTATCATTGGATTTCCCCGGCCACTCAGTCTCCTCCAGTCCCCTTTCTTAGCACAGTCGAGGTGGTCTTTGGGACGTTGTCTCTATCAGGCTGGACAACAAGACACCCAGCCCTACCCTGGAAAAGAGTCCTGACCGAAGGAGCTGTGTGCTGAGGCTGAAACTCCAGCGCCCACTTCCCCTGCCCCTTGAAGATGCAGCCCACTGCTGGGGACCACACGCCACTGGCCTTTGGATGCCTTCAATGAGGAGCACTGATGCCCTTAGCCAGCCAGCCACTTCATTGGGGCTGCAACATAACCTTTGTTCAACGATAAAGTCAACCTTGATTCTGGACAGGTATCTGTCTTCACTAAGGAGGTGTCCATGCTGTGATTTCTTTTTGCAAGTGACATGATTAAAGAAATGGAATCTTGCAGGCATGTCACTCAGGGATTTTTGCCTTAGAAGACCTTCTTATTTTTCTCTTCTGCTGAGAGAGCCTTTCTGCTCTCAGTTGGGCAATTCGTCCAGGAACCCTCTCTCTCTCCTCACCCCTCCTTCCTCCCATCTCCTTTTCTGTTTTCCTAAGTCATAGATTTAGGCCTTACTTTATTGCATTTCACAGCATGCTTAAAGACCCCATACCGTTCCTCGTCTCATTACAAAAGACAATTTACGTGAGTGGAAAATGGCAATGGCCATGTGATTTGTTCAGCTGCTGGACTGTGTCAAACCTTCTGCATCGGGGCTTTCCTGAAGGGTTTAAGAGAGACGAAAACAAAACCAGGATGTGATTAAAAACCCTACTGATAATCTCTTAAGTAAATCAGATATTCCTGCCATGGATCCTGGCTGGGTCACGTGGGGCTGGCATGAAACGTTAAGACCGCTGGTTCAATATCTTATGCCAAAGGGAGTTCCATTGCTGAAAGCAAGGTGTTGGAGACGGTGGGTTTATTGTGAGTGGGCAGGAAGGCATTGTGACTGAACGGCTGTCTTGTCTTTTCAGGGTCACTGTTACTACCATGGGCACGTGCAAGGCTCTTCTGGATCAACGGTCAGTCTCAGCACTTGTTCTGGTCTCAGGTAAGTGACCTTGATTGTGACGACTCTGCTCTTAAGCGCAGCTACCACTGACCACCACACTTCTCGAGTCACTCTAAAGCACTAAAGTGGTGGGTGGGCCTCACCTCCGCAGGACCCAGGAGTCCTCATGTGACAACTTGAGAGCCCCGTGCCCCCTCACCTCCTCAGGACCAGCCCTGTCTGCCCCACCACCCCCCGCGGCATGCCTTCCTTGGCTGCCCCTCTTTCAAGGTCATCCTCAGGCCTGTACATTGGCTGGGTTTCAGCATCCAAGGATTTGGGGGATTACCTTTTTTGCATGTGGCTCCATGCTAAACGATTCCTGGTGTTAAAAAAAAAAAAAAAATAGGACATTAAGTATCTGCATTTCAACTGCTTGCTTCATAAAAATGAAAAGGGCCTCTGCTCACTAGGAGACAAAGCGAGGGGACTGACTGAGTGCAGATGCAGGTGAGCTGAGTACCGGTGTGGCCAAACCAGTGACATCAACTCACCAGCTTTAAATCGTGAAGATGCAGGACTGGGTCGATAGAGCATCCTGAGTAATATTGAAATAGGACAGGTCCACCCTCTGTGCTTGGCCTTGCTGCTGCCTCTCTACTCCCATCCTTCATCCCGGGCCACCCCCCACCCCTGCCAAGGAGCAGGTAACTGTCAGGGCCCCACACAGAGGGGTCCATCTCTCCCTCCAGCTTCCCCAGAGGGTCTGAGTCTCGGTGGTCACCTCCTGTCTCCGGCACCTAGAGATCGTTCCCTCCCGGGTACCTGACACAGACCACAGTTGGGCAGAGGGATCTTGTGAAATGCTTGTGGCCGGGGTTTCGGGGAAAGTCAGGGGAACCGGTGTTGCGTCGCCTGGGGTCGACCACCAAGGCCGGGCGGGAAGCCTGACAGAGCTCACTGCGTGGGGACGGTGCTCCGGAGAATGTCAGCCTCCCAGATCTTTGTGCTGTTTCTGCAAAAGCAGCAGACCATGCGTCAACAGAGAAATTCCGGAGTTATGCAGTCAACTCTGTGATGTTGCGAGGGGAGAATCAGACCGGAGACAAAGCTGTATTCGATCAACTGCTCCCTGGCGGAAGAATCAATTGCGAGGGGGGGTACAGACGCAACTGGAGTAGCACCAGCCTGGAAGAGTTTGAGAAAGAAAATAGGGATTAAAAATCAAGTGAAATATGGTGTGACCCCAGAATACATTCAGAGCTAGGAATGTGGAGGAAAAGTCGAGCGTCCTGGGGGACGCATTAATTAGAGCCCAGCAGATTACAGTCCTGCAGAGAAAAAGCAGAGAAGGAACATCCTGCTTTGCTTCAAAAAGGGCTGATCAAAGATGGGTAGGCAGGGAGAGTTGGAAGAGAGAAGAGAGGGAGGAAGCAAACAAGTCATCCTTCTTCATTTGAGTCTCGAAGGAGGACAGATAAGGAGAGAGAAAGCCCTGGAGATCCCAGTAGACAGGGGGATTAAAGAGGAAACAGCTCTTTAATGGAGGGAATGAAGTGCAACGTGGAAAATAGGTCATAACAATGAGCGCAGCCATGGAGCTTATCCTTCCTTTGAAAGGACTCCAAGTCAAACGGGAAGTTCAGGCTATAAGTTAGTTTTGTACCGTACCGTATGTCTCCCCGAGATGCCCTGCCCTCCTTAGCACGGTTTCAGCGCAGCGTTCCTGCTTCTCCTGGTCTCTCTCTTGTTTGCTCTTGCTGCTGCCTGCCTCATCCCCTGCTCCCGAGTCCCTAGCCCAGGAGTATCCCCTTGACCAACAGATGCTCCACAGCATTGTCGGGCATGGGTACCAAACTGTTCCAATGATGGGGAGAAAATGCTGCCCTCACCGCCCCCAAGAGAAGCTCAGCGGCTGTGTTTTGTGATGGTACAGATGTCCAGCCCTGGCTCACTGCCACTGGAGCATCCACAGAGCCGTGTCCCCATGTCCTGATTTGATTCACAAACACCACCCTGGCCAGAGCGAGCACGAGGTCCTGGAGGGAAGCGACTGTCTCTCACCATGTCTTCTTGTTCTCTTGCTCCCCTCTCCCTCAGCTCCTGCTCAGAAATCTGGTACGAGCAGTCTCGGGGGCTCACATTTCTGGATTAAGCTGAGAATCTTCCCATCCCCTGCAGGCATGATGGTTAAAATTAGGCTTCATTTCTTAAGGAACCACCTTTTTGCTTGAACAGACATAAGGAAAGCATTCACAAGATAGATGAGGAAGCTGGTAGAGCTGTAAACTAGGCATTCATTGTAATGATGGTTGCATTTTTAAGTGGGGTTTACAATACCTGAGCATAGGTATGCACATGTTCGCACCTGCACACTCAGGCTTCCACATATGCTCTTGCACACAGACACACACAGATACTCCCAAGCAGGCTAAGGCTATGTCAGACTTTACGCTTCGTCATCATCACGAATCCTGCTTTCAGGAGGGTGGAGCGGGCGGTAGTGCTCTTGCTTTACAGAGCAGCTGAGGCTGGGTCACCGGGAGCTCAGTCCCGATGCTGCGGCTCGGAGCTGCAGACGCTCACATCGGAGGATGCTGTCGCTCCCTTCCCAGTCACTGCTGTCTCGAGAGAGAGGCGTCTTGTGCACCGACACGGAGCCTCGGCACATTCTCATGTGATGCTCACTAAGCCATGGGCAGGTAACACAGGCCTCAGATTACAGATGAGGGAGCAAAGCCTGGGAAAGCGGTTTACCCGGAGTCCCTCAGCAGTCACGGGCGAAGCTCCGTCTCAGAGCCCAGTCTGGCTGACTGCGACTCCTCTTAGACTTTTCGCTCCACTTAGCCATTTTGCACAATTTGGATCCAACCTTCTTCTTCAGCCCCATCGTCCTCTACCCCAAGGAAACCCACCACTCCCCCCACCCCCGCTATTCCAGCTGCACTGATTTCTAGCTGTTTCTAGAACATGCCCACACGTGTCTCACTGCCTTTATCCCAGCTGTGCCTCAGCCTCGGACGCACTCCTCTCCCCACTTCTCAGTGGCTTTGGGAGATTCACTCTCCCGCCAGGGCCCAAAGCAAATGACGCCTCCTCCAGGAAGCCCACCCTGACCTCCTAGACACCCCTTGCCATGCAACTCAACCCTTTCTAGCCTGTAGTATCATAGACAGCCCTTGCTTGCATAGGACACTTCCTGTCATAGCAGGCACTTCACAGATATTTGTTTATATCCTTACTCATCCTGCCTTGGCTCACTCACTGTCCATCACCAAACGCTGTCCTTTCACTCTTCTGTTGTAAGGACTTTCAGGAACTGTCTGATAAGTTGTTGTTCAGTCACTCAGTTCTGTCTGACTCTTTGCAACCCCATGGACTGCAGCACTCCAGGCCTCCCTGTCCATCACCACCTCCCGGAGTTTACTCAAACTCATGTCCATCGAGTCGGTGATGCCATCCAACCATCTCATCCTCTGTCGTCCCCTTCTCCTCTGGCCCTCAATCTTCCCCAGCATCAGGGTCTTTTCTAATGAGTCGGCTCTTCACATCAGGTAGCCAAAGTATTGGAGCTTTAGCTTCAGCATCAGTCCTTCCAATGAATATTCAGGGCTGATTTCCTTTAGCACTGACTGGTTTGATCTCCTTGCTGTCCAAGGGACTCTCAAGAGTCTTCTCCAGCAGCACAGTTCAAAAGCATCAATTTTTCGGCACTCAGACTTCTTTATGGTCCAACTCTCATATCCATACATGACTACTGGAAAAAGCATAGCTTGGACTATACAATAGGATCTCAGCACGTCTTAGATGTGGGAGGCAGCATGAGATGTTTTCAAAAATTCGATTAAATAAAAATACTCAGATGTGAGCTTATTTGGTAATTGAATAAGTACACACATTGCTGTGTTCCTTTAATGTTTTATATGTATTTTAATTATGTAATATAAAGTTTACTGCACTAAATTTTATATAATGAAATCGAACATAACACAAAATGCAGGAATACTTCTTGCCTCCCAACACTATTGAAAAATAGTCAATCAACTTATTTTTCAAAGGATAGAGTTGACTAGTACTATGGTCCGTGGAATCAGAAATAACCATTATAATGAAAGTAATCATTTGCAATTTAGTGATCAAGGCAAACAGAACCATCACTTTTTTGAAAAGAAAGAAAGAAGTTCTGCTTCAATGCAGTGTTATTATTTATAATTTAACAAACAGTTGAATTGATCCCTTTGAAGAAATCGACCAGAAATCTCAGTTGAGAAAGTGAACAAAGGAAAACAAGACGGAGGGAGCAAGACCAGAGCCGGGAAATGAGGCTCAGCCCTCCTGCAGGACCAGCCTCCACCAAGGATGCTGGGGTCGCTGGCCTCCCTGGTACCTTGCCGCTGGACTTGAGTGCTTGCCGATACAGGTGGATATGGGTTCTCCAGGTCTCGCAGCTCAACCTAAATGACCCAGGGCACAGTGGTCTAAGGGGCTGAAAAGCCAGGCACCCAGAGATGGCCTTGCCTGTGCTGTCTTGTCTGCTAGAAAGGCAGGGCCCTGGGCCCACCCTGGTACTGCCTAGGACCTGGCACATTGTAAGTGCTCAATAAATGCTGGTGGAATCAATGTGCTGTCCCCAGGCCATCAGGTGGGCAGTGAAATTTAATCCTAGCCAGTCCAAAGTTTAAAAAAAAATTAATCTTTAAGTGTAGTAGATCATATTAAGAAAGAAATTAGCTTAGAGTGAAAGTGAAGTGAATTTGACCTTGACCTCTGTTCTGTGACCTTCTGCTCCTGTAGCTTCTTTTTTTAAATTAATTTATTTATTTTAATTGGAGGCTAATTACTTTACAATATTGTAGTGGTTTTTGCCATACATTGACATGAGTCAGCCATGGGTGTACATGTGTTCCCCATCCTGAACCCCCCTCCCACCTCCCTCCCCATCCCATCCCTCAGGGTCATCCCAGTAGCTTCTATTCATCTGGGCTACACTGGCCTCCCTCCACCCCACAGGCCACACTGTCTCTGCCTAGGCCTCTTCTGCTCCCCTTCGTCTTCTTCCCATGGAGACACTCATTCCGTCATCCTGTGTAAACATCCGTGGGGGGGCCGCAGCTGGGCTCGGAGCCCATCCACACCATCTCCAAGGCTGCTCTGGTCCCCACCCTGCAGGACCACCAAGGTCAAGTCTCAGTTCTCCCAGGCCCCTCTCATTCAAAACGCGGAACATCCAAATTCCAACTCCTCCATCCCCAGACGGGCTCCCCTCCTGAACTCTGTTCCATTACAGGTCCAGCCCATCCTAGGCTCCTAAGCGTGGTGCCTGGGGGTCTCTGAATACCTCCCTCAGGCCCCCAGCCCCTGTCTGCCTCCCCCGCCCACCACTTACAGCATCTCCCCTTCCCCATCTCCCCATCGCCACCCCTGAGCAGCCCTCCCGCCCAGGTTTTTAAATTGCCTCCCACCCACACTTCCTGCCTCCACCCTTCCCTTTGCAACCATCTTGCACATTCCAGAAGGTCGTGTTTCAAAAACACTGCTTGATCATCTAAGTCCCGCCACCCTCTGCACTCAAAACCACACAGCTCCTTAAGCTCTACACATCAGAGCCTCTTATTCACTCCCAGGCTTGTTCAACAGTGTTTCCACGGGCGTTTATCCATCACCTCCTCACATGCCATCCCTGCAGCCAGACATCATTTTAATGTAACAAAGCAAGGGCCACGAAGTAGGTTACACACACGAGAAACTCAGCAGAGGGACCCAGGGAACCATGCAGGAAGGGATGGCGGGCATGGGCCTCTCAGGTTATGGGTCAGCCTGGAAGCCTCTGCCCGAGGGCAGCCCAGGACGGTGGAAGCCTCTGGCGGGAGACGTGGCCCTAAGGCAGCTGGTATCCTGCAGGCCAGAGGGTGGGGTTCAGCAGCGGTTACAAGACAAGGAGCCAATAGATTTGATTGAGGCCGGGATGGAGGTGGGGAAGGCAGAGGAAGAGGGGCCAGCAGGAGCCAGGTCCTGGGGGCTGGGGGTTGAAGGTGCCTAGAAGAGTCGGCATCGTCATCTGCACGAAGCGTGTGCAGCGCAGAAAGTGATGTGGCCACAGGGGCAGCCCGCAGGCTATAGCCAAGGTCAGTGCCTTGCCCGCGGCTGACTGCTGTCCGGGTCCTGTGCCCACCTTCCTTCTACGGCCCCTGCTGTCCGTCCACACATGTCTCTCTTTCAGCCACCGCATTCTGAGCATGCTCGAA
The DNA here is from genome assembly GCF_054371585.1 of Giraffa tippelskirchi. Classification (NCBI taxonomy): domain Eukaryota; kingdom Metazoa; phylum Chordata; class Mammalia; order Artiodactyla; family Giraffidae; genus Giraffa; species Giraffa tippelskirchi. Next base: position 6,411,413 of record NC_137276.1, read on the forward strand.
CCTTTGTTTCACCCGCAATCCTGCTCCTTCAACTCCTCACCTGGTTCCCGAGGTGCCCCACATCTCCAGGTCCCCCCAGAACTCCCTTCAAGGCTCTCCAATTCCCACGGGCCGTTTATCAACCAGGCTGGGCTGACTGCCAGCCTGTGAGCAGCTCTGAGTTGCTCTGGCATTTTGTACTTGGAACTCAGTGATTCCCACCCTGGCACAAGCCCTCGGTGACACAGGAGAGGGGCTGAACATCCAGAGGGGCCAAGGACAGGGCAGCAGGCTGGGGAGCCAGGTCCGGCTGTGTGCTGTGTCGGTTTCCTAGGCCTGCCTTAACACAGGACCACACACTGGGGGTGCTTGAAGCACCAGCATGGTCTCTTCTCGTGGCTCCGGGAGCCAGAAGTCTGAATCAAGGTGCTGGCAGGGTTAGCTCCTTCTGCAGGTTCTGCGGGAGAATCCATCCATGCCTGGCTCCTGGCCGTCCTCAGCATTCCTGGGCTTGTGGCCGCATCCCTGCCATCTCTGCCTCTGTCCACATGGCCTTCATCCCTGGGTCCCTTTGCTTCTCCTTTTTCCATCTCTTACGAGGACACACATCACAGAATTTAGGTTCTACCCTAAGTCCAGAATAATCTCATCTCGAGATCCTGAAATTAATCACATTTGCAAAATTCAAGAGCCTGGTGCGTGGGGGCGGGGGAGGGTGCGGTGAGCAATGACTGCTAATGGTGCAGGGTTTGCTTTGAGGGTGATGAGAGTGTTCAGGGGTAGATGGGGATGCTGTTTGTACGACTCAGTGAATATACTAAAACCCATGGAATTGCATGCTTTACAAGAGGAAGCTTAATGGTTGGTGAATTAGTTCTCAATATAGCTGTTATTTTTAAAAGGAGCCTGGCTTGGGGTAGCCATCAATCGTAGCTGCTATTTTTATTATCGATGTGCCAGCAAGAGCTATTCCTAAAATCTTTTATGACAGTTTGTTTTACCTCTTTCGTCATGTCTCCCAAACCTGGTTATGAATTACATTTGAAATAGGAACCACAGGTGAGACGTCTTTATGGGTACCACGGGAGACGGCCTGGCATTTTGCACATAGTAGGGGATAATGAGTATTTGTTTTGATTGCACATGAGTATTTCACATGGAAATTATTTATTGAAATTAAGCCTGGGGACATCCCTGGGAGTCCAGTGGTTAAGACTCTGGACTTCCCATGCAGGGGGCATGGTTCCATCCCTGGTGGGGAACGAAGATTCCCACATGCCATGTGGCACAGCCAAAAACTTTTTTTAAAAAAAAGTCTGATGATACTAATGGGTTTGCTAATATCACTGCTGCTATCCCTATGTTTCAAACACAAATGGGGTGGGATATTATTTTTACTCATGAGCTCCTCCCATAAAGGAACTAAAATTGAATTTCATGCCAACTCATGATTGACAGCACATTGTGTGTGCGCACAAGTGCGTGCTTAGTTGTGTCTGACTCTTTGCTGCCCCACGCACTGTAGCCCACCAGGCTCCTCTGCCCCACGCACTGTAGCCCACCAGGCTCCTCTGCCCCATGCACTGTAGCCCACCAGGCTCCTCTGCCCCATGCACTGTAGCCCACCAGGCTCCTCTGCCCCATGCACTGTAGCCCACCAGGCTCCTCTGCCCCATGCACTGTAGCCCACCAGGCTCCTCTGCCCCATGGGGTTTCCCAGGCAAGAATACTGGAGTGGCTTTCCATTTCGTACTCCAGAGGACTTCCTGACCTAAGGATCGAACCTGTGTCCCTTGTGTAGGAGTACACTGGCAGGTGAATTCTTTACTACTGAGCCCCCGGGAAGTCCTGGCAGCACAGTGTTAAGCCTAAAAGTCTTTTTCCAAGAAAATTCAGTTAGCAATTGAACATGGAAGTAGCCAGGTTAACTCATATTTTTGAACCATCATCTTATTACAGGTCATCAAATTCCGTGTGCCCTTACCCTGTCTGCCTGGGAGTAGAACGGCGAATCATAATGAGAACAGCACCATTAAGCTGTGTCACTGCCTGATGCACCATTGCTTTGGAGATTAAAAACTGAATTTTAAGAAAAACAAAACTTATCTTGAGGAAGTATAGGTCCCCTGAGTTATCGCTTTGAAAGCTAATGGAATCAACTTAAAATTTTAATAGATTTCTCTTTGTTTCCACTGAAAGAAAAGCAGTAGGATTCTAACACTTAAAATAAGGCTGCCTGTTTTCAGAGCAGTAACTCCATTTCTCTGGTCCTTTTCCTTCTGACCTCTGCCCTCCATCAAGGTCAGCCCTGTTCTGGGCCTCACATCCCTCTTGAAACAGCTCCAGAAGGAGAGGCAGGCAGGAGAGTGTGGGACTTGACCACCTCAAGCTTCAGATACATGGGTCAAGATTGAGTCCCACCTGTATTTCCAGCTACCTGTGTGCCCTTGACAGTGGGGAAAATGACCAGATGTATCTTAGGCAGGGTGCCATGGGGGGTGGCCCTCCTTACCCTCAACTACCCCCTCTCCTCTGCTCCCCCCATTCACCACCTCTGACTGCCCTGGAAGGTGGCCTTACCCTCCCCATAAGGGCTAGTCCCTCTGTCTTCTACTCCCCCCAGGGAGAAGATACCCACACTCTTCATCTCTCCCAGACACTGGAAACTGACTTCTAAGCTTTCCCCCTGCTCTACCAGTGGGAAAAGAGCCCCACTTTCGAAGTCTGCTGGATTTAAATCCCTCACTCTGAGATACTTCCAACTCCAAGTTTACAACGAACTACCTATGACATGCAACTTAAATCACATCTGCTTATCTAGCTTGGGGCCAGAAAGGGCTGTGAGAACATCAAATTTTAAATCTCGGAAACCCTGAATCCTTGAATTTTGTGTCCACTGTGGTTTCCAGCAATCTCTAAAGCTAAGTGATTAATTATACACAAGACAGTCCAAAGCAATTATTTAATTAAGATGTATTCTAGACTGCCAATGGTTTGCAGCAAAGGGAAAGACTTCACCCCAGTTTCTCAACATCTGGCCCTTGGATGACTTAAAAGATAAAAGGAGATACCAGAAGAATTTTATGACTGAATAACAGTTTCTAGAAATTTTCCATTAAGTAGAAAAACTTTTTCAGTCATATGCTTCTAGTGATTAGAACTTGGTGACATGTTTTACCGTAAGTGTTCAGCTTATTGAAATCTAATGCAAAATAGAAAATGTTGCAATACAAGACGAGATGCTGGTGTCATTTTCTTTTTGGGGCTGAAAAGTCAGTTTTCTAGCCAATCTCTCTTTTCCCTCCAAATGTATTATTCATTTTCCACTTTGCCCTGGCCTCTTTTTTAAAAGAGCTTTTTCTTAATTGAGGCTTTTACAAAATCAACTTTAATAAACAGAAATCCCCCACTACCCATTCTTAACTTAGGAATCTAAGTTTTAGTTCATACAGAACTTTTCAAAGAAAAAAAAAATGCAAGCCTCCCCAGAGTTGATGACCAGGGTCGTGTCGGTATGGTCTACTTTGAGGTTCCCGAAGACACTAGTTGGAGGGGTGAGGGAGTGCTAGGGGGCCAGGGAGCACAGGAGAACTGCTCTATGTAATGACGTTCCATCAATCTGTGGGATTCGAAATAAGCTAAAACGTCTTCAGTTACTCCAGACCACACTGTTTCCCCGTCTCTGAACAGTCATGTCGTCAGTGTTGGTAACACACAGCTTCACTCGCCAACGTTTTCCAAGGGCCCCGTGTGTCAGTGCCATCTTCTCAGTTAGGCTGTGATCATCCTGAACGTGACTTTGCCGTTTCTTGCACCGCTTCTGAGACTTCACAAAACAGGACCAGTGGAGTAAGCCAGTTGAATAATAATGAACTGATTAGTGTGTGGGGGTTTACCACTTGTCTTCAAAATAAATATTTGCCGAATTCATACCTTCTCCTTTTATGCCATTTGAGTATTGGAATACAGTCATTCCGTTAAAATATAAGAATGATTAAATGGTCACTTGTAAGTGGGTTATCACTAAGTACAGGATGAGTGAATAGCCGAACAAATAAAGGAGCAATAGTGGAAGACAGTTTCCAATCTCTTTCCTTTGGAAACAAGCTCAGATTATCTGAAAGAAACTGATGGAGCACCTGACTTTCTCAGCTGTTACTTAAAGACTAAGCTATTTCTCAAATCCTTGGGTTGAGGCTATATAAATCATGTGTGAGAACGGACTCCCTAAACCTGGAGTCCATGGACCTCATCCGTGGTTTTGAATCTCCTTAAAGTTTCTGCAAAATATTATGGATCTATGTATGTGTGAATTCTCCTGGGGAGCATATAAGGAGATTCATGTCTCAAAAAAGGTTAAGAGTCAGTGTGTTTTAAGTGTCTATTTACAATCAGATGAATTTTGCCTGAAAATTTTGTTCATTTATGATTGTGGTCAACTTGATTGGTAACAGAAGTTGCTAGATGTGTGGGAACTCTCGGAGCTGCCAGTTTACTGTTACCCAAATTTCCATTTCTCTAAAGAAAAACTAATTTCAACATCAGGAGGAGCCTGTTTAAAGAATTTCCTGTTCCACATTGGAGAAGAGAAAGACAAAAACCAACCTGTAGGCTGATGTTCCCCCATCAGTTGATGGAAGCTGACATGGCTCATTTCCAGGAAGTAGGACACAGCCTCAGTGACAGATTTTCTCTTCTTGGGCTCCAAGATCACTGCAGATGGTGACTGCAGCCATGAAATTAGAAGATGTTTGCTCCTTGGAAGAAAAGCTATGACAACCCTAGATAGTGTATTAAAAAGCAGAGAAATCACTTTCCCTACAAAGGTCCCTATAGGCCAATAGTCATGTACAGATGTGAGAATTGGACCATAAAGAAGGCTGAGCACTGAAGAACTGATACTTTCAAACTGTGGTACTGGTGAAGACTCTTGAGAGTCCCTTGGACAACAAGGAGAGCAAACCAGTCAATCCTAAAGGAAAGCAACCCTAAATATTCATTAGAAGGACTGACACTGAAGCTGAAGCTCCAATAATTCCCCACTTGATGTGAGCAGCTGACTCATTGGAAAAGACCCTAATGCTGGGGAAAATTGAAGATCGAAAGCAAAAGGAGAAGAGGGCGGCAGAGGATGAAATGGTTGCACGGCATCACCAATTCAATGGACAGGAACTTGAGCAAACTCTAGGAGATAGTGAGGGACAGGGAGGCCTGGCGGGCTGAAGTCCTTGGGGTCACAAAGAGTCAGACATGACTTAGTGACTGAACAACAGCAAGGACGTGGCCTGAGCTCTGTCCTTCCCCAGAAGGTCAGACATGCCTTGGGGTCCATGAGCTAATGCCACCTTCTGTCTCTGCAAGTGAAAATATTAGCATATGTGTCTATTTTTAAAAAGAATTTATACTTTTAGGGACCTCCTTGGTGGTCCAGTGGTTAAGACTCTGTGCTTTCACTGCAGGGGGCTCAGGTTCAAGCCCTGGTCTGAGAACTAAGATACTGCACAGCCCAAATAAATAAAGTAAAATAATTTTTAAAAAAGAATTTATACTTTTATTCCCAAATGTAAATGTTAGCACAGAGGGTTCTTTCATCATTATTGTCACTCCAAAAGAAGCATAGTTATCTTATTAATGCTATGTTTCATATCACAGAGCCACAAATGGCCGGGATGAGGAGAGACATGTGAACAAAGCATAGGACCTTCCTGAAGTGGGCAGTCTTTGGATGGGTACATTAACAGAAGCCTCATCCTTGGGCCTGCCCTTGTCAATAACAAAGAGCTACTGCTATTCAAGTCCTGCCACACAGCCAGGAAATGGCAGAGCTGGAATTCAAACCAGATCGTTGGATTCGAAGGCCTCCTTCTTGGTCTTGGTGCTGGGACATTCTTCAGGCCTCTAAAGAGCTGTATACCTTTAGCCCAAACAGACCCAGATGCAGACCTCAGCCTTCAAGGAGCGGTTCTGATGCTTTGTGCACTTACATTACATTGGTTCCTTTATTCACACATTGCCCACAAATTAAATAAGTAAAATACCCAAAAAAGCATCCTTTTAAAAATTCCCTTTTTTTTCACTGAAGTATAGTTGGCTTGCAATGTTACATTAGTTTCTTGGGTCCAGCAAAATGATTCAGTTTTATATGTATAACAGACTCTTTTCCATTAGAAGTTATTACAAGAAATGAATATAGTTCCCTGTGCTATGCAGTAGGACCTAGTTGTTTATCGATACTATATATAGTAGTTTGTATCTGTTCAGCACAAATTCCTAATTTATCCCTCCCCCTCCCTTTCCCTTTGGTAACCATCTGTGTTAGTCACTCGGTCATGTCCAACTCTACAATCCCATGAACTGCAGCCCACTAGGCTGCTCGGCCTATGAAATTCTCCAGGCAAGAATACTGGAGTGGGCAGCCATTCCCTTCTCTAGGGGATCTTCCCAACCAAGGAGCTGAACCCAGGTCTCCTACACTGCAGGCAAATTCTTTACTATCTGAGCTACCAGGGAAACCCAACCATAAGTTCGAAAAAAAAACATAAGATTATATTCAACCTTACATCAGAATCCTTTCAACTCTTTAGGAAATTTTGTTGATCAGAATGAATAATTCAGACGTAAGAATTTTCCTTAAAAAAAATAATAATAAAGTTTTCCCTTCTGAATCATGTCTGCTAATTGAGATCTAATTACTCTCTAAGCAAATGAAACATCTTTTGTCTCAACTCTTCTTCCTAGCAATATATCCTCGAGAAGTAAAAAACAAACGAAAGGCATAAAGAATAAACACAGTCTATTCTTTACCATAAAATATTTGAAACAAAAAACTTCTCAGACTTGTCTTCCAAAATATTTGCAAAAATAAGTCAATGCAAGCATATGGCACAGAAATGCCCTTTCTAATTCAGACCCAGGAATATAAATAAATTGGTATTTTTTATTCTCTCTGTCATTAAAAACTGGGTTTTAGCCATGAACAAGAAGCTGCCCTTAAATGTTACGTAATCTTTCTTCTTTCTTTTTCAACAGGGGACTCATTACATTTGAAAATAACACCTATATTTTGGAGCCAATGAAAAATGCAACCAACAGATACAAACTCTTTCCAGTGGAAAACTTGCTGGGCACCTGGGGATCGTGTGGATCAAATACGTCAGGCCTCACTGTGCGCAACAGGCTCCCACTGGCCTCCCAGACCCAGACAAGAAGGGTAGGAGGAAACCCCTCGTTACATCTCTGGGGAGTGGGGAGGGGGCTCCAACTAGGGACGCCCACCGCTAGGCCATCTGGAGAGATTCTGCCATTTGTGTCTGAGGGATAGAGTCACCCACTTTATCTGGAGGTGGTTGATATGAGGTGGGCAGAACATAACCAGATACTGAAAGCTCCATCATTGTATTGCAAACGTCAGGATCAGACTCATTGACCTGTGCTGGGTAGCGTTGGGCTCAGAGGACTCAAAATCACCATTCATTGTCTCCGATGATAACCTTCTGGGCTTGGCCCAGAAGTCTGCCCTACCATTACACCCCTCCATGGTACACAGGACTAGCCCAGATCCTCCACACCCTTGGGCAGCCCTCCTTCTACGGGAGGAGAAAGACCACATGGAGGTTTTTCCACTGCCAGTCTGTTTTATGTTAGGGTCTTCATTAGAATTTGCATAGAATTCCTTGCCATTGCTCACTCGCTTGCCCTGGGTGAACTCAGTCTTGGTCCAGCAGCGTGGCTGAAAATGTGTGATGTTTACCCCTAGTCCATGCTGGGGGGGCGTCTGGGCGTCCCACTTCTCTCCCTAGGTCTCTGCTTTCTAGCCACCCGGCCCTGGGTCTGCTCATTACAGGTCTTCCCTTCTGCGGCAGGGCTGGAGACAGTGGTTGCCCAATGGAGTTAGGAGCACAATCTGCCTCCTGGCTAAGAGGTCACCGCTGGTGCAACACCAGGGAACCTCCACCCTGCATGGCTGCCTGACCCTTTTACATCAGTGACACAGGGGCTCCACAGACCACAACCAAACTCACGAAAAGGAGTAAGTGTAGCCCCATCTGGCTGGAGGCCCCGAATTCAAAGGAGAACAACCCTATAGGAAGTTATCAGCCATTTACTGATTTCTCGTCTCTGTCTTTCCTCTTCCTCTGTTGACAAGAAATCCAGAATTCATAGATATGATGTCACTTGTGCTTACTTTTGATAAGCACAACTTATCACTTAACAATTACTCTTTGTCTCCCCTGACTTGGACAGGTTTTCAAGGTTCCACTTAACACCCTTCGTCTTACCTGACTTTCAGTGTTATACTGCTTACCACTCAAAGCTTCACGAAAATTGTGCCTCTTTGTATTCCTAATCATTTTTCTTCAAACTAGTAAATGTTATCCTAAACGATTTCTTCTTAAAAATTTCCTGTTACCTGTGGCTAGGTGTTGCTCCCCTAACCTGCTCTTAACTGAACCACTTCAGGACTTTTCATTTTAATTTTGCATTCATTCTTTTCGTTCTGATTCTGCCCGTTGACCCTCACTTCCTCTCTTTGTTAATATACTCCCAAGGGTTTCTACAGCAGGTGCTTGCAGCCTCTTTTCCCCTTGTTCTTCCCCATCACCCTCTGTCAGGCACTGTGGCTGGCACTCAGCAGGGGAGCGAAGATCTCAACCTCCAGGAATAGGGCTTGACAAGTACCCCCATCACCAGCAGCAGCAGCTCCAGAGAATCTTCCTTCTCCTCCCCCCACCCATTTTAGCGTGACAGATTTAAGAGATGGAGTCACAGAGACCAGCCTCTGTGCTCCCAGGGCATGTTTGTTTAACGTTTCAAAGTCTCTGTCTTTGATTGCAGACCTCAGATAAGATGTGATGAGACTGTAGCCTTCACAGTCATAAATAAGTAGGATATTTGCATTTTGTTTTCGAGGTGCCTTGCTTTGAGTATCTCATTGAACACACGTTATCCACCTTGTGAGATTTATAACTTGACAGTCTAAACGGCACTTGGATATGTTTGCCGTTTCATTCAGAAGTGCACGCCTGGTCGGTCCTGGCCAGCCATATTTTAATTCTTTAAGCTTACAGCTCCCTAGACCTGTGATTGGCACAGTAATTTCCAGTCATTTTGACTTGTAGAGAGATGGAGAAAACCTGAATAACAATGCTGTTTTGTTAATAATGCATATGGAAGCATAAATGAACCTTTAAATCGAAAGGGGGGACTATCACATGCACTTAGACGCCACTCTCAGTATTTCCATCTAGAAAATGTTGTGATTGTTTTTACGGAAGGGAACATGTCTTTGATGGAAAGCACATCTGTATCATGAAAATAATACCAAAAATAATTTTCAAATAAGTGGAATATGTGAGAATTGGAATTGTATACAAGACCATTTGGTAAACACGAAAGGAAAGTACTCGAGTTCCGCGCCGCTTGCCTACCAGACTTAACACTGCCTTTATCTTATACTCAAAAATCAATGTAACTTCGGCTAACTCCTCTGGTTTATGCACTGCAGCAAATGCATTTGCGTTTTCCTAGCGTTTTTCTGCCCCTACTAAATGTTAACTATTCCGAAGACTGGCTTGCAGGCTGAGATTTTTCTGCAGATGTGTGCGTTTTTCTTCAAGGAGCAGTGGGAATAAATCTGCACTCGGGGTATGCACCAGCTATAATATCAGCTTGAGCCATTGTTTGTCATTTTTACAAGGCTCTCCATTAGATTTTAGTGAGAACCCCAGTTGCTCCCAGAAGGATGCCTGCAGTCAGGGGCCTTCCTTGCCAGTTCCATCCTCTGCAGGTTTTTATGCCCAGCCCACAGAGCCCTGGCCCCTCGGCCCTCCTGGGACTTCGCCCTCCCTCTCCATCAGCTGGTCATTCAGAAATGCAAACGAATTTTAACACAAGCCTAAGCAGTCTCTAAGGAAGGTGAAGGCTGTAAATCTGCTACTGGAGAAAATCACAGAATCACATCCCGAAGGCAGATGTAAATTATTGTTGAATTATCCTCCCTGGGGATTATCTGTGCTATTGTTCCCCTCCACTAGTATGGATAATTGTGAGTCACATGTAGAAGTCATTGCCTTCTCTAAAAAAGCGACGTGCACTTGGTCTATTGAGTACAAATAGCACAGCCTGTCAGGGAGACCCTGTGAGGTTTCCTCAAAGCCGCCAATCTGAAATGGACCAGGGCTGTTGCTCTGGGGCTTCTAGACAGGCTGCCATACTGGTTTAATAGAAGCCACGGTAGTAGTGGTTATGTGTTGGTATTAACAGTAGAATGGATTATCTGTACAGTCTAGTGATAGCTGAATGTCAGGAACTACCCAGAATTGTTGGAAAACTTGTTAATTAGAGCAAGAATGTTTAATTTCTCTCTACTGTAACCACGTCCCTGGTAGCTCAGTTGGTAAAGAATCTGCCTACAATGCAGGAGACCCCGGTTCGATTCCTGGGTTGGGAAGATCTGCTGGCGAAGGGATAGGCTACCCACTCCAGTATTCTTGGGCTTCCCTTGTGGCTCAGCTGGTCAAGAATCTGCCTGCAATGCAGGAGATCTGGGTTCTGTCCCTGGGTTGGGAAGATCCCCTGGAGAAGGGAAAGGCTGCCCACTCCAGTATTCTGGCCTAGAGAATTCCATGGACTGAATAGTCCATGGGGTCTCAAAGAGTCAGACAGGAGTGAGCGACTTTCACTTTCCCTTTCTTTTCACTATAACCACCTCCACCTCAGTACCTCCTCTAAGAGGCATACCAAGTACCCTTACTGCCTTAGTCATTGGTAAATCTTGGTGGATAACGCAGCCAGCCCTGCTATTTCTTCCTTAGCCCTGAGCTCTGAGCATCTCTCAGTGAGAACCAAGGTTCCAAAATCTCCAGATGTGGATTCCTATTGAGTCTTGAATCGATTAAAGCTCTAGAAAAATAAATACTAGCTCTCACTTCTGCCGCGGGGGTTTTGGACTCAATGTCAATACTTGGTGTTTGTGCCCATTAACATTCAGTACGTCAGACTCGGTCTGTCCTTCCAGAGTTTGTCTCATTTGCTTGTTGGTTCTGTAGCCTGTATATTAGCCAGTCCTCCGAGGCTGTATTCCTTGCAGATATGTGCTTCATCCCCATGCAAATCGTTGGTAAGGATGGTAGAGATGACCTTTCACAGCCAAGACCAGGGCTCAGCTCATAAATATTCATTAAGTGGCCTTAGAGCCAAGGCATGGAGTCCTTAGAGCCAAGGCATGGAGTCTGGCTTGAGTCAACAGTGATCTTTCTTCACTAAGAAGGAGATAAATCAAACTTTTGAGTCACCGAAGGTGCTAATCTTGCCTTCTTTGCAGACGGTCCTAGATCCATTGTTATTTTATTGTTGTTGTTGTTTAGTTAAAACATGCATCTTGACTCTGTTTGCCTGGCTCCATCTTTTTACAGCCTCAAACTGTCACCAGTGGTCATCTGCTCCCCCACGTCCACCACTGGCCCCCTATAATCCATTCTCCTCCCATCAGCCAGGGTGGTATGTAAAGAACCTCACCTCCAAGGGAGCCCCACTGCTCTCATACAGTTAGGTTACCGGTCAGCCTCCTCGCTCCGGGCCCTGTCCTCTGTCCCCGTCCTGGGCCACGTCTCATCCACGCCCTGCCCTCGCTCACTAGACGATAGCCATCCTGCCTGCTGTACAGCCCAAGCTCTGCCAGCCTCAGGACTTGTGCTCTTGTCATCCCTCCTCCCAGATAGGTTATTTCAGGGGCCTGGCCCCTAGGAAGAGAGAGTTGCATTGAAAATTTATTGCCCCTCTAATCTCAGCTTGTTTTTTTGGACTCAAGTTGAGTTCCCAGAGCCAGAGTTCTTGTTGTGAAAAATGTTGGGGGGCGGGGGGCGTTCTTCCCGAGAACTTGACTGTGACAACTTTGAGAGGCCAGGGAACAGCTTCCCACTTGAGCAAGACTCAAAGAATGCCTCCAACCTTGGAGCAGAAATGGTTGGGCCATTCTCAGAGGCTCATGTTCTTACCTGTTTGGGGAAGGGTGTGTGTTTCCTCAGTCTCCCCCCCACTCAAATGAAAATTCCATTAAACAACCAGTTTCAAATGTTGCTCTGCACATCAAACATTTTGAATATGATTTTTTAACTGGGGAGCCCAGATAGGTGGGAATCATGTGGAGGTAATTTAAGCCTCTCTGTGTGTGCAGCTGGTGGAAAAGGAACCTCTGCGGCCATGAGCCGGCCACTCCCCTGTGGCTTTTTATTATTATGTGGTTAGGCGTCTCTCTGAGCTTGCAATTCTCTGCATTCATGAGAAAATGTGGACTTCTCTGAAAACTGCAGAGACAGGAAAATTGGGCTCATGTGTTTGTTTTCATTATCTGGAATTGTGTATTTTCTAAATGATGATCCAAGGCCATTTGGAACTGTCCCCTGGCCGTTCATTTCACCCCTTTGCAGTCTGAAAGGTGTAAACATCTAAGCAACCAGAGCTCTCTCCATGAGTTTTTCGATGGGAGGTTAATTTATTTTTTCTTTAATAGAGCTGTATTTTCTTCTGTAAGATGAGTCTGTGAATGGTAAATCAGGGAATTATGGGGGGAGTGGGGGGAAGAGGCTTCTGCTTTCCACCCCTCGGGAAGGAGGAGCCACTTTAAGACGGTGTCTCATTTTGTGTAGACTAGTGGGCACCATTGGGACTAGTCATTTTCCCTTTGTGAGTATGCAGTGGTCACTATGAAACATGCCTACAACATATAGTTACTAAACTGAACCTTTTTCCTTGTAATGTTGTTAAAGTATGGGAAATTATACCTTTCATGGTGCTTTACGTTTCCTGCTTCCATAAGGTCTCCAGATTTCTTTGAAGTGAAAGTAAAAGTGTCAGTTGCTCAGTCGTGTACAACTCTCTGTGACCCCATGGACTGCAGCCCTCTAGGCGCCTCTGTCCATGGGATTCTCCAGGCCAGAATACTGGAGTGGGTTGCCATGCCCTCCTCCAGGGGATCTTCCCGACCCAGGGATCAAACCTGGGTCTCCTGCGTTGGCAGGCAGATCCTTTACTTCTGAGTCACCAGGGAAGCCCTCAGATTTCTTTAGAGATATCAGAATTCATGAGTCAGCACAGCTGTGTGGCAAGGAGGAACACTGCTATGATACAAACACATTTCTCTTGTAAAAATCTGTTTGGAAGGTCCTGCACTGATGGGGATTTGTTTTATAAAAGATGTTTCCCTCAGGATTATGTGACTGGAAAGCTGATTCAGAGCAGGCCTTGGTCATTTTTGCTTTAGTCTGAAAGCCTGGTTGTAACATGCAAGTTTTCAGGGTTAAGCAGAGTGTAGTTAACTCAGAAAGTAGTGATATCAGTTATGGGGAGCCAGACCTGTTCAACCCCCATTTCCTCTGACTCCATTTTATTGCAAAAACAGAAGGCTTTATTTTTTGCTTTTCAAGTTTGCTTTTTGAGACCACCCTCCATGAATTGCTCTTTTTTTTTTTTCCTCCTAAAAATGCCTTTGGGATTCTCCTAGTAATTCATGGAAGAGTGTGAGTGTTTTTTGAGGAAACGAGATGAAAATGTCACCCACTTCAGAGGCTGCCTTTAATGGGGAGGGATTTCGTGCTTGGGCCGTCTGCCTCTTCTTCAGCCCTGCCCCTGGATAAACAATGTCCTTATTCTTTTCAACGGTTGCACTCTTACCCAATCGCCTTTCTCTAGTGGCATTTTTCCGTCTTTTTTTTTCTCTTGAAAATGTTTCTTTCTGTTCTGTTTCCTTTGTTCCTTTCTGGTTTTCCTCCTGACACCTCCTTCTCGCCTGGCTCGGTTGTTCCCCATTTTCCTTTGCATCTAACCAGATTTTTCAATGATCAGCCACAAGAAATCAGCCCTTTGGACTGGACTACTCAAGTTTTTCCCCAGAAGGGCAGTTCCCGCTTAAAATATGTTCTCCTCCAATTTTGTGACACGAGCAAAGCTTTTCTCCTCTGCTTTTCTCACGTCACAAAACCGGGCCACAAAGGCAGAGGGAACACCCGTGAAGCCCTGAATTCCATCGATCTCTATAGTGATTTTGACATGCGCTACGTCCAGCCTGAAATGAACGGCCGTTGGCTTCTGTCCCATAGAGAGCTTTGGTTTTACTTGTTTATGTGTGTGTTTTGTTTAATGGTGATTTCAACTTGTTCTGATCCTGAAATCAGTGATCCAGCACAAAGGTTAGATTCCTTTTTAGGGACTTCCCAGACGGGAATGGAGACTGATGGCTCAGGCTGAGATGGTTTTACAGAGGTCATTGGGGTCAGAGGTGAACTCCTAGGTAGAACAGAGGTGTGGGAGCCAGTGTTGTTGGTGGGGGTGAGATGTCCCTTTAGTTCCGATGCTTCTGTCAAGAGATATTGACAGTGTTCTGAAAGCCAGAGAGAGACTGTCAGGGAAATTAAATCCATGTTTACTTTTGGCAGCAAAAAAGAGAGACCCTCAAGATGACCAAGTACGTAGAGCTCGTTATCGTGGCAGATAACCGAGAGGTAAGAACTTTTTGAAATTTCTTGGTTGATTAAAAAAAAACAACCACCACAGGGGAAAAAGAAAAACTGTTTAGCAAATTATTACGTGCTTTAGTTAACCTCATTTTCTATGAGGCCTTAAGAGCATTGTGAACAACCCATGGGAAAAAGTGGCTCCCTGATCTTATAGGGTATAAAACATTAAAAATGCATCTGCTATTACAAAATATTAGCAAGGACTGCAGAAAAAAATATCATCAAGGACTACAGAGCCATGTAGCTAAGCTCTCCAAACAGGGAGAATTATTTGTGGGAAATAGCAGATGGTTTTAAAATGTATTCTAAAACACTTTGGGGAAAAGTTTAGTTTAAAAAATTTCCAGTATGTTCTAAACCAAAATGAATGAATGAATGAAGGCTATAGAAACACAGCAGAAAAATCCTACCTTCTGAAGTAAGGCTTTATCCCATGCTAGGTTTTTTCTTTAAATTAATTTTTAATTTTTAATTAGCTCTTTTTTTTTAGATTATCGTCTCTGTGTTCATTTCTTGCCTCTACTACCTACCATGAATTAGGTGACATTTTCTCCCAAGCTGGCTCAACACATATGAATGAAACAGATTTGACAATTTCTCAGGAAACTGTTCCCAGTCTGGAAGGTCAGATTAGAGAGGAGAAGGGGGAATTCATTAACTTTTATCCATTCTCTGTATTGTTTGACTTGCTGCCATGAGCTTCTATTACTTTCACTCTTTAATTTTTAAAAACAAATATAAAAGAAATTTTTGAGGAAGTTCAAATCAAGTCGATGATATGAAGAATGGCTTTGGGCTGCTTTCTGGTTTCTGTTTTCTCTTTGCCAATACATGTCACTGCCTCCATCATTTATGAGGCTGGAAAAAATCACAAAAGTTACTGTCTTATGAGCACTTGGCTTGGGTGAATTTCAGGGAGTTTCAGAAAGTCCCTGGACAGGGAAATTACTCGGCAGAATGGGAGCTCACTTCACCATAAACCAGGGAGGGCCCCGGGGGGTTGCAAAGCCCAAGACTTCACATTTCCAGGAGCCGAGAAGATGAGATTTGATTGATGGCCTTACCGTTATTAATGCTGACATTTAAAATTATTAAGTTTCAGAGGCAAGGAAAAGATCTGGAAAAAGTCAAGCAGCGATTAATAGAGATCGCTAATCACGTTGACAAGGTAAGTTCTTTGGGGGTAATTAAATCACTCATATCGTGTAAATGTTTGGGAATGAGGCGGAGGGAATGAAACACACCCCTCTGACTTAGGAAGGCCAGCTTCTGCCTCTCGTACCAGACTTCCCCTTCCTCTGAAGACCCCCAGGGCTTGGAGTAGCTGCAGGAGATGCCCCCATGCTGTCTGGACCACGGTGGCCTTGGGATCCATCTCCTTCCATCCTGGTCTCCCCAGCTGGATCCTGAACCAGATGGCGCATGTGACCCTCTTGAAAGCGCCAAGAGGGCCTCTCCCTAGGTCTCCCTGGGAGGTCCCAAAGCCACCTGAGGGTCAGCTCTCATCCATAAGGGACCCATAGGCTTCACAGTCCTGGGATACAGCAATTGGCTTCGGCTCAATCTGCTGCTGGAAAATTCTTCACCATGAACTCGGGAGAGAGCTCACCTTTGCAAAGGTGACTTCAGAGTTGGACGAGATCCTGAAAGTCTGGTCTGGCCCAGGTGTATTTGCTCACCAACGCTCCTTCCATGAGCTGTTCATAAGGTGAAACCACGTGTGCCACCCGCCTTCGGTGACACACCCTGAGAGTTGGCTCATTGGCGCTGAGGGCTTTCAGCCCATAGCCTGCTGGAGTTGCCCAGAAGCTTTCAAAGGCCTCGCTTTCGAAGGAGGGGTGGGGGTTGGACATCAGGCTTTGTAGGCCCCCAGGTGGTTCTCATGTGCTACGTGGCTGGCAGCTCCTGTCTGAACATGACCATTATTCTCAGCAGTAAGTCTGTCTCCCGCCTCTGAGCACAGTGGGAACCGGAAAGCGGCCCCAGCTCATCGCTGAAGCTCTCCTGGCAGGGATTCTCTGAAATGCTCACAGTTGACGCGTAGCAGTTTGAAGATGCTTCACAGTAGCTATGTTTCCAAGCAATCCTATTATATTTAAATTGACTTTCCAAAGTTTTCAGAAAAGATGAAAGCAAAAGCCCTTCTAGAAATCCAACTCCGTTCTACGAGGCCTTGTGGGCAGAACTGAGCACCATGCTCCAGGAATTCAGAATGCATCAGATGGGGTCCATCTGCTCAGGGAGGTCACAGCTTTGTAGGGAAGCAGACTCATAAGCCACTTGGTGTGGTCCAGCACGATGGGAACTGGGTGGGTGCTGTCAATCAAGTGCTGTGAGGGTGCAGAAGAGAACCGCTTATGTCTTCCTGGAGGTCAGGGAGGCTTCGCAGCACTTTGATTTTGAAAAGTGAGTACCGTTCCACCAGGAGCACTCAGCTGGCTTGCTCCCCATGCGTCTGGACATGTGAGTATCTCCATCTATCTAAGCGGTAGGGTGTGTGTGTGTGCATACAAGCACATGCATGAGTGTGTGTGTGTGTGTGCATGTGTAAGATGGATGTATGTGCGTGCACAGTTAGGGCAGGAGGAGATGAAGCTGCAGGGGGTTCACTGGTTTTAAGCAGAGGAGATGCACAGGGTCACACACAGAGGTGCCTGCAGTTAGAGTGGAGGATGGAGTCACCAGAGTCAAAGAGGGCTGGTGGGTTCTGTTGTGCAGAAATCGTGAAGATCTGACCTGGGTCTGGGGAAGTGGGATTCAGAGACATGTGAAAGAGGGGTGCCTATTAAGTGTACTGAGAAATTACTACATGCCAGGGTCTCGGTGCTTTGCAGACACCTCTAGGTAGACACCAGTATTCCCATTTTTATAGCAGAGGAAGCTGAGGTTTGCAGAGGCTGGTTAAGTAACCAGCACATGTTCGAGCAGCATTAAAAGGCAGGACCAGGCATGAGCCCTGGTCTCTGTCACCCCCCTCTGCAGTTTTCGGCCTTGTCTCTACCCACTTTCTGTGGATCCCAGCCTGCCCTGACCAAGCAGAAGCAGAGGCTGAGAAGACCTGGGGTCCAAATGAGCACAAGTTTGGGATGAGAGGTGGACGAGGCTTTGTGCCCAAAGAAGCAAGAACAGTCTTGCTGGGGTCTCCTGGGGTACCCTGAGCAGTCGGAGATCAGGGCTTGGTGCTCAGAGAGTGGCTGTGGCTGGAAGGAACTTTCTGAAAGCAGGAAGAACACAGATGGCTATTGGCATCCTGGGATCATAGGATAATACCATCCTCATCCACAAGAACTTTTAGGCAGGTCAGACTCCCAGGCAGCCCATGCTTGCTGATGTATTTTGAATAACTCGTTTTTGAAAATTCAACTTGATCCCCAAGTAAAGTGGATGTAGGAGAATTTTTGTAAATGGCCAGTCCTTCTGGCAGGGAGGGTGAAGCATGGACCCCAGAGGTTATGCCAGAGACCATAGGAGTCAGAACTCTCCACCATGACCCGTCCATCTTGGGTGGCCCTGCATGGCATGACTCAAAGCTTCACACTTTGACCACCTGATGTGAAGAGCCGACTCATTGGAAAAGACCCTGCTGCTGGGAATGATTGAGGGCAAGAGGAGAAGAGGGTGGCAGAAAATGAGATGGTTGGATAACATCACTGACTCAGTGGACGTGAGTTTGAGCAAACGCCAGGAGATAATGAAGGACAGGGAAGCCTGGCGTGCTCTGCAGTCCATGGAGTCGCAAAGAGTCAGACACGACTTAGAGACTGAACCATAGGAGTCAGACCTTGTTCTGGCCCGGGCTGGGCATTAGAGTCCCCTCGCAAGATTTGTTTGTTTGTTTATGTGAATTTGTGTCTGTATCTTTGCTTTCAAAATGCTGATTCCAAGTCTCAGTCCAGGGACTCTGGTTTGATTGGCCTGGGTGGGGCCTCGGGTGAGGACATTCCAGATGCCTCCAGTGAGGCAGGACCAAGAAACAAAGAATTCAAGAACTTCTTAAGCCTTGGAAGTAAACAGAAACTATGAACAATATTAAACTTGAGCTGGTAATTGCTGAAATCCTGTTTTAAAGTGATATGCTTGGTCTTCCATATTTGTATTTCTTTACATATTATTCTGTATCATTTCTTGCTTCAGTTTGCAGAAGCAGGAATGAGCAACTAGGGGGTTGTTAATAACCTGCCCTGGTAATTAGAGAACCACATGTCTGGAAAGGTCCTGACAGACTCAGGGGCGTTAACCAGCGCGCCTGTCCTTGTATTTCTAGCAAGCAGAGAGCTGAATGACTGAGCACACGTATGTGTCTGTCCCTGGCAGACCCTGAAGACCCACAGGGGTAACCCAGGCTCCATCGGATGCTCTGTGCACCCAAGGCTGCTAACTGATGGGCTCTGGGCTGTAGCGAGTGTTCCAAATGTAGTTTTGCAACTACAAGTGGGAGCATCTTGGCTTAAAAAAACAGTGACTGTTCCAGTGGCAACTTCCTCATTTGCAGAAATCTTGGCTCCTCTTAGCTATTCTTAAGTAATAACTACTTGGCTGGCTGTGTTGGCTTGAAGGGAAGAGGGGAAGGACGTCCCAGACCAAAAGTCCGAGAAGTGATTTAGGGACAGAGGTGACATTCAGAACAACTCGGGCAGTTCCCCTGAGTTGGAACGTGGAAAACGTATCTGGTGCTCAAACTGGCAAACACACCCCTTACCTGGGAAGGAAGACGTTCCCCAGGCCCCAGTTACACCACAGGGCGGGACCAGCGGGCTGTGCGGCTGCCAGATGATGTCACCGTCCCTTTGCCTCTCCCTCCTGTCTGTCCTACTTCTGCCTCATGATGACGTTAGCACCGACTGCCTGTCCGTGCCGGCTGCACCTCTGTGCCCTCCTTCTGAAGGACTGGCTCATCTTGCATGCATTTAACTTCAGGTATTTTCCCCCTTGTGTGAGCCCTCATCCCCGGCCCTCCCAGGCCGGTTGCCTGCAGGATGCATGTCCCCGTGGTGGACCCCGGCACACCGCCCTGTAATCCTACCCGTGTGTTCTCAGATCCACTTCTCAAAAGCCTTCTTGGAGCCCTCAAGTCCAGCATCCCCTGAACTTCCTGTCTACACCCTTCTTGGAAGTTCGGTGGATTCGATTTTCCTGTAATAATGGCTAGGAGTCCCCTGCCTCGAGCATCTGGCTGACCCCTGAGCATTTGGGAGTCAAGGTCAAGGGTATCCTAAACCTTGTTCTTGGTGCCAGTGCCAAGCTGAGCATGCAACCAGAGCCAAGCACGTGCTTGTCGCTGCTGGGTTAATGGGTGAATCGATTTAGCTGGTCTTGGACCACATCTACGTACATCCTGGGATTCACAGGCCAGACAGGCAACTGCTACACTCTACGTGTGATTCCCGCTGGGCCTGGGGTCACAGTGGACCATCTTGGAAGGGAATCTGAGCACTCCCCTTTACCTGGCTGGGTTACTGAGTGGTTTTTAAAACCTGGGCACCAGCCTGCCTGTGTTTAAACTCCAGCTATGCCAGTCATGGCTGGAGTGGTTCACCTCCTCCGTGTCTCAACGTCCTTGACAGTAACATGGAAGCAACGATAGTTCTTAACTCACAGAGTGCTGTGAGGGCTAAGAGAGCACAGGGAAAGTTTTTGGCACCGTGCCTTGGGTGTAGGGACTGCTCGTACGTGTTAGCTGTGGCCATTGTTATTAGGAAGAACCAGTGGGCAGCCACCCGCGGTCTGGGAAGAGCAACCCAACAGGCAGCTAAGGGCTTCAGTGTGAAGACACGATGTAAGTTCAGCATATGTGACAGTTCACCAGTAGCACCAGTTTTAGAGAGGAGGGGCTCTATTATATGCTTCTAGATATGGAAATTGTTCAAAGGATGTAATTTGAGAGGACTAGTAGCTGGAACATTTTTTGGCATTGCCCTTCTTTGGGATTGGAATGAAAACTGACCTTTTCTAGTCCTGTGGCCACTGCTGAGCTTTCCAAATTTGCTGACGTATTGAGTGCAGCACTTTAACAGCATCATCTTTTTAGAATTTAAATTGATGCTTTTGAATTGTTGGTGCTGGAAAAGACTCTTGAGAGTCCCTTGGACAGCAAGATCAAACTAGTCAATCCTAAAGGAAATCAAACCCGAATATTCATTAGAAGGACTGAAGCTGAAACTGAAGCTCCAGTGCTTTGGCCACCTGATTTGAAGAGCCGACTCATTGGAAAAGACCCTGATGCTGGGAAAGACTGAAGGTGAAAGGAGAAGGGGGTGGCAGAGGACGAGGTGGTCAGACAGCATCACTGAGTCAGTGGACATGAATTTGAGCAAACTCTGGGAAACAGTGGAGGATAGGGGGGCCTGGCATGCTGCAGTTCATGGGGTCACAAAGAGTGAGACACGAGACTGAACAGCAACAACAGTAGATGAAAACTACAACCCATCATTACTATGCCAAGATCCCGATTAGTCAGCCCCAAAGCTAACTCTGAGAAACTATGATAGTTGGACCTTGACAGACCTTAGTGACCACTTCCACACGACACTCTCCAGAGGCAAGCAAAGTGTCCCCTGCAGGGATGACAGCCCTGTAGCCCACATGAGCATGTGGCCCTGAGGATGTCTCATAGCAGGCTGGTGTGGACATGGGTACCCGGATCGCCTGTGTTTCTGCCTTCTGATCTGTTGCATTTGTCTGTAACGCAGCTGAAAGTGTAAGCTCTCCAGCAAAGTGCAGCGGCCAGGCACATGTGTGCTGATTCCAAAGGAGGCCAGGAACTTAATTTTTCCTGGGAAGCCTGGGCTGGGAGCTTGAAAGTGGATACCACAGGCCAAACAACTGTTGATTAAAAACAAGCTGTTGGGCAGCATTTGAGTCGTATAATTGTCTCATTAACTTATTAATGTAATGCCCATAATTGTTATCTGCTTGAAACCAAGCTGGACTGCTGTGATCCGTTTATACTCTGTGATGTAGTTTGTGCTTCAGCCACATTCTTCTGCTAACCTAATGCTCACCAGATGACTGGTGGGGAGGTGGGGATGAAGATCAGCAAGGGAAAAGATGAGCCTGCCTCTCGTGGGTCAGAACCCGGGGTCAGAGCTCAGCCTCGTGGAGTTTATGGCCCTTGAGCTCAGCATGTTGGAATGGGGCTTAACTATCAGATGTGGTGCTTCTGTGATTTTTGTTCCTTATTGGCTCAGAGGCTTCCAGCAACTATGAATAGGACCTGCTCCTATCTGGAGCTTAACTTCGACTGCCATCACCAGCCACCTCTTTCTCCTTGGCTACCGGGAGTACAGCCAGCCAGGTGATTCCCACATCCTTACCTTACCCCCTTACCCCGAGCACAGAGCCACCTCTGTGTCTATGTGATGCTCAGAGGAGTAGCAAGGCAGTTGTGGACCATGGGGAGTTCTTACCTCTTCCGTGACTGCTGTGTGTGCTGACTCTTCGAGACCCCGGGGACTACAGCCCGCCAGGCTCCTCTGTCCATGGAATTCTCCAGGCCAGAATCCTGGAGTGGGTAGCCTTTCCCTTCTCCAGGGGAATCTTCCCAAGGCAGGGATCAAACCCAGGTCTCCCGCATTGCAGGCAGATTCTTTACCAACTGAGCCACAAGGGAAGCCCAAGAATACTCGAGTGGGTAGTCTATCCTTTCTCCAGCAGATCTTCCTGACCCAGGAATAGAACCAGGATCTCCTGCATTGCAGGCAGATTCATTACCAACTGAGCTATCAGGAAAGCCCACTTTCTACAAAAGCAAGTTCATCTTGGGGAAGTTTGACACCCAGTCCCCCTAGGGTGAGAGGCAGGATGAGTTCAAGCGTCTGGCTGAAAACTCAGCTTCCTGTGATGATCTCCTGGTGGCAGAGGTGGGGATCTCAGATTATGGTGACAGGGGCTGAATATGGAGCTGAGTGAGTGATACAAGCTGGACAAAGAGAACTACCCAGCCTTCTACCTCTTACCTCTTCTGGGATGGGGACTTTGAGAACCCAATCCTGTATAGTGGGGCAGTTAAGGTTGGAGCCATCCAGCATCCACTGGCTGAAGGTACATGGGCTCTACCTAGGAATGCCTGGTTGCCTGCCTGCATATGACACCCTTGCTGGGGAGTTCATCAGAGCCCACCAGTCCCTCCTGAAGCAGGGGCAGGACAACCGGTCAGTGTGAAGGAGACAGACAGGAAGTGGGCCAATTGGTACCTTAAGATCATGGGAAAGATCATGGGCCAAGGAGAGGATTTCCCAGCATCAGGGATGACCCGGATCACCAGGCTGGTTGGGAAGAACAAGACGAGCGATGGGAAGAAGGAAGAACTCCAGAAGAGCTTCAACATTTTGACTGCCTTCCGGAAGAAGGCAGGAGAACAAGGAGCTTGAGAAGGCACTCCAGGCTTTTCCAGGATATGATGGGGTGGCGAGGGGTAAGTTACCTTCTGGCTGTGACACCTCCTGGGATATAAGGGACTGGCAGGAAAAGTGGCAGGAAACCGGACGCCTGAGCGTGCGCGGATACGGACGCTGATGCGACCGTGCCTGGAACATCTCTGTAGCAGTCAGGGAGAGCTGGAACACTTAGAAGGCTTGGAAAATACCCCCTCAGAAGGAACCGGTGCTATAAAGAAGAGTATACTGCCCAGGTTCTTGACGGGTGTGATCCTGATCTAATTAAACTTTCAGTGTTTTCGTTAAAAAAAAAAAAAAGAATACCAGAGTGGGTTGACATTTCCTCCTCTAGGGGTTCTTCCCGGCCCAGGGATTGAACCTGCATCTCTTGTGTCTCCTGAGTTGGCAGGTGGATTCTTTACCCCTGCGCCACCTGGGAAGGCCCCACTCTGACCACTCATCCTGCCCCAATAAGCTCATCTGGATCAAAACTCTCCCTTAGCCATTGGAACAGTTTCTCTGCCTGCTTCTGATCCAAGATGACCTGTTTGTGGAGAATGGGCTGTAGGCTGAAGTCAGGATACAGAAAGATGGGTGATGGAAAAGCAAGATTTGATTTGTGTTCCAGAAGGAATGAGGAATTTCCTTTACCAGATCTTTCCCATGATGGTAATGGTGAACTAAAGTCTGACCTGTGGGAAAAAATGGTCCTCAAAGTTCCTGAAGAAGAATTTTGTGTCTGCCTTTATCATCCTGAAAGATATTGATCTGTTCATTTAATTAAAACCTACTAGGTCATTTACAGGTGACAGAATATGATAGCGTCGGCCAAGTCTGAGTCTTTGCTGAGAACAATAGAGATTCATTTTCCGTAACTCATAGGTAGAACATTTTGCTTAAAAGGACAAATTACTGCGCTTGGCAGAGTGTCTGAACGATCCTAACTCACTTATTGTTTTTCTTGCAGTAGATATGAGCTAGCAGTCTTTAGCTGTAATGTAACTACATTAAATTAGCGATAACACACATCTATATGCCCATTGCTAATCACCAATGAATCGGTTAAAATATATGCTTCCCTACAATTAAGGTGTGCGTGCTCAGTCATGTCTGACTCTTTGCAACCCCATGGACTGTAGCCCACCAGACTCCTCTCTCCATGGGATTTCCCAGGCAAGAATACCGGAGTGGGTTGCCATTTCCTTCTCCAGGGGACCTTCCCGACCCAGGGATCGAAATCAAGTCTCTGGTGTCTCGTACAGTGGTAGGCAGGTTCTTTACTACTGTGCCACCTCAGAGACATAAAAAAGGCTGGTTAACTCTAACATCTGATTAGTCAACCCTACTTGAGAACCCAGTTAGAACATCACTTTGCATCAGTCACTGAAAATATTCCTTCAACTCTAATGCCGTGGGAACAAGGGAGCACAAAGAGATTTTTCATATCACGTCAATGAGGTTCAGAAATACATGTCTGTTCTACTCGGCGTTGCAAGTTCTCATTAAAGTGATCCCAGGGATACCTGTCTTCCGTCACCCTCAGTTTTACCGACCACTGAACATTCGGATCGTGTTGGTGGGCGTGGAGGTGTGGAATGACATCGACAAATGCTCCATAAGTCAGGACCCATTCACGAGCCTGCATGAGTTTCTGGACTGGAGAAAGATGAAGCTTCTGCCTCGCAAATCCCATGACAACGCACAGCTCGTCAGGTAAGGTGTCTGCTGCCTCTCCTTTGCTTTAGATTAAAGAGTGCCCCCAGCACGCCTGCCCTCCTCTTAGCCTCACCTGACAGTCAGTGAAGCTGTACCTCTTCTTCAGAACATACTCTCTGGACCAGGGCCAAAGGCGGCTTCGCAGCCCCCACTGACTGGAGGGAGGCCATCTCAGCTGAAACTGGGGGCTGCTGAAAAAGTCTTTCTTGGCATACCCTGAAAAACGTATCCCTCAAGCAGATGTCTTATTTCCTTCTAATACCTGGTCATTTACTCGATGCAACTTTTTCTAGGCTTTTTCTTTTGGGGGGGAGGGGGGTGCACACCACAGAGCATGTGGGATCTTAGTTCCCCGACCAGGGATTGAACCTGCTCCCTCTGCAGTGGAAATATGCGGTCTTAACCACTGGACCACCAAGGAAGTTATAAGTCTTTATATATATACATACATATATATATATATAAATGGAGGCTTCCCTCATTGGTAAAGAATCTGCCTGCAGTACAGAAGACCCGGGTTTGGTCCCTGGGTTGGGAAGATCCCCTGGAGAAGGAAATGGCAACCCACTCCAATATTCTTGCCTGGAAAATCCCAGGGATAGAGGAGCCTTGTGGACTACAGACCATGGGGTCGCAAGAGTCCGACACAACTTAGCAACTAAACTGCCATTAATCCATGAAGATTTTTATTATGACTTCTCAAATCTAATTTACATTATATGTGTTATAAATGTAATATAAGTAATGAACATTTTGATTCCTGGGTCAGGAACATCCCCTGGAGAAGGAAATGGCAACCCACTCCAGTATTTTTGCCTGGAGAATCCCAAGCATAGAAGAGCCTGGCGGGCTACAGTCCATGGGGTCGAAAGAGTGGACACAACTTAGCTACTAAACCACCACTAACACTTTGATATTCATAAATACTTTTCATTTTTAATGTTTTTCTCTCATATTTTTATTTATTTCCTTATTGATCTTTTCATTTCTTTGCTTTTTTATTTTGTATTTTATATTGGAGTATAGTTGATTAACAATGTGTTAGTTTCAGCTGTACAGCAAAGTGATTCAGTTATACATATACATGTATCTATTTCAAATTCTTTTCCCATTTAGGTTTTACAGAGTACAGAGCAGAGTCCTTGTTGGTTATCTATTTTATAATAAATCCAGTGGTGTGTATACGTCAACCCCAAACTCCCAATTTATCCCTCCCTCTAGGCTTAGTCTTGATATAAAGTTGTCCTGAGTAGTATATTTTTTAAAAAGCTCATTTTCCGCCGTTATTAGTGAAAAATATTTATGCGAGATCTGAAGACAGTACATTAGCGTGATCCTGTCGGCTGCTTGAAGAAAGAAAACTTTTGTTCCTCCCCCTGTTTTGTTGTCTCTCTTGGTTTTCTAGATCAGAGAACACCAGCAGTGTCGAAGATAAACCTTGTGTTCTATTGTTTAATCAATGTGTGTTGAGCACAAATTAGGAACAAAACGTCTTTTCGGGGCTTCAAACGTAACAGTGATCCACACAGTAAACCTCCCTGCTCTTGGGAATTTCCAGTCTACAGAGAAAAGTGAAAGTGTTAGTCACTCAGTAGTGTCCAACTCTTTGTGACGCCATGGGCTGTAGCCCACTAGGCTCCTCTGTCCACACAGTTCTCCTGGGAAGAATCCTGTAGTGGATTTCCATTTACTTCTCCAGTGGATCTTCCCGACCCAGGGATCGAACCCACGTCTTCTGCATTGCAGGCCCTTTACCATCTGAGCCACCAGGGAAGCCCCTACTGGGTGGAGATAATAATAAACAAGGATATTTCAGAGCGTGATAAGTACCGTGAAGATGAGAAAATAAGGAAAAGCATGCCTATAACATAGTACATTGGTAACATTACAGACTCCTTTATATCAAGCAAAAAAATCATAATCTAAGGTTGTATGGAGTAGATTTTTTCCTAAACTGAAGAACTTTTTATTAAAATTTTTAAGCAACTTATACCATTATTTTTTGAAGTATGTGTTTGTTTGTTTGCTGGTGCCAGGTCTTAGGCACACGGGATCTAGTTCCCTGACCAGGGACCAAACCTGAGCCCACTGTGTTGGGACCACGGAGTCTTAGCCACTGGACCGCCAGGGAAGTCCCAGTTTATGCCATTACTGTGTTCTCATGTAGCCCATATCACTGAATTGAAAGCTTTGGGGTCAGAGACACTTTCCTGTGACACACTGGATCTAGTTTACTGAACATGTATAGAAGTTGAAAAGCAGCTCTACCCTATGCTCACTTTAGAAAAGGCCTTCGTCTGAACTGAGGTTGTTGGCATTTCCCGATAATTGACTTTGGTCATTTCTCAGGGTTGTTTTTTTTCCCCCCACCCCTGGATATTTGCGGTTGCCTCATATTTTATGCATTGATTAATCCCAAACTACTAAAAGTGGAGTCAGAGTGTTTTGTTTTGATTTCTTCCCCCAAATGGAGCCTGTCCAATTTGAACATCTGGAAATAAATTAACCTCTTATATAATTTTACTATTTATACATATGTTTAATTGTATCTGTTAAAAATGGTCTATACAGATGTAAATATAAAGCTGCAGTCCCTACGGCTGTACACATGAGTGTAATAGGATGGCTGGCTGGATGGATAGATGAGTGATTGGATATGTACATACATATATGAAGTTTTATTTTGCCTATACTTATCCTTCTTGTCCAATTGAGCACTGCCAAAATATTTAACTTTTCAAATAATGTGTGTAGTATCTGTATGTGTACATGGCCAAGAAAACATGGGTAAGTCATTTATTTGTTTCGCTTAAAGGAGATTCAGCAAATACAATGTTTGATTTTTTTTTCTGGAATGGGGCAGAAAATGGGGCAGGAGACAGGAAGAAGGTATGGAGGATTGTGGTGGGGCATATCTTTATTTAACAGGCAACGTTGTTATGTTAGGGTTCCCAGATAAAATACAGGATATTCTATTGAATTTGAATTTCAGATGAACATGGAATAATTTTATTTTTTAACCTTTTATTTTGTACTGGGGGATAGCCAGTTAACAATGGTGTGATAATTTCAGGTGAACAGCAGAGGGACTCAGCCATACATATACACGTATCCATTCTCCCCCAGACTCTGCCCCCATCAGGCTGCCACATAACATTGAACAGAGTTCCATGTGCTATACAGTAATTCCTTGTTGGTGATCCATTTTAAATATAGCAGTGGGTACATACCCACCCCAAACTCCCTAACTATCCTGAGACCCCTTCCTTCCCTCCAGCAGCCATAAGTTTTTTCTCTAAGTCTGTGGGTCTCTTTCTGGTTTGTAAGTAAATTCATTTGTATCATTTGTTGTTAGATTCCACATACAAGGGATGTCATACAATATTTCTCCTCTGTTTGACTTACTTCACTCCGTATGACAGTGTATAGGCCCATCATGTTGCTGCAGATGGCGTTATTTCATTCTTTTTAATGGTTGAGTGATATTCCATTGTATACGTGTACCACATCTTCTTTACCCATTCCTCTGTTGATGGACATTTACGTTGCTTTCAAACCTCAACTATTCAATTTTTAATTTTTAATGCACCAAGTTAGAATTAATAGCATTGCGTTAAACAGGCATTGATGTCATTACTTACTGACTAAGATCCATGTGGGGAAAACCTTCTCCAAAACCATGAAATCTCCTTCCAGAAGCTTCCTCCTAGGTGCTAAGGCTTTGTGGGTGCTTCTGCACTCACTCCCAAGGGTCAATCATTTTTCTGCTGGTTTTATTTTTGCCAGCCATATTAGCAGAACATTTTGGAAGAGTTTGGGTTTCTGGCCTAATTGTAACCCAGTAACATTACCCAGGAAAGCAAAATCCAACAGCAGCAGAGAATGAAGTAAAGCATCTAATGCATTTCATTTGTTAATCGTGATTCTCTCTCTCCCTCTCTCTGTGACTCTTTTCAGCCCTAACATCAGCAGATGTTGTTTAAAAGGAGCACCCCGCCCCCTCCGTTCACTAGGAGACAGACAGGTTACAAATTATAAATATACAAGTCATGACTGGTTGTTGCCCCGCATCTTGAAAACAGAAATCTTAAAGGATTATGGGATGATGATGCAATTGGAACACACATTTTTAGAAGAATCAAAGATAAAAAGCACCTGCAAACATACTCTCATGCAACTATTTCCATCTTTTTAAAATTGGAATATAGTTGATTTAAAATGTTGTGTTTTAGTCTTTATATATGCTTTTGCAGTTTTTCTGCTTTTGGAATACAGGAATGTCCAACAGAATTTCAAATGTTAGAAAGCTTCCTTATATTGATTTAAGAGAGTCCTTTCTTTTATTCCTAGTGGAGTTTATTTCCAAGGGACTACCATCGGCATGGCACCCATCATGAGTATGTGCACAGCAGAACAGTCCGGGGGAATCGTCATGGTAAGCCAGCGGCATGGAGAAGTCGACAGCAATGTCCAGACCTAATTCTCTTGATGATTTTTCAGGAAATTTATCAGACTTTGTAAAATTAGATCCTTTTTCTTTAATACTTCTTGGATATCATTGTTGTTCAGTCGCTAAGTCGTGTCTGATTCTTCGTGACCTCATGGACTACAGCATGCCAGGCTTCCCTGTCCTTCACTATCTCCTGGAGTTTGCTCAAGTTCATGTCCATTGAGTCGATGATGCTATCTAACCATCTCATCTTCTGCCGCCCTCTTCTCCTTTTGCTTTCAGTCTTTCACAGCATCAGGGTCTTTTACAAGGAGTTGGCTTAGATATATTTCTACCCTTTTTCTGCTTATGATCTTCCCTCGCCAACAGTATTCTTGGGACTGTTTAAAAAAACACACCAAGCTGCACATAGGAAAGGTGAGTGTGTAAAAATAGTTCAGCGGAAGCCAATCTACACCTATGGAGGAAAAGTTTCAAGTGGGATTTTGGTCCAACCGCCTCCATCCAGGAAATCCTCCCAGCAGTGGGATGAGCCCGGGCATTGGGTTTGCCCTCATCACTCAGCTTCTGGGACAGACTGTGGTCTCACCAGATATTACCGTTAGAATGGCTTTCTGATGGTTCTGCCTCCAGGCCCGATAGCCAGAAGTCTGAGGTTTTTAACTGTTTACCACTGCAAATGCTTGACATACCTCCTCGCCAGGGTCCAATTTGTCTTTACACTAACCTTATTCTTGGAAGGCAGAGAAGTAGGTTTATTGCTTTACAAGGATCACTTTGTCATATAAGAGCTATATATGTTTGTAAAAGGAAATAAAACGGGGAGAATATTTGGGACTTGTTCCTTCTGGAAGTAACAGGGAGATAACTTTGATGGGCTCCCCTTCATCAGGTAACCAAAGGGAAGGTCCTCATCCCATGCACTTTCAGTCCCTGATGGAACAATGTGGTGTCCGCTTCGCACCAACCCTCAGACAGGGAGTGTCCTCAGAGGCCATCCCACCCCCTCTGTTAAACAAACAGAGCCTTGCCCTTCCAAGAAACCGTGAATTCCTCCACATTTTTCTAACAAAACATTTGTGAATATTAGATTGTATTAAAGGGCTGAAGGAGGACTATTCTGCTGACTTCTATTTGCTCTTCACATACTGCCCATCCTAATCTTAGTGAATATCTGCATGGAATGTTTTCCTCTTCTCTGGGTGGCGTGGGTAATTAACATAAACACTTACTAACCGTGTAGGCTGAGGAGGCTCTACGGAGGGGTTGCCCCACCCAGTGGCTTAACTTCTGGCTTAAACAGTCCACCCTCTGGTTTTCTTTGAACCTGGAAGTCACTGGAAAGCTTGTTTTTTGTTGGTGCCAGGCTCATTTCAAGTCAGATCCCAACTGTATTTTTAACAGAGTAGCCCGTAAAGTTTTAAGAGGGAATCATTTTCTCTTTCATGGTTCCATGGTCAGTCGCTACTGACTTTGCCACTTAAAACTTGGCATAAATATTTTTTACGGCTGAAACCGAATTCCTTATAAGCAAGTCAGGTCTGCAGCTGTGGCGTGTTTAAATGTTCTTATGACTGATCTGATCACATAAAGAGGCTTTTCAAAGTTCACATCCTTTATTCTGTTTACATGCAAGCAGTTGATCAAGATTCCTTCTTTAAAAGCAGGCAGGGAAGACTGTTTTAAAAAGATGAAAATGAATGTGGGAAATAGAAGCAGATAAATATACTGCATCGGAAATCAAGTCAAGGCCAAAATTAATTAACAAGACGTGTGTTTGACAAGCCGACCAGCAGTGAAGTCCATCCTTAGGCACATTCCCTATTTGCTTCACGTAAAGAGAAGCACCATGTCGGCCGAAAGTCCACAGCTCCTTTAGTTTCTATAAAATTCTTGAGGTCAACAAAATCAGTATCTTGACCAGATCTAAAACGTCCAGACTTTCTCCCACTGTGTCTCTGAAGTTAAATTCATGAGTGTTACGTGCAACTGTGCCTCTTTCAAGGACCCACAAATCTAAGAGGAAGGAAATCCTGTCACAAGGAAGCAGGACTCCTGATTGCATTAAAGATCTGAGTTCTGTACCGCTTTTCCATTTTTCTGAGATTGAGCAAATCTTTCATTTCAGTTACCTCAAGCCACACCTTTGTATCTAATTGGACTTAAAATAGTCTTGGTTTGGAGATAATGCCAGTAATAAAGAAATAGGTTTTTGTCTTATTAGAAATGTAAACCTTTTATCAGGGTCTCTTAAGAGACATTCTGTTTATAATCACATATATGTGGAAGAATGTGAAACAATTAGGCAGTTCAAAACAAAACCACGATATTCAGTGATATAAAAGAATTTGATGAAGAGTCTTTTTTTTTAAAGATGAATTCCTAGAATTTTGTACCAAAGCATGCTAAATTCAGCATTTTCAGATTGAAGAAAATTGATTTCCTGAAACATTTGTGAAGCTTCCTACAACAGGAAACTGTAAAAACTAAACAAAGTAGTTTATTAGGAATTTCATCTATTCTAAGAATAACTTGGTTTGACATGCCACTCTTTCCTTAGACTGAGGGCTACTGAGAAAGGCAGCTACAGCTGTAACTGCCAACAAACCTATAAAATCTTATATGAGCACACCTCTATCAAGAGGCCCCACAAAGATTTTCTGTATCAGGAATAACATGTTCTCTAAAGCAGGGGTCCCCAACCTCTGGGATCTAATGCCTGATGATCTGAAGTGGGGCTGATATAATACTAATAGAAATAAAGTACACAATAAATTTAATACACTTGAATCATCTCAAAACCATCCCCACCCTCACCCCCATTTGTGGAAAAATTGTCTTCCACAAAACTGGTTCCTGGTGCCAAGAAGGTCGGGGGCTGCTGCTCTAAAGCACAGTATCCCTGTTTCCTGGAAACCTCCCACATTACCTCTTGTCTTTCCTGGGCGGCACAAAGCAGGATTCAGAAGGTTGCCTTCAACACTCGGTGACCTGCAGGCGTTTGCAGAAACGCCAGTCATGGGCACCGTTTCTGCAGATCATAGTCACTGATGAAAGGTTGAGTAGTGATATTTTAAGAATTAATTTCTAATATCTCTTTAGCCAAGCCATGCACACACCCCACTAAGTTAGGGGTAGCCAAGCAGCGCTTGCTGGATGGAAAACCCACCTTCCAAAACCAAGCAAAAGGTTGAGTTAACTCCCAGCAGCAAGAGTCAGAGAATCAGGATGCCTCCTGATAGAACGAGAGCAGGCAAGTTACAATCTTAATTCAGTGAGTCTTCAGACACTTGATTCAATGTAGTTTGCTTTTATGGTGAACTATTATAGAATCTCCAAGGATCCTTCTCTACCAAGTAGACAGCAAGAGGCATACCCTGGAGAATTGCCCTGATCCCGGAGAAATGGGGCCAGGGCCACCTTCCAGGACCAACAGTCCTGCCAGTGCCCCATCCCCTCAGTGAGCCACTGCCGACCCACGCCTCCCCGGAGGCCCTCCGACAGCAGCAGCCCTGCTGGTTCCCAACTTTTCCTCTGCTCGAATCTTTTGATGGCCAACAAGATAATGCATCTGCTAACAGGATGATGACTCCTTGGGTATCACGGCTGCCGACTCAAATGAGAGGAAAAAGAAGTCGATGAGCGACATTAAGCAAGAAAGATGTGTATTGAAAACAAGCTATGTATA
The DNA here is from genome assembly GCF_054371585.1 of Giraffa tippelskirchi. Classification (NCBI taxonomy): domain Eukaryota; kingdom Metazoa; phylum Chordata; class Mammalia; order Artiodactyla; family Giraffidae; genus Giraffa; species Giraffa tippelskirchi. Next base: position 6,444,134 of record NC_137276.1, read on the forward strand.
ACATGTAGAACAATATTAGCAAATATGGTTCAACTGTCAAAAAGACAAGGATTGCTCAGATCTTATTAGACTGTACTAAGTATGCTTCCTCTCCCAACTTTCTATCAGCATCATCTCAATCAAGGATAAAGTGGTACTTATATTACCCATGAAGAAATGAGCTCCCTCTTCCTATTGTTGTAAAGTCGCTACGTCATGTCCGACACTTGCGACCCCATGGACTGTAGCCCACCAGATCCTGTGTTCATGGGACTTCCCAGGCTAGAATACTGGAGTAAGTTGCCATTTCCTCCTCTTGGAGATCTTGCCAACCCAGGGATCAAACCTGCATCTCCTGCGTCTCCTGCATCAGCAGGCGGATTCTTTACCACTTGAGCCACCTGGGAAGGAACGCCTCTTCCTATGAGGCAGGACAACATTTTGCCTCATTCAGTAGAATTGTGTCTTGTGAGAGCTTGTAGGAAGCCGGAGGGAAATGATTGTCCTGGTTACTTCATGTAAAGACACGAGGAATCCTACGTGTATTCGTGAGGAATGCATTCTTCAGCAGAGGGGGCCCAAAACTAGTTTAATATAATAGGTCAAATCTTTAAGTCTAAACTAAATAGTGGATCTCTATCCTTGGGCTTCCCAGGTGGCGCTAGTGGTAAAGAACCCACCTGCCAGTGCAGGAGACCCAAGAGATGTGGGTTTGATCCCTGGGTCAGGAAGATCCCCTGGAGGAGGGCCTGGCAACCCACTCCAGTATTCTTGCCTGGAGAATCCCATGGACAGAGGAGCCTGGTGGGCTACAGTCCACAGAGTCGCAAAGAGTCGGGACACATCTGAGCACAGCACAGCACATCTTGGTTCCTTATAGGAGATTGGATTCCATCAAATGTTCATGAAAGATAAATGTCTGCAGGGCAGAGCTGGGAGGGAAGGGGGTGCTGGGAAAGAGGTCAAAGGCTGTGACCTATACATTGTGCTCTTGTGTTTTCTTTGAGGACCATTCAGACAGCCCCCTGGGCGCGGCCGTGACCCTGGCACACGAGCTGGGCCACAATTTTGGGATGAACCATGACACCCTGGAGAGAGGCTGCAGCTGCAAGACGGCCGCTGACAAAGGAGGCTGCATCATGAACCCTTCAACCGGGCAAGTACCCTTGCTTCGGCTGCTCCGGGAGCCGAGCTGCAGCCGGGGATGCGTATCAGGAAACAGCTGGGCAAAGAGCTCCCTGGTTTTCTGGCCAGAACACCCGTGGATACTTCCAGAAAGAAAGTCCATGGACTGGGCTCCTCTGAGAGAAGCATCCAGATTGCAGAGCATAGGGCGTGTGGGCTGAGCTCTTCACTGAGAAGTGGTGGGCCCGGATATGGGCTTTGTTTAGAGATCACAAATAACCCTAGAATCCCCCGCACGTGGTTTTGATTTGCACCTACAGCTCCATCTGGGCCTGGTAAAGCCACCGGGCAAAGGGGGCGCATTGAGACAGGTGCTAGGTGGGGAGATGGCGTCTTTTCTCTGGGTTGGCCCTGGGGCAGAGGACCTAAGTGTCAGTAGCTTGGGGCTCTGTAGCGTCCCTACTACTGATACCACATCCCCTTCTCAAATCTTATGTGACTTTCCCTCCTCAGTAAGTTATGTCATTCTTCCTTGCTTCATGGTTTTCTGAAATTCTAGACTTGGTTCACCCAGAAAAAAAAAGGAAAACAGTTTAATTATTGGAGCATTCAGAGGAGGTGGAAATAGATGCAGCTTGGAATGATTCCAGATTCCAATGCATGCCTATGCCTCTAAGGGTCCCTCCGAAACTAGATATCATGCTAAAGTAGGAAGATTTTCATCAGTGAAGGAAAACATGCCCTTTTGATGATGCCAGCTTCTTTTTTATACCCTGAGACCTTCCCAGTGCTTATCTTCATGGCACTTCGTAAGCCAAGCCTTCTCCCTAGGTTTGCCAAAGGAAGCACTGGCAGCAAGAAGCAGGCGCCGATGGGCATCCTAAGGGCCGGCCTTCGTGAGGTGGTGGTGTGAAGGGGGCACCTGCTTAAAGAGGATTAGAAGTCCCAGCAGAGGGATGGACCCTTACAGGATGTGGTAATACTTCTGCAACCAATAGCCTCGTGGGCCTCCTCTCAAATGGCTTGTGAGGCTGGACTGCAGGCTCGCATGGTGGGCGTTGTCCTTTCACCGGAGCTGGTCCCTGAGCCATCTCATCCCAGCAAAGCCCTGCATCTCCTGTCCATCGTCCATCGCCACCATCAGCACAGATGTGCATCGTTTTTGCTCGAGATTCTGTCTTAAGCACAATTCAAGGGACTCACTAAGACCTCGTAGAAGAACTTGCTCTCTGAGTCTGTGATCGCAGAAGCCAAGAACCTGAACCAGAAGTGAAAGTATTGGGTTGGCCAAAAAATTCATCTGGATTTTTGCATAACATCTTACAGAAAAACCCAAATGAAATTTTTGGCCAACCCAGTATCTTAGGCCCAATACCAACAGGAAGTGAAATGCTGCAAAACTCTAGGTTTCAACCAAGGGAACATCCCCAAAGGGGGGCAGTTTGCTCCAAGAAAGAATGTGCCCCATGTCATTTAAACTCCCTGGGCAGGGGCAGAATACTGTTTGTTGGGCGTTTGGGGCAAAGCATTTCTTCCTGGGGGTGAGGTTGGGCCAGGGCCTGTGCCGTCTTCTGTTACCAATGTTCCACTGGCCAAGGTAGGGTCCAGCTTCACGGGCAGCTCACTGTATAAATCTCTGAGCATGAGATTGGCAGAAAGTTGATGTGAAACTGAGCGGTTTTCATGCTTTCTCATTCTTGATGAGCTCAAAGTGGCCACAGGAAATTCACTCTGTGCTTAATATCCCTGATTATCAAGTAGGCACAAATACACCAGCCTATATTGCCTCCAAAAATGGCTCTCAAAGACTAGGAAGATTGTGTTGTTAATATTGTTAATATTCAGAACTCTTGATTAAGAAAGGCGAATGGAAGAGAGGAGATTCTAGACTGGGAACACTAGACTGGGATTTTAAGAGACCTGAGAACCTCAATTCTGACACCAGCTGTTTTTGGCAAATAGATTAATAATCCCACTGGCTCTTACGTTTTTATCAGTAAAATGAGTGAGTTAATTTTTATCCTTCTTCCATTCCTTCCTTCCATCAATCTATTCATTGCTTGTTCTATCTGCCGATACATCCATCTGGTCATCCATCCGTCCATCCATCTGTCCATTGTGTACATCATTCCATCCATCCATCCACCCATTCTTTTGCTGGCTTGTTCACACATTAAACAAATTCTCTGACCCGTGTTTGTTGTTGTGGGGAACGCACAGATGAGCAAGACCTTCCAGTTCTAAAATTCACACAATTCTGGAGGTATAATAGCAAGGCACTGCTTTCTGGTACCCTCTGTAATTTTGTGTAAAGCTCTTCAACTTGGAACGTCTTCATGACAGTGTTTAAGGATTCGCGCCAAATTACCCTGGAGATATTTGAAAATCATATGTAGAAATGGTATTGTTAAGAGCTCAGCAAATCACTTTAAAAGCTTTTTTTTTTTTTTTCCTTACCGGGGGTTTGCTAATAGCCTTTCCTTGATTTATACCTTATTAGCGATTTCTAAGTTTCCTCTTTTGCTGAGCTTGTGCTTTTGTGTAAATCTTTTCTATTTGGTTCTCATTTGTGATCCCACATTCCTGTCCAGAGAGTGGTGTTTTTAATTTTCTCAGATGGAGAGAAACTTCCTAAGCAAGTGGGTGAATTAATCACAAAAGCCCACAGTAAGGGGGAGGTCGAGCCGTTCCGGCCACCTCAGTCATCCATCACCCATTGTAGAATTTCCAGGCTGCTTTTAATCTCCAGCATTATCTCAACGTGGTCATTCTCTTACCTCAGAGGGTCCCCACGAGAGTGAGATTAAATGAGATCATATGTCTTTGTAAATTACAAATCACTCCACAAATAGACAGTGGTATTATTATTATTGTTTAGCTCACGGGAACCTTGGAACCATTGAAGAGTTAAAGGCTCTTTTTGTTTCCAGGATTCCTGCTCAGAGTTGCTGTAAAGCACTTCTAGTGCCATGTGAGCACCCAAGGTTTCTGTGTGAACGGCTCATTTTCAGCTGGCCCACGTCCAACCTTTCCTCCCGACTTCCTCCTCACTGCTGATTCAGACATGAGTGACAAATGTTAAAAAATGTGATTTAAATCTCAGCCCCAAAGGTGACTTGCAAAGAGATGAATCAGGGACTGCTTTCATGATATGAAACTCTCCCAGAATCAAAAAGAAACAAGTGTTGCACATGGTTTAAAGGAAAGAAATGCATTCCTTAATACCCCTTGTTTATTCCTTATCAAAACATTCCAGAATTCTAACTCTGAAATTTCACCAACTGCCGTCATTGACGAATGGGACCCAAAGGCCTGGAAATGGAGGGTGGAGGAGAGCTCTTTTAAACATGGGTGTCATGACTTCAGTTGCATGTTACAGAAATAGTTGGAGGGGATGTCCTTACGGGGTCATATCATTAATTACTACAGGTCTTTGAGTGTGTGTGAGAGTGTGTGTTTTATGTCTTCGGATAGTTAACATTAAGACCTGTCTTGGAAATCACTCTTTGGCAAAAGCAAAATCTGGGGATTGGAGTGGGAGTTTGAACTCAGTTGAGTCCATCCATTAATGAGCTTCTTGGAGCATTTGGCCTTAAGGGGTTGAGGGCTAAGTATGCCACATTTATGGGAGTAAGAAAAATAATTTGAATAATGTGAGCACTTTGGGGAAAGAATATTTAGTATAATAGTAAATGCCACTTCCTAGAGTAGGAAAAAAGGCAGTGTTAGTTGGAGAAGGAAATGGCAACCCACTCCATTGTTCTTGCCTGGAGAATCCCAGGGACGGGGGAGCCTGGTGGGCTTCCGTCTATGGGGTCGCACAGAGTCGGACACGACTGAAGCGACTTAGCAGCAGCAGCAGTATTCAGAAATTACTGTCAGAACCTCCTCTTATTTTTTGTGGAAAATTTCCTGTTAAGATGAGAGTTGGAGTCGTAGAGCCATCTCATGACGGGATACAGCTGGGCTGAAACACACAGTGACTCAGTTCCTGCAGCAGGTTATTCACTTGGATAGATGGTGGAGTTATTTCAACCATGAACAGGGCAGATCCTTTTCTTGTCCTCATGGGACTTGAATTCTTGTGAGGAAGACAGCCTTAGAAAGCAGTAAATTAAAAACTGCAGGTTGAAAGGAGATCTGTGACAGAAGCAAAGGAAGAGGATGGGAAGGAGAAGGAGCCCATTGGCTGGGGGACCAGACGTTAGTTAGTGGTTTGGGGAAGAACTCTGTGGAGATGACGTTTAAGCTAAGACCAGAAGATGTCCCAGGTGGCTCAGGGATAAAGCATCTGCCTGCCAATGCAGGAGATGCAAGGGATGGAGGTTTGATCCCTGGGTCAGGAAGATCCCCTGGAGGAGGGCATGGCGACCCAGTCCAGTATTCTTGCCTGGTCTGAGTCTTTTCTGCTTGGAATTTCACTTTGCTGTTTCTCCAGTAAGATTCTTAAGGACTGTACATCCAAGAGCCACAAAAGAGCACTTCCACACTGTACACATGTGTCTCTGGAAGGAATTACTGCCGTTTTCATGCTGGTCCTAAGATTTGGAGTTTGGGGCTGTTGGGTTTTGTTTAATCCAGGCTGACAAACAACTCTCAAGCAAAGAATGTGCTGCCCGGTTGCCAACAGGCATTCGAGGGCAGTACGTTCAGCGCCCAGTGTAATGTGGGCTGAGAAAATAAACGAGTGAGGGTCACCGCTTGCTCACCAGGGGTGTAGATCATTTACATTCCGCTGAGGTTGGGCGTTCACGAATACCATCTATAACTAGATCAAATAACTGTGTTTAAGGTGGAAGCATCGCCAGTCCACTTCCGCAGAAGTGTGGATAATTGGCTCATTCAATTCCATATAATTCAATTCAGGAAACATTCATTGCATGCTTCCTTGCTGCACAGCTGTCCAGACGTGGAGCACAGCTGGCTGGCTCCACCCAAGTGCACCCTTCTCTCTTGAAAACCGAGAGGACGTGGGCTCAGCCCTCAACCCCAGACAAGCCAGCTGCAGGAAACAGGGCCGAGTGACCAATTACAGCAAAACCTCTCATTGACTCAACTAGTATTTTTAGGTATCTGTGTGTCTGATCCTAAAGAGCAGAGTGGGCCAGCAGACCCAAATGGCAGGATCCTTGACTTCTAGGTCCTTCTATTGTGACAAGGAAGACAGACAAGCAAACTGGTGATTGCAGACCCAAAGCTCAGGGCTCTCCTCCAGGACATTTTGGGTGCCATGGGGCTTGCAGTCAGGGCACCTAATCTATTTATACAATACTGGGTATCATAACTTCATCTATAAATATTTAAGTTGTGCCTCTAAAAGATAAGGAGAACACTTTAAATATTACCATAATAGCATTTAACACCTTTTGAAAAAAATTACCAATAATTTATTGCGAACAAGGAGTGAGGTTGGAAGGGGTATGTGCTGGGAATATTCCGAAGTGAAGTCCAGTCTGAACCGATCCCAGAAGAATTGCATAGGGTTAGGCTGACTCTTCTTGAGAATTCCTAGCTCATGTTACAGGAAAATTGAATTTATATTTGAGGCAGCTTCTATCCCTGATGACTCAGGTGGTAGAGAATCTGCCTGCAACACAGAAAACTCTAGTATAATCCCTGGGTCAGGAAGATCCCCTGGAGAAGGGAATGACTACCCACTCCAGTATTCTTGCCTGGAGAATTCCATGGACAGAGGAGCCTGGCAGGCTACAATCTATGGGGTCGCAAAGAGTTAGACACGACTGAGCGATTAACACTTTCACTTTTCTATCTGAAAATGTGATTCAAGAAACTAAAATTGACTGTACTTTTCAGTGAAAACTTCCCAAGTTTCAGATGTGGTAGGAATTGACAGAAATCTGATGTATCTGAAAAGTCTATACCTTTCGAAGAACTTGCTTTCTTGAAAAATCAGTGCAAAATATACATAATTAAAACTCACCCCCTTTTGAAGTTTGAGGATCTGAGGTCTTGAAATATGCTTATTATAAAGGGATTTTATGAGCATGGGATTGGAGAAAATTATTTCCCCATATCAGCTCTTCATTTGAAGGTGAGTTTTTTTTCTCAATGAAAAGCTTAAGAAAGTCTTCATTTCTTCCAAGTACAGTGGAAGGGATGGAAATCTTTACCCAAGGAGTTAAAAAGAAAAACAAACAGCAACAAAATGAGGAACTCTAGTAACTTTAAAACACTATAGGTTAGAATCAATTTAATTATCCAACCAGAGTAATTGAGTTGGCTACTTCCCGATGTAACCGTAAAGGGGAAATGAACTGGCAGAAGAGCCCCTCAGTACAGACTGTATACTTATTTCCTCTCCACAGGATTAGATTTTGCTCACTAAAAAATGAAAGAATTTGTCTGCGATCAGTGCAGACTTGGGATAGTAATAGTCACTGCCCAGGGGCATGTAGAATGTCTGCTCCTCTTAAGCTGGATGCAAACCAGAGGTCAAGCTGGGAAGACCATTCCACATGGCCTCTCCTCCCTGAATATCCAGCTTGGAGGAAATGAACAGAGGCAAAGTTGACCTGGACCCTGGATGGCACTGGGGTGTCCTCTTTCATCGGACAAAGGTGTGAGGTGGGTGTGGTTATAGCCATTTTAAAGATGAGGTGATGGAGCTCAGAAAGTTAAATGAATCGCTTATGTTTTCAAAACTACCCAAGTGGAAGCGCCAGGATGTAAGGCTGAGTCCCCAGAAGCCAAGCCCCTGACTCTCCACCTTGCTGTGACTTATCTCCAGTAAATACGTGCGGCAGCTGTGAACCTCAGGAAGAGGAGAAGGGCGTCTACTCTGGGGTTCTGGTCAGAGGAAGATGCTCTTGCTTCCCACCTCAGGCCCCCAGGGAGCTCTGTGGTCCAGACTAGATGGAGACTAGGGTGGCCATGCCACCCTGCCTCCCGGGGTCCTCGCCACCACCTGCCTCCTTGGCTGTTTTGCTGTGTTCAGGCTTCACGTGGGGACTGAGGCCTTCTCAGTCCAGAGCCTTGTCCCCGTGTGACTTCTCGAAGCAGGAGGGCTTGCCCATTTTTAAGCATTTAGTTCTGCAAATCTCCTTCAACTTATGTTACAACAGCAGAGAATTATTTCCTGTCATTGCTCGTTAATCCAGCATTTTATTTGTGGTAGAACATGTGTGAAAACATTGCCGCTGAAATTCAGCCAATACCTCCCCCCTTACACACACACACACACACACACACACGCACACACACACACACAGCTTCCTCCTTTCCCCAGGACATTGCTGCTGAAATTCAGCCAATACCTCCCCCCTTACACACAAACAACACACACACACATACACACATACACCCATACACACACACATACATATACACACACACAGAGCTTCCTCCTTTCCCCAGGACATGTGGCACAGAGGCTGCAGTGTAACATCAAGGGTAAATTCTGGGCCTCTCTAAGACCAACAGTATTCATAGGGACCTACTTTAAGCTCTAGTGGGTCATGAATTTTGTCTGTTTTATTCACTGCTAAACCCCCAGAACCTAGAATATAGTAGCGTCTGGTATATAGTAAATTTCAGTAAATACTTCTGGACTGAAAGGATGGATGGATAGAAGGATGGATATATGGATGGAAGGATGGATGTGAGGGGGAGTGGTTGAATGGATGAATGGTGGATGGTGATATTTGAGTGGGCTGATGTTTGAGAGGGCTGATAGTAGATGGATAGATGGATGATGATTCCAACACAATCAGATGTGTGCAGACTTAATAGCTAAACTTTTTTTTTTTTTTGCATGTAATGTAAATGCCTTGCATGTAATGCCCTGCATGTAATGGCTAAACTTCTAGGGAGAAGATTCTGAGGCCGTTGTCTTTTATACTATAGTATTTGCTGCGGCATCACCATTTTCTTTTATTGTATATTCCACATCAGCTACAATGGACTTATGATAACTCACAAGAACAGAAACAATACAATAAAAACAAAAATAAAAAAGAATAAGGACTGAGAAACTCCAGGTAAATAGGAGGTTGTGTCCATTGTTTCTTGTTTTAAACTCTGTGGAGACCAGGGAGCAATTTGCTTTTAAAAGGCAGAGTCCTTCCAGGAGTGGCTTCTCTTGAAAGCCTGTGTTTAATTGAGCTAAAGTAGGAGGTTGAAAATAGAAAAACTAAAAGCAGTTGTAAGAATAAGGCCCTGGAGATCTCATAGATTACTCCTCAGTTTACAAAGACCTTTCACATCTCCTTTCAAATTTAATCGTCACAGTTCTACAAGGAAAGGGCAGAAACAATCACCTCCATTATACAGATGAGAAAACTGAGATTCAGAAAGGCCAGAGGCCTCACAGTAGATCAGGATCAGACTCAAGACATCAGCCCGCAGCCTCTGGCTCCTGCCTCTCGCCTGTTCTCTGGCCTTCACCAGGTGTCCTTGAGCAAAGGAACCTTCCATTTCCGATCTCCAGGGGCAGTGGAAGGGGAGGGAGACCTAGAGAGTCATCCTCACCACTCTGGAGTTGCAGGCTGTCCCGGTAGTTACCCCAGCGCCAGGAGCTCAGTGATGTAAGAACAGGGCTGAGTAGACTTCAGCCTTAGTTGGATAGCTTGGCAGTATCTACCATGACCACCTTTGTGATCATGTTTGGTTAAAAGTGTCTTCCCTGTTAGAAACTTGCAGAGTGAGCAGATGTGACCACCAGCAGGGTCTATACAGGTCTGTCTCCTGGGCGGGAGGCAAAGGCACAGTTACCTCGACGTGTAAACCGCCCTCTGTTAAGCCCTGGATTTGTTTAGGTCTGCCACAGTTCCAGCCCTGACCAGCCCCACACAGGGACAGTGGTGTCTTGTGATGAAGCTGAGACATTGCCTCTGAGGGGCTGGGCCCCTGGCCTGAGTCCCTGGCCTTTCGGGACTGGATTCAGGAAAGAGCCATCAGAGCACAGAAGTAAAAGGGCTACTTTCTAGGAACGCGCAGTGGTCGCGTGCGCACCTCTCAAGTGACCAGAGCTCAGCTGGTCTCCTTCTTTATTAAAAATTCTGGCCAATTACATTTACACTTTAATTAATTTCCTGGGGGGAGGGGGAGAGGAGGCACAGAGGTCAAAGGTCACACGTTAAAAACATGAATTATAACGTGCCGGCAGATGGCTCCATTCTGGGCCCCAGGTGTTTGCTATTAACAATGGACATGTCCTACTAAGGACGTTTTTGATCATTCGCTCCTGGCCCGGTGGTTTTCTTCACCGTCTGCGGCCCATCTGGCAGCCCGCGGGGTTAAGCCTTTGGTCCTCATGTGGTCACTTTCCATTCCTGGACTTGGCACAAGGATGAAGCCGCCGGGGTTCTGTTCTGCCATGTAAGCCCGTGTGTTCAGGGTCACACCGGGTACCCCTGGCCCGGCAGAGGGGGGCTTGGATCCACACACCTCCTCCCCAACTAACCCCCGGAAAACCCCCCAGCAGAGTCCCATATGTTCTAGGTGGATAGCACTGTCCTCTGCTGGCAGCTTGCTGGGACCCACGGGCTCACAACCGCCCTCAGGTGTGTGCGTGAGTGCAGGTGTGATCCATAAATCCCAATATCCGGCCCCAAGGAGGTTCAGAGAGATGCTCGAAGGTACGCTTGGAGCCGCAGGCAGGGCGGTGGGCTTCCCTGTTACCTGCGCGCCCCCCCCCAGATGCCCTCATGGCTCCCCACCGTTTATGCCAGGTCACGTCCGAGGCTGCCCTGAGGCCCCTGCCCTGGGGGTGACGCCTGGAAGCAGCTCCCAGAGGCCTCCTGACTGCCCTCAAGGCAGCATGGTTGCAGAGAAAGCACAGGCCTTCAGGTCAGCAAGTTGGGGTTTCAGTCTTGGCGGTGGAACCAGAGGACTGTGGCAAGGTACCTAACCTCTCTGAACCTCGGTTTCCTCACCTGTAAAATGGGAATGATATAATCTGACCCATCCGGCGGTCCGTGGGTGAAGATGCCCACCAAGCTCCTGGCTCACAGCAAGGCCTGGCTCAAGAGTGGTAACTGCCGTTCAGACTTATTAACACAGACACGCGGAGTGAGATGAAGTCAGTAGCCCCTGAAACCGAGTGACCTTGAGCGGCACCTCAGTCCTGCCAGGCGGCTGCTGACAAAGGCCAGTCGCCGTGGGTGCAGACACTACCACCCACGCCGACAGGACATGCCTCTTGGTCACTCCTAAATTCTTTGCGTGGTGATTGCAAGATTTTATTCCAGGGCATAATTGTGAAAAATCTGAAGATTTTTCTCAAGACAGCCTCAGAACTTTGGGGTTGAAACTTGGCTGAGCAAACCTGTCCCAACCAAGACCTCTTGCACCCACGGCGGTAAGCGGGCCCTGTGTCCCCCCCAGGAAGAGAAGACGGCATCAGTGTGAGGCTGGTGCTCCTGGACAAGCTAGGCATGCGTTGAACTGGCCCTGAACTGTGAGTTATTGTTTGTTTTTGGAAAAGCTCTCCAAGCTGGTTTCGGATTTAGTGACAAAGAGTCAGGAGGTCGTGTTGTCAGAGAACGGATCGTGGGGAGGGTCAGGTCTGTCTGTCTGTGGTCACATTCCCCTCCCAAATCCCTCCCAGGCCTTGGCTATGGAGGGAAAGGTTGCAGGAGTTTGGGGAAAAAAGTTTTGGAAAAAGTTCCAGGAACTGAGAACTACCGCAACCACACAGCAGGTAACAGTCATCTAAACAGTGGCTTTGTTAGTGTTGGTTGGTGGTTCAGCTGGTTGTTTATGCTCCTAAGCCCATGTTCTGGTTCAGCTCACAACAGCCCGGTCCTTCGAGAATGAGCAGCGTCTTTGACACCACATGTGTATTAAATTGAGGGATCCTGTTTAACTGCTTGATCATGCCTTTGCCTCCTGAATCATCTCTCTCTTGAGTTGACTTGTACTTGTGATTTTGCAGTTTAAAGATGACTGCTTTGGGGCTACAACTGTCATTAAGTCTGCACCCTGTTGGAAAATGTTTCTAAGCACAAGGCACTGGCAATCTGTAACTTGAAATAGCCAAAGCGGCACCTCTAAATAAGGAAGAGAGGTACACATCCTTTCAGGCGAATACTGGCAACTAGCATCTTTGAAGTTAACCAAAGACTTTCCCATTTTTGTGTGAGTCTCACTTGTCCTCTCCCTCAACACCCGAGGTAGTTGTTGTTATTCCCAGAATAGATGTGAAGACTGAGACTTGGGTGTAAGACTGAGCTTTAGTTTTAACAAATGAGTGCTCAGACTTAGTCTTCCAATTTCAATTCTCCTCCGTCTCCTCGGTGCCTTGTGCCTGGGTAAAGAAGAGCCTCCCAGGCCTGTTGCATCCGTCACTTTCACTGTCAGGAGAAAATAAAACTCCATTCCAGTTGCAGGAAGAAATCAGTGGGAAGCAGAAAGTTAGCAACGTATTTCCCCAAACCAGTATCCCTTTACCATCTAATCATTTATCAGCTGTAAAAGATGTGAGGTTTTCTTTCTTTGTTTCCAATCGATTTAAACAGAAATCTGGATGACTTCCCATCCCTGGTTTCCTGCAATGCTGGCTTCTCCTGTCACACGGTTATGTCAGCTTCAAGCTGTTCTCAGCAGCTGCCCACGTTATTCCATCCTTCTTGCGGTCACCTGCCTTTCTTTCCTGCAGTCGGCATGCGGGCTGTTGTCACCCCCCAGAGCTTGGAGCTGGGGAACACGGGTTCTTTGGGACCCAGCACACAGTGATTAATGAGGTAAGGAAGTCGAAGGAGATGGAGAACAGTGACCTGCAGCCCTGGTGAATCCAGCCTGATTGCTGCTGCTTGCCCGGGTTGCCTAATTGCCAACAAGAGAAGATAATTTCCAGAGAGTTTTGCAAGGCAGATAACGCCCAAGTTCCACTGTCAGGCTTGATAAATGGTCTTAGTATGATTCACCCCCAGGAATACAGCCGTGAGACACACAATAGGCTCCTACAAGAAAAGAGTTTTCTGACTGCACATTTGTCAAAGTAAAAGTAACCCCTAATAATGTTTTACTTGGCAGCTTGGTGATGGCTGAAATATTAAGCTGTGACTGCATTTACGGTGGGAAGCCATAAGTGGCATTCCTCTTTGGGAAAGCAGTTTCTGTGGATGTGTGTTCTCCAGAATCACGCAGCTGTCTGTTTCATCAGCTTTTTATTTCTAATCTTGCATTCAGCACGGTAAATTTACCCCCAAGTGTCCTTGGTCGTTATATATTAGGAAAAAGGCAGACGTGTCTTAACTAAAGAGGTCACATCTGAACAGGAGCCGGTCACCCTGGCATGGTGTTTGCAAGAAATTCTCTGCCTGTGAGCTGAAAGCAGCACTTTTTTCTGGGTCCTAGGTGTAATCCTTTTAAAGCATTCTTGTGCCAAGGGAAAGTATCATGCAAAAGGGCTTCTTTTCTGAATAATTCTCCAATTTTATTGCTTTGCATCAGCCTGTCACTGCTATATGTCAATTCAATTAGCTGCTGTCCTGACATATTTGGGATGATTTATGAAAAGTATTAAAAAGGACATTATGATGAGTTTGCCAAAAGCTCTAGAAGAAACTGAGGCTTGTCTTTTTTAAACTACCCACCATGGGCTGCACGGGATCTTCAAAGTCATGAGCAACTACATGGCCTAATTCAGTGTTCTTTTCATTAATAGTCCAAGGAGTAAGGCTATAAAATAAGGGAACAAAATGAGCTAAAAGAAGGCAGAACTATCGTACTTTGGAGTTCGAAGCAAGTGGGAGGAATTTGCTTCAAAACAGAAACATCTTTCTGTTCAGTCAGAATCTTCTGCCACCTTAAAGTACAAAGATTAATCAGTTAACCTGCTCTAATATTTCACGATATTTGAAAATTCATTTGTGATTTGAATTTGACTTTAAGATTCTCATGGTATTTCTAGCACATGCCTACGGTCACGTAAGGTTTCAAAATGCTGTACATCGAGCTTTTCTTAGAAAAATGGAACCACAGGGGAAAACAGAACTGTTTCTAATTTAAGTGCAAGAAAAGTGACCTGCAAGGCACCTGGTTTGTATTTCTTATCATTTACACCAGTAAGTGTGGATTTGTCCATGTATTATCTTTATAGCATTTGAATTTTAAACCTAGGTCACTTGCTCCCAATCTTTAATTTTGATTATTTGGTAAATCACCAGCACCATCAACTGATGAATAGATACACAAATTGTGATGTAATCTTACTTCCAATGGAATATCATTCAGTCATTGAAATAAATGAAGTACTAAGAGTGCTGCAGCATGGATGACCCTTGAAACTGTGTTGAAAGAAGCCAGACATGAAAGGTCACACGTTGGAAGGTTCCATTTACACGAAATGTCCGGACCAGGTAAATCCAGGGAGAGAGAAAGCAGATTTGTGGTCGACAGGAACTGGAGGAGTGGGGGTAAGGAGTGACTGCTTCATGGGCTGGATTTTTTTCGGGTGGGGGGGTGTGCTCAGGAAAACGTTCTGGAATAAGTGGTGATGTTTGTGTAACACCGTGAATGTACGAAAAGCTGCAGGATTGTATATTTCTAAGTGGTGATTTTGTCATGTGAATTTTACTTCAGTTTAAAATGAAGTCACCTGGAGAGCTTGTTAAAACACAGTTGTGTGGCCCCCACCCCTGAGTTCTTCTGGAGCAGCAGGTCCAGGTGGGGTCTGAGCATCTCCATTTCTGCTAGGTCGCCAGGCGATACTGATGCTGGGACAAAACTTTGAGGGGCTCTGATTCAGGAAGGTGTTGAGCTGAGGGAATGGTTCCTCCTTTGTATGTAAGTCCGAACATCAAGGCTGTACTGATCACTGTCCATGTCTCAGCAGTTTACTGTGGAAAATCCAGGGCTGAACTGATGTCCTCAGTGAGGAAAATGAGTTTTTTAAATAACTACACTTGGGATCAGATCTAGTCTCTGCCATCCCCCAACTTTGCTTTGCCTTTTTATTTTGCTTGCATGTCCAGTCGTGTGCAACTCTTTGCAACCCCATGGACTATAGCCTACCAGGCTTCTCTGTCCATGGGATTATCCCAGCAAGAATACTGGAGTGAGAACTCTTAAATGCCTTCATCTCATTTGCAAAATAGGGATAACAAACCTATCTCATGGGGTTGTTTTAAAGTGTAAATTTAAAACAGAATAAAGAAGAAAATATTACTATGAGAGTGTACCCACCATGTCATCTAGCTTAAAGCAGGTTCTCAATAGTTATTCCAAATATATATATATCAATTCAATGTAATTAATATGCTTATATATTTTATGTAATTTATACATGTGGATGAATATGCATAATGTCTTTATATATCTGAATGTATTTCTAGTATTTTAGTTATATGGGTGGAGAGGCAGTGTGAGGAGTGGACGTGTCCAATAGTTCCCTTGACAGAGGTCCAGCAAGGAAAGGGGGGAGGCTGGAGCCACGTTTTAATCATCATGGGATCCTCCTCGGAGCTTTAGCTACTTATCCCATGAGTGAGTGGATGAATGAAGGAGTAGTGAACTGCCACACAAAAGGTTCCATTTTGGTATCATCAGAAGTTCAGAAGCAGGGTTGGCATCGGGGAAGCAGGGTGATGAGCTTGGCCGTGCCAAGCATCTTCCTGGAGTCATCCTTTCGTGTGGCTATGTGTGTAAATCAGGATTCTATCATGGTTTGATCTAATATTTGGTATCATCAAATTCTCTTATCTCTTGACCTGAAATCATTTTTTATTGAAACATAGTTTATTTATAATGTGTCAGTTTCTGCTGTACAGCAAAATGAGTCGGTTATACACTCTTATCCTTTCCTGTTGCTGGTTTATCACAAGATGTTGAATATAGTTCTCTGGGGTATACAGTAGGGCCTTGCTGTTTATCCACTCCCTACATATACTAGTTTACATTTGTTAGCCCCAAGCTCCCTTTCCATCCCTCCCTCACCCCCACCTTGGCAACCACAAGTCTGTTCTGTGTCTGTGAGTTTGTTTCTGTTTTGTAGATAAGTTCATTAGTGTCATATTTTAGATTCCACATGTAAGTGATATCATATGGTATCTGTCTTTCTGATTGACTTCACTTAGTATGATAATCTCTAGTTGCATCCGTGTTGCTGCAGATGGCATTATTCTGTTCCTTTTTATGGCTGGGTAATACTCCATTGTATGATGTGCCATGTCTTCTTTACCTATTCATCTGTCGATGGACATTTCAGTTGCTTCCAAGTCTTGGCTATTGTGAACAGTGATGCTATGAGCACAGGAGTGCGTTCACCTTTTTGAATACAGTTTTGTTTGGATATATGCCCAGGCGTGGGATTGCTGGATCATACGGCAACTCTAATTTTTTTGAGAAACCTCTATACTGTTTTCCATAGTAGCTACACCAGCTTGTATCCCTACCAACAGTGCAGGAGGGTTCCCTTCTCTCCACACCTTGTCCAGGATTTGGTATTTGTAGATTTTGAAATGGTGGCTCTTCTGACCGGTGTGAGGTGGTACTTCATTGTAGTTTTGATGTGCATGAAATCATTTTAGATGACTGGATTCTGTCTCTTTTCGGGGCGCATTGGGTTAGATATAGTTTTTAGGTACTCTCTTCTTCCTTGCCACACACCGGTCAACCAAGAGGATTCCAGCAGATAAAGGGAGTTGATGGGCAGACCCTTGCTTGTCAGTCAAAACTAGTTTGCTTTAAAAAGAAAAAAAAAGTCAAAGGGGAAATACTAGTTTGAAATTCTTATGAAAACTACCTTAAGCCGTTATCAGTGCCTGGTCCATGCAGGGCGATGCCCCTCTCCCCCTTTAATGATGTTCCATGGTCATCTTTTGCCATCCACCTGACCTCAGAGGGCCTAGGAGTCTTCTCTGGGGAAGGAGTCGCTCCTCTGGGTATGTGTTACTGAAAGAAGAACCTGCTGCTGTCGGCTGAACAAAGTCCTCTAGGACCGTCACACCTGCACATACCCCTTTGCACCGGCTCCTCCCTCTGCCTAGACCATTCTTCCTCCAGGTGTTCCCAGCTTCTTCCCTCACATCCCAAATGCCTTCCTTCCCATGATCATCTTCCCCTAAGAGGTCAAGACCTCCTATATCCTTCTCCCCTGACCTGTCTTACTTTTCTCCTTAACGTTCATTCCTTTCTAACACACAATCTACTCCCTTATCTTCTGGATTATCTGTCTGCCCCACCGGCTGCAAGCCCCACCATGGCCAAGATCCGGGTGTGTGTTTTATTCACTCCCGTCTCTCCGGGACCTAGTACAATGCTTGGCACTCAGGTGTTGAATAAATACTTGCAGAATGATTGAATGATGAGTGACAGGTTACTCTGCTCTTCTTCCTCCAAAGCCTGACTTTCTCTAAGTGCCCCAAATAGGGCTCAGGAATATTCTATCAGAGAGATAGTCACCTGCTCCCCATGATGAGAAATCACGAAAGGGTGAAGGCAGGTGCAGAACACTCCCTGGTCACGTTGCCATTTGTCATCAAATAAGAGGTCTCGGAGGATGCAAGTGGCCTTTTTCCATTCTCCCTTAGAGGTGAAATGTTGACCAGTCCAGCCCACAGAGAGGACAGGAAAGTATGGGGAAGGGTTGCAGCCTTCCCAAGGGGCCTCCCTGGGGTCACTCCGAGCGAGTCAGGAAGGTCCAGATTGGAGGGAAAGATGCCCCACTCACGTGTACCCGGGGCAGGAGCTGTGAGCCGGCAGCTGCTGGAGGTTTTCCTTGTACCAACTTTGAAGGCAGATGTCGTGCTGGTGAAACCGGGCTGCGTGGTGTGAGACCCGGCTCTGTGCTGGGAGTGATGGCAACAAAGGACTGGTGTCGGTGACCTCCTCCACACCTCGACTGGCATTGCCGCTTTGTTGTTAAAACAGGCACCTCTCTGTGACAGCCTAGAGGGGTGGGATGGGGTGGGCGGAGGGAGCTCAAGAGCGAGGGGATGTGTGGATGCCTAGGGCTGATTCATGTTGATGTATGGCAGAAACCAACGCAACGTTGTAAAGCAGTTATCCTCCAGTTAAAAATAAATTTAAAAAACAACCAGACGCAGTCACCTCAAGGAATTAGTACCTGGACGCTGCTCCTCAGAGCAAGGTTGGGAAGCTGTGAATTGGACGGATGTCATCCATGACACTGAACAAGAAAAAACTTTTAAAAGCATCTGGGCTCTGTCCTTCAACAGAATAGGGGAAAGAAAAAACAACCTAAGAACAAGAAACATACTGTTACACAGATAACTTGACTCTTACCTGACCATACCCAGCACAGACACGGAAAGAGTCGTATTTTGCTACTAGTGATTTGTTCTCCTCTCCCAGATGCTCTGAATTTTAAATGCTTTTAAATGCTGAACTTACACTGATCTCATTCACCTTGTTTCTGTTCCTTTTTTAATGTCAACCCCCGCTAAAAAAAAAAAAATCAAAATGTATTTGTTTTGAAAGACAGTGAGATGGGAGGGCTTGTCAGAGCTGTGCCTGGAGCTGGTCTCAGCCCCACACACGTCTTACTTCCTTGGGAACTAGGTGGTTGATAACCCCTCTTTCACCGAGCTTCTCTCAGCTGCTGTTAATCTTGCTATAAACCCTTCCTGAGGCTTACAGTCTATCCGAGCGTCTCTCCTAATTCCCTGTTAACATTTTCTAGAAATTAGTTCCCCCCCAAGAATGAACTGGTGAGCTCTCATCACAACACCTGGTTGGGCATCACTGGTGGGAGAATAAGATTTAGCCTCCAGGATCAGGCCTGAGATAGGAGCGTTCTGGGAAAAGCTCACACGGGAGAAGGTTCGATCTCTTCTACTGCAAAGGATTGTTTTCTATCCCCTGTGCAATACATCATATTTTCCACCCAAAGGCCTTCTCAATGGACAGAATTACACTCTTTTCTCGTGGCTTGTCATCTGAAGCTATTCAGCATCACTTTGATACCAGGAATAATCAATCTGTCTGCCCAGGAAAGTTACAGAGTTCAAAGGGAACTTTGTTACAGCGCTCCAGATAAGTCTTGGTTTATTGCCATTGTATCCGAGAACAAGACTTTGCATGTATTAATTTGCCTGTAGATTAGAATTATACTTCAGAGCTAATAACCTGAGATTGATAGAAAACACTCGGAGAGGTAGCAGTGTTACCCGTTTGGCCCTGGAATTCATCACAGTCTTGAAATATTTCCAGATTCAGTCACTGAATGGTGGCTCGTCTGCCACCCTCAGGGAGAGAGAGCAGCACGCGTTGGTTTGGCCAGTTGACTGGGATCCAATTATAATGTCATCCGCTAAGTGTCTGCATGGGAGAGGATGCTTGGGCTTGCTGCTGGGCAGGCTCTGCTTCCTCACTAAGTAATAAAACTTGGGTTTTCTGGTGGCTTTAGCCCTTCTCATTGTTGCCTAAGACATGGGAAAATGTGTTTGTAAGAGAGTCAGATGCCCCGTATATGTTAGGGAACACTACCAGGTGTAGGAAACAGATCCCCCGTCTCCAGTGGCTTACCATCCTAGACGGGGGTGTCCCTTCCGCATGCCACCGTGGGGCTCTGTGCTGGGTGGTGAGTCAGGACCAGATGATGTTCTGTCTTGTCCCCCTGCTAGGATGCTGGAATGCTCTGAGCTCAGCTGGCCACAGGGAGGAGGAAGGAATAGCCACTTGATTGCACATCATTTCACCCCTGCTAATTCCATCACCAAGAATTGTCACACAGCCCGTCCAGGTGCGAGGGTGCTGGCACGGCCCCTCGCGGCCAGGGAAGGGGGAGCTTGAGCTTTGCGGGGAAATCGGCCAACTTGGCCACATCCCTTCGCAGGCCTGGTTTTTAGAGATAAGAGCAGGACCCACACTTCTGACCACCTCTGTTCTTTGAAGGCCGTGCCTGAGGAGACAGCAGTTTACCCTTCATGGGTCCAAACCAGTATCAGCCATTCTCTGACCAACCCCCACACTTTCCGCCACAAGGGGTTGTGTCCTCCTGAGGAGATGATGTCTGTGAAGCCAGGGAGCTGATAAGCTCAGTCATTTGTACCTTCCCCCTGCCTCAGGGTAGCAATTGCCTTTATTACTGTTTTTAATTGAAGTATAGTTGATTTACAATGTTGTGTGGGTTTCTAGTGTACAGCAAAGTAATTCAGTTATATATACTTTTTGATTCTTTTCATTATAGATTATTAAAAGATACTGTATTAATATATCATTTCCTGTGCTGTATATTAGGTCTCGTTGGTTTTGTTGTTCAGTCGCATACAACTCTTTGCGACCCCGTGGGCTACAGCACGCCAGGCTTCCCTGTCCATCACCAGCTCACAGATCTTGCTCAAACTCATGTCCATTGAGTCGATGATGCCATCTAGCCATCTCATCCTCTGTCGTCCCCTTCTCCTCCTGTCCTCAATCTTTCCCAGCATCAAGGTCTTTTCAAATGAGTCAGCTCTTCACATCAGGTGGCCAAAGTTTTGGAGTTTCAGCCATCAATCCTTCCAATAAATACCCAGGTCTGATCTCCTTGAGGATGGACTGGTTGGATCTCCTTGCAGTCCAATTTATATATTCCACATATAAGTGATATCAGATGACTTGTCTTTCTCTGACTTCTTGTATGGTCATCTCTAGGTCTATCCACGTTGCTGCAGATGGCATTGTTCATCCTTTTTATGGCTGAGTAATATTCCATTGTACATATATGCACCATACCTTCTTTATCCATTCATCTGTTGATGAACATTTAGGTTGTTTCATGTCTTGGCTGTTGTAAATAGTGCCGCTATAAACATGGGGTATATGTGTCTTTTTTAAATTAGTCTTCATCTTTTCTGGATATATGTCCAGGAGTGGGATTGCAGAATCATACGGTATTTTTAGTATTTTTAAGGACCCTCCATGCTGTTCTCCACAGTGGCTGCAGCAGTTTACATTCCCACCAACAGAGTAGGAGGGCTCCCTCTTCTCCACACCCTCTCCAGCCTTTATCACGTGTAGACTTTCTGATGATGGTCATTCTGATCAATGAACTTAGAAAACTTCCTCACATATTTATACTATAAGCTACAGGTCCTAAGTCTTCACTTTCCATTGTGTCATTTCACACAGAACTATTAATGAGGTCTGTAATGAGACACTGTCTAAAGCTGTCAATTTGAAAACCATCCCAAGATCATTTCTTTTGGGATAAAGCACTTGTGACTTAGACGGTAAAGAACCTGCCTGCGATGCAGGAGACCCAGGTTCCATCCCTGGGTTGGGAAGATCCCCTGGAGAAGGGAATGGCAACCCACTCCAGTATTCTTGCCTGGAGAATCCCATGGACAGAGAGGAGCCTGGCAGGCTCAGAGAGTCAAGACATGACTGAGCCGGTAACACCTCCTCATTCAGTGGTGTTGGAACTGTGCAGGATTGGACCTCAGGGTGTAGCTGAAGGTGCTCATTTTACAGCATTCAAGCTTTTGTTCACTGAGAGAGTGACCACCCGCCCAGATGATGTCCATGGGTACCAAGCACAGTAGCACAAGCGGGATGATGCACAGGCCCTTCTGTTCCCTGATGACTGACGCCCTGCCTCCTTCCCGCAGGTTCCCGTTCCCCATGATGTTCAGCAGCTGCAGCAGGAAGGACCTGGAGGCCAGCCTGGAGAAGGGCATGGGCATGTGTCTGTTCAACCTGCCGGAAGTGAAGCAGTCCTTCGGGGGCCAGAAGTGCGGGAATGGATACGTTGAAGAAGGAGAGGAGTGTGACTGTGGGGAACCAGAGGTAAGAGAAACGTTTACAGGACATTTGTCTCCCGTTTACGGTTGGGCCAACCAGCAAGAATTTGAAGGAATTGTGCAGCAGAACGAATAGTGCTGAAGAATCAGGATGGGAAAGTCCTAGGGCCACCTTGAGCCAGCTTCATAAGCCAGGATGGCCTTCTTGAATGCTAAGTATTGGTAGAATTAAGTTGTATCAGTGGTTTAAAGAGATAAAGAATCTTCTCTGTTGAAAGACACAGCAGTCTCGGAAAGATGAGGACAAGAACAATGAAAAAGCATTTAGCTTTGAGTTTGACAGAGGAGAAAGCCTTGGAATGCTGGCTTCAAATGGCTAATAAGCCCCAAGTCTTTCTTTCAGCAAGGTGTGCAGCCCGAGGGGAATTTGAATAAGCAGCATTCATGTTTAACCAAGAGATGCCTCCCGAGTTGAAATTCTGCCCTTGTCTCCACAGCCTCCTCTGTATGTGCGACCCGAGGCTCCCAGTCTCCTGCCTCTCAGCTTGTCAGCTTTCAGAAGCAATAAGCGAGAGTGGAGAACATTTTTTAACCCAGGAAAAGGCTTATTTCACCCAGCTTTCCAGCCACTGTCAGGATGTTTTCTTGCTTCCATAGGGCCCAGTGTAAAGTTAATCAACATCAAAATTGTAGCAGCCATTTTTTTAAAAAAAATCTCTGAATAATCTTGGAAAGGAGAGAGAAAGGACACAGTGACACTGCCTGGTAAAACAAGAGCCCCCTCAAAGTTTGGAGGAGGTTGTGTTTAGAATAAATCAAAGTCACCCGTTTGCATAGCAGGCTGTCTACATGTGGGAGTCCCTCTCTGGGAGCTTATGTGAGCTGCAGTGGTAAACAAGTTCAAGGTGCTGCTAAGTCACTTCAGTCGTATCGGACTCTGTGCGACCCCAGAGACGGCAGCCCACCAGGCTCCCCTGTCCCTGGGGTTATCCAGGCAAGAATACCAGAGTGGGTTGCCATTTCCTTCTCCGGTGCATGAAAGTGAAAAGTGAAAGTGAAGTCGCTGAGTCGTTTCCAACTCTTAGCGATCCCATGGACTGCAGCCTGCTAGGCTTCTCCGTCCATGGGATTCTCCAGGCAAGAGTACTGGAGTGGGTTGCCATTGCCTTCTCCAGTTCAAGGTGGGTGTTAGCTAAATTCACAAATGGACCTGGTGAGGCCTTAGAAAGAGCACATCTTGGAGGGCTGCTCTGAAAGGGGGATTCTAGGATGGAAGGAGACTTGTGCTGAGATTCTGAGACTTCCCTCGCATTGCTGTGTTCATCTGACAAACAGCTGGTTGTGGACTCATCATATCCCACCCTCTCCAAGCCTCTGAGCTTTTCCATGGCAGCAGGAATAATCCCGGACGCCATCTGACCATTCCTGTAAGAATATTGAGAGTGAATATAAGTGCTCGGGGACGGGGGTTGAGGAGGAGGCTTGATCAAGTGTTTCTGTGCCCTTGCCAAATTCAGGATTCGCCCAGGGTCACGGCGCTGTCCATGAGGGTGTTTAATTTTGCTCACAGCACACAAAGCGTGGTTACTATGCAGGAACAAAATCCTAACTATGACCTTACAGAAACTCTTTTTGATGAGTGGAGAAAAAATTGAAACCATCTTGGAAGAGGTTATACAAAGGGGAAATTGTTCAGAGATTTTTTTCTAATTGCTTAAAGGAAAAAACAGTTAGTTTAAATTACTCTTGTTTCTCAGGAGAGGTCAGGTTGACTTGAAATGGTTTATCTTTTGTTTGAACTCCTTGTAATTGTTTATTAATTTAAATAAATTTGGCAGCTCTCCAGTTTGGGATGACTCTATTAGCAGAGTCATTTATTCCATAGACCAGCATGGCCGCCAGCATCCCTGCCTCCCTCCACATCAGCAGGGTTAACATGGCCACCGTTACCATTTCCACCACCATCGCTGTTGTCATTTCCACCACGGCTGGGTCTTCATCTCCACTACCATCACCACCACCAGCATCGCATCTGCAAATCCTTGAGTGCCTGAAATTTGCCATTGATATTGTGATCTTCTCTTTTACCCCCATCAAGGGGTCATTCAGCTTTGACAGGGGAGTTACTATCTCTCCAGGCAACTTATTGCCTTGCAGGACAGATTTTGATGAAATCAAACTCCTTGCTTAGGCAGAGCTATACTCTCCCTGCATGTTATTCTATGTGTAGGGCCCTCATTTAAGAAGTCCTTGATATCTGAAAAGAACTGTCATTCTCTTCATCCAGAGTTCTTTCTCCCAAGAAATCTTTGAAAGTCATGGGCAAGCTTTTTGCCTCAATTTTTAGTTTTCTAATTTTTAATTTTTTTTATTTGTTTACTTTTTAAGGTTTAAGGTCATGCTGTGCTCTGATGGTATGAAAGCCCATTTCCAGTTTCCAAACTGACCAATACTTTAGTGAACCTGGGTTCTTTATTCCCCTACTCAGCTCTCAAGCACTGTAAATAGCCATCATGCCTTTGTTTCCTATCAGCCTTTGCATCCCCTGGACTATAAAGCACTCTGGTGTCACCACCTCAGTGAGTAAATGGGTCAGAACCACTGCCCCAGCTCACGACGGGACCCAGCTTCTGCTCCCAGAAATAATGGCCTGTCTTTTCAAGAAGATGCATTGTTGTCTCAGCCCAGTTCATGGTGACTGAGAACCTCTGTCTACTACCTACAACCCAAGAATGACAATTAGGGCGTTTGCTGAAAATCCTCTCACGGCTTCATTACTCTTCAGTCGTTGGAGGCTGAGCGTTCGTCGACTCTGTTGAACTTCTCTATTGAACACTAAAATAATAGCTGCATCAACGGATGAAGCATTTGTCTCTTCTGATAAACAGAGTTCTGCAGCAGAAATAGATTCTGGGTAGTTAAAAGGCAAGTGAGTGCTGAAGCCTTGAGTCCAGGACATTAGATTTATATCCACCATAAGGGTATCCTGACAACTTGCTCATTCTTCCAAGCTAATCGGGTTGAAAAAGCAGCCTTATCTCCTTGTTTGGAGTCAATTGCCTGCCAGTAGCTTGCAAATATCTTTAAACTTAGTTATCTTGCTCACATTATCAATCCCTTTTGAAGTCAAAACCATGCTACTTGGCTTTGTCTCCATTTGAACTTCTGTGTATGTTATTTAGGAGTTTCATCGGGGGGATTGGGACCTGGTTCTTAAAGGATCTTACAAACCAGCTCTAGGATGGCTGATTTACCTTAGGAGTGCAAGGAAGTCTGTAACGTGTCATTGGCCCATGTATCATTAGAAGAGCCATTTAGACCATACGTACAGACAGCATCACTATACGTGTGGTGGCACTGATCAGGAGGACCACTGATGGACTCCGTTTATAAAAACACAACAAGTTCCTGAATGTTTTAGGATTGTAAATCCATGAGGTAGAAATCCTTACTGTCCTGAAAGTTACAGTGTTGGCTTCTGGTTGGCAATTTTCTCTTACTCTATATATTACACACTCTGGATGTTTATAAAGTCCTTGAGCAAATTTTAAATTGAGTAACCTGGGGTGTATGTGTAATAGAAGTCACTGGGAACATCATTCATAGTTTTACATGGGATACAGTTTAGATATCTTGGTTGAGACATAAATCTTCTGGATTATCAACGTTTTATTCTTTGCATTTATGATACTGATGATAAATTCATTCATGGGAGATGGTTTGGGGAGTAAACTGCTACACTATGAAAATAGTATGTGATGGGCCTGTAGCCAATAATATATAAATTCTTCAGCACTCACCATATATAAGAGAAAATAAAAGGACAGTGATCAATTCAATTCTGAAGACTCTGTTGAACTCCCCTTTCTAATGGCAATTCAATTTCTTCTAAAATGTGTCAACTCCAAGTTACCAGAATGTCCTAAAGCACACGATGTCGTAAATACACTGAGTAGATATGTGCAGGCCTTCTGCTGAGAGCTGAGCAAAACTATAGCCTCTTGTTTCTTTATGCTAGACAAAATTGGGTACCTGTGAAATACAGCAGAACACAGGAGTTCACTGCCTCTCACATTTATTTCAGAGAGGACCATCCATCTACTATTTGACCTGTTTAAATCCCTTGCAAATCTATGGGCACAGCCCACAGAGCTCCTTTCGGTCTCTTGCTCATTCTGAGGTGCTTTTCTGACCTAAGGAGTGTCTCAGTGGGTGAGACACCCTGCCTCTGCTGACCAAGAGTCCAGCTGTGGCTTCAGGTTGGACTGTTGTGGTTCAGACACAACTATTTTGACTTCATTTCCTGCCACTGTGCTCTCGGTTAAACTCTGGATCAGTCTTTGAAGAGTTAAATTTGTATGCATCTATGGAGATTTTTAAACATGTTCAAAGGGCTCCAGTGATCCTGACAGAGTTCACTGCATTGAGGCCTCGCAGACATTCACACGGCCCCACCCGCTGCCGATGCGAATGGCCTCTGGAGCCAGCCAGCCTTCTGTCCCAGTCCCTCACCCCATCGTGAAAGATGCTTGAGTGCTGCTGACTTTTCCCAGGGACTCGCACTCCCAGGCAGTTCATAAACACTTACCAGAAGCTCTGCTTTCTTCCAAAGGAAGATAATCCTCAGTCAGGCTGGTTTTCAGCTCAAGAGCCAGGCCCTTGGGTTCTTTCTTCCCTTTCCAGTCATTTAAGGTGCGACCTTTGCTTTTGGTGAGTAGTGGCCCCCTGTGACCCTGTCAAACCTGTTCCCATCTCCAGGAATGTCAGAATCTCTGCTGCAATGCCACCACCTGTACCCTGAAGCCAGACGCTGTCTGCGCGCACGGACTGTGCTGTGAAAACTGCCGGGTGAGTCCTCCTGCTCCCAAGGTCACCCACGGGTTCTGTGGGTTCAACACCGATGCAGGGCAAGATACAGGGCAGGGCGATTTCCCAGCGCTCACTGCTGGGGAAACCGTGGCCCTTATCACACAAGCTGGTACTCTCTACCTCCTATTTTTATTATCTTCTGATCTTTGTGTGAAATGCACATTTTAATGCTAAGTCATCTGCAATAAATTATTTATGAGCTGGAAAGGAATTGGACCAAAAAACTCAGGCTCCCCATTAACTGTTCTGGTCGTGCTATTGGAGGAAATCTTTGAGAACCAGTTCCTTCTCTCACAGGGAGGACTCACATCAGGTCCCTCTGCTCCATCCCGAGAACGTGTGCCTGCTGGCTGAGGCACTGAGTGAGTTGTTCTCCATGACCTCAACATCTTGCTCTTGACCCCTGATAGAAGGTGCTGGCTGACCCAGCCCAGCCAAGTTGGCAGTTTTAGCCTCTGCCATTTTCTGCCACCCTGACTGCATTCATGTTGGCAGTTCCATCATTTGTCTCACTGTTCAGAGCTGAGATCTGGCAGAGTCGAAGTCTGAGCTTTTGATTCAGATGTTCCAAGGGTAGAGTTTTATTTCCTTTTAATTAAGCAATTGATCTTGACCTTCTGCTTGCAGGAAACTCCCTCTTAGCCACCCAGGCAGAGCGCAGTGTTTCCAAAGTGCATTGTGACATTTTACATTCAACTTCAAGTATCCTTCACCCCTTTCCTGTGATTAACTTATGGGGATGTTAAAGAAGCTGGCACCCCTGGCTTGCAGCCACTGGTGGTGGAAGTCACTGGAGAGAGGGGTCTTTGAGGTGGGGCTGGTCACTGGCTGTATAACCTCCAGACAAGCCACCCTGGGCCATATGCTCCTCAACCACAAAAAGATGAGGCATCGTTTGGATGATTCCTAACATCCTGTATGGCTCCCTTGGTTTACCTCTTCGCTCCCTGCCCCTGTAAAGTTCTACAGCCAGATTCCCGGCTCTGTGATTTGATGGCAAAATAAAATTACTGTTGTAACTATGCCCTTGGGAGGATTTTTGTCATCTTGCCCACAAAAGTGAATGCTTTAAGTGCAAATGTCATCTTAAAACAAGTGATGGTGCTGGTGACCAGAGATCTTGTTCTTAAGAATCGATGAGTCCATCAGGCAGCGCCCTACTCCTCACCTCCTCCAAGGTCCAGGGGCCAACGACCAGCTTGTCTGCTCACCAGGAAACTCTGATGTTGCAGGAAACTAAGAAGAGCTGCATCTTAGTTTCCCCCACCACCTCACAGTGAAAAGAACCCCAGAGCCCAGAAGGAGACTCTTTACTTAATGAGCTCTGTCTTCAGTAAAGGGAATTTCTTTGAAGTTCACACCCGTCTACGTGAGGCTACACAAGGGTGGCCCTGCTCCCATCTACCCGGAGTGTTACTGGGACCACGTTCCATCTTTCCTGTAGTCGCATGCTTATAAACCACCCTCTCCTTGCAGCTGAAGCCTGCGGGAACCGCGTGTAGGGACCCCAGCAATGCCTGCGACCTCCCGGAGTTCTGCACAGGGGCCAGTCCTCACTGCCCGGCCAATGTATACCTGCACGACGGGCACCTGTGTCAGGGGGTGGACGGCTACTGCTACAACGGCATCTGCCAGACCCACGAGCAGCAGTGCGTCACCCTCTGGGGACCAGGTACGTGGCCCCCAACAAACTGGGTGCTGAGGCTGCGAAGCCAGCCTTCTGTTTCTGTGAGTATCCCTCCCAGAGCACGCTGTCAAGAACTTTCCTTCTGTTGGGCTGAAGTGACGGGCTTTGTGGTAGGACTGGGGCCTGCCGGGCACAGGCACGCAAAAGTGGGTGCTGTCCGGAGCCCACTCCGAGGCACAAGAGAATGGTCTGGCCAGAGATGTACGAGCACCTGCCATGTGCCCTTGGGGAGACAGGGCCAAATCAGCCAAGACCGCTGCCCTCAAACGGCTTAACGGAGCCAGGCAGACAGGCAGCAGAACATCCCCTCCCGCAACCCTGATTGTGTGCAAGTCCTTCTTGGCGCCCGAGTGACACCCCGAGCCGCGGGCAGAGGGTGCCGGAGAGGACGTCGGTGCAGCCAGGGGACGAGGGGCAGTCGGGAGTGTGGCTGCCTCAGGAAGGCCAGAGCCGAGCTGATGCGTGAGTCTGTGACGGGGAAGGATGTTCAGAGGGAGGGCCCAGTGTGAGAGGCCTGGGCGCCAGAGGAGGAGCATGGAGACAGGTGTTCAAGGGCCTTGAATGCCTTTTTGTTCTGAAAGCAGAGTGACAGAGGCGTGTGTCCCAGAAAAAAAAAGCACCCAGGCGGGAAGGTGGCCAGGAAGCAGCCTCTGCATAGTTAGGTCCCTGAAAGATGGTTCATCACTTCCTGCCCGGGGGCCACGGGAGCCGGGCTCAGCCTGGTTTGCATAACCCTCCCAGGACGCCTGAGGTGGAGACAATGACCGCAGCTTTACGGAAGGCAGAAGCTCAAACTCAGAGGCCGGAAGTCAGTTCCCAAGGTCGCGAGGCTGGGATTGTGGCCCAGAGCCCAGCCGGCATTCCCGCGCTGGGCCGTCACCCCGAAGAGCCAGGCCTCGAACCCGAGTTCCACAGAAGCTCTAGCATCAAACGGATGCTCAAAGTGAAAGGGGGAGGGCCCCGTCCCCTGTGTGTCTCTCCGTTGCCCCGTCTTCCGGGGCCTAGGGCAGGGCGGCCCAGAGCAGGGGCTTGTCACCCCAGGGTTGGCCCCTTGTTCCTGCATCCCGGATTCTGACAGAGAATCCCACAGCGGGTCTTTTCCAAGACTGTGTCCCAACGATCTTGTCTTTCTTCTGCCCCTTCCTGTTGGCTGCAGGGTGGCCTCAGTTCTGGCCGGAGGCCCCCGCTGTGGCAAGGCCACTGTGGTCAGCCAGGCCCAGGCAGGGGGCCAGGCCAGCTCGGGCTCTGTAGGGGAGAGAGAGCTGATGCGGGCCTCTGCCAGACTTTGATGGTGGGGTTTTGGGTTTAGGAGTGATGAGGGCAAACAACAGTGACTGAACCTCAGAGCATGGGTTTGAAGCATGATGTGGAAGCAATGGCCCGAGTGTGGAGGACAGAGTGGACGTTGCTTAGGACTGGGGGCTCTCATGGAGCCCACTACCACCACCCTGCAACCAAGCCAATGCTCCTGTGCGCGGGGGACCTTCTGAGGGAGAGGAGAGCGCAGCCCGGATACAGCAACAAGGGGTTCACAGTGCCTCCGTTTACCTCGTTCTCTGGAGAGTTCTTCCGAGGCCTCGGGCTTCGCTGATGAGCTGTTGTTGTTCAGTCACTTGGTCGCGTCCAACTCTGTGCGACTGCATGGTCTGCAGCACGCCAGGCTTCCCTGCCCTTCACGATCTCCTCAAGTTTGCTCAAACTCATGTCCATCGAGTCGGTGTTGCCACCCAACCATCTCATCCTCTGTGGCCTCCTTCTCCCCCTGCCCTCAATCTTTCCCAGCGTCAGGGTCTTTTCCAGTGAGTCAGCTGATGAACTCGAGTGGGTAGAAAGGGGAAGTGGTGGTGTCCGGAGTCTTGGCACTTGGGCTTTGGAACCTGACTAGTCCCCAGACCTCCTCCCCAGCTGGGTAGGAGGGCCTCCGGGCAAGGTAGGACTCACAGCCTCGAATGCTTCTCCATGACAAGCGCAAAGGAGGCTCTCACTATCTATGTGTCACGCGGTCGTGTGGGCTCTGAATGGCTGAGTGACTGGGCACCTTTTAGCCGAGTGGAGTCACTTTGGGTCAGCGCTGCTGCCCCAGGCCAAACCTTTGTGGCCCGAAGCGTCCCTAGTGGCCGTCCCTGCCCAGCCTCTCCCCAGACTCGGTAATCTCCCCGTCTTAAGTTTCAGGGGACTTAGTGGCAGCGCTGCCTTCCAAGGAGTGTTCCGTGGCCAGAGCACACACAGCACTCAGAGCCGTTGGAGTGAAGCGCAGTCTTGGGTGCCCTGCTGACTTGGAGCATCCGGTCCCTGCTCCTGGGTGAGCTCAGACGGAGCCCCACGGCTCTCTGAGCCCTGCACTGAGTGACTCAGCTGGCTGCGGGCCTGTGACTCATGGTGACCAAAGCTGGTAGTCATTATCTCATCTGATTAGTCCTTCTTGAGCTGCCTGACCAGAGAGAGAGAGAGGCAGACAGGCGGACAGACTTGACTGCGTGACTCACAGGCTGAGCTTTTCAAGAGCGGAAGCGATAGGGAGTTACCTGCTTGGACCCTCTACATCCTTGTGAGCGACGGTGGCGCCTGCCTCCCCAGGGTCCAGGCTGGTCCCTTCTCTCCCCTCCCACTCACCCTGGTGACGGAGGAGGCCCTTGCCCAGCAACGGCGGGCTTGCTCTGAGGGGCGTGGCACACAGACCACCCATCTCTGATGTCAGAAACGCCCAGTTCCTGGAAACGACCGGCATGGGGACTAGGTTGGGGGAGTCCCCCGGGCTGGTAGCTTCTTGGGATCCATCTCTCTTGACCTTCTTAGTACTTGCAGTCATCGCAGTGACATCCTCAGGAGCGTAGAGAACTTAGTGCCAGAGGCTCTCTGTACCAGGGGGTTTCTTAAAAGCGCCTTCAACCACCCGCTTTGCTAATGCGGGGTGTTCCTTTCCCTGTATCAGTGGGACGGCCTAGCTCTCCAGTTCAAGGGCTCTGGGTAAGCTTCCTGTGTCTGCTCTAACAGCAGCTTATGATACCACGCGTTTATCATCTTTTAGCTCCCGGGGTCAGAAGTCCTAGAATCAAGACACTGGCACGGCAGGGTTACCTTCGGAGGCTCCGGGGGAGCATCTGTTTGCTGGCCTTTTCCAGCTTTGAGAGGCTGCCCGCGATTCTTGGCTCGTGGCCCCTTCATCCGCCTTCAAGGCCAGCAGTACAGAATCTTCAAATCTCTGTCTCTCTGATTCCCACTTCTGTGGTCAGATCTCCATCTCTGACTTTGATCCTGCTGCCTCCCTCTTACAAGGACCCTTGGGATTATATTGGACCATCCAGGTGGCCCAGCATTATTTCCCATCTCAGGGTCCTTAACCACATCCTCAAAGTCCCTTCTGCCAAGTTAGGTCACATAGTCACAGGGTCCAAGGATTAGGACATGGGGCCCTTTTGGGGGGGCAGGTATTTTCTGCCTACCAGAGGCATTGAATGGACCACTTTCTAAAAGGGTGACCTTCAGCAAGTTACTCAGCCTTCTTGTGCCTCATGTGTAAAATGAGGAGAGTAATATGCCTGCTGCGTGGGTATTTTGTTGTCCTCTACTGTAGCTTGTCTATTTCATGTCTATGAATATACTACATGTATATAGTAGCATGCAGTAGCTTGCAGCTTGCACAGTGCCTGGGGCTGTGGGGAGGGCTGTAATCTGGTGGGGAAAGAGGAGGGACTTGAGCTCAGCCTGGGGCGGGGTTTGGGGGGTGATGGTTAGAGCAGGAAGGATCCTAAACAAGGTTGCCGTGGAGTAGTCATCGCCAGGGTGGGAGAGGAAGGGATTTCCTGTGTCCGGAACAGCAGGGGCCAAGGTGCACAGAAACGGGGGCCATCCCAGCGGGACCACGGGCTCTTCTGCTTGTCCAGAGCCTGGGCTGTGAGTTGGAGGACAGAGAGCCCTTTCTGCCACCACATACTCTTCACTCAATAACTATTCAACCATGTCCTGCTATTGTGAGTTGCTGACCAAGAGCCCTGGTTCTGCCAGAGTGACACACTTCCCACAGCCCCAGGGCATTCTCGCCTGGGACCTGCAGAAGAGTCAGGATGTGACCGTCACAGTTCCGGGGGGCAGAGGTCACTTCCTCAGCCAGGTCCTGGCCAGCTAGATGCAGCAGGCAGAGAGCACTATATTGCTGTGTTACTGTGGTCGGTTTGCATTAACTTTTCATGATTCAGAAGAGGAAAACTTGTCAAGGATGCAGTGAGCTCAGGATATAGTCTTTCATTTCCCAGCCTTTAGCAAACGCTCTGGGATCAGGACCACGTGTGTTTGGGGGTCACTTTCAGCCCCCTAGGAAGCCCAGTGACTCAGAAATCTAGGGCGCTTGCTCTGCCGGCCCCTGCCGCTGGCATCCAGGTAACCTGGCCAGCATCGTCTGTTACATTCAGGAAGTCATCAGTCACTCACCCCCCAGATCTGGCTACCCAAACCCTGGCCGGAGGAAGCCCTTCCTCCCAGCTAACTAATTCCCTTTTGAGAGGGACGTTTCTCAGTCCAGCCTTACATTTCATTAAAATAATCCTGCTTCCAAATCTTTCTACAAATAAAATGATAGAATATTCAAAACATATGCCTGCAACTCCTAACTAGCAAAGTAATATAGTTTTAGAATGCTTTTTGTGAGGATTGTTCATCTGCTTGGTTTCCTGATGATTGATTATTGTTGATGGTATTCTTGTGAGCTTGGAATTGACATTTTTTTCCCCCACTGATGTTTCTCCCACAAATCTTGCATCTCAAGACTTTATCAGTTGATGTCAAACACGTAAATGTTACCTGCAGCTCAAACCGGACCTTGTATTTAGCCCTCTGTCCACCTCAGGCTTAATAGCCACAAAGATTTCCTGTCAATGCGACATGACCTTAAACATTTCCTTCTGAAATACAGCTGGATACGTTTCTTCAGGCAGAAAATTTACTTTTGCCAATGTTGTTTATCTGAACCACTAGCATGATAACTGAAAACGTTACTTGGAAATTAATCTTGCAGATAACTGTGTGTCTAGAGCCACAAACAATCTGCATCAAGGAAATCCTGAAATTATCTTAGTTTTATCTATTTTATCACTCACCAGAAAATAGCGTCACCTGATTGATGTGGTGTGAGCTGGTCGGATGATGTTTATGGGCCGGTGCCTTTTCAGTGTTTATCTGCAAGGCTGGTTTATTTTTACTTTTTTAATTTATTTTATTTCTGGCTGTGCTGGATGTTCGTTGTCGTGCAGGCTTTTCTTTAGTGGCTGTGCTCGGGCTTGTCATTGCGGTGGCTTCTCTTGTTGCAGAGCGTGGGCTCCAGGGCACACGGGCTTCAGTATGGTGGCACGTGTGCTCAGTAGTTGTGGTCCCAGGGCTCTAGAGCTCAAGCTCAGCAGTTGTGGTGCCCGGGCCTGGTTGTTCCATGGCATGCGGGATCTTCCCGGACCAGGAATGGAACCCGTGTCTCCCACATTGGCAGGTGAATTCTTTACCACTGCACCACCAGGGAAGCCCAGCAAGGCTGCTTTAAATGAGTTTCTTTATGACGACACACGTGAGACAGTACATTTACGAGCATCCACAGCTCAGGTGGCTACAGATGGGAAGAAGAGTGATCTTTGCCAAGAATCATAGTGTTTAGGCGGCAGGAAAGTCTCTTTTTTGTTCCGTTGTGCAAGAAGGAAATGACCGAATGTATTTGCTGGGGCTTTATTTTTCCACGGACGTAAAGGTCAGCGTGGAGAAGAGAAACAGAGGGAGAACTGTGAGAAGGACAAACAGGCTGCAGTTACTTGTGAAGATGCCTTTGTGGACATTAGTAACAGGGGCTGGATGTAAGTGATGGGAGGAGGAGCCAACGCAACTGACTTGGGGACCTGCATTTGCATAACGGAGTCATTTTAAGGAAACGTTGTTGTTGTTTAGTCACTAAGTTGTGTCTAACTCTTTTTCGACCATATGGACTGTAATCCACCACCAGGATCCTCTGTCCATGGGATTTCCCAGGCAAGAATACTGGAATGGGTTGCCATTTCCTTCTGCAGGGGATCTTCCCAATCCAGGGATCAAACCTGCATTGGCAGGCAGATTCTTTACCCCTGAGCCACAAGGGAAAACCCTAAGGAAAGATAAGATCACGTAAACTGTGGGCTTAATAATGAGATGTCATCGTTTCTCTTTCAAAAGACATAATGACATCGAGAACTTCCAAATTACAAGTTATATCACTCTGAAGATAAACCTGGTAATTAAACTCCATCACTTCTTATAGAATGATAAAATACAGGATGATGTCAAAATTCCCTCTGAAAGGCTAAATTTCATCTTTTGATAACAGCAGAACATCTAAGTGTTCCATTATTAAAAATTCAAAGGCTGTAAATTGATGTAATATAGTAGTGATAAGAAAACGTGTCACTTTTTTTCATGAGACAGATATGAAGTCTCTCGTCTTCATGAAGACAGACAGCTTTACATGCAGCAACTTTGAAGTCAGATCTGTACCTTTATAACATCTTATTAGCAGGTAGAAGTCATTTACACGTTTTAAATTATTGACCCTTCTGTATCTAAGATAAACGCCGGCTGGCTGGTTCCACACTCTTGACTGTCCTTCCTGGTGTCTGTAGGTCCCGATGGCCAGGGTGCTCAGGAAGTTTCTCTTGGTTTGCATCTTCTAGTCTGTTTCCTATAATGATGCTTTCTTTAATTGTAAGAGCTGTTTCTGCTCCTGAGGTCAGCATGGAGCCCTCTTTCTGGTTTCCTTGCTTATAGGATTTTTTTTTTTTACTGTGTCTAAACGTTGAAGGAATGACAGTTTTCCGTTCCAGAAAGTAAAATGTCTTTTTGTGACTTTATATCTTCTTTCCTCTTAAGTAAAAAGGATGAAAGTGAAAGTCGCTCAGTCATGTCTGACTCTTTGCGACCCCATGGACTATACAGTCCATGGATTTCTCCAGGCCAGAATACTGGAGTTGGGAAGCATTTCCCTTCTCCAGGGGATCTTTCCAACCCAGGAATCGAACTCAGGTCTCCTGCATTGCAGGCAGATTCTTTACCAGCTGAGCCACCAGGGAAGCCCAAGAATACTGAAGTGGGTAGCCGATCCCTTCGCCAGCGTATCTTTCCGACCCAGGAATCGAACCAGGGTCTCCTGCTTTGCAGGTAGATTCTTGACCAGCTGAGCTATGAGGGAAGACAGCATGGTAATACTTCATTCGATGTAAATGAATCAGTGAAGACCCAGACAAGGCAGACCAGGAAACTGTGTTTATTTACCCAAGATGCTTTGTTCTGTGGGAACCACAACTGACTTCCTACAGGGAGGGGGGTAGAGACAGGATGTGCTTTCCCTAAATTGCGTTCCCTATGGTTTTCGTTCATTCTTTCTTGGGACACACCTGCTCTGTGTGGGCCTGAGGCACCTTCTCAGCCCACAGGGGGTTTTACAGTGAGGGCAGAGCCTCCAAACATTGCAAGAGGCAAATGTGATGGATGGAAGGTGGGGATAGCCCTCCAGGGTGAATGAGAGCAGAAGGGTCACCAGGCTCAAGGGAGAGTGGTAATGGAGGGAGACCCTGAAGGACACAGCCAGTGATCCCCAGGAACAGAGCAGTCCAGGCCCCTTGTCCAGCCAGCTCCAGCAGTCAGGTTCCAAGGAAGATGCTGATGTACTGGCTTTGGTCCTGTATCCATCACTGACCTAAACTTACTACTAGTGACATGGAGCAGTCTCAGGGGCCAGACTTGAATCTCATGCCCATCCTTTTGGTGTTGGTTGGGAAACTTAACCCCACTTGAACCATAAAAAGTGGATTTTCCATAACAAAAGGAGTTTCCGTTCCTAGAAAAAGGGATATGAGAGAGGTACTAGGCCAAACAAACAATTTGACAAGTCTCCTTTTCTGCAATTTGTTTTCACAAATCTCTATGGTTGCTCCAAACCAGTGGAGGAAACCACTTTCCCCACACAAGAAGTGGAACTGAGCAGTGCCCTCCTCTAGCTGGGGGCGTGCTGGCCTCAGGAGGTGGCCCCAAACCTTGTGTGACACTGTCCTACAGCCTGAGATCGGAGGTGAGACGGCAATAGAGTATGCTGTGATCTGGATCAAGTTTCAACTACTTAGATACTTTTTTCATTTATTTTAAGTTTCATCTACTAAACTCTTTGGTCTTTTCTTTTTTTTGAACTTTTTATTTTGTGTTGGGGTGCAGCCGATTAACAGTGTTGTGATCATTTCATGTGAATAGCCGAGGGATTCAGACACACATATACATGGATCCATTCCCCCCAGACCCCCTTCCCCTCCAGGGCTGCCTCGTGACATCGAGTTAGAGCTTCCTGTGCTGTACAGTAGGCCCTTGTTGGTTATCCATTTTAAATGCAGCCGTGTGTACATGTCCATCCCAAACTCCCTAAGTATCCTTCCCCTTGGCAACCATCATTTCATTCTCTTAAGTTTGTGAGTCTCTTTCTGGTTTGTAAGTTCATTTGTATCGTTTCTTTTTAGATTCCACATAGAAGGGATGTCACATGATATTTCTCCTTCTCTGTAGACCCCCTTGTCTTTAAACATCCATGTTTCTCAGGCAAGACTTCTCATCCCAACGTGGAGACTTCAGGGTAAGAAGTGTTAGTCAACTGGATGGAACCAGCATGGTAAACAGGGTTCTGCCCCACCGTCCTCTGACCCCTGTCACTCACCTCCCCCCCTCCATTGAAACAGCAGCAGTTTCAGAGTATTGATGAGATGAAAGTTGATGAACGTTTTCAATCCCGAAGGGCTTCAGGATGGACATGCGAAAGATCTTGTCCATCGAGTTTGACCACGAATTACCCATCAGAGTGTCCTTGCCTTTAATCCTCCAGATGAAAAACTGGAGTACATGACAAAGGATCAGGTGTGCGTTCTGGTCTCTGACTTCACAGGGAGATCGCTCCAATGAAATCATGACCCGCTACTCATCCAGACTGAGTTTCCTGTGGCACGTTGTGGCCGACAGTGTCGTTGCTGTGCCCCGTGGATGACATGCGCCGCCGATACGTCAGCAGCGGGGTGTATCATGTCATCTCCTGCTCCCTTGAGGTCTGGAGAAGAGCTGAAATGAGTAAACCTCTTGGAGATGGACAGTTACTGGTTTCTTGCAAGAGCCAGAAAGTGAACCTTTAGAACTCTGCATTGTTGGAGCCTCTGGGCAAATTCATCCCAGAGTGGAATAGATTTTACAGGTCAAACCCCACCCGGCTTTGTTCCTTTATTTTTCGCTGTGCTGGATGTTCGTTGTTGTGCAGGCTCTTCTCTAGTTGCTGTGAGCAGGGCTACTGCTAGTTGCTGTGCTTGGGCTTCTCATTGCAGTGGCTTCTCTTGTTGCAGAGCGTGGGCTCCAGGGCATACGGGCTTCAGTATGGTGGCACGTGTGCTCACTAATCGTGGTCCCCGGGCTCTAGAGCTCAAGCTCAGCAGTTGTGGTCACGGGCTTAGTTGTTCTGTGACATGCAGGATCTTCCCGGACCAGGAATGGCTTCAACTGCCTGCCATCTCCAGCACAATACCTGACAGTGGGGTGTCCAACAAATGGCACTTCAGGGATCCAAAGTGTCCCCATTCATTTAAACTGTGTCTGTTGGTTTAAGGGCAAGAAAAGAAATTCCAGGCAAGATGCTCTGTGTTCCCAGGGTTCAACGGAATGAAAGGAAATCAAACTCAAGTGTCTTTGCTTGAGGTCTCCTGCTGCCTCGTTCAAAATGAGGCAGAAACCTGTGTGCTGATATGAGCTTCTAGAGGACCAGCCCAGGCTGGCTGAGACAGCGCCCAGAAAGAGCACAGGACTCGGGGCAGCGGGAACCCCACTCACTGAAACAAGAGAAGAAGAGTTGGGTAGAGGGAAGCTGAGATCCCTGTGTTGTGCTCAGTTGTGTCTGACTCTTTGCAACTCCACGGACTGGAGCCCACCAGGCTCCTCAGTCCATGGGATTTCCCAGGCAAGAATACTGGAGTGGGTTTCCATTTCCTTCTTCAGGGAGATCTTCCTGACCCAGGGATCCAGTCTGCATCTCCTGCATCCCTTGCATTGCAAGCAGATTCTTGACCACTGAGCCATCCTCATATCGACTTAAAAAATACTCACAACCTATTATGAGAATTACGCTTTATTCACTGGGAATTTTTAGGACTTTCAAGCCTGGGAGGCAGCATCTCAAGTAACCCTGAGAAAACTGCTCTGAGGAGGTGAGGAGGGGCATCCAGGTTATACAGAAGTTTTTCAACCAAGGGCAGGTAGTCTGAGCATCAAAAGAGTATTGTTAATTAAAGGAAAGCCAGATATCTCGAGTGGAGGGATTTCGTGCTTTTCTATGTATGGGAAGATGTAAGAGGATGGGCTCACTGAAATCATTCCTTGGATATGCACCTCAGCTATCTGTGGAGGATGAGATGGTTGGATGGCATCACCGACCCAATGGACATGAGTTTGAACAAGCTCCAGGAGTTGGTGATGGACAGGGAGGCCTGGCGTGCTGCAGTCCATGGGGTCGCAGAGTCAGACACGACTGAGCGACTGAACTGAACTATCTGGGGCCAGCATCCTGTGTTTTCACATCCTGAGTGCCCTTAGAGCTCACCAGCTCACCATCAGTGGTGGCTGCAATTACTGATGACTGTGACATCCTTTGTTTACTGACATGGTAAGAAATATTCCATTTCTCACTGAGCTATGACTATACTTTTATTTAACATGCAAAGTATGTACAAAACCTCCCAAATTTTCTATCGAGGAGATTCTCTTTCTTCCCTCTCATTTCCCAAGGTGGGTCCAGGAGTTACTCACCTAATCATTCGACAGTATGCACTGGCTTCCTGTGATGTGCTAGACTCTGGGGATGATCCTCTGTGAAGGAAACAGGCATGGAACCCCTACTGACACCATCCTGAACTATTTTTTGCAACATTGCAAACGTGGCGAGGGTTGCAAAGGAGGTCAGCTCCAAGGAGCTCTCCTCCCCTCACGTGTTCTGCCATCCTTAACGTCCACGATCTAGCCATCTCCTTCTCCATGACTTGTGGCTGTCCTTAGTAGAAACAGGCTTACTGAGAACCTGGAGGTCTCACTGAACCTTCAGCACAGGTGATGTCCTTGTCCTCATTGTACAAATGGAACAGCATCTCAGGAGTTCCCCACAATGTGACCAGGGTCTCCTGGTTTGTAGGGTTGACACCAGTTAAGCCTAGATCTTCCAGCACTTCAGCACAACCACTGACTGTAGAAATCAGACATGAAGAGGCCTTCCAAAAGAAATCAAGACTTGATCGGCATTTGTTTTTGTTTTTCTTAGATCCCGTGAATGCACGAATATAAAACACAGTTTTCGCAAAAGATCAGTCATCAGAAAGAATGGTTTACTTACTGACCTCTCTTTTTATCATATTGAAGTATATATAGTTGATTCACAGTGTCGTGTTAATTTCTGCTGTACAGCGAAGTGATTCAATTATACGTATATTGACATTCTTTTCATCTTCTTTTGCATCATGATTTATGACAAGATATCAAATACAGTTCCCTGTGCTATACAGTAGGACCTGTTTTTTATCCACTCTATATGTAATCGTTGGCATCGGCTAACCCCAAACTCCTGATCCTCCCTCCCCCCACCACACTCCTCTCCCTCCGGGCTATCACAAGTCTGTTCTCTATGCCTATGAGTCTGTTCCTCTTTCATAGGTAAGTTCATTTGTGGCATATTTTAGATGTCATGCATAAGTGGTATCATACGGTATTTGCCTTTCTTTTTCTGACTTCATTTAGTATCATCATCTCTAGGCCCACCCACGTTGCTGCAAGGGGCATGACTTCATTCTTTCTTCTGGTTGAGTACTCCTGACCTCTTAATCTCTTGGTTGTATCTTGAGTCTCACAGTCCAGCTGGGCATCCACGTTGGGTCTCGTGAATCACTGCTGGTTTAGGAGGTTCATTGAGGTCAACTGACAACACAGGTTTAAGAAAAGACAAGCTCACATTTATCACGTGTTTAATTACTATTCCTAAAATGTGACTTCCTGCTTCTACTTTTTTTATTCTGGTAAAGGAACTTTTAAAAGCTTCCTTTGACAAGCAACAGGATGGGTAATTAGGTTGTGGAGAGCCTGAATATACACCCACTGAGCAAACGGAAAAAGTAAAATTGGAAGACTCACTGTTGGGTGAGATTTCCCATGACAGCAACACAACAGAATAGAACAGATCAGCATCAAAATAAACTGAGAATGAAAGGGATGCGCTGTAGGAAACAGAAAGACTTTTTAAACCATTTTATGGAGCTATGACTGACATACAAAAAGCTGTGCATATTTAGTGTGTACACTTTGATGGGTTTGGAGATAAGCATACACTTTTGAAATCATGCCCGCAATCCTTACCGTAAACATATCCATCACCTCTAAACTATTCCTCCCACTTTCTTAATTTACTTTTATGTGTATATGTGTATGTGATGAGAACACTGAACAGATAAGATTTACCCTCTTAGAAAATTTTTAAGTATACAATACAGTATTAGTAACTATAGGAGCTATGCTGTACAGTCAGTCTCTAGAATGAATTCATTTTGTGTAACTGAAACTTTGTACCCTTGGACTAACAGTGCCTCCCTCTTGCCTGCTCGCTGCAGCCCCTGGCAGTGACCTTTCTACCCTCTGCTTCTACGGGTTCAACTTTTTCAGATTCTGTGATCATGTAGTATTTGCCTTCCTGTATCTGCCTTATTTCCCTCAGCATAATGTCCTCCAGGTTCATCCATTATTGTCTCAAATGGCAGCTTCCTCCTCTTTAAAGGCTGAATAGTATTCACTTATACATATTTGGGGTTTCCTCGGTAGCTCAGCGGTAAAGAATCTGACTGCAATGCAGGAGATACAGGTTCGATCACTGGGACAATCCCCCGGAGGAGGGCATGGCAACCCACTCCAGTATTCTTGCCTGGAGAATTCCGTGGACAGAGGAGCCTGGCGGGCTACCGTCCATGGGCTCATACAGAGTCAGACACAACTGAAGCAACTGAGCAGGCACGCATACATGTTTACCACGTTTTCT
This sequence comes from Giraffa tippelskirchi, assembly GCF_054371585.1. Lineage (NCBI taxonomy): Eukaryota > Metazoa > Chordata > Mammalia > Artiodactyla > Giraffidae > Giraffa > Giraffa tippelskirchi. The sequence goes on from NC_137276.1 coordinate 6,485,529, forward strand.
TTATCCATTCATCCGTCAGCGGACCCTTGAGTTGTATCTATATCTTGGCTCCTGTGAATAATGCTGCAATGAACAGGAGAGTTCAGGTATCTCTTTGCGATCCTGATTTCAATTCCTTTGGATATTTACCTAGAAGTTGGACTGATCATATGATAGTTCTATTTTTAATTTTTTCCATACTGTCTTTTGCAATGACAGTTTATATGCTCACCAACAGTGTATGAGGGTTCCCATTTCTCCACATCCTCACTAACACTTGTTATCTTTTTTTTTAATAATAGCCCCCATAATTGGCGTGAGGTGATAGCTTATTGTTTTGATTTGTATTTCCCTAATATGCAATGATGTTGAGATATACCTGTTGTCCATTTGAATGTCCACTTTGAAGAAATGTCATAACAGTTCTTTTGCCCATTTTTTAATCTAGTTAGCACAGAGATTGTGTCCCTAGTGGCTCAGATGGTAAAGAATCTGCCCACAATGCAGGAGACCCAGGTTCAATCTCTGGGTCAGGAAGATCCCCTGGAGAAGGGAATGGTTACCCACTCCATCCAATATTCTTGTCTGGAAAATTCCATGGAGAGAGGAGTCCAGCGGGCTACAGTCTGTGGGGTCGCAAAGAGTCAGACATGACTGAGTGACTAGTTTGTGTCCAGTTTAGGTAAATGCCTTTTGGAAGGACTTTGGGAGACCTCTCTTCAGTGTGTGTTGTTTTTGTTTTTTTAATTTTAGAAAACAGAATGGGAGAAGGAGAGGTCCAGGATGGGGTGGCTTAGTGAAGAGATCAATTGCTGAACCCATGACTGGTCTCAGCTGCTACACGGGCTTTGTTCATTTGTCTGCCTGTGTGTTTGTTGTTTGTTTTAATGGGATGCTGAATGTGTCTAATGAGGAATCAGGTTGAAGAAAGACGAACTTTTTAGTAATAAGAACACCATATGATCCCTGGGAGAAGGGGAGCGTTGCCCATCACGACATGGTCATCTTGGAAGACGATGGAGCCTCCCCAGAGCAGGGTACAGAGATGGGCAGGAGGCATACCTGGGCTCTGGGATGTTGGCATCCTGGCAGACGTGAGAGGAAGTGTCCCAGACAGGACATTTGTGGAGGGAAGGCAGGCCCAGGACCCAGCACAGGGCACAGCTTACTCTGAAGAACAGAGAACATTTGCCTGAATTTCTCACGTAGTCCTCAACAGATACCACTATGCATAGCACTCGGGAGCCCTGCGAAGCTTTAGCAACACAAACCTCAGGTACATGTTCTCGCTTTCCTTGGCCAGAAGATGTGCTAAAAATGACCATTTCCTGAGCCCTCTGACTCCCTCATCTCCTTTTGCTGGGCACTGTCCTGCTGTGGGAGAAGGCAATGGCACCCCACTCCAGTACTCTTGCCTGGAAAATCCCATGGACAGAGGAGCCTGGTGGGCTGCAGTCCATGGGGTCGCTAAGAGTTGGACACGACTGAGCGACTTCACTTTCACTTTTTCCTTTCATGCATTGGAGAAGGAAACGGCAACCCACTCCAGTGTTCTTGCCTGGAGAATCCCAGGGACGGGGGAGCCTAGTGGGCTGCCGTCTATGGGGTCGCACAGAGTCAGACATGACTGAAGCAACTTAGCAGCAGCAGCAGCAGCAGTCCTGCTGTGGGAAGGGACTGGGAGGTTTTACGTCTCATGCCCTCTGAGTACAGTCTCTGCCTGACAAACATAGGCATTCGTCGAAGCCAGTACTTGCTCTGATAGGGAGCTTTGTGGGGATGTAAACAGGGCATGCGATCTCTGCCTTGCACGTTCTCTCTCTTTCCGTCTGCCCCTCTCATTGCTTCTTCTCATTAGTCATCATTATTCCCTGGAGCCTGCTTTAGCTTGCATTTTTTTCACCAGAATTGTGTGGGAGTTGTTCAAGAAAGCAAGCCTCTCTGCTTGCCTGCAGCCAGCCAGTCAGTGCCTTGGTGTGGGGTCGGGTCTGGTCCCAGAGCCAGACCTCACCTCCTGAGAGTTTGCACATGTCATGGGCCCGCAGAGCAGCCCTCCAGAAGAGGGAATGATGGAGCGCAAGCTCTGCTGTGAGCTGAGATGGGCTCAGGCTTCGCCAAGATGCCAGGTGAGGTTTCTCTGGACACGGGAACACATCTCCGCTTAGAAAGCCAGGTGGTGGTTTCATCTTCTGAGTCATGTGCGACCCTTGTGACCCCATGGACTGCAGCCCGCCAGGCTCCTCCAGCCATGGGATTTTCCAGGCAAGAATACTGGAGTGGGGTGCCATTTCCTCCTCCAGGGTATCTTCCCAACCCAGGGATCAAACCCGAGTCTCCTGCTCTGCAGGCAGATCCTTTACCAACTGAACCACCAGTGCTGTTCAAAGCGTATCCCAAACGCTTGCAGGAGGTGAGAGTGCTGCTTTGCTTCTGTTTCAGGTGCTAAACCTGCCCCCGGAATCTGCTTTGAGAGAGTCAACTCCGCAGGTGACCCTTATGGCAACTGCGGCAAAGATTCCAAGAGCTCCTTTGCCAAGTGTGCAATGAGGTACGGGGGGTCCGTGTCCCGACCACGCCATGCCTTTGAACCTCCCAGATCACTTAGGGCTGTTTCCACACTTTCCCTCTTTGAAGACTGTCTGTTCTTGCCTTTCCAGAGACGCTAAGTGTGGAAAAATCCAGTGTCAAGGAGGTGCCAGCCGACCAGTCATTGGTACCAATGCTGTTTCCATAGAAACGAATATCCCCCTGCAGGAAGGAGGCCGGATTCTGTGCCGTGGGACCCACGTGTACTTGGGTGATGACTTGCCAGACCCAGGGCTCGTGCTTGCCGGCACAAAGTGTGCAGACGGAAAAGTAAGCCCCAAGCGCTCCCTCGCGTCACAAACGTGAGTCTGGAAGGACCCACTGAGAAATGTCCTGTTCGAGACCTGAGTTACAGGGATGGTTTGTTTTCCAAAATCCACTTTATCAGAATGCTGCCTCTGAAATCCAGTTCTTTGCACCTAGAAGAAAGAAAAAATAAATCAACAAATCCCAGCTCCTCCTCTGACTGTTGAGATGCAGATTTGGGGAAATCAAGCTTGTTTTCTCAGCCCTTCAGTATTAAGAAGTCTTTTCTACACTCTGGGTGTTATGCGAGTTTCCAGCCAGGAAATTACTCTGGAAGGAAACACAGCAGCGTATTATATTGTTCTTGGAAATGTGGTCTGGGTTTTTGGCACAGTGGGGACTTGTTCTCACCTGGACAGAATGGGAAGTCAGATGTAGTTTCAGAGACCCCCACAGAGGGACAGGAGAGGGGAGGAGATGGAATAAGCTTAAAGCCAAACGGGGTTCTTTTGGAGACAAGGGGGAAAGGTAGACTGAGATATTTGGGGAAGGGAGTTAGGAATAAAGTCCAAAATGATTAAAAAAAAAAAAAAGAAAAACAATTGAGATTTTCACATTCTGCCACACTGACTTTTTTTCCCACTAAACTTTCTCATCAGACTGAATGATCACAAGTTAATAATTAACATTTTAGAGAGGAAGATGCTTTGATTAGGGCCCCATTTTCAAAATGAATATGAAACCATTACTAACTGGAGGTCACGGAGCAGAAAGGAAAAGTGCTGATCCAGCTCCTGCAGCTGGGTCCCCAGGGCAGGAGTTCCCTCCTCCCCACCCCGCCCTCTTCCCTCATACGCCTTTATAAATGCTTTATCCTTAAGGAAACAGGATGATATGCGAAACACATTATATATTCCAGGTATCTCCTTAATCACACACATTCGTTTATATTCAAGTCTTGACATTAGAATGACACCATTTAAAAGGTGATTTGAACAACCAAGGCCAGGTGCATCTGAACACTGAAATTCCAAGGACTCAATTTATCAATGAGCTTTTCACGTCCTGTGCAAAATTAAATGTGCTTTGATCTCCTTCCTGCAGAGCCCTGGTTCTTTGAAAGCCATCTTGGAGCCTGGCCCGCGGGTTGGGGAAGGGCAGGACCCATCCGCTGTGATTCTGCCTGGGGTCCCCCTGTGCTCACTGCAACCCCAGACAGTTTCTTTTATCAGCAGGAATGTGCCAGTCCCCTTGGCCAAGACCCCACCAGCCCTGAGAGCCGCTTGGACCAGCACTTCTTTCGCAGGGCATTCATCTTGCCTTAGATAAACTGCTGGGGTCAGATGGTGAATGTCTCATAGGAAGATCCTACTTGATTAAAAATGCTTCTGTAATCTAAAAATTCAGCTTTTCTTCCTTTGACTCCACCAATTTGTAACATTTTATGGGAGATAAAGAGCCTGATCCCATGCGTCTGGACTATATTATGCACCTTTGAAATGAGACTAAATTCTTTCAACCAGCCCAGTATCATTTAGCAAATTACTGCCTCTGCAGCGGCTTGATAAATACAAGGGAAGCGTCTGTTCTCCTCCGTTGAGCATTTCTGTTGATGGTTTATGTCATCAACGATAATGCTTGTCAGTCAGCATTTTGGGAAAGTTCCTGTATTTTACTATCTCCCTTGCAAGATTCTCGGACCCTGGGTTCCTGGAGTCTTTGAGTCTCTATTGGCCCAGGTGAAGGACTAGGCTGCTCTGTTCTCTCCTATATCTTTTAATAGTAGAGAAAAAATGGGGGCAAAAATGCTGCAATATGTAGATTTTGTTGCAAGCTCTAAATGAAAGTCATGAGGAAATCAGTTACCATAATTTCAGAGTTGACTAAAACCATATAAAATGCCATGAAGGTAGAAGACTTCTGTAGTGTCCACACTGATGTGAGTCTTGGAATGGGCTGAATTTGGAGGTGGACATCAGAATCTATGTCCAAGGCAGAGAGCATCATTATGCCATGTGCATGTTAACTGAAAGATGGTCTTTTTGGAGTTTTCCTTTGCTTTCTCCTTTTGTTTTTTAATTTTTATTGGAGTATAGTTGATTTACAATGTTGTGTTAGCTTCAGATGTATAGCAAAGTGAATCAGTTATACATATACATATATCCACTCTTTTTAAGATTCTTTTCCCACATAGGTCATAACAGAGTATTGAGCAGAGTTCCCTGTGCTATATATATAGTAGGTCCTTATTGTTATCTATTTTATATATAGTAGTGTGTAATGTCAATCCCAGTCTCCCAATTATCACTGCCCCCACCCTTACCTGCTGGTAACCATGAGTTTGTTTTCTACATCTGTGACTCTTATTTCTGTTTGGTAGGGAGATTCATTTGTACCTTCTTTTTTTTAGTTTCCACATATAAGTGATATCGTATGATATTTGTCTTTCTCTGACTTCACTCAATATGACAATTTCCAGGTCCATCCTTGCCGCTGCAAATGGCATTATTTCATTCTTTTTCATGGCTGAGTGGTATTCCATTGTGTATATGTACCACATCTCCTTTATCCATTCCTCTATTCTTTAATACACAGATGCATTGTGTGTGTTTGTAGATGGACATAGATGTTTGCTATGCTTCCCTCCTTCTCCAGATCTGCCTGAATCGTCGGTGTCAGAATGTCAGTGTCTTCGGTGTGCACGAGTGTGCAGCGCAGTGTCACGGCAGAGGGGTAAGTCGGCGAACTGCCTCCACGTAGCTAGCCCACAGTTAAGCTCAGCACTAAATCATTCCTTTGTAAAGGATTTTCGCCATCCATCACTTTGTAAAAATATAGCAGTGTCTCCTCAATATTTTCTTCTGAAGACATCCATTTTCTTTGACCTTTATGTGGCGTAAGAAATGGGATTTTTGTTTAACAAAGAAAATCAGATTGAGTGGTAATTATCTTTTAAATTAACATTCTGGATTTTTTTTGGAAGGACTTTGTCATCTTCAAAGTAATTTTAACACTAACCTTCCTTCATGAAGAGTTTTTCATTAGCGTTTCAAACGGAGCTGTCTCTCTTACAACCAAGACTCAGAATATGTGTCTGAACTGAAATATTTCCAAAAGCAATTAAAACAAAGAAGACAGCACATACTGACCACATGTTCTTGAAATCACATGCAACGGGTTTCAACTAAAGAAGGCGGCTGTTTTAGTTCAGAGGATTTGGAGGAGGGGAGGATTCTAATTGTTCAAAACCCAATTTATTTTTCCTGATGGGCTTAATTATTTCCAGTGGAATCATATTAATCTTGATTAGCTATGCCAATGGTTCATTTGTTTTTCTGAAGCCTTTTCTGCAGAAATGGTGCTCCGAATTCTATTTTTAAAACTTGCAGACACTTGCCGATGATTCTAACATAGAATTATGGAGGTTTGCGTAAGATTACTATTGTGCAGTAGTGTCACCTCAGATGGGTTTGTTGGTGGTGAGTGTAGCTGACTGTCGGTATAAAACAGTCTTTCCGTGTCTTCATTGGATTGTAGACGTCTTCCTAATGGCTGGAAGAAGTGATCTAGGGCAGCCTCATTATCTGACCGATGGTGGAGTCCAGACCCATGTGGGGGTCGTGACACGTCCAAGGTTAGGCGGCCAGTTAGTAGCAGTGCTGGATCAGGGACCCTGGACTCCTGACCCTCCAACATCCCTGGCGTCCCATCCACACACTGGAGAGGAAAGGCCCACATTGCTGGGAGTTGAGCAGCTGCCGTGACTTGGGAACAAGTAACAACTAGACCCCAATCCTTTCCTTAGCGAGGCCAGGCTCACCATCAGCACCTCTGGGGGTGGGGGGGACAGTTGTCGGGGCTATAATCTCTCTGCCACAAGCCGTCCAGAGGGCCCCTGACTGTGGTTCACAGCAGGAGATGGTGCCTGAATCCCAGGGGTGGTGCCCCAGCTGCAGGGTCTCTGGGGAAATAGCAGGACACTCGGACTCCAGGCAGCCTGGGAGGTGCTAATGACAGTTAATTCTGCTTCACATGAGCTTCATAGAAACGTACTTTCTCACTTATCACAGGCTTTCCTGACTGTTGCCCTTCTTGTTGGAAGCATCTGGGTTTGTTGATGTTGACTATGGTTGATTCATCACAACCTGGGAAACATCACAAATAAGATATACACCCCAAACATTTAATGTGCCTCAAAAATATAAAAGTGTGTGTTTGGCCCCATCCAGCAGTATGTTGACATGGGGCTGAAGCCTGCAGGATGGGAGCTCAGCCCTGACTTCCTTACACAGAACCCCCCAAAGCGCGCCATCCACGATGTATCGTTTGCTTCTCTAAGTGCAAGGGACACTGAGACACTCACGAGCAACCTGAATGAGGAATCCTTTCTTTTGCAGCTTTTCCTGATCATTTTTCAGTTGTCCTTCCCATTCCAAATTTGTCCAAAGTTCTTCTTGGGGCCTTACTGTCATGCAGCATTCCCAAAGCATTCAGCCTCATTGTCTTTCTAGAAAGGATTCCCTCTTATTTGCATGATCATTTTCCATTGGTTCCTGTAGTAGTCCAGTCAGTTCCATGTACGACAATACATACCAGTAACAAGTACAATGTCATCACAGGTGGCAACAGCCACCATCAGTCACCCTGGGCCACAGGGTGAGCAAGTGTTGGCCTCTCTGTGGAGCCTCAGGGCCCACCAACAGCAAAGCCGCCCCTCCCACCTTCTTTCCCGTGGGATCAGAGCCATCATCCTCTTATTTCACGGACACAGTTCACTGCCAGCTTAAATCCACCACTCGGGTAGGAGCCAGGACCAGCCCTCCGGAGTGTCTGCTGAAGGAATCAAAGCAGACTTTGGGGAGGCGGTATCCTGTGGACATCAGGGAGCAGGAGGCCTGGCCATCAGACTGCTATGGGACCCCAAGTCACCTAGCCTCCCCAAGCACCCTGTCTGAAGGTGCCCGGGGTTATCAGACCATTGATGCCCAAGGACGTGGATTCCATGTCCCAGTAGCAAGGTCCTTTCCTCACTACTGAGAGGTCTTCTCCTTTCAGCCAGATTGGGAGGGTTTCCTGGATCTAAAAAGAGGGACCTGGAAATTGAGAAGAAAAAGAAGTGGGAGGGAGCCAGTGAGCCCTGATGGTCTCCGTCTTTCCCTCAACAGCTGCTGATGTAACAACAGTACCTTCTGTTACATTTGTGGCCTCGGGTTCTCGGCTCGCTGGTGTGGTGCTGGGTGCAGGGTGGATCCTCCCAGTGGTGTGTCCAGAGTCTGGCTGCCTCCGTGAGGTGGGGGCACTGACCACAGGGCCTTTGCTTCACTATGGGGCTCAGTTAGGGCTCAGAGACTTGGCGCTGCCCCAGGTGGAGGCACGTCCTAACCCTGCCTCCCTCTTGGTGTCTTTGTCCTCCGCTGCCCGAAAGGTGTGCAACAACAGGAAGAACTGCCACTGCGAGCCCCACTGGGCACCTCCCTTCTGTGACAGGTTTGGCTTCGGAGGGAGCACAGACAGCGGCCCCGTCCGGCAAGCAGGTTAGTGGTGACAGCACATCCCGGGAGTGGGCCAAGCTCCCGAGGGGCAGCGGGAAGCCAGGCACTCAGGGGACCATTGCAGGCAGGACAGAGGACCTGCCAGCCCTCAGGGGGGTGCACAGCTGGACACCTGGTGGGGACCCCACAGGTCCAGGTGACCTGACACAGGCTGAGGCCCCTGTTTCCAGACCCTCTCTCGTCCTTCCCTGATCTTTGCAGAGACTCCCTGCTCTGCTTCGCTCAGAGGCTGAGGTTGCCAGGCTTCCCAGCTGGCACTAGCAATAAAGAATCCGCCTGCCAATGCAGGAGATGCAGGTTCAATCCCTGGGTGAGGAAGATTCCCTGGAGAAGGAAATAGCAACCCACTCCAGTATTCTAACCTGGAGAATTCCATGGATAGAGGAGCCTGGCAGGCTACAGTCCATGGGATCACAAAGAGTCAGACATGATTGAGTGAGCACATACACAGCCTGTGATATTTTCTCAGTTAAGGTCATTCTGCCACAAACTGCCAAGTGGGTGTTCACCTCGTGGTCATAGGGTCAAATTGCTTGGTCAAGGCCAGCCTTGTTTACTGAGGCCAAGAGTTGTTAAGTCAAGTGCCTTTTAAAGCTCTTACTAGAAAGATGCCATCCTCTTCATAAAGGGACTGGTCCCAGCCCAGCGGTCACCTTTGCTGAGCCGTTGTTACCTGCGGGCACCAGGCTTCACGTTTTGTGGGCATTAATTGAATCCTTACAAAAGTTGGCATTCTTCTTCTTTCTTTACATGCAAAGGACCTGAGGCTCAGAGAAGTTAAGTAACTTTCACAGAGTCACACAGCTAAGATTGAGACATAGGTCTAGCCGTGTAGAGGCCCCCAAGGGTGGCTGTGCTGGGACCGTCAGTTCTTATCTCCTCAGAGATGATAAGTGGTCTCCTAGTGCAGGACCATCTTCTCTGAGAGATTGGCAGCCAGTGAAGGGGCAAGTCAGGGTGACGTCCCCTTTGAAGTGGAAGCAGCAAGCCCAGTGATACAGAGAGCCCACCATGAGCCGCACTGGGAAGTCGGGAGGGGTAGGCAAGAATTGCCCAAACACACCTGTGTTGCCACCTTGGCGCCCACCTGAGCCCCCAGGACACTCAGTCAGTGGCTGTCGGAGAAAATCATGCGTCCTGCAGTGATGGGCGGGGTTGAATCTTGGCTTGGCCAGCGTTTCCATGACAACAGACACAACACTGCTCTGCAGGGCCAGGTAGGAGAGACCCTCCAAGCAGGCACATCTAGAGAAGCAGCGTCGTGCCAGGAGGAAGGGGAGGGAACTTCTGGTCATCCCTGTACTGAAAGGTGGACGAGTCTCAGCGCTGCTTCCAAGGGCGCCCCAGGGTCCCACCCTCTCAGCCTGGCCCCGCAGCAGGTGGTCAAAGGGCCTCCAGGTCTTGTCTCTTAGCGTGTGTCCATCCCAGGAGATAATAAGCCGGGTCTGGCCCCGCCTCCCTGATCCTCACTGCCCTCCGTGACTTGGTGGCTGGCCTCTCAGCTGCAACTTAATTTTCTAATTGGCCATTAAGAGTTTATTGTTCAAAAACAGCAGGGTTTTCGTTTTTAATGCATCAGAAACCCTGCCACCCGTTCCATGCACATTCAAGTGAGCCAGATGTTCAAGGAATTGGATAGGATGGTGGGAGACAGGCCACATGCTCTGAGTGTCTTTTTGGTGTGGACACCAGGGGGTCTCAGGGTTGGGAGTTTGCAAAACATGGGGAACCCACTGAGTTGCTAACTCTTCATTGTACAAGGTAAGAATATTTTTTAAATGAAAACAACTGAAGAGCCAAACTCATCCACTGTTGCCATCATTTCATAAAAGAAAATGGGTTTAAACTCTTAACCCGCAAAACACCTACAAAAGAGGGGCCTTGAGAAGCTGGCCAAGGGTTAAACAGGGAGAGCCACACCCTGGGTCTTACTCTTCAATTCAGCCACCCACCCGGGCGGGGCTCAGAAGTCCATGAAGCCAGTATCTCTGCAGCATCTGCTGGGCGCCAGCCGGTCCTGTCAGTGTTTGGTAACTGATCAGTTGAAGGCTTAGGGATTTGATTTGAAGAAACCAGAAGCTATACTCCAATACTTTGGCCACCTGATGCTAAGAGCTGACTCATTGGAAAAGACCCTGATGCTGGGAAAGATTGAAGGCAGGAGGAGAAGAGGACGACAGAGGATGAGATGGTTGGATGGCATCACCGACTCAATGCACATGAGTTTGAGCAAGCTCCGGGAGATGGTGAAGGACAGGGAAGCCTTTTTAATGAGCTGTGTTAAGACACAATAGGTCCCTAACCAGAGGCCCCTTGACTGCCAGCTCAGTCTGAAAAGAGTCTCGTGTTGGCCAGGAAACCAAAGCAAGGCTTTTCCAGTAACACTGAACAAGAGAATCGAGACAGTCTTACATTGATTGTCTTCCTTAGACACATCCCCGGTAGGACTTGTCAGTTGAGGACAAAGTCCAGAAACAGGGTGGGTTAGAAGTCTTTCTTCTCGGGAGAGCCCGGGTGACAGAAGCCACTGCCATGGCCATCAGCAGCGCAGGACTGCAGGGCACCTACCGAGTGACACAGATTCTGGCTGCTGGTGGGAGAACAGACCGGTGAATTGAGACCTGTGCTCTCAAGGAACCCACAGCCCTGGTGAAACCCCGACTCCTGGAGTGCAGAGCACTCCACAGACAGCCCTTGGTCGCAGCTGCAGTCAAACCAACTCGATTTTCCCTTCCTTTCTGCATCCTTGAGGAATCTTAGAGTCTCTGTACTAAACAAAATGGGATCAAGTCACAGAAAAGGGGCTCTTTCCTTCGAGGAAGTAAACAGCTTCCTCCCAGAGACAGAGGTTTGCCCCCTACAGGCTGTGTTTTAAGTCCCTAACACAACAAAATCCAAGGGTGTTTCATTTAAACCAAGTTTTCCTTTTCACCTTCTCATTTGCTGATAGCCAGAAGTAAGATCTTGGTCTAAAAAACAAAAGCAAAACAGATTCCAACCCCCAAGAATGAGAGAAGGAAAGAGACTGAAGGAGTGTCATTGGGGCTGAAAAGACCAATTTGGGGACCACTTGGTGGCTCTAACGGTAAAAAATAAAAATAAAAAAATCCGCCTGCAATGCAGAAGACCCAGATTCGATCCCTAGGTTGGGAACCAACCCCCAAGAATGAGAGAAGGAAAGAGACTGAAGGAGTGTCATTGGGGCTGAAAAGACCAATTTGGGGACCACTTGGTGGCTCTAACGGTAAAAAATAAAAATAAAAAAATCCGCCTGCAATGCAGAAGACCCAGATTCGATCCCTAGGTTGGGAACATCCCCTGGAGAAGGAAATGGCTACCCACTCCAGTATTCTTGCCTGAAGAATTCCATGGACAGAGGAGCCTGGTGGGCTACAGTCCCACGGGGTCGTAAAGAGTCAGACATGACTGAGCGACTAACACTTTGACTTCACTTCACTTGGATTCTGATGGGATTCTAGTGACAACTCCGTGTTACTTTCTGTGGCCACCGTTCCCCTGCCGTTGGCATGCTCGGGGGCCCATGTGGCCAGAGCTGTGGTCCCACCTGACAGATTATATTCCCTGTTAGCAAGTTCCAGACTTGTCAGAAATGAATGATGGCAAGGCAGATTGCACCTCAAACACGACCTTTGAAGTAAGGCTAATTTATCCGTACACCATTCAAAGATTTACTCACTGCATTTCAGTTCTTTCCTTCCAAGTTCGTTTTGCCGTAAATGTCACAATTTCATACTCCCCATATTTCACTATAACTGCCTCCTTCTCTGAGTCGAATGTGCTTTGTTTCAGATAACCAAGGTTTAACGATAGGAATTCTGGTCACCATCCTCTGTCTTCTTGCTGCTGGATGTGTGGTTTACCTCAAAAGGAAGACATTGATACGACTGCTGTTTACAGATAAAAAAAACACCATTGAAAAGCTAAGGTACCCTGGGTCGGGGTCATCTTTTCAAGAAATGGCATTTGAAAGAAGGCGACCAACAGCTTATCACTGTGTTTCTTTAGCAAAGAAGGGGTCAGATTTTCTGTTGGTTTGATGTTTTAACATTTCTGCCAGACCAACTGCCCCCTTCACTTTCCCCTCAAACTATTCGCAGCTTATTACAGAAATAAGCAGGGTGTTGATGAATTCCACTGGTGTGTTTTTCCCCACCCTAACCTTGGTAATTTTTATAAGACATGGGTATTAAAACATTTTTATCAGCTGGGGTAGCTTTTGATCCAAATATATTCCAAGATGTTGCTAAAATGCCAGCTTTACGCAAAAAATCTCCCAGGTGTTACAAAGCTGTGTTTCTATGCATTGCAAGAACTAGTTTAACAGAATAACGGCTTTGGGGGAAAGAACTCAGTATTTATATTTTAATCCTGCAAGAGATTAAATCTTTTCTCTGGCATGGTTACCACACTGAGTTAAAAGAAGTGAGTTGTGTTTTGAGCGTTGCTGTGAACCAAATAGGAAAAGTCGGGTCAGGCAGAGGTTGCGGCGCCCCGCAGTGAGCCCACCTTGCCTTGCAGGTGCGTGCGCCCCTCCCGGCCCCCCAGGGGCTCCCAGCCCGGCCAGGCCCACCTCAGCCCCCTCAGCAAAGGCCCGATGAGGAAGCCGCCACCTTCCAGCACACCTAAGGTGAGTTTCCAACAAATGCGAGAAGTGAGTAGTGAGTGTGTGAGCACGTGGGTTTTTCAACAAGAGATTGAGCAGGACTCGACCCCGAGACCCTTCCTGAAAAGCGCCAGGTCAGCACCCTCGGGACGACAGAGGCTCCCCGAGATGACGGTTGGGGCTGGGAGAGGCTCAGGGTGCCGGATTCCACTGAGCCCTCATCCCCGGAGGGACATGGTCTCGGTCATCACCCCGCCTTCACCCAGGCAGCCAGACTCCACGGGGGAGGGGGAGGGGTGCTGGGCCTGCCCTTGGGCCAGGGCCTGACACTGACCCCTGCTGTGATGCGAAGGTGCCACTGACTGGGTTTGGGGGGCTTCTGTGGCTCCCTGCTACTCCCAGGGTATTTCTAAGGGTCACACTGAGGGTATGTCTAAGAGTCACACTGAGGGTATGTCTAAGGGTCACACTGAGGGTATTTCTAACAGTTACACTGAGGGTATTTCTAAGAGTTGCACTGAGGGTATTTCTAAGAGTTACTTACTCCCAGGATATGTCTAAGAGTCACAATGAGGATATTTCTAAGAGTTACTCCCAGGGTATTTCTAAGAATCACACTGAGAATATTTCTAAGAGTTATACTGAGGGTATTTCTAAGAGTTACTCCCAGGGTATTTCTAAGAGTCACACCAAGGGTATTTCTAAGAGTCTCCCTGAGGGTATTTCTAAGAGTCACACTGAGGGTATGTCTAAGAGTCACACTGAGGGTATTTCTAAGAGTCACACTGAGGGTATGTCTAAGGGTCACACTGAGGGTATTTCTAAGAGTTACACTGAGGGTATTTCTAAGGGTCACACTGAGGGTATTTCTAAGAGTCTCCCTGAGGGTATTTCTAAGGGTCACACTGAGGGTATTTCTAAGGGTCACACTGAGGGTATGTCTAAGGGTCACACTGAGGGTATGTCTAAGGGTCACACTGAGGGTATTTCTAAGAGTTACTCCCAGGGTGTTTCTAAGAGTCACCCTGAGGGTATTTCTAAGAGTCACATTGAGGGTATTTCTAAGAGTTACTCCCAGGGTATTTCTAAGAGTCACACTGAGGGTATGTCTAAGAATCACAATGAGGGTATTTCTAAGAGCTACTCCCAGGGTATTTCTAAGCGTTACCCTGAGCCCTTGGTTGGGCCCATTTTGCTCCAACTACGGACTGTGGAAGCTCTGTCCAACTCACAGCTTCAAAGAGCTGGATCCTTAAGGGGCCTCCCGCTCCCTGCTGTCTCTTAACTTTCCTACTACCCTGGTGAATGTTGACTAGTGTTCACTCTGATATTTAGTTTCCCCCACCAAGTGTTTCTGATTTATCTACAAGAATTCCTGAATATTGAACTCATTCAACAAGAGTCCAGATTGTAGCAGGAAACAGTGTTTGTGTCAATAAATGACAAATGATTTTTCAAATCATTATCAGATATTCAGTAAGCAAAAAAAAAAAAAAATCTGTTTTATCTCCCTCAATTCAAAAAGTATAGAGAGTTGGGTTCCAAAGAGAAGCCATTCCTAATAAGCATTGCCATTTCCACCCCCAACCATGGGACATGAGGGAAAAACAGCTTTAGTTGTAAGAGTCAAAGATGCAGCTTTATTTTGAAGGACCAAAAACCAGAAATGACCCAAATACCAATCAACAGATAGAAGGGTAAACACAATTTGTTATATTTACACAGTGGGATGCTATTCAGAATAAGACAAAATGAACTATTGATACACATGACATCTTGGATACATCTCAAAATAATCATGCCTAGTGAAAGAAGCCAGACCAAAAACAATGATTCTATTTATAAAAAATTCTAGAAAATTCAAACTAATTTATAATGACCAAAATTGTATCAATAGTTGCTGGGAAAAGGAGAGGGAAGGACTTCACAAGTCAAAGGACTAGTGAAAATGAGACATAACCCATGACGGCGATGGTTATGTTCATTGTTTCGCTTATTGTGATGGTTTCATGGGTGTGAAATTTACCAAATGTACGTTTTAAATATTGACTGCAACTAACAGTCAATTAAACCTCAATAAAGCTGTTTTAGAGAAAAAGGAATAAAAGAGGGAGGCAGGGAAGGGCAGGGTGTGTGAGGCTCACACTGCGTCCGTTCTCATCTGTTGCTACAAACAAGGCCCCCACGCAGGCAGTGTTCCCCCAGATCCAGCCCCAGCCCCGACCTCTGCCCCTGGCTTCCAGAAACCCCAGTGCTCCTCCTCGGTTCTCATCAAGCCCTGTGTACATTGAACTGCATCTCATTTGCACAAGTCCTTTGGAATTTCCTGAATTTCTGGTCTGTGTCTTTATACGTGTTGGCACTTCCTGAGGTGCCTTGTACCTACCTGCTAATTAATTAATCCAGTTTTTAAAAATTCAAATAGAAATCAATCCCAGAGCTAAATGGGAAGGAAATCTCAAAAAAAAGAGGGGATATAGGTATACATATAACTGATTCACTTTGCTGTACAGTAGACACTAACACAACACTGAAAAGCAACTATACTCAATAAAGAAATTAAAAATTAAGAAGAAAATCAATCCCCATGGGTTCAGATTTGAGGGTGGAGAAGGGTGCTTCTGTTAGAATTCTGACGTTTACATAAATAATAATAGATTCCCTTTCCTGTAACTCCTTGATTTCTCGCCCTTCCTCCAGCCCCTTCCCCCTGCAGCTTAAGCAGGGGTGTTAGCACTGCGTGTCCTCCAGGGGTTACCCAGTAATGATCACACCGTGGCTCTTTGCTCTGACCCCGCAGGACAATACCCGGAGACTGCCGCCGTGTCAGCACGTGGACATCAGCAGACCCCTCAAAGCCCTCGACGCCCCTCTGCCGAGTTCTCCACAGCGAGGGCTCCCACCCCTGCACCAGGCTCCTCGTGTGCCCTGCGTCCCTGCCAGACCCCTGCCGGCCAACCCTGCACTCAGGCAGGCCCAGGTGCGCCCTCAGCTCTTAACTTGATGGAGGTGCTTGGAATCCAGGCTCTGCCGCTTGCTAGTGTCTGAACTTGGACAAGTTGCCTAAGTTCTCGGCGCCTGTATAAAGCGGAGTTAATTCAGCTCCTGAGGTGGATAAATGAGATCATCCATGGAAAGCATTTAGTACACTGTTTGGTGCATAGTGGTGGTGCAGTGTAGTTTGGTTATTCTGAGGGATATTTTTTAGTTTATTTATTTTTTGTTGCACTAGGTCTTCATTGCTACGTGTGGGCTTTTGCAGCGTGCGGGCTTCTCATTGTGATGGCCTCTCTTGTTGCAGAGCATGGGCTCCAGGATGTGGGCTCAGTAGTTGTGATGCACAGGCTTAGTTGCTCTGAGGCATGCAGAATCTTCTCGGACCAGGGATCACACCTTTGTCCCCGCGTTGGCAGGCGGATTCTTAACCACTGGACTGCCAAGGACGTCCTCTTAGGAATATTTTTATCTTTTCTATTCAGAATAGTGAGGGTGCCCATTCAACTTGTCATCTATACCAACAGTCTCCAACCTTTTTGGCACTAGGGTCTGGTTTCACGGAAGATGGTTTTTCCATGGATGAGGGGTGGGGAGGATGGTTTCCGAATGATTCAAGTGCATTACATTTATTGTGCACTTTATTTCTATTATTGTCATACCACCTTCACCTCAGATCATCAGGCATTAGATCCCAGAGGTTGGGGACCCCCGATCTATATGCTACGACGTTTTGGAGAATGGCAGGTGGCACTGTGAATAATTCGGCTTGGCCAATAAAACAGATGTTTACAATAAATACAATAAGATTCCTGATACTTTGGCCACCTGATGCAAAGAGCCGACTCATTGCGAGATAGGAATGGTAATGGGCATACTTTCTTACCATTTTTTACCTTCAAAAATTATTTACAAAAATCTTTACCACTGATTTAGTTTCTGCACACCAGTTGCAAGAGTATATAACACACTTTATGTGTATGATCTCATTTTTATGCTGTTGGAAGTAACAGTTTCTGCTTGTATGACAGGAAACTTGAGGTGAGCACACAAGTAAAAACCAAATGCAAAGTACAAAGACAAACATCACTGGTAAGGAAAGTGGTATAACCATTTTAAGCCTCTTAATATATATAAATATTTTTCAATACTGACATGCACTTATGTTCCCATATTAGTACAGAGCATCTGTCTCACCAGGACTTTGCTAATATTCAGTTCAGTGCAGTTGCTCAGTTGTGTCCGACTCTTTGCAACTCGGTGGACTGCGGCACACCAGGCCTCCCTGTCCGTCACCAACTCCCTGAGCCTACTCAAACTCATGCCCATTGACTTGGTGATGCCATCAAACCCTCTCATCCTCTGTCGTACCCTTCTCCTCCTGCCCTCAATCTTTCCCAGCATTGGGGTCTTTTCCATCAGGTAGCCAACTCTTCGCATCAGGTAGCCAAAGTTTTGGAGTTTCAGCTTCAACATCAGTCCTTCCAATGAACATTCAGGACTGATTAAATATTAATATTTCAAAGCTTTGCCCATTTGATACATAAAATACCTTTTTCCATCTAGTAGTTCTATAAATTACTGAAAGGGATGTTGAAGTTTCCAACTATAAATCCGTCTTTTTTTGGCCATCAGTTTTTACTTCCTATGTTTTGAAGCTCTGTTGTTTGTGGTACAAAACAATCTGGATTGTTGTGTCTTCTTGGTGAATTAACCCTTTTATCATTATGTAACGTCCTTCATTTTGGACTTCCCTGGTAGCTCAGTGGTAAAGAATCTGCCTGCCAATGCAGGAGAGGCAGTAGATTTGGGTTCAATGCCTGGATTGGGAAGATTCCCTGAAGAAGGAACTGGCAACCCACTCCAGTATTCTTGCCTGGAGAATCCCATGGACAGAGGAGCCTGGCCGGCTAAAGTCCGTGGGGTCACAAAAGAGTCGGATGTGACCTAGCAACTCAACAACAACAAAGTCCTTCTTTGGCTCTGGTGACTTTGTTCTAAAATCTGTTTTATCTCACATTAATACATTTGCTCAGTTTTCTTTTGATAGGGGTTTGCAAAGCATGTGTTTTCCATCCTTTTACTTATGTCGTTTTACTTGAAATGAGTTTCTGAGAAACAGCATATAGTTGGGTCGCGTATTTTTCATCCGTTCTGTCAGTCACTGGCTTTTAACTGGTGTGTACAGACCATTTACTTTTAATATAATTATTAATAGAACTGAAGTCGACCATTTTAATGTTTTTATCATGCTCCTCTTTCCTGGCTTCCTGTAGGTTTGTTAAACACTTTTCACTGTTCCATATTGATTCATCTATAGTGTTTATGAGATATGTCTGTCTGTGCATTTTTGTCTGGCTTACTTAGGGCAGAGTTTCTCAGCCTCAGCATCGTTGACATTTTGGGCTGGATGACTCTCTGTTGTATCTGACTGTCCTGTGTATCATAGAATGTTTAGCAACATCTTGGTTTCTACCAACTGTAGATGGCAGTAGCATGTGTAAGCGTACCTCTAAACATTGCCAGATGTCTCCTAGGAGACAAAATCACTCCTAATTGAAAACTGCTGCTCTAAAGATTACATTGTATGTGCATAATGTATCACAGTCTACCAGTATCAATATTTTATCACTTCAAGTGGAAGGTAAGCTTTATCATCTTTTCCATCTCTTTATTCCTCTCCCTTTATGATATGGATGCCTTCAGTGTTACCTTTATGTAGTGAGACCAGTTTAGATGTTGTCATTTCTGCTTTTAACCACCAAGCATCATTTTTTAAACTTAAGATGAATGGTTTACAGTACCTACTCATATCGTCCCTCCTCCTGTTCTTCACTTCTGATGTTCCAGGTTTCTCTCTGTTATCATTTCCTTCTTATATGAAAAAAATTTCTTTTATTCTGTTAAAGCAGGTCTGCTGGTGAAAAATTCTCTTAGTTTTCCTTCCTCTGGATGTGTCTGTTTCACTTTCATGACTAAAAAATATTTTCCATGGATATAGAATTCTGGGTTAACTTGTTTTCTTCTTTCAAGATGTGAAAAATGTTGCCCCGCTTCCTTCTGGTCTTTGTGGTGATGACAAATCCATTGGAAAGTTCCATCCACAGGCTTTGCTCCAGGGAAGAGATGAGGCCTGTTGCTGTAGAGAGGGATGGACAGCAGGGCTGGGCCGTGTCCAGGATGTGGTACCCAGTGGGGACAGCAGGGCAGGGCTTCTTTCTAGTTTCACCTGGAGGTAGAATTAGGTCAGCTATGGCCAAAATGTATCTCTTACTGGCTCATGCTTCTCCTGTTCTTTTAGCTAAAGATAGGCTCTCCTCAGGCCTTTTTTCTTTTTTTCAGTCTGATGCTATAGGCATTTTCAGATTGGGGGAGCACCTCTCCAGAGCCCGGGCCAAGATATAAAGAAGGGGGAAACAGAGAAAACAAGGACTCACTACTGGGCAGTTCCTTGAGTTCTGAGATCCCTGTTGTTGTTTAGCCACTAAGTCGTGTGTGACTCTCTGTGACCCCATGGACGGTAGCCTGCCAGGCTCCTCTGTCCACGGGGTTCTCCAGGCAAGAATACTGGGGTGGGTTGCCATGCCCCTACTCCAAGGGATCTTCCCGACCCAGGGATCTAACTTGCATCTCCTGTGTCTCCTGCATTGGCAGGCAGGTTCTTTACCACTGAGCCACCTGGGAAGCCCTCTGAGGTCCCTAGCCAGTCCATTTACTTTTCTCCATCTTTCAGAGTATCTGTCGGTTGCTTTATGGATTTTCTCTAGACTTTTATGTTGTAATTTGCAAGAGGAATAGGGTGAAATGTGCTTATTTTATCTCGTCCAGACCTCATTTCTCTCTGCATTTCTTTGACTGCCGGTATACTTGAACTGCTTTTTGTATATCTATTAACAAAGTGTGCTGGTAAATTGACTGTCCAAAAAAAAAAAAAAGGCTCCTTGATTTGTAGGTGATTTCTCTGCTGTAAAAACTCCACCATGATCAATTTCAGGTTATTGAGGTGATGTCTGAATCAGGAGCAGAGAATAAGCTGGTATGTGCTGGTAGCGGCCAGCTCCAGCACACAGCTGCTATTAACTGTATTTGTTCTGTGAATTGTCTGTTCCCATGCTTTGCCTGTTTTTCTCTATTAGAGAGTTTTTCTTCCTTATTTGTTTGAGTTCATTTTCTTAATAGGTTAAGAATCCTTACCCATTTCCAGTAATTTACTGTAAACATCTCCCTAGTTTGCCTTTCACTTTTATTTATGCTGTTTTTTTTTTTGGCATAAAAATTCCAGTTTTAAGTATTTATTAATCCTTGGTGAATCCTCCTATTCCTTTTGTGCTTACAAAGTCCTCTCCCATTTCAATCAATCAAGATCCACCTGTAACTTCTTGTTTATTTTGTTGCCTGTTGATGGTAATTTTACATTCATTTTTTGAACCTGTCTTGAATTTACATTAGTGGAAGGGATGAGTACTTTCTAAACTTCTCTGGGCATATGGATTTTTTCGAGAATCTGATAAGGCTATGAACCCTCTAAAATGCACCCATACGCAATACTTCAAATGCAAATTTCAGAAATTCACAGAGCCCATCAGCCTCTTCTCCAAGGATTCTCTTGTCCTAAGGCTTTGCCTGCCTCCCTTTAAGTAGCTCACCTGTGTACCATGTGACACTGGGACTCTCACTAGCAAGAAAAGATATTTCTACTTGCTGGTGTCTTTTTTTCCTACCAGCAGTGAGTGCCTACAGAAGTGATGATGCCTTCAAGATTTCCTTTAAAGCAGGCCTCAAAAAAAGGCCTTCATTCTGTTTTATGAAACTAAGGAAATGTTACCCTTTAAACATTAGTAACTGAAAAATCCACATTTCTCACTCCAGGCTGGGGTCTGTCTGGAGCTTTTCTGAGACATATGATCTGGATTAGGCTCGCACTTTCTCATTACACCGAGGGGACTGGCATTAATCCCCTGCAGGTGTGATGCCTCTTGGAGGTGGTTCTTGTTTGGCGGCGCAGATCGCATCCACTAACACTTGGCACTTTAGCGCTACCCGTGCCCTGTCCCCCAGGACACGGCAGACACACGCTCAGTGGCTAGCCCTGCCTTGCCCATCCAGGTTTACCATCTACTCTTTCCGGAAGGAAAACACCTTCATAAACACCACGATAGTGGTCAACCTCACGTCCGAAGGGTGAGTTAGTTCTTTACAGAAAATGCTCGATCTTGCCATCAAGCGTTCTGTGCGATCTTTAAAAACCAAGGACAATTGAATCAAGTCTCTTCTCTTGTCCACAGATGGGCCTTTCTGGGCGACCATTTCCTTCTCAGGGAAATGAGCCTTGCAACTCAAGCTTCTCAAACGAACTCCTCGGCCTTGATGGGGGAAGCGAACTTTCATTTCCTTTTCATCCCGTCAGCTCTTTGAGGGGAAAAGCATTCACTGTATTCATCTGGCTTTTAGCTGACTGCTGCCAAGTTCTCCCGAAACACAGCCTCAACATGAAAGGCAAAGTGTGGGCTTGAGAAAAGGCTAGAAAAATGATGGAAAAAAAATAAGAAGTCACACACAGGGGCGTGTGGTCACGTACAACTGTGCGCAGGCAGGGAGGCTGATAGAATACTGTTGTTCTGCCTGGCGCAGTCCTGGCCCTGCTCTGCCTGGCATATGATGTTCACAAGTCACCCGGAGCAGGCACGTCAGTGAGGAGATCAGACACACCCGTGTCCAGTGCCAGCTCACAGACCACTTCAGAGGGCCCAGGGACAGCCCTGCATGGAGTGTTCATCTCAGACTCTGGAAGAGAAAAAAGGAGGAAAGAAAAACAGGGCAAGTTCAGGACTGGCTACCAAAGGATCCCAGAGGGTTCGGGGCGGCTTTCTGATGATGTTGTAGCCACGTGTTCCGGGAAACAAACTCACTCAGAAGGCCAATGCAGATAGTGGAGTGCAGTTTATTACACCGGTGGGCCCAAGGCAGAGTCTCCTCTTAGCCAAGGACCCCAACCAGTTTTTGTGAAAACCTTATATAGCCCAAGTGTACGTGCCCAAACCCACCTCCCCAAATTCCCTGAAACTAGTCTGAACAAAGGAAAAGAAAGATACAATCAAAGTTAACCTGTGATTCAGATGCCTTAAGCCTAGGTAGTTAACAGTGGACAGTTATCAATAGGCCTATGGTCATACCCCAATATGCATAGTAGAATTTATGATTCTATTTGGTTACACAGATAATTAGGATATTCTTTTAGGTAACAGAGAGTCTAGGTATGAGCTCTTCCATCCAGGGGGCCTGGTTTTCCAGTTGGTATGTCGTTTCCATAGATACTGGGCATATAGCTCAAAGTCCGCAGTCCAGCCCAAGATGGAGTCCTGCTTTCAAGACGGAGCCTGTTCTGTTTCCTCCTTCAATGATGGTTAATCTTAAGATATTTTAGGTGGTTTTTTCCCTCTGGATTACAAAAGTGTTCAAAAACATACAACCTTGCACCCCAGAAAAATCCATTACCATACGATCATGTTTAAGTAACATACATTAAAGAGGAGAAAACACACACACACTCCGAGCATGTGTCCTGGGCGGAATTCTGGAAGTGTGTCTTCAGGCAGCAGGCTTGAGCTCTGACACCCAGGCAGGGGGAGAGACAGCGTCCGTGAGCTCACGAGCTGCGCTTTGTAGCATGAAAGGATTCCCTGCCCTGACCCCAGACGTCATCCGTAAAGTCAACTGACTTGACATCCACGAGGGAAGGGGGCCCCCGAGAGGCCCCTGGTGAGCCAGTGACTCCAGGAGAAGTAACATCTGACATGGGGTTTTACGTTTTCCTTTTCTGCTTGCCGATTCCCTTTCATCCTGAAACCTCAGCGCGGGGCGCTCACCACTGCAGCCTGGTGTGGGTCTCAGGTTGGTCGGCAGATGAAGGAGAGGCTGTGGTTACACCAGGGGCAAGTCTACAGGCTCCGTCCTGAGCTGCTGGGAGAGGATCCAGCCTGGAGGAGCCCAGGGTGGGAGGCGGTGGGCGCAATGCCCCTGACACAGACGCCACCCAGGGGCCCTAAGGAAGCTCTGGGCGTGGGTGGAGTGTCGTACCATCACAAGAGAGGGTCTCAAGTCACTAAAGATGAATTTAAAAACTAAGTGTGGCTCGAGAGACCAGGAGGTGTGACGACACTCGGGGTTGTCTTCCCTGCCAAACTCCCAGCGGGCCTAAATGTGTTCCCCGCTGAGACGAGGAAAGGGCTGGGGGCAAACTCTGGAGTTTCATTAGATTTCTAGGATGTGGCAAACTGAAATCCTTTATGCACTTTATTGTGACTAATAGGCTTAATTCATTCATCTAGAGTTTAAATAAGAGCACGTTCAATGTCACATCTAAGAAATAGATTTCTCCGCTCACAGAATTATGTCGAGAGAAGTCTGTGCTAAGAAGTAGATTGAAACGCAATTTCCTGCCGTCAGACTGCAATGTGCCGTGATTCTAATGGGAGTATAAGTGACACCTTCAATCCATAAACGGGCCATCCTTCAAACGAGTGAAAACCTCATGAAAGCGTCACTTAGCACTTACCTGTAATTTTTTTAAGGTTTGCTCCATAAAACGGCATTTGAACTGTACATGCTGATGTGTGACCCTACTTGGATTGTTTTTTTTTTTAAGCCCTTCGTTTCCTGGGAAAAGTTAGGAAGTGGTTTTCCTCCGTAGACTCTTATCAGTGAGTAATGCTACTGACCTGACTGGCTAAAGTTGTTTTTCCAGTTAGATTAGCTTTACTAGAACAATAGGAAGCCAAAAAAAAGAAAAGCAACTGAACCTATCTCTTAGATTGATTTTTGCTGAATTAAAGTCCCTTCTTGAGACAGCAGATGGGCTTATGAGAATATCTACCAACCCTGTAGATTGGGTTTCTGTGCTGCAGAAATTCCAGCAAAAGCAGGACGAATTCCTATTTTTATTCTTATAACCAAATGGTCTATAATTGCATGTGTGTGTATGCCTGTTTGAGTTATTATCCCAAGTGTTTTAGGGTAAGGAGTGTCTCAGTTGTGTTTTGAGTTGTTATAAAACAGCAAGCATGTGTTGAGCACCAGTTATGTGGCTAGTGCTCCCAGGCTAAGTGCTTTGCAGGCGTTTCTAACCACCTCAAGGAGCCTAGGAGGCAGACACCACCAAGAGCCCCGTTTCCAAGAGGAGGAAACATGAGGCAACGTGAGGCCAAATAGCAAGACCCCCAGAGGTGGAGATCAAGGCTGCAGTCTTAAAATGGCTGCACAAACAGGCGGAGAGAGAGGGGGGTGTAGAAGGAAGAAACTGCAGGAACACGGTGACGGTGAGCGAGTCTGAGATCACCGGCTGCCTCGGCGATCTTGGGTTCCTTTTCCCCATTTTTGCCACAGATAAAGGTGATGGGGTGGGACGGGGGAAATTTCTCGCATCCTGCAAAGCCTCATACAATAACAAGAGAGACTTGCATTTCTCTTTGCTTTTGCTTATAATAGTATCAGCTCCAGCCATTTGTCTTAATTGGTCTTTCTTAGAACCAGCCCTTGTTCAGAAACATAACAGTAGATGTGTTGCATTCCAGATACTCATGGCATCTTTTTTTAATGTATTTTTAATTACAATTTTGGCTTCATTTCTGCCATACAGCAACGTAAATCAGCCAGAGGTGTACATGCGTCCCCTCCCTCTTGAACCCCCCTCCCACCTCCCACCCCGTCCCAGCCCTCTAGGTGGTCACAGAGCCCGAGTTTGAGTCCCCGAGTCATACAGCAGATTCCCGCTGGCCGTCTACTTTACATATGGAGTGTAGATGCTTCCATGTTACTCTCTGCATTTGTCTCACCCTCTCCTTCCTCCACCCCACCACCCGTTTCCATAAGTCTGTTCTCTATGTCTGCCCTCCATCGCGGCCCTGCAAATAGGTTCATCAGTACCATCTTTATAGAGTCCATGAGAAAGGTCCTCCGTGCACTGTCTATAGAGGTGAGATTTTCTGTAGAGTCTCTGACATGACATTTCTCCTCCTCCACACCTTATCTGTGTCTGTAGAACATACAACGCACTGTATTTTGTAAAACAAGGCTGGCCAATGTTGTACATCTCTTCTAAGATGGTAGAGCAATCAGACTCCATGTAAGTAGCATCAGAGGGAAGCGGGGAGAGCTATTTCAAAGAGCCCTCCCGCCCCCAACCCACACAAAGAGTGATGAACAATTAACATGGGCTGTTCCTTATAAGCAATAACTATTCGTTCATAAATGCTTTGTAAGGATACAAATAGGAGCAAAACTAATTTAGACCACGATTTCAGAGCCATCAGGTCCCGGCCAGTCCCTCTGAGGTTGAGTCCAAACTTTCAGAGCTGTCTGCCACAGAACGAATTCGCAACTGAATGAATTTGAATGAGGACTTGCACACTTCTGATCTGTGTGGGCATCTGATACTTAAACCAGCACTCACAGAGTTTGCAAGCCTGATGATCTAGACCCTTGCTTGTCAGAAATGCCAGTACATACTGAGAAAAGGAAATCTATTCATCAGGATATATTCCCAAGGAAGTGAGGTGAAATATGAGAAAACTGATCGTTATAAAAACTTGTATTACTGAAGGCAAACCTAAAACTGGGGAGCGTCCTCCATGTCTTCTCTCTGCTTCTCAGATTTCATCCTTTTACCCAGATGTCCCCCAAGATCCCCTCCTCCCGAGCCTTCCTGCAGTCGTCCCAGGGGTCTCTTCACTCACCTGCCGCCTCAGTCTGCGGAGTTACCTGGACACCTGGCCTGCTCCATTTCAGAAGGCATAACGGTTATTCCTTTTCAGGCACACCTAAGCCCAGCCCCTTGAACACAGTAGACATGTAGGAAGTGCACTGAATTGATGTGAATTCTCAATAGTAAATAGTAAGCCTTGTCACGGGATCACATACTCCCTCGGGGCCCACCCAACCAGTGAGGTATAGGTGAGTAAAGATCTTAGTCACTTCATCCTGTAAATCTGAACTGTAGCTACTGCCCAGCTAATTCAGTCGGTAGAGCATAAGACTCTTAAATTATAGCTACCAAGGTTTGGGACTCCTGCTCACATTTGCCTACCCAGGACTTCCAGGAATTTCAGCTAAAATATTTGGAGTTTCATATCATGTACCAAGGCTTCCCAGGTGGCACTAGTGGAAAAGAATCTGCCAATCAGTGCAGGAGATGCAAGAGACTCGGGGTTTGAGCCCTGGGGTGGAAAGATCCCCTGGAGGAGGAAATGGCAACCCACTCCAGTATTCTTGCCTGGAGAATCCCATGGAGAGAAGAGCCTGGCGGGCTACAGTCCATGGGGCTGCAAAGAGTCAGGCATGGCTAAGCGACCAAGCACATCATACACTAATATTCACATGACAAACCCATCGGATGTGGAAGTACCTTTATCTCCCTGGAGAGAAATAACTTCAGAAGGAAGCCATTCAACTGATTGCAGTATTCAAAGGAGTGTTTGTTTTCCACTCACTTCTATTACTGTAAACACCCAAATTGTACATGAAAAAAATGGATGCCTGACACTTTACCTTTATATTGTAATGGCAATGGATGCCTGTAAGTAAAAATTCCAACAGTGTAAAGGGTTATTTGGAAAACAATCTCCCTCCCACCTCTTTCACCAGGCTTACTTCCCAAAGGCAATCATTGACACTAGGTTTTTGTAAAATGTAATTTAGAATACAGGGAAAAGTTTCTTCCACCTGTCTCTCTCTGCAGAGTGAGAGGTTATGGAGATTTTCAAGCACTCGATATTAAAAGGTACAGTGAAACCTCTCTACCCATCCCCCATCTTCAGCAACCATCACCTTGTTATCGCTCTTATTTCAAACCTTGGATCCTAATTTTGAAATCAAATGGCGGCACACCTGGTACTTCTTTCCACTTTGGTTATTCCAGATCGACCTAATCCTCTTCACTGGCTGTGTAGTATTTCATGGTAGGACCACACTGTAAATTCTTTAACCTGTCCTTTACTGATGGCCACATGGGTGGTTTCATCATTTGATACTTCGAACAGGCATATTCTTGCCCAGGCACCTTGAGCCCATGCATGACAATGGATGTGGGACAAAGTTCTGGGAGCACAATTGCTGATCAAAGGCCATATGCATTTAGAAACTTGATACATGAGGCAGAAATGCCTCTAAAAGATGCATCCCTATTTCTGTTCCCCAAGTCTTCATCAATGCAGTGCGTGCAGAGATTTTTCTTATCTTTGCCAATATGATAGGTTGAAAAAAAAATCCACATGTTTTTCTTCCTATATATGAGATGGGGGATCTTTTCACAGGTTTAAAATCCGTTTGTGTTTTCCCTTGTTCGTAAACTGCTTTGTCACCTCTTTTGTCACTTTTTATTGTTAAAGAGGTTTGTCTACCCAAAGATTACAAACATGTTTTTCAAATAGCTTCATGATCTTTTTTTCACATTTAAGTATTTGATCCATCTGCTATTGAGTGTTTAAAATGAAGCAGGAATCCAACTTTATTTTTCTAGATAACCTCCTGACTAATCCTTAGCATTGTTCATTGTGTTTGTGTATTTATTTGTCCTTTATTGGCTTATCTTTTCTATACTAAATTTATCTGGTTCCTCCTCCATTCTTCGTTGTTGTTCAGTCTCTAAATCATGTCCGACTCTTTGCAACCCCATGGACTGCAGCAAACCAGGCTTTCCTGTCCATCACCATCTCCCAGAGTTTGCTCAAACTCATGTCCATTGAGTTGGTGATGCCACCCAACCATCTCATCCTCTACCACCCCCTTCTCCTCCTGCCTTCAATCTTTCCCAGCATCAGGGTCTTTTCCAATGAGTCAGTTCTTCACATCAGGTAGCCAAAATATTGGAGCTTCAGCATCAGTTCTTCCAAGGAATGTTCAAGGTTGATTTCCTTTAGGATTAACTGCTTTGATCTCCCTGCTGTCTGAGGGACTCTCAAGAGTCTTCTCCAGCACAAGTTGAAAGCATCAATTCTTTGGCGCTCAACCTTCTTTATGGTCCAACTCGCACATTCTCCTCCACTCCACCACCCCCAGGGAACCAGTCCTAGATGTTATATATAATTTTCCTTTTACTGCCATTAGACCACAGAAACATTACTTTCATCTCCTCTCTACAAATTTGAGATAATATCTCTCTCATTGGACTTTGTGATAATTAAATGAAAACATATAACTTTATTAGGATGTCTGTAATGTCTTTGCTAAATGAGAGTAACTTTTATTTTACTTTTTATTCTGCTTTTATCTTTATCGCTTCCATTTTTCTTTTGTACTTAGGTTGATTTTTCTCTAACTTCTTAGATCATTATTTCATTTATATTCATATTTGATTACATAGCATGTAAACCTAGAAGTTTCCCAAACACTGCTTTATCTGTGCCTGTTCTCATTTTTGTGTTTTCCATGTTTATAATTTTAAGACAGTCTATGTTTTCTCTTTTGTTTTCTCCTTTGGCCCAGATAGTGAAACTTATTCTGTTTTTGTTAATATTTTAAACAGATTTCCCTACTGTCTAAAAGCACAGCATTTCTATGAAACCTTTCATAAGCCAAAATGGCATAAGGTAAAGAAGCAATTGCCTTAGGACACATCTTGTTAAGGGATGCAAATCGAGAGAAAGCACAGATGCTCCCGGACAGGGTTCAGAGCTCTGGCGGGCACGCTGAGTGTGGTTCCTGGGGCAGCTGCTTGGTGGTGCCACTCCCTCTGCTCAATGGCTGTTGCCCCCCAAAATGCTGAAAGCTGGCTTTTTGCCTTTTTGTGTGAAAGCAAAGCTCCTCTTCAGATTTCTGTCGGTTAGTGAAAACAGGTACTAATGTAGGTCTTTCATAAAAGTGAGGGTCAAGCAAACTTTTGAAAATTGGGGAACACCTGTACTTAAAAATATGTAAATGTAAAAATGATCCAAAATTCACCCATATTTATACAGCATAGAAATAACCATTGTCACCTGTTTCTCTAGGTATACAACTATTTAACTTTCAGATATATGCATATATTTATTAGAAAAGGAAATATTAAATACTATAGACTGCTTCAGCCCACTCCAGATACAAGCTCTGGCCTAAGTCTGGTGTTGATTTTCTGTGTGTCTGTGCTTGCTAAGTTGCTTCAGTCGTGTCTGACTCTTTGGGCCCCCGTGGGCTGCAGCCCCCCAGGCTCCGCTGTCTCTGGGGTTCACCAGGCAAGAATACTGGAGTGGGCTGCCATGCCCTCCTCCAGTACTTTTCATATACTTTTAGTAAGTAGATATCCATGAATAATATATATGACTAGTATTTTGTTTTTCAGCGTATATAAATGGTATCAAACTGAGCATAACAAAATATGTACTTGTCTGTGTTTTGCTTTTTGTTTCTGGATGTTCTCTTTGGTTCTTACTCAGATATGAGGCTTGTCTTTTATTTTTTATCATAAGAATGTTTACTCCAATAATTTCCAAATCCAAAATCTTTCGGTGTGTTACTGCTGAGGTTTTATCCCTCCCTCTCTCTCTCTCTCTCTCTCTGTCTCTCATGATTCCTTGCTTCCTGGTCATTTCCTGTGAGCTTACTTCACTGGAAAGTTCTCTGGGAACTCTTGCAGGTCTAGGACGAAGGCTGTTCCCCCCAGAGAGGGTGTGTTTATGTCTGTCAGGTGGCAGGGCAGCACCAGTTTAAGGCCCAGTGAAATGACTCAGGGCTGCGTCACCAGGTGATGCCACCCAGGTGATGCGTGATGTGACGTCAGCTCCTGGTCAGAAAGGGCAGTTTGTGGTTACAGGTCGGTCTGCCCAGCACCAAGGGAACTCTCCCTGCAGTCTAGCTAGGGATAAGGGAACTGTCCCTGCAGTCTGCTAAGGGTGGACAGTGATAAGTGTTGATTTCTGGAAGATTCTAACCCTGGGGTATAGTCTTCTGCAGAGCCCAGCTTGATCGAGAGGAGGTCGGAAGGAGAACTGGGACTGGCGCAGACCTTTAACCCCTGCATCCCTCACCTTAAAAGGATATCAGAACCAAACCCCAGGTTTCCCTAGCTGGGCAGATGCCTACACTGCCCCTCTGGGCTTCTCCTCTCACTTAGATGCTGGACTGATAACATCTTACCATCTTGTAGCTCTTGATACTTTTAAGAAAAAAAGTTTAAATACATTCTATCCAACAATTATAGAGAGAAGGGAGGTCAAAATAACCCAGCCCATCATGCATCTAGAAATGGTTCGTTCTGTAATGTCTATCTTACAGAACTGTCTGTATTATAGCTTGTAACATCTACTTTCTGTTCTGTAGCCATAATTCCCACAATTGTGTTAGCCTGAGGTCTACATTGAAGTGATTTAGTGCTCGATCTTTTTGCCACTGAGCCATCCTTTTCCTGTCCGGCTGAAGTCCATTCTGTTGGACTTTCAGAATTTCTTCTAGAAGAACTCTTGGGACGCATTTTCTCTGAATTTTTGCACGTTCAAAGACATCTGGCTGTTGCTTTACTTTTTCAATGATGTTTTAGGCATAAAATTAATGGATCACACTTTTCCTTCCTTGAAACTCTTCTATGCATGCTTCCTCTATCTGCTGTGAAGAAATCAGAAGCTGGCTTATCTTTTTTCCTTGTAAGTGACATGATTCTGTATCCTTGGAAGTCCAGTAGCTTTAAAGAGTTGTATCTTATTTCTGATGTTATTGTTGTTGTTCAGTCGCTCAGTCATGCCTGACTCTTTGTGACCCCTTGGACTGCAGCACACCAGGCTTCCCTGTCCTTCACTATCTCCTGGATAGTGTTGTTCAAACCCATGTCCATTGAGTCAGTGATGCCATCCAACCATCTCATCTTCTGTCACCCTCTTCTCCTCCTGCCTTCAGTCTTTCCCAGCATCAGGGTCTTTTCCAGCGAGTCAGCTTTTCACATCAGGTGGCCAAAGTATTGGAGCTTCAGCTTCAGCACCAGTCCTTCCAATGAATATTCAGGGTTGATCTCCTTTAGGATGGACTGATTTGATCTCCTTGCTGTCCAAGGGTCTCTCAAGGGTCTTCTCCAGCACTGCAGTTCGAAAGCATCAATTCTTCAGTGCTCAGCCTTCTTGATGGTCCAATTCTCACATCCATGCACGACTACTGGAAAAACCGTAGCCTTGACTATATGGACCTTTGTCGGCAAAGTGATATGTCTTCTTTTTAATATTGCTGTCTAGGTTTGTCATAGCTTTTCTTCCAAGGAACTTTTCTTTTAATTTCATGGCTGCAGTCGCCATCTGCAGTGATTTTGGAGCCCAGCAGAATTAAGTCTGTCACTGTGATGAGTCTCATGCACTTCCCCAGGGAAACAGTGTGCACTTTCCATGACTTGACTCTTTCAGAAAAGTTTTTGCACGTTGGTGCTGAGTATCTTTTCTCTCTGTAGTATCTGCTCAGACCCCTACGTCACCTTTGCCGGTGTTCTTTGTCCTTTGCCCTTGAACTTTTCCTCCTTTCCTTCAGCTGGACCCCCGTAGCCCTGACTGTGTTTAGTGCCATCCAGGTCTTTGGTTTTCATTGTTGCTTTAGTTTTCCCTTCTCTGTTTCTCTTAACTTTTGCCAGCTCCTTTTTTTGTGTTTCCTTACATACATACACTTTTTTGCCAGCGGGTTCTTAGTTTGCCCTTTGTTTACTGCGGTTCCTTCCTTCCTTCTTTCAGTGGTTTTGGTTAGTGTGTCTGAATTCCTCTTTAAAGGAAGGGAGGTCTTCCTGGGAGGAAGCACCAGTTGCAGGTCGGTTGGGGGAAGGGCCAGGTTAGAGCTCAGGACCAGCTCTTACATTGCCCACCTCCTGGGGGACCGCAGGGACAGCAGGCTTGGAGGGATGGTGGTGGTTTGGCCTCCTCTGCTCTCAGCAGAGACCCTGCCAGCTCCCCTCCCCTGCTCCAGGCGTGCACACATGGCTGAATTCGTCTGCTGGGCCTTCAGCCCTGACCCGCGTGTCAGCGGCGCACTCCTGTGTCTCGTCCTTGGCAGGCAGGGTGGGTGCTCTTCCAGGCTGTCCCTTTCGTGGGCTCTTCTCGGCCTAGCCTGCTGCGCACTTTGCATCCTTTTCTCATATATTCAGCTTTCCCAGAAGTGGAGTTCTGCTGCTCCTTGTGCATTTTCTTTTACTGTCTTCAGGTGGTTTTAGAAGGAAAGAACTAAGGACCTCTTCCAGCTAGGTGCCAACATGTTCTTACAAGGACGCCTGCCTCTTCTGCATAACGAGTAAAAAGAGGTCGAGGCATTTCCCTGGGGAACCAGTTATCCTTGTTGTTATCACGAAGTGTCCTCAAAGTGTTCGGTTCCTGCAGGGCCAGGGATGGGCCAGATGGTGAACGGGGTGCATGCTGCCCCACCCCCAGCCCAGCCCTGCACAAGCTCACTGGGACCTCTGTGGCATCTCTGGCATTTTCCTGTGATAACATCCAGTCTTCCTGGGGGTTTCCCTCTGGAGAAGCAGGATGCACTTCCTCTTGCTGATCATGCAGACGGAGATAACAGTTGAGAATTCTCTAAGAGGGTCAAGCCAAAGGGCTATATTTGGATCTAAAAATTAATTCTCATCCCTCTAAAAACGACTTGAAATATGTGACTGTTGCTAAAACATGAGCAGAAAATGGAGAAATGAGAACACTCCGTATTTTTTTATAATTTTATTTATTGGTTTTTGGTTGCTTTGGGTCTTCGTTGCTGCGTGGGCTTTTCTCTAGTTGCAGTGAGCGAGGGGGGCTCCTCCAGCTGCAGGGCATGGGCTTCTCATCGTCGTGACCTCTCCCATTGTGAAGCACGGGCTCTAGGGTGAGTGGGCTTCAGGAGTTGTGGCTCCTGGGCTCTAGAGCACAGACTCAGTAGTTGTTGGTGCACGGGCCCAGCTGCTCCATGGCATGCGGGATCTTCCCAGACCAGGGATGGAATCCAAGTCTCCTGCGTTGGCGGGCAGATTCTTTACCACTGAGCCACCAGAGAAGCCCGAGACCACTCTATTTAATAACAGATCACGATTTTTCTCCAGTACCTAGGAGTTGAAGTGAAAGGGGTATCTGAACTCGTTTCCTTTTTAAAAATGAAAGTCAGTCTAAAGAAATGTTTATTGAGTATGGAGTTTATGTTCATTGAGGCCTGGAGTCATTCCTCTGCTCCGTCCTGACGGGTCTCTGTGGCCAGGCTGGATTGGACTTCTTCGGGAAAGCCTGGGTCTCGGTTTTGCAAAGGCAGCTTGAAAAATGATGCCTCAAAGGGAGTGTGGAAGCTCCGCCCCTCTCTCCAAGGTCAGAGCATGTGCTGCAGGGGCTTCTGCCCAGAGGATTTGGGGGCTCCAGGTCTGACCCTTGAGAAGGGAAGACCCCTCATCTTTGATTAACTCTACTGTTCCATGAAGCCACTTTGTCCCAGTTGGGCCTGGTGGGAAGCTGGCATCTTACCTAGGCGGCTACCTGTTTCATGTTTCCATAGACACCTGTCCTGGGTGTGGCAGGAGGGAAGCAGATTGGTGTCTCTGCTGAGTCCAGATTTGAATCAGAACTTTCAATCAGCATCTCAACTCTTTGGGCTTTTATCACTACGGTGACTGTATAATTTGTCCTCTAAACCAGGACACATTAGAGAGACTGTGATTAATAAATTCAACGCTACCATAAATTGGGAATGTCCCAGGCAAACCAGAATGAATGGCCCACCTAATTACCTCCTAAGCTTCCATGATAAATCCAAATATATTGTGAAATGTTGTAACATACATCTCATATTCTCTCCAACCTTGCAGTAAAAACCTGACATTATCTTTACTAGCAAGACTAGATATTTATTCATACTTGGTGGCAAAACTAGTCATCATTTAGTCATGAATTATTTAATCTCCAAAGTCTTTCAACTTTATGGGTGCATGCATTCCTTTTTTACAGTGCTCACTAATATCTTGCTCATAGTTTCCTGCCATCTTACAGGAAACGGAACTTGATTTAGTGCCATGGTTTATCCCCCAGAGTGAGTCTGTTGGGAGGATTATGGTGCTTTTATTATTATTTGTTTATTGGAGTACAGTTGCTTTACAATATTGTGTTAGTTTCTGCTGTACAGCAAAGTGAATCAACTGTACGTATACATATATCCAGTCTTTTTTCAATTTCCTTTCCATTTAGATCACCACAGAGCACTGAGTTCCCTGTGCTGTACAGTAGTTTATCAGTTATTTGTTTCATATATAGTTGTGTGTGTATGGCAATCCCAGTACAATTAGGGTGCCTTTAAGTGGTTCCATTCACTCCTTTGGTAACAGTAGCTGTGAAACAGTAGTGGCTAATGCTTATTGGCCGCTGTGTGCCAGGCTCTGTGCTAAGAGATTAATAGATCATCTCTCACTTAACCCTTGCATCACCTTCTCTCTACCACGTGGAGAAGTTGCATAACTTGAGTGTTCTCTCAGAGTGCATCAGCGTGGAGGCTGGTCAGCTACGCAGACAGCCCGACCTTGGCGCTCATGTGCATTGTGGGTCTGTATCCCTGGTGAACGATGTATTCTCTTTTACATTCTGTGGGCTGTTAGTGTTTCCTTAAATGAGCCCTCATGTGGAAATGTCCCTTGTAAGTCTGTCCCTGTTCAGTGGCTCTCTCCTCTCCCAGTTTGCCCTTTGTCTCAACTTGGCATATTTTCCATGCAGCTGTGGTTGACAAACTTCTATGGTATTATAGCTTCCTTTGTTTTACAAAGTGAAAATGAAAGCCGCTCAGTCGTGTCCGGCTCTTTGCGATCCCATGGACTATACAGTCCATGGAATTCTTGAGGCCAGAATACTGGAGTGGATTGCCATGCCCTTCTCCAGGGGATCTTCCCAACCCAGGGATCAAACCCAGGTCTCCTGCCTTGCAGGCGGATTCTCTACCAGCTGAGCCACAAGGAGATAACATTAAATGGGGGAGACTATATTGTCACATTCTTTTAATTGAGCTCTGATTGCTGTGGAGATGTAATCAGTGGGGTGAGTACCGTGAGAAAGTCAAGTCAAATGTTCTTAAATCATCTTGGGTATTCCTGGATGTATGGAATACTGAGTGCCATCACAGGGGGTGAGGCCATCTGTTTATTAGGATGTCCTGTCTTCCTTGAGTTCCTGGCACCCTTTTCTGCACACTTTCTGTGCATGCACAAGTGTTTCTAGGCTCCAAAGCCCACAGCGGGTGGTGTCTTGATGCCTAGGTTCACCCTGGGCTCAAAACAGTGTTATCAATCTCACCAACTTCCTACCATGTCTCCAGTGAACCCCTTCGTTCTCACAGTAATGAAGAAAGGAGGCCCAAGAACACGGGTGCCTTTTAATCATTGTTATCCATGTTCTGGGAGTTTCCCATGCATGATGTAGTCCTCATAACAACGCTATGAGATGGGTCTTTGTTTTCTCCCACTTTACACCCGGAGAAATTGAGGTTCAGAGAAGTCCAGAGACTTGCAGGAGTCCCAGAGTGTTGGTCTTTGCATAAAACCCAGAGCAGAAACTCCAAGTTCATGCTCCGGCCACCCTCTCCTGCCAGCTCCCTCACTGGCCTCTGGTAGACGTGGATTTTCCTCCTGGGTGTCATTTTCCAGGCGTGTTAGTGACTCTTTGAATGAATCCTTAGCAAGTATTTCAGTAGAAGAACGGTAGTGCATTTTATGGGGAGCAGCGTGACTGACCCCACGTTGGTGGCAGAGGGTGGCCCCCTCCCTGTCTGGTTCACCCGCAGCTGAACCAGTTCTATTAGAGGGTTCCGGCAAATTTGAAGAAACGAGTGTGTTCCTTGAAAAGATTTTCACCAGCTTCTCGTGTTGGGCCTTTATAAAGTGAAAAGAAGCCTGAAAAGCACAGGGCAAAGTTGACATCCAGAGACGCCAGAGATGCCAGCAGCAACTCTATGTCCAAGGCCGGTCAGCAATGTGGCATGTGAAGACTCGTCTTTGAGTGTCTGTAACTAAATGATGGTGGTTTGGTGGTTTAGTTGTTAAGTCATGTCCAACTCTTGTGACCCCCATGGACTGTAGCCCTCCAGGCTCCTCTGTCCATGGGATTTTTCGGGCAAGACTACTGGAGTGGATTGCCATTTCCTTCTCCAGGGGATCTTCCCGACCCAGGAATCGAACCCGGGTCTCCTGCATTGCAGGCAGATTCTTTACCGACTGAACTATGATGCTGTGGTTAAATCTTTTAACACAGCATGCTCATGCAAGCACGCGCACAAACGCCACCACACCTATGCGGTGAGGGGACTATAGTCAGAAAGTTACTGGAAGTGAAACTCGTGCTGTGTAGCAATGTAACCGCCCTCCACTCCCTAGCCCACTCTCCAGGGGACTCTGATAGCTTCTGAAGTCAGTGTCTCATCCGAGTGCACGGAGATGGTGATCATGCTTAACCTTGTGGTTTATTGCAGGGAACTCGTAAGCCAAGCCCCCCTCAGAAGCCTCTGCCTGCAGACCCCTTGAGCAAGACGGCTCGCCTGGCTGGCGCCTCCGCCAGGTCCCCGGGACGGCAGGAGTCCGTGCTCCGCCTGGCACCCATCAGGTTGGTGATGCACCCTCTTCCCTCTCTTCCTCCCCGAAACCATGTGGGCCAACTGCATGGGCCACGCTTCTCAAGCCACCGGAGGACACGGGAGTGTGGTGTCGGCTGTGTGTCCCGTACTCCCCACACCTGGGAGCAGCATAAGACAGACGCAAGGGCGGATCTTGAAAGGGAGCAGGAAGCAGCCAGGAGCTATAGAATTGGTGGCTCTTAGCAGTGATCCCGGCCTACCCGTGAGATCAGCTCAAGATCAAGTAGAACAGATCCTTCAGAACAGTGGCTGATGATCTGGGCCAGGCCACAGGCAGCTGCCAAGTGGTGCAATATTGGGAGAGCGGGACACCTGCCTCCAAAAATATGACTGGGACTGTGATGGCTTCTTCTTGGTCCTGGGGATCCCGAGAAACGAGGTGAGGTTGGAGGGCCAGGGATGAAAGTGGGGGAATGGAAGAAGTTAGGCTGAAGAAACTGCTGGGCAAGGGTAACCACTCAACCGGCAAAAGGAATCGCCTTTGCAGACTGAGCGGCCGTGTGGGTCATCCACTCTGCCCTCCCCCAGGGGACTAGGCCTGAACCCTGACTGGGGCAGGGAGGTTTAACCCAGTGGTGTGCTGGAGCCAGCTCCCACTGGTTTGCAAGAACTATTAAATTTCCAGGAATTTAGCCAGCTAGGTGTTAAGCCTGGCCATTCTTTAAAATTACATAAACTGGAAATGATGCCAGTTATATTAAAAACAAAAGTAATAAATGCTCAGAGCCCCAAACTTCCTTTTTTTAGCTACATTTTACTGCCATCACTGTCTTGAGGTTACCTACATCTGTCATTTCTGTGTAACGGGAATACCACAT
The DNA here is from genome assembly GCF_054371585.1 of Giraffa tippelskirchi. Taxonomy (NCBI): domain Eukaryota; kingdom Metazoa; phylum Chordata; class Mammalia; order Artiodactyla; family Giraffidae; genus Giraffa; species Giraffa tippelskirchi. The sequence goes on from NC_137276.1 coordinate 6,522,884, forward strand.
CCTGGTGGCCACGACACAGCTCTTCCGTGCTCAGCCAAGTCCTGTTGGGAGCGTGAGTTATTTATACCATGGAAATTGACAAGCACCACAGATCCGGGGCCTCTGACTTCCCCTGCCATGCTGGGTAGTTAAACATTTACCAGCTCACAGACGGGTTAAACCCTCAGCCAAAACACACGCCTCCTTGGCAGACAGCTTGCTTTGTGAACAAGGTAGGGTGCTGGCTGGGCCCTGGGTTCAATAATTCAGCATCTCTGAGGGGAAGGCATGCATTCGTGAGTTCATTACAGCTCTCGGGGAAAAATGTTTGGCCCGTGAAAGATCGGTGTAATAAATCTCAGAGATAAAGCTGGTCAGGGGGTCGGGACAGTGGTTTGATTCCCAGCGATACACATACAGAAACTGCAGAACATCCATATTATTTCACTGTGGTTTGTACACTGATCTTGAAGTTACTTTTCTAGTTTTCAAAGGAAAAAAACATAGGTAGGAATGTGGGGAAGGCCCTCTTTTATCTTATTGAAGTTTCGTTGATTTTCAGTGGTGTGTTCCTTCCTACTGTACCGCAAAGTGATTCAGTTATATGTGTACATTCTTTTCCGTTAGCGTTTATCGCAGGATGGTGAATACAGTTCCCTGCGCTATACGGTAGGACCTTGTTGTTTATCCAGTCTATACACGGTAGCTGTTTATCTGGTCTATACGGGGTAGTTGGCATCTGCTAATCCCAAACTCCCAATCTCTCCCTCCCCCTCCTCCCTCCCCTTTGGAAACCACAAGTGTGTTCTCTATGTCACTGTCTGTTCTGTAGATAAGTTCACTTGTGCCGTATCTTAGATGCCACCCGGAAGGGATATCATATGATACTCATCTTTCTCTGACTTCCTTCACTTAATGTGACAGTCTCTGGGTCCATCCATGTGGCTGCAAATAACATTTCATTCTTTTTTATAGCTGAGAAATACCCCATTATATATAAATTGTACATACCACATAGAATAGGCCTTTTTTTTTATGCTCCTCTCCTGAGGCAGTGAATTTTTTACAAAAAAGAAAATTTTATTAGAGTATACTTGATGTACAATGGGGTGTTAGTTTCAGGCACACAGCATAGCGACCCAGTTATACCTATATATATTCATTCTTTTTCAGATTGATTCTTTTCCCATAGAGGTTATTACAGAATATTCAGGCAGGTTCCCTGTGCTATATACAGTAGGTCCTTGTTGATTGTCTGTTTTCTAGATAGTAATGTGTGTATGTTAATACCAAGCTCCTAATTTGTTCCCTCCCATACACACATCCCTTGAGTAACCCTAAAATCGTTTTCAAAATCTGTGAGTCTGCTTCTGTTTTATAAATAAGTTCATTTATATCATTTTTTAAATTAGATTCCACATATGAGTGATAGCTGTCTTTCTGTCTTACTTTGAGTCCTATTCCACTGTATGTGTGTACCACGTCTTTATCTGTTCCTATGCCGATGGACATTTAAGTTGCTTCTTGGCTATCGTAAATAGTGCCGCGATGAACATTGGGGTGCGTCTATCTTTCTGAGTTAATGTATCTCCAGATGTGGGATTTCTGGGTCACATGGTAATCCTTTTGGTCTTCTGACCGTCATACTGTGCTCTACAGAGGCTGCACCAGCTTACATTCCCACCCACAGTCTAGGAGTATTCCCTTTGCTCCACACCTTCTCCAGCATTTATTATTTACAGACTTACTGATTTTTAATTGGAGGATAATTGCTTTACAATGCTGTATTGGTTTCTGCCATACCTCAGCATGAATCAGCCCTGATGGGTATACATATGTCCCCTTCCTCTTAAATCTTTCTCTCACCTCCCACCCCATCCCACCTCCCCCCATTCTAGATGGTTTAGACTTTTTGATGACAGCCATTCTGACAGGTGTGAGGTGGGGTACCTCGTGGTCCTTTTGATTTGCATTTCTCTGATAATTAGTGATGTTGAGCATCTTTCATGTGCTTTTTGGCCATCTGTGTGTCTTCTTTGGGGCTTCCCTGGTGGCTCAGAAGGTAAAGCATCTGCCTGCAATGCGGGAGACCCGGGTTCAATCCCTGGGTTGGGAAGATCCCCTGGAGAAGGAAATGGCAACCCACTCCAGTATTCTTGCCTGGAAAATCCCATGGACGGAGGAGCCTGGTAAGCTACAGTCCATGGGGTCACAAAGAGTTGGACACGACTGAGCGACTTCTTTGGAGAAATATGCATTTAGATCCTCTTGGGAAGGCCCTCTCTTAAATGATCTCAGGCAGCTGTCTGTCTTACCTCTGCCAGTTGATGACACCAGTATGAACTGGTTCTGTCTCCACCTAGAAGGAGAACACTCTATCTGTTCATCTCCGAGGGATCCCACGTGCCCAGCTTCACTCCCCGTCCTCTGGAGCCGCCTCAGTATGGTCACTACTGGGCACGCTGTGGCTGGTGGAAGACAGGATAGGTGGGCAGTGCAGATATACCCTGGATTTTGCAGTCAGTACCCCCAACATGTCGGCTATCTCAATAATTCTCTATGTTGACTTACTGAAATACTGCTACTCTGGACATGATGGGTTAAATGAAATGACTAAAATTAGTTCAATCTGTATTTTTTTCACACAACTGCTAGAAAATTTAAAGTTGCATGTGAGACTCACCTGTGTGGCTTGCACCATTCTATCGCATGGCATTCTTCTCGAATCACCTTGTGGACAGACTAGAAGGGCAGCTTTGAAAAGGATCATAAACGGCTGAAGTTGCTGCAGCCCTCAGCAAGGTCCTTTCTGAATCTGCCACCCCTGCTGCTAGCAGGAGCCGTTGGTCTCCAGCACCTGGGGTGGGGTGGGGGGCAGAGGTGAGATCTGATCCTGGAAGCCCATCACAGCACAGGAAACGGTATCTCCAACCTGGGCATCGAGGGTTGGCAGGAATCGCTGGCAGGGCCTCTGACCACAGTTTTGTTTTCTCCTCTCTCTTCCTGCAGACCTGCTCCGAAACAGCCCCATCCAGTGCCCAGACCCGCCCCCATCGCCTAAGCTAAGTGAGAAGCAAGTGGACACCTTTGTTCAACAGTGAAGACACAAGTTTGCACTATCTCTCAACTCCAGTTGGAGTTATTTTTTTCTTTGTACCAACTTTTAGAATTTTTTAATTTTTCAAACACCATGATTTGAAAGAACTTTGAGCTACTGCCGTTGGTGCTGTGCTGTGCTATGGTGCTCTGTATACTTACTTGCTCAGGTACTTGTAAATTATTAATTTATGCAGAATGCCTGTTACAGTGCAGTGCGCTGTAGGGGGCTTTTTTTAAAAAAAAAAAAACCCATCACTGAGTTTTCCATGGAAGGAAGGCTTGTTGTGCTTTTAATAGTTTAGTGAACTTGAAATATCGTGCTTTTTGGGATTCTGGACAGGATATTATTTCTGATGGAGGCTTCATGACGAGGGCAGTTGCCCAGCTTACCCATGGCTGTGGTTCTGGTACCAGACACAAAACGAGAGACCCCAGGTAGAAGGCCTGCTCTGAGGCCAGAGCCTGGCTTCAGGTCCAGGCTGTGCTGGGCCTCCGGGGATATTCTGGACACTGTCACAGCTGACAGGCTGGCCCACCAGGGTTATCCCTGGAAGCTCCAGGGATCGCAGGGAAGGACCTGGCTTCTGGCCAGGGAGCTCGGGAGAGAACCTGGATCCTGGAGAGGAATTTTAAGGTGCGGCCACTGTAGGAGGCAGACCTGGAACACGAGGCCAGGCAGACACTTGACCTTGAGCTCACCAGCCGAGCTCACCAGCCGTGAGCACATTTGGAGAGCAAGCAGAGAAGTTTGCTTTATAGAAACACCAAGAACTTCTTTTCCTGGCTGCCCTTTTCGGAGTGCTGGCATCAGCGCCTTATTTAGATTGGGAAAGGTGGTGTTTCTACAAGTCAGCTACTGCCCGAGCCCTGCAAACCTCTGTCTCCCTGTGCTGTTTGGAGCTGAACAAATTACCACCTTGTGTTCTTGACTGTAACACAATGATACTGTGTTCCGACAGACAGATGAGGCTTTCCACGGGAGCATAACTATTTTCAGATGTGAACCCGTAACCAGATCTAGTAAATCAGTTCTGGAGATAAAAATCTCCTTTTATTGCAAGGTTCAGCTTATTAAAAATTAGGCAGAATCCCTGTGCTTGCAAAAACTACAGCCAAATGGAAAGCTGTGTTCACTGGGACAGGTTATGGTCTGCTGTCTTTGTTAGGATAAGTTGGACAAAGAACCCTAAGTTACTAGTAAGTTCTCTTTGGGCATCTTATTTTCCCACCTTGGCTGCAGGAATCTTTCAGAGATGTTTTTAGCATAAAGTCTGGATCTGTTTTTTAAGCTTTTACAACTTACCTGTTGCGTGTCAAAGTCCTCACGCTCAATATTCATGAAATGCAGTCTTGAGCGGCAGACTCATCAACCTTTCACTCTTTCTTTGGATGTCAGACTGGGGAGCCATTTTCACAAGGAGATCTCAAAGATGCCTGTACCTAATGGCATGAAAATTACAAAATTATTCAGACAAGGTCAAATGCCATTATGCCTGTCTTCTAGTGGGGTCCTATGTGACTAGTTTTCACATTAGAAGGTAATTGACAACGGTTCCATAATATACTCTGTTTTATGATAGAGACTTCATCTGGGGTCATTTCCATGATTTTTCTATGCCTTGAAGCAGAAAGATAAAATGTACCAAGAATCTTGGTTTGCCTTCAGGAAAACAAGAGTGCATTTAACTCTCTCCAAGTTCCCACCGTATCTAGGCAACATAGCATTCAGGATCGTGGATAAACTCAATAAATCCATGTCACACACACACACACACAAGGGAACACGACTCTAATACATTCCAACTCTTATAGCATGCAATTTGTTCATTATGCAATTATTAGTTTCTTAAAACTATAAAGCCATGTTAGAAAATATTACTGCTGATGAGTATTTACAGAATTACTGTAACTAGCATTATATTTGGTAATTGTATTAAGGCCAAAAACATATTCTATGGGAAAGTTTACAGCATTTTTATGGTGCATTAGGTGGGTATGATTTTTATAGACACCCAAATCCTTGGATCTGGCATTGTAGCCCCTTCTGCTAGTGCAGGGAAGAGGGTGTGAACTTTTTTTGTCTGTCCTTAACTAGAATTCCTGTGCTTCTATTTCAGAGAACCAGGAATAGTTTGATATTAAAAGAGGTTAACGCTGTGATCTTACATGTCATCAGTGGCCACAGCTGATGACACATTCTTCTCTCTACATACTGAGTGCTTGTATAGAGCCGAGCAATTCATTTCTGGAAAAGAACATATTTAAACCTAATATCCCCTTACAGTACACAGGTAATGTTATTCAAGGAACAGTACTTCCAAATACAGTATTTATCAAATGAAGCATATTCAGCCATAACTTTCATTTTAATATAACTTAGGAACCAAGAGCCAGTTTGCTTGGGGGAGGTGAAGAGATATTTCTCCCCCTTTTTATATCCTCCTAGATGATAGAAATGAAAATGAATACTTATATTTCAATGACCGTCTATTTTTAATATTTTTTTAAGATTGTATGGGCATGAATAATAGAGTTGATGTGGGTTTAGATGGCCTTGGCTGAGAGTCCGCACGCCTCGACACAGAGTCGGCCCTCAGGATACTCACTTTCCTTCCATCTTACTAGAGTTGCAGGTCATATGACCCCACTTGACTGGGAAGTATATGGCCAACCTTCCAGGCATTCTACTGAAAAGTTGATTTCCTGAAATTTTGTGTAACAGTGTGCTTTTCCTGACACATGGACTCAGATGTGTAGCAACCGAGAGAAACAATGCATAACATTTTCCATTGTCAAACTGTGCATCCAGAGACTGCACTTCCCCGTGTGAACTTTCCAGCTTACACATGTGGGATGACATCACAGAGACCACAAGAGCAACAAATTAAACTACAGGAGGAGAAGTGCTCCCAACTAGTCTCAAAGGGGACATTTTTATGCCTTCTTAACTTTATTAGGAAGTTTCAGGCTGAAACCAGAGGCCATTGTTCCCTGGCAAATCAATACAACATATCCATATCTCCTCCAAAAGAAAAACAGCTCAGACCCTGCTCTGTGGCAGACTGTTCCTACGAGACTGTGATCTCCCATGGTGCTAAACAGAGCCTGGTGCTGGGCCAACTCGAATGCTCAAGCGTCTTCCTGCCATCTCTCAACTGCTGTTTACAAGCATTCTGAGCCACTGAGACCCCAACGACCGGGAGGGCGCCATACCTGGGCGACAGCCTGACTCTCCTGCCAGGGTCTCGGCATGAGGCTTATTTAAGACTCTTGCCCTGGAGGGCTCCCCGGGGTGCTTGGGGAGCAGGAAGCCACAGGGCGGGCAGACACAGCCTAGAAATCCTTCTTCACTGTTAGGACCCCAAGCAAACACAAGTAACCCAGATAAACGTCACACCCAGAAGTCTCCCAGCACCAGTGCTAGCCCTTAAGGGGGACTTGGGCTATGGATCCCCCCACACGATGGCTGGCTGGTGGGAGCCTGAGGCATGCCACCTCATCTCCCCAGGACTCGAGAGAGAGGGCTGTGAACACATCTGGACACAGGCAGCCTCAGCTAGTACCTCTCCCTAGCACCAGACCCAAGTTCCTTCCCCAGCCCTAACCCAGTCTCCGACACATCTCTGCAGTTTGGTGGCTGCCCCACAAGTCCACCCAAAGCCCAACCTTCTCCAGGGCCACAGCTGGGAGCAACCCTGCCCACTCCCCGCTCCCCCCTGCCACCCCAGCTGGGAATCCAAAAGCATCCCCCCAACCCAGGCACCTCCCACCTAAAGACTTATTCTAATTAAAAGGGAGAGTTGGCCATGGGAACTCAGTTTGCCTGTGATGACCGAAAGTCTCTCGACTCACTCTCCATCTCTTTCTTTTAAACCTGTTTGAAAACTCTGGTAGTCATATGAGTAACAACAAGCTAAAAAGGCTGAGAACCGTTTCTGTGCAGCGATGCTTCCAGAAGCCATTGATCTGCACAGGAATGGACCATTTCTCTGCGTTTCATAAAGGAAAACTTCTGTTTTCTTTCGGGACACCAGTGGCAGCTTAGAGCCCAGCCAGTAAGAGCCTGTTCTGTATGAGACACCAGGAGAAGAAATCCTGAGTATAAAACTGTCATAATAGCCAACAGTCGATAGTGAGAGCCAGGAGATTTAACACACAAATTTTCAGTACAATTCGGCTCTTCCAGGTTCAGTACTCTGTCACCAACCCTGATTTTTCCACATCCTCTTCAGAAGTCGTTACCTGTGATACTCCTTCCATGAGATAATGTTTTAATCCTCAGTTTAGCACATTTTAAATCCAGACAAAAGGAAAAATCTCATGTGATCATTTTAGCTTTGCAAAGAAGTGGAATGATACCTATGTTTATGGCCTATAAGCAAGTACTTAAGTGGGAAGGACAGTGATAGAAGAAAAAAAAAAAAAAATACATCGAACTAGAAAGAGAAAAATCCCTTAAGAGTCCTTGGAGGGCGAGCCACATCCGAGTTCACTGCTCCTGTGTACCCCTGTCAGGTCAGTGGGGAAGCTTGAAGGAAAGCGCACCGTTTGGACGTGTGTGGCGCAGCAGTAGAACTCGCTAAAACCTGGCTACAGGCTATTCAGCACAGTACAAAGTTACAGCTACTAAACCAGTATGTTCATTTTTATAGTGCTTCATCCATGTATCATGCTTTGGTTTGCTTTTTTTTTTCACTTACCTTTTTATGTTACAGTCTGTTACCTTTGTACACGTTTCTCATATCGGGGGGTCTACAGGTAACACAACTTGCTATTTCCATAGAAAAAAAAAAGTCATTGTTACAAATATTATATCCAATAAATGGTATACAGGTCAATATAAAGAGGTGTCCCATTCATTACTGAGATTCTTTACCAAAGTGGGGGGGGCTCTCAAGTTGGAGAATGTATCGTATTCTCATTCATGTATAGATGTACAAGAATCTAACAGGGGGCGTCCCTGGTGGCTCAGCAATAAAGAATCCGCCTGTCAGTGCAGGAGACCCTGGGTTCAATCCCAGGGTCGGGAAGATCCCTTGGAGAAGGAGATGGCAACCTGTTCCAGTATTCTTGCCTGGGAAATCCCATAGAGGAGCCTGGCAGGCTACAGTCCATGGGGTCGAAAACGAGTCAGACACGATGTAACAACTAAACAGCAAGAACCTTAAGAAGGGTGGTGAGCTGGAGGGTCTGGAGATGAGTGCTGCAATCCACATGAGCCCAGCGGGGGGTGGGATGAGGAGGGAAGATGTCTGTATGCCTTTTCACACACACACTAGAGGGGTGCTGGGCTGTGTGTAGTCACTCAGGTGTGTCTGACTCTGTGATCTCATGGACTGTAGCCCACCAGGCTCCCCTGTCCACAGGGATTCTCCAGGCCAGAATTCTGGAGTGGGATGCCATGCCCTATCTCCAGGGGATCTTCCCAACCCAGGGATCAAACCCAGGCCTCCTGCATTGCAGGCGGATTCTTTACCATCAGAGCCACCAGGGAAGCCCAAGAATACTGGAGTAGGTAGCCTGTCCCTTCTCCAGGGTAGTTCAGTTTCCAGCTGAACTACCAGGGAAGCCCGTACTAGAGGTGGGGGGAGACCTAATCATTTTTCTGAACAATGTGATATATAACTTATCAAAATAAAGTTTTAAAACTCATCTTATTTATAGAAGAGGTAAATTCAGAAAGAAAACAACCAGGACTAGAAATATTTACACAGAAGAGTAAAAAACTAAGCACAATGGGAATCTATTATAATTTTTTAAAATAGCCTCCGATTTCATAAAGAACTTCATTAAGAAAACAAATTTACAGGATGATAACAAGGGTCCTTATTTTTCCCACCTTCCACCCATGACAAAGTAACAAAGTATGTACACAGAAGGCCTCAGACATAGCTAATAATGTAGATAAATTGATATATATATATATATATATGTCAAACAGGATACTTCAAACACACAGACTATGCATGCACCTTTCAAAATGCCTCTGGAGAAATTATATAATTTTATATATTAATGCATGAAGTAAAACTCAGATCTAAAAGGTTCGAATTCTGAAGATTATAATGCACTGAAGGTAGAAAAACTATGTCCTAGAAATGCAATGATTCTTGAGTCAAAGGTGAACAGCAGATTATGTAGCAAATAGTGAATGGGACCAACTGTGACAGGACACTCTACAGCCATGTTTCTCAGACTCCCTGAATTACAGGCACCCGCCTGCGATGCTTTTGATGATCCACTGCTCACAGCCTTTCCTGAGATATTCAGTCCAGAGGGAATTCCAGTTCAGAAATGAAAAGCATAAATTAATTGGGGAAAATAAAACTAATAACAGCATGGGTTGCTTCCTTGGGAAAAATTAAGCACACAAGATAAACCACCATCTAGTGTTACTAAGGAAAAAGATTAAGAAGCACACACACACAGCACATGGAACCCAGAAGTCCACTGCCACCTGATGAGATCATCTCAGGAGCATAAGGATGGTTCAGTATTTCAAAATCTAGTAAGCCAAGTCCGCACACTGATAGCATGTTGGGAAATATGATTAGCAGAGATGCTAAAAAATATTTGATAAAATTCAACACCCATTCCTGAGTTTAAACAAGTCTGAATTTAAAGGAAAGGCAAGACAAGGAGAGAAGGAAAGGAAGGAAGAAAGTGTGAATCAAGTAAGCCTGGAAACCACAGGACTTGAGAGGTGCTTCAGTGGAAGACGTGATTCTCAGATCTATGCTAGGACCTTCCATGCCGTCGTTTTAGGCTAGCTTACACTGCAGTGACAAGCCACTCTGCAGTTTCAGTGACTCGCAACACGAAAGGACTGTTACTCACATCATGTCCGTTCTGGGTGAGCTTAGGCTCTGGTGTTTGGACCCGGGGCTGTGGAGCAGCCTCTATGAGAGTCACGGCTGGTCTTGTGACAGAGGGAAGAGGAACCTGGGTATTCGTAAAGCTCCCACTGGGACGGGCAGGAGCTATTTCCACACACATTTCATTGACCAAAGTCAGGCCCATTATGTGGCCAAGCTTGAGGCCCACAAGAAGGGGCATGCCCTCTTTCCAGAGCTCATGAATAGTATCTACAACAGATGGAGAAAGGACATTGAGGTGAGTGTCAACATTGATTATGATAGGGGAAAAGGAGCCTTGGAGAGCTGTGATAATGCTCTGATTTCTAGAGGGATTTTTTGAAATCTAGCAAATCTAGACAAATAAGCATTTGTATGAAAGGTAGAACGCTAGTGAAACAGCTAAGAAGAGGGCTGCATGGGACCCACGGTTCATGGGATTCTTTAGACAAGCATACTGGAGTGGGATGCCATGCCCTCCTCCAGGGGATCTTCCCAACCCAGGGATCAATCCATCTCCTACACTGTGGGCAGATTCTGTACCACTGAGCCACCAGGAAGCCCATTCTATAAATAGTATGGAACGAAGCGGAGAATTGCCAACATCAGTAAAATTGATCCTGTGTTTTTACCACATGCCCTTCCCCCAAAGTTCCGGCACTTTTATTACCTGTAAGTTGGTCTTTCCCTGCAGAGAAGATTCCTGTCCTGGGCAGACCTCTGTAGCCTGTCTTCTCTTGGGGCGGAGTTAGCCAGCTCATCTCCCTGGAGACACAAAATGCATGTGGTCAGCTAGCTCCCTTCTTTGCTGAGTTTAAGTGTGTCCGCTGAGTTCAAGCACCAACACGTTTGTGTCTGAGCCCCTAAGCAGCAGACCTGTCCATTCCTGCTTGTCTCGGATCTGAGTGATCAGCATCAAAACCCTTTCTGCTCTGAGGACTCAATGTAATAAAACTCCTCTTTGGCAAAGCTGTCAACAGGCCAGCAGGCCAGGTCTTTCACTGTCAGGGCCTGAGTCTATGCAAACACATCCTCAGACCAGGCTGTTCTAAAAAGACTCCTCTAACAGCAGAAGCGGAGTCTTGAAATATGTATCTTGCGCTTTGATGTGAGGCCAACAGCTGAACAGAAAACTCTGCTCGTGGCCTCCTGGGCTTTCTGGAGGAGCGTCCCTTCAGGAGGGAACACCACCTGGCAACACGGCTGGAAGGCTTAGGTTGGGAGGGAAGGACAGAACTGAAAACACATGGGGGGCGGGAATTTCCACCGGGTCCCGGGGTGGCTCGAAGGACAGACAGCTTGGAGGGCAGGAGGGGGAAGAGGGAGACCAGGGAGTGGCTGTGCATCTTCAGGACCTAAATGTTTTGTTTCACATGTAACTCCAAGTTCAGGAAGACATCCTCATCCTGCAGACGCCCAGTGACAACACCACTACCACGCACGTTTAGGTAAAAAGGTGTATTTCAAAGTGGGAACAGTTGTATGTTACAAAAGTCACTGTGAATCTTCAACTAAATAAACTTCAAATGTATAGCCCTCAGAGACACAGAATTCCTTCTCTCTAGTTCAAGTCCTGCTTTGCTTTGTTTCAGTCGGCTTTCAGAGGGAAAAAAGAGGTGCCCCGGTCAGCAAACAGATGACTTCTTTGGCATTTGCTTTCTTTTCCTTTCTTCTAAGAGGGAGAGGACATTCTAGATAAACAAAAACAGGTGCATGTAATCCAAGGGTTGGGGTTTTAAAATTTTTTTTAAATGCTACAAAATTAGCCTCAACAGACATCAACAACATCCCAACCTGTCTGTCGAAAACTCTGGCCATCTCGAGGACGCCTTTGCCGAACTGAAAGACAAAACAAGAAAAATTTTTTCATACCTCTGTTCCCTCCTCCCTTCCAGGGAAAATCTTGAGATGGAGATGGAGTCACATACCTCATTTTTCACACTTGCATCTGCCCCTCTGTCCAGAAGTAACTGGACTAATTCTTCGTGGTTATTCAGCACGGCCACCTAGAAAACAGGTAAAAAGTGGGGCGTGAGCAGAAAGGGGATCTCGTTGCAGGCAGGTCCAGGACACCCACCAGCAACGCCCTAGAGCAGAGCCAACTGGGGCCAGCGGGGCTTTGCAGGATGGGCGTGTGGACCCCACTGCACAGCGCCAGCAAACACAAGGGAATCAGAAAGGAAATCCGCTTTCCTCCATGTATGACGACACGTCCGAGTCCAAATCCGGACAGAGAACAGCACTCTTTTGTTCCGATCCCAAAATGGCCCCAGAGACTGGGGTTGGCAATGCTTCAAGAAATAGTTGTAAAAAGACTACAAAGATACTAGACTGGGCTCCCCCCACCCAAAATGCCATGATGACATCACCATGTCTTAATTCACAGGCCAATGGGGAATACATATGCCAAACAAACCCGGTGCTTTTATGTAGCTGAGCTCAAAAGAAGGGCTCTTATGGGGCAGCTGTGACCTTAATCCCACAGGTCAAGCCAGGCCGCTGTGTGGAGCAAGTCGTACCATGAGAGGGGTCTTCCCGTCTTTGTCCTTCACATTCACGTCTGCACCTGCGTCAATCAGCAGAGAGGCAACCTCCTGGTTCCCCGAGACTGCAGAGACTCTCATGAGTGGGGTCCACCCAGAACCAGCATCCATGACGTCCACCTGCAGAACCATAAGGCGAGTGGCTCTCAGCCCGCTTTCTTGTCCTGCACATCACTCGTGGGAAGCTTATAAAGGAATTTCTACTTGCCCAAATTCCCCTGATTTAGAAAGAGTCTTTCTAGACCTAGAGAGACTCAATTGGACTGTTCTGACTTAGTTCACATTTACGCAGTGAGCATCTGTGTTTGGGCCACTTTAAAGGGTGCAGACAGGCCCCAAGATGCCTCTCACCACCCATGAGCATCATCCCTTACACTGTGCTCAAAGGGAAAGAAGATGGGATAGAAAAATGAACATACTCCCCTTCTCCTTGGCCCCATGTGAGCTGCCTTATTTTCTCCTGCCTAACTTTCCTATCCTGTTTTTATAGTTTCTGCTTCTTATTTTAAGTATCTTTGTAAGCAACTTTAACTCCCTTCTGGAACAAGACAGAAATATAAACACCTACCCTGATATTTACTGTAGGTATTAATTTTAAGCAGAAGAATTACAAGTATATACAAAGCAACCACCACCCTTATGGCAGAAAGTGAAGAAGAACTAAGAAGCCTCTTGATAAAGGTGAAAGAGAAGAGTGAAAAAGTTGGCTTACAGCTCAACATTCAGAAAACTAAGATCATGGCATCCAGTCCCATCACTTCATGGCAAATAGATGGGGAAACAGTGGAAACAGTGGCTGATTTTATTTTGGGGGGCTCCAAAATCACTGCAGATGGTGATTGCAGCCATGAAATTAAAAGGCGCTTACTCCTTGGAAGGAAAGTTATGACCAACCTAGACAGCATATTAAAAAGCAGAGACATTACTTTGTCAACAAAGGTCCATCTAGTCAAGGCTATGGTTTTTCCAGTAGTCATGTATGTGAGAGTTGGACTATAAAGAAAACTGAGCGCCGAAGAATTGATGCTTTTGAACTGTGGTGTTGGAGAAGACTCTTGAGAGTCCCTTGGACTGCAAGGAGATCCAACCAGTCCATCCTAAAGGAGATCGGTCCTAGGTGTTCATTAGAAGGACTGATGTTGAAGCTGAAACTCCGATACTTTAGCCAGCTGATGCAAAGAGCTGACTCATTTGAAAAGACCCTGATGCTGGGAAAGATTGAGGGCAGGAGGAGAAGCGGACGACAGAGGATGAGATGGTTGGATGGCATCACCGACTCAATGGACATGGGTTTGGGTAGATTCTGGGAGTTGGTGATGGACAGGGAGACCTGGCGTGCTGCGGTTCATGGGGGCGCAAAGAGTCGGACACGACTGAGCGACTGAACTGACTGACTGACTGACAAAGCAACCAGATCTCTGACATGAAGTCCAGCCTGAAAAGTTAGCCAAACTAATGCCCTGTCCAAAACAAGAGCCTGCCTGCTAATAAGATGGGCCATTTCCCAATAATCTACCCTACACCAAGGTCTTGCAGTTTTGTGCTTTAAAAGACATGTTAAAATAAGGGAATGTAAACGTTGTCTCCTCCAATTCCATGAAGACCTCATCAATCCATGAGGGATGGTGCTGAAGTAAACATATACATGTGCACACAGATGGATCCCTGGATGTGCGCGCACACACACACACACACACCCATGAAGACCTCATCAATCCATGAGGGATGGTGCTGAAGTAAACATATACATGTGCACACAGATGGATCCCTGGATGTGCGCGCGCGCACACACACACACACACACACACACACCCCTAATTCTGTTACAGAAGAATTACTCAAAGAAATCTACAGCTTCAGTAAAACATCAGACCAGAATAACAAACAAGAACTGCCAGAAGAGCTTTAAGACCTTGCAGGTGATTTGTATGTTTGAGATTACCCTCTGCAACGCCGTTAAGATTTGCAGCTCTTCCTCCTGCAAATCACAGATAACCTTTTTAGGCAGCAAGCTCCATTATGGTTAAATAATAATAAAATAATTGCCTGAAATTACAGGGCGCTGTATATGTTTTCAGCGCACTCTCATGCACATTTTCTCTTTGGGTCCTAAAGGTTAAACAGGGATAGCTATTTTTATTCCTGGTTTACACATGTTTAAACCAAACCTCAGAAAAGTCAAATGGCTTTCCTGAGGTCACATGGCTCATTAAACGTAGAAATGGTTCCCAATGGAAATAAGTCACTCTCAGTACAGATCATTCGATTCAAGCAGAGGGTGGTGATGGATTTGCTCCCAGGCCCGTCCCACCGTCGTGCTGAGATCATCTACCTGCCACTTGCCGGCCACACAGAAACCTTCAGTGGACACATTTATGGAGCTGCAGTTCTACGGAAAAAGATGGCATTCACCCCAAATGAGTGTGTCCATAACTGAAGCCCAGAGCGCCTACACTTCCAAAATTCCAGTATTAAAATGTCGACAGCAGAGACCTGCCCTTCTTTCAGCAAAGGTCAACCATCGTTTTCAACTACAGACTCTTACTGGGTCCAAAGCATGAGCAGAACTCATCATAAGCCAAACAAGAGGAATGTGACTATCACTAACCCCCAAGGCAGGTGTGGGCTGGCCCCAACTGCCAAGGCACACAGGCTAATCTTTTTGACCTTCTGTGCGTATTTCTAAAACAAAGAAAACAAGAAATGTAATAAAAGGGATTTATCTTAATGACGGAGGTATTTTTCCTTCAAGGGGCCCTCTCCTCAGCACTCTATAACCATTGAGATCCCGCAGCTTAAGCCTTGTTTGCCCTCAGTCACACTTGAAAGACAAACTGAGCAAATCTACAGACGTCTTCCAGGAGACAGAACTCTCCTACTTCCAAGTTTATTTTCCAGGTCATCAGTTTAACTTCTCAAAACCCTGCACCATCTGGCACTCACCATTAGGACCGCATTTTGTCTATCTTTCCCTATTTCCATGCCCTACAATTTTTATTTAACTTCCTTGAAGTCTTAAACTGAAGTTTTGAAAGTTATCAGCAGTTACCATAATTGAGCTAATTCTATTTCCCCAACTTCAAATATCTATAGACGTCCAAACAACTCTAATTCTATTTGCCGAGTAGGATTCGTACTTCCTGATGACTTGAAACCAGAAGCAACACCTGCTTCGAAGCAAAGATACAAGAGCTGGAATGCTCTATGTTTGATCTAGTGTTTGCTCTTTGGAAATTTTTTGTAACGATTCATCTTTAAAGCAAAGAATAAAAAATAATCTAATTCTAAAAGCAATAAGCTGCACTGTGACTGTAAGAGTTCTGAACGTCTTGGTGTGTTCAGCACCTATGACAGTATCTGGTGTGTGGTCAAGACACAATCAAGCTTTGCTGGCAGATGGAAAGAAGAGATAAATGAGGAAATGAACAAAACAATAAACAAAGTGGAAGCAACATCAGGTCCAGCTTTGGATTCGTTCAGCACAGTTTCCTTTTCCCCCCATACAAGCTGAACCTCCACGACAACCTGAAGCCTCACTATCGTAAAAATCCTATAATGATCTTTTTGGTCCCAAGGCTTCAGGAACCTTCTCGCTCATAAGTCAGAGAACTTCCCCCAGCATTGCTAGGTTCAACTAATCAAAGGCATCCGCATAAGGTCCTGCTTCCCCTGAACCCTGTGGAGCAGCATCTAGGTTCCTAACTCCACGTGTGTAGTTGACGAGGAGGGTCCCATACCTCACAGCCGTCCCCTATCATCCACTTGATCACATTGCAGTGGCCTCCGTCTGCAGCCCAGTGCAGAGCTGTACAGCCTCCCAGGTCTCGGGTGTCCCAGGAAGCACCGTGTCTTCGGAGATACTTGACAACATCCAGGTGTCCCGCATAGCATGCAAGCATCAGACTGCAACATGTGGCAGAAGAAACATTTGGCTGTTAAGTGCAGTCACCACACTCAGGTCCATATTTATCCTCCCTGGTTTAAACCTAAGAGAGAAATCCTAATTTGGGTGGAAAAGTCAAGAAAATTATTCACATAATATCTATGTGTCTATCAACTAATAAATCGACTGTGGTATATCCATTCAATAGCATATAATTCAGCCATAAAAAGGAAATGCAGTACTGAAATAGGCTACAATGTAGGTGCACCTTAAAACATTACGCTAAATAAAAGCAGCCGGACACAAAAGGCCATGTGGTGTATTAGTTCATTTATATTAAATATCCAGAATAGACAAATCCATAGAGACAGATAAGTGGTTTTCAGGGCTGGAGGGAGAGGAAATGGAGCATGACTGCTAATGAATTCAGAGCTTCCTTCTGGATTGATGAAAATCCTCTGGAATTATAGAGTAGTGGTGGTTGCACAACTTTGTTAATATATTTTTAAAGGCTGAATTGTACATTTTAGCAAAATTAATTTTATGGCATGTGAATTATACCTCCAAAAAATGAATAATCACTGTAAATGAGTAAAATGTCAGATTTGAAAAACACCTACCAGTCCATGATGATATCAAAAGAGGAAGAGAAAACATCTCACTGGACACTATCAGAGATAACCATTAAATGAAATTCTTACTCTAAATATTGGTACTTAAAAGAAAATAAACATTTTATTGTGCTTAAAATAAACATTTGTGTTGTGTTCATAGAATAAAATGGGTCTATCCTCAGTTGGTGGGGGAAAGCTCTTGTTAAAAGAAGACTACCAGCGAATAAATATAGGAGGAATCATGGAATCAGAAAATCACTTTTTGACAAGTCCCGATTAAACAATTGATGCAGCAAGGACCATAGTGGATGCTAAAATTTCTGTATGAAAGTTTAATGGAGAATAGGATATTCACCTGGTATTGAATTCCTAAAACATAGATTATTTTCTAATTGCGATGGGAAACTATTATCTTTACAAAAGAAGGATTTAGCTGCTATACCCTAACCAAAGGATCAGAGCTAGAATATCCAACTGTGGGACAACCTGCATCACAGCCCTGAAAACTGAAGTCACAACACTGGCCCTGAGGGGCTCTTGCTAAAGATGTTAACCTGAATCAAATCAATCTGTTAAACCTACTTTTAACTTTATTAGGAATAACAAACAAGTTAAATGCCTCCTTCACACCTAGGAGACAATTGAGCAGATCACAAACATAGGGCATCCTCTAAGATAATTGATCCCCTCTCCTCAAAGAGTCATTGCTACCAAAAAAAAATTAAGTACAAAAAGAGAGGATTAGTCTACACACACACACAGGTTTTCACCTTTAGTCTACTTATGAGAAGTATTATATTAAGAAATTTCCTAATCAAGACACCTTTACCCTCCCCTACATGATCCCCTTAGTTGGGATGGAAAAGACACATAAATGTCTTCATATAAAGACAAGCAAATTGCTTTCTTTCTACCAGATTTTAGCAATAAGGCTCTCCTCTGTAGCTTGCCAGTTTCTCTCTGCTCTGGAAAAGTTCAAGGTTACTATCAGTACCTAGAAAATCTGAACAAGCTCATTAGTAGAACAGACAAACCACAGAACCTATTTTGGAGGTAATCTTTTTAATAAATTTTCCAGTTTATTGTATGGATATGGGTTATTTCAGATGTTCTGCTTATTGGGTTGACTTTAATGGTTTTAATTTTCTCTAAAAAAATAAGTACCCATTTCAATGATTCGATCAAATCTATTTTAGACACAAACGTGCCACTTTCTTTTCATGTTTAAATTTTCTCTATTCTGAGTCATTTCAGATTTCTAATCTTTTCTTCTGAGATGTATAAGAAATCGGTCCATTTTATTTCTCAACAATTTTTATTTTTTAATCAATTTCTATTTTTAAAAAAATTCTTTTTTTTTTTTTGGTACCTCTCAGCTTTTTTATTTTTCCTTTTTATGGCACTATTATTTTTCTTCACACTCCAGAATGTCTGACTCCAGGTGAGTGACCACACACCACTGTGGTTTAGTTCCAAAATTACCTAAGAGTTACTTGAAACACTGCTGTTTACATGTATAAGTGATTGTTTCAATGTTACTAAAATCTGTTGTTGCACTGTGTCCAGAGAGTGCAGTAGGCAGGCTTTCTGATTTTGGAAATTGATGTTCTCTTCATAGCCAACCAGGCATGATCAGGGTCTCCTAGCTACTCTTTACAAACCAGTTTGCAGTGCAGATACCTTTACTCTACTTCTATCACATGACTACAAGCTCCTTGAGCAAAGGCTTTGCATTTTGCTCACTGTTCTACCCAAGTGCCGAGCATGGTGGAGCCTGGCATGTGCTAGTCATTCAATAACTATTGGTTGATTTGAATTAACTAACGATTAATTCAACTTAACCACTAGTTTGATGATTAATTTTAAGTCTTTCTAAAAAATTCTCTCATCATTGTAAGAACAAGTTTGTGAGTATCATGTTCTTTTCATAAACTTCCCCTGTGATGCACTCAGTCCTTCCACTGCAGGGAGGTTGTTCTCAAGTTGTATTGTCATGATTGTTCCTCTCTCTAGAGGCACCTAAGACTTTCAGTTAACAGGGTCAGGCGAAATGCAGTGAGAGCCCTTAGGGAAGTACAAAGTGTCAAAGGCACTTACAGCCAAATGCCCGGCACACAGATGGAGACAACCGTTTCAACATCCATTATTTACTGAGCGCGGAGAGTGTGCTGGGCTCTGAGCTAAGGAGGGAAGACACACTATAATAGATATCCTCAGAATTACCCTGTTGAATATAGCAATAAGTAACAAATGAACAAGCCAGCTTTTGAGTCACCATCATTCCTTTGGGAACCTATCACGTCTCAGTACTGTCAAAAGAAACAAGAAAATATTGGGGTTAAGTCAAAAGCCCTCTGGGAGTAAGCCTAATAACACAAGTATGGTGACCACTTAGGGCAGATTCCACACCTACCTGTCCTTGCCACTTCCATTCTGCAAATTCACATCTGTGCCGTGAGAAATGAGGATTTTCACAAGCCTAAACAAAACAAATTTCAGTATCGCTGGGTAAGCAGCTTTGATGAGTAAGAACCCATGATAACCCAGGAAAAATGAACAACTCTCTATTTAAGACCCATCATGGCAACACACTCTCCTCCACCTTCAGAGGCATCTGGCTTTAAAGACCAGGTATTATTAAACCAGGAAACCGCCTCTCCACACCAAAAAAAAAAAAGGTTTTGGCCTTTATGTGAATTATTCATTGAAAACAAAAAAATTCACCACATGAAACAAACCAGACTATCAAACTAACTCATTGTCACTCTAACAGCCATTTGAAATGTTTTCAAATGGTAGCATTTAATGGAAATCCATGTTCTATTTCTTTCAAAATGGCATTTTATTAGTTAAAATATAAATATGATGGAAAAAATATTAGTATTTATGCTTATCTCTGTGTGGAGTAGAGAAAATAGAGTGTGTCAGAGGAAATTTTATCTGAGCAATCTATCAGAGAAGTTTGTTTTCCAGAATGAATAGCCCTCCCCTTTTCTTTATGAGGAAATTAACATTCCAATAACCAGTTTCCCCAGGACAGATAAAATACCTTGCAAAATATAATTGAAATGGCTACCTCTCTTCTTTACCATGAGATTATATATTATGTCCTCCCCTGCATGTTGTTTGATGTTAAGAGCCACTGAGTTTATGTTCAGCCCCCATGTGGCACAGTTTTGTAAAGAGAACCCCCACAAGCCTTTCCCCTCCCAACCAAGGGGCTCAACCCTTTGCTAAGGGATGAGGAGGGAAGGGCCATACCTGGTGTATCCTCTCTGGGCAGCGACCATCAGGGCAGTAAAGCCAAATTTATTGGGAACATCAACCTTCACACTGCTTGGGGAAAACACAGAGGAGAGAGAGATTAACGTGCCTGCATCACTTCCTGTGGAGTCACAGCTGATTCTCTTGCAGAGCACAGGTGGTTAGAATGGTTCATTTTCCTGAAAATTCCAATTCCTTCTGGGCCATTAAGTTGTTGTCTTAGACTGCCCTGCCTAATATGTTAAAGGATCCAAATTCACAAGGAAAAAGGAGGAAATTGCTGTAATTTCACTTGAAATAGGCATTTTCTCCAATGCAGAACCATTATGCAATTCGATAAAATCCTCCACCAAGAGCAGGCCCCCCTAAACTATGGAGAGGACACAGTGTCTGCGCTGCAGGCTCTCAGCTCCACCCGCCACATGATCCGGTCTCACCTACTGGGCATGAAGCTCTGCTGCTCAGAGAAAAAAGCCAAGCTCTTAAATAGCAGCTTGGAAGCTGTGGCTTTTTGCAGGAAACTTCTCTTCTCCAGCTTACAGAGCCTCAATTCAGAGATGACCAGTCTTCTAAGTGAAAGTCGCTCAGTCGTGTCCGACTCTTTGCAACCCCATGGACTGTACAGTCCATGGAATTCTCCAGGCCAGAATACTGGAGTGGATAGTAGTTCCCTTCTCCAGGGGATTTTCCCAACAGGGATCAAACCCAGGTCTCCCACATTGCAGGCAGATTATTTACCAGCTGAGCCACAAGGGAAGCCCTGTCTTCTAAGACACTCAAAACTATCGATTCAAAAAGGGTCTGGGTAACATCGGCCCCTTTTCATTTGGGAAGTGGCTGCAGATAGCCCATCTGTGGCATTCATGGTCACCATTTCCCCTCTAGGGTTTTATCAGTCATTTGAATGAGAACCAGCTGATTGAGTGATTCCTTAATTTCATCAGGAATTAGACACTGGCAGTTAGGGGTGAAATTTACCCAAATGCTATGGCATATAAGCAAGAATCCTAAGTCATTTCTGGGAAGAAAATGCGACACCCAGACTTGGCCTTTCTGTCTTCAATGTTCATTAAATAATGGCATTTATGTGGGGCTTTCTATGGTCATCCTTATGAATCAGGCTGAACTCACCCCAGCCATCTGAGATCGATTTTGGAGCCAGCTCCTAAGCATTGCTGTGAATTTTAAAAGATCTAAGTTTTTAAAAGGCAGAGTTCTCTCACCCTCCTTGCAGTATGTGCACCAACAGATCTTCATCGTTCATGTTGACAGCTCTATGCAAGTGTTCGCTACTTATGGGCTCTCCTGAAGAAAGTAGATGGAAAGCGGTCATCCAAAATACACTGAAAGGAGACTCAATCCAGCTTTATTCCTCCTGCGGCCTCGAGTGGAGCTTCATGTTCACCGCTAAGAAGGCACTTGGCAACTGCGCTGAGTGTCTCTTACATGACATACTCCCCTCCTCCTTTTACTGAAAAAAGACCTTGTTTTCACATATTAAGAGAAGAACATTTAGACTGTCCTAAAGGCTTGGGACGTTTTCAAGTTATAAAAGTACCGCTGTGTGGATGTTATTTTGATATTCGAAAAATAAACCTTTCAGATTTCTTAAGACTTCATAAACGTCTCCTACGAGCAATGAAAAGCTCCACCATCGTCACGATGGGCTGGTTTTGTTTGCCAGGGAGTCACTAAACCATGTGAACAACAGAGAAGAAAAGACAGATGGTTTTAACATTGGGAACCCACCACATCAGTCCTTCCCCGGGGAACTTAACATCGACTTCGGCCTTGTGGGGGCAGAAGGGCTCGTGCCCAGAGAGGTGGGACACGGTGAGAAAGCCTCACGGTGGGGGCAAGCCTGCCAAGTTGGGGAGAGCCAGGGAAGGATTCTGAGAAACGGTGGAGGAGCAATGGGAGAAGAGAGGCCCTTTGTGTAGTAACTCCTCATGGAAGAGAATGGGCCAAAGTTCAAAACGGAGCCGTGTGAGACTGCAGAACCGTGTGAACGAAGCCGTCCAGCAGGACGTTTATTTCACGGCTTCACGTGTTTCAGCTTCCATGACTTTCCACCTTTGTCGATGATTAAGTTTACATGAAATAATACATGCAAAGCGCTAGACCAGGGCCTGCACATTGTTTAAGCATCTTCAGCGGTAAGAAAAAAAAATCCCACATGCAATACAGGAGACATGGGTTCAGTCCCTGGTTGGGAAGGTCCCCCAGAGAAGGGAATGGCAACCCACTCCAGTATTCTTGCCTGGAGAATTCCATGGGCAGAGGAGCCTGGCGGGCTACAGTCCACGGGGTCGCAAAGAGTCAGACATGACCGAGCACACACACACACGCGGCAAACTGTAACGGAGTGGCAGGTGCCCTGGTCCTGAGCAGCCTGCCTTTCTTCTCTGCCTGGTGTCCAACCTCCCACACACAAGTAGCATCCTACCTGCCCCCACAGGCATCGAGCTGGAAATCCCTGGCTTCAGTCATCTCAAAGGGCTCATTCATCTAACAAATGTCTAAGGAACTTAGTCGTGTATGGACGGGAGAGTTGGACGGTTAAGAAAGCTGAGAGCCAAAGAACTGATGCTTTTGAACTGTGGTGTTGGAGAAGACTCTTGAGAGTCCCTTGGACTGCAAGGAGATCAAACCAGTCCATCCTAAAGGAGATCAGTCCTGGGTGTTCATTGGAAGGACTGATGTTGAAGCTGAGACTCCAATACTTTGGCCACCTGATGCGAAGAGCTGACTCATTTGAAAAGACCCTGATGCTGGGAAAGATTGAAGATGGGAGGAGAAGGGGACGACAGAGGATGAGAGGATTGGATGGCATCCCCGACTCAATGGGCATGAGTTTGAGTAAGCTTGGGGAGTTGGTGATGGACAGGGAGGCCTGGCGTGCTGCAGTCCATGGGGTGGCAGAGTCGGACACGACTGAGTGACTGAACTGAACTAAGTAATGTCCATGCCCGGTCTTCACTCTAGGGGGCACCAGAGAGAAAGAGACACACACAGGCTCCTCTCCTGTCCTTCAGGCTGTGGGGGTGGCTTTCAGCTGTTATACTCTCAGCTCTGAAAGAAAACATCCCCTGCAACCCTCTTCTGGCTTCGCACCTCAGGCTGCCTCCTGGGGCTCACCCTACACCTTACCCTCCCTCCCACAGCCTGGCATGCAGAGGTCCCTGGTCACCTGTCCTGGTGGAGAAACAATCTGGAGCACCAGCTCCCAGCACTGGAGCCCCTTTTCTGCAGGTTTCCCTGGACGATTTTCCCTGGACAGAGTACAAGCCGGGAAACAGTGGGGCAGAGGAGTGAATGGATCCCTATCAGAGTGACCTTCAGCTGATACCCTTTCTTCTGTTCTGGTAAAATAAATTTAAGCCAAGTGAAAACTGTTCTTGAAACAACCGTTTTGTCTGCTTGAGCTTGCCTATGTCCTCAAGATGTCTCAGCTACGTTATACTTCCTTTTCATCATTCCACACATAGTTTTAAACCCAGAGCCTTAAATAAAATCAGCACGGTAAGCCATCAGAGGGCAAGGCCCACGGCCGGCCCTGGCCTTTGGAGAGAGGTCATCTCGAGCCCCTTGGTTTTGCAAGGGGCAATGGGAGGGCACAGAGTTTTGCTCCCCAGGGGACATGTGGTAAACCCTGGTGATATTTCTGGTTGTTTCAACTTAAGTGTTGGTACTACTGGCATCTAGGGGCTGGAGGTCAGGGATGCCTCTAAACACTCTGCAGACACAGGGGAGCCCCAAATTTTCCAGCCCCAGATGCCAACAGTGCTGAGGCCGAGGAACACAATGCTAGAGTTGGACTGACTTAAAATGATCTATCCTTTAGTGGGCAAACAAAACCCAAAGTTCCCTTTCCCTCTTGCTTCCTGGAAAGGAGGAGAAGGATGGTGTGGTGGGCAAGTCTGTTATTGCACCAAAACGACCCCACCTCTGTGAATTGCAAACTTCAATCGCCACTAAAAACACAAAAATACATGATTTGCATGGAATCATTTAGAGGAATATAGGTAGAGCGTTAGTCGCTCAGTTGTGCCCAACTCTTTGCGACCCCATGGACCATAGCCCACCAGGCTCCTCTGTCCATGGAATTCTCCAGGCAAGAGTGCTGGAGTGGGTTGCCATTGCCTTCTCCAGAACTGTCCAGAAGAACATAGGAAGCTCATCCTATTTCTACTGAATTTTAAAGTATGGTATCCTAACTCGATCCTATTAACTGAATCTAGGACTTTACACGATGCTTTTAGATTCTCCTTCAGACCACTGATCAGGACAAGAAAGGCTGAGGGAGTCGTCCAAGGTAGGAGTGTGGGGCTTGACTAGATGCTGACGTAGCTGACAAGTCCACTCTAGGCTTCCACTCTTACTAAACGTTGGGTACAAGCAGACATCTTAAATGCACACCTATGAACCCCGAATCCTGCCAAGTGTGAAGAGGAACAGAAGGCCTTAAGCTTAGAAACCTTCAGAAATGTGTTGACTTCTTGGGATTTGAAGGAAAGTCCGAAAAGCACACAGAGCACCCAGCACAGTATGCCCTGACCACCTCCAAGCCACATCGCCCCTCTTCTCCACCCCAGCACACCTCTCCTTGTGCAGGCACTCCCTCTCCCAGCCAAGGAGCTCTGCGGCAGGCAAATATCAGAAAATGAAAGAAGTTCATTTCGCGCTTAGAAGCTTGAGCACCATGCATAACAGAGACCAGGGTATCATGATATTAGGATGTAATTTAAATAAATGTATCCCAGAGGCTCAGATGGTAAAGAATCTGCCTGCAATGCAGGAGACCCAGGTTTGATCCCTGGGTCAGGAAGATGCCCTAGAGAATGAAATAGCAATCCACTCCAGTATTCTTGCCAGGAGAATCCCACGGGCAGAGGAGCCTGGTGGTCTACAGTCCATGCGGTCGCAGAGTTGGACACAACTCAGCAGCTAACACATTGCCTGTCCTAGCTTCTGTAAGGGGTCATCTGCGCTCTCTGAACTCATTCTGAGAACAAAGGGACACCTCATGAAAGAGAAGGAAAACAACATAATTGCTCACCACGCCCTGCTCTGCTCGCTGAGCTCCAGCAAAAGGAAGCAGTAACTGTCTTCGGGGATGGAAGTTCTATCTCAGCATTAACTCACTGACCCTCTCAGAGCCCTGCCAGGAAGGCAAAGAGGTACCGAGTGTGACCACCAGCCCTGACAGGGACCACCACGGCTTGAAAGGTCTCACTAGTTATAGGAATTGACAGAGAAACAGAAAAGAAACGCAAAGACTCTTGTTTGCAGGGCAGAGCAGTTCCTCCCATTCCCACTCTGGGCAGGAGTCATGAAGAACAGAGAGGAAATTCCAGGGTGAGCAGAATGTTCCAGTCCACTGCCCCCAGGCCCTTCAAGACACTGTGGGTCTGGCCCAAGGGACTGCCGTCAGTACGTGCAGCGCAATATGACAAAGGCGGGCTTTGCATCTGTGGGTCTGTTTCTCTGACGTTGACCCCAGGTGTCGCAATTCCAAATACTGAACTGATGCTGCTGGTGGTGAAGACACCCGTGAGCACCCACGTGTGTTAGACGGGTGGCACTGGTTAGGTGGGACCTTGGGAGGGGACACCTGGCCAGGAGGAGGAGGGGACAGAGAAGTGTTTGGGAAGCCTCAGCTCACGTTCTCTAGGAGGGTCATTTAGCTGCAGATGTCCCGGCAGATATTAAAGCGGGGTGATAACACCTTTCTTGGTGGAATTTAAGTCTCTATTAAAAACATTGAATAAATGATGAGCTCATTGGAGAAAATATTTGCCAATTAACAAGCAGCAGCTGTTTTTCTTTCTTTTTAAGGGCCCAACTGATTAAAATTGCATGCCTCATTTAAGCAAGAGTCTCACGTACTTTACCTGGGGAAGGAAAAAAAAAGGGCTGAGCATCCTTTATTCAAACAAAGTGCATGCTTTTGTGATTCATTAAAACACTTTCAAAACAAATGCAAATTATCAACCCACAGAAGCATTTTCACTTGTTTTATATAATGTGCACATTTTTAATTCTTTGTTTAGCATGATCTGCCTCCTTAAGAGAGTCTGCTTTGTTTATTATAGCAACAGCCTAAGCAAGCAGCAGCCAGCCAGAAGGAAGAGGTACCCGATCCGTCCCACCCAGCCGAGGGCCCTGAGGTCCAGAGCGCGTCCTGGGTGCAGGCACGTGCACTGTGACCCGACGCCTGGCTCCCAGGGCGTCACCAGGAGCCTCGTCTCCAGCCCATCCTCATCCCTGCAGGAGGCCTTGTCTTATGACCCACAGAGGCTGTGGACTGCAGTGACAAAGGCTTTGGACCGCCAGACCAGTTATCCATGGCTGCCTCTCCAAAGTCCACTCAGCAAGGAGAAGGCACACCTGGCTTGCAGGCACCACCATTGTCAGCTGATAGATCAAGAGCTATGGTGGGTGGGGGGTCCTCTGTCTTCCTAGAATAACTCCAGACGGTGCCTTGACTGGAGGTCTCTGTCTTCCTAGAACTCCAGGTGGTGCCCTGACTCCCCGTAACCTCTGGCCACAAGGCCCAGGAGCCCCTGCCCTGGCTTCGGTGGGATACTAAGGATGCCAGTGACCACCAGAGGCCTCTGTGCGCCTGGTTCCGCTCACCTGGCAGGTTCAGGGGCGTCTCCCCAGCCAATGGAAACCAGACCCATCTCCTGAGACACAGGAAAGCAAGCCGAGCCAATGAGAGTGTCTCCTCCTCCTCCTCCTGGTTCTGTCTCAGGGCATTTTGTTCACTATCCGCCCGCCCGTGTCTTAAGGATCTTCATAATTAGACATGACTAACCCATCACCCCTGCCCTTCAGCACACAGTAGGTGGAAGTCAGAGAAGACGAATGAATATGTAAAATAAGAGGCAATGGAGTGTGGCTAGAGGTGGGGAGACCCTGAGACACGGCTCTGTGCTGGGGGAGGACCTGAGTGCCCGGCAGGCCAGGGGCAGCCCCATGAGGACCCGCCCGGAGCAGGGCTCTGCCCCTGGAGTGGACGCGACAGGCCCAGGAGTGGAGGGGAGGGCACCCCAGAACACGGGGGTGGAGCCACCGGAGGGCCGCAGGGAGCTGAACGCTGGCCTGGGGGAGCCGCCTGCCCCAAAGCCGGGCTCCCTTCGCCTGTGCTTCTCTCTGCTCTCCTCCCTTCTCTGCACCTTCCCCCAGCACACGAAGAACTAACACAGGATCCGCCTTTTCTTTCCCCAAAACACTCTGGGAGCTCAACAGCTTCCACAGAAAAGCAAGTGCGTTCCTCCTCTCCCGCTTAAGGGCCAAGCTATCTTTTCTGACCAGAATCTTTGGAATTGACCATTTCATATCAAAAGCCTTCTCTGAAACTATATTTCTTCACGATCAGCTGAGCACCGTTTAGCGGGTGTACACGACGTCGCCACTCTCAGCTTTAACTAAATTCTCAGCTTGCTAAACCGAGATCCAACCCCCTAATGGCCCCCATGCAATGGAAGCTGCTGTGAACGAACTCAAAATCTGAACGATCTTTCCTGCACACGAAAACTTCCATGAGTAAAGGCCTTACAGACACAACTGAAACTCACTGAAAACATATACACCCGTATCCAAGCCAAGTGCTACACTGAATGAAACTTGAAAATAACATTTAACTCACAAGAGGTGGATTCCCTTTATGCAACCGAGAAAAGGTTTGTCCGTGTTTTCAGGGGGTGGGCCGGGAGGAACACTTCTGACCATTTTAATCTTCACAGCGTTCTAGTTCAAAGATGTCACTGCGTTACACACACACACCTTCAAAATGCTTTAAAATACTGATCACGGGGCTTCCCTGGTGGCTCTGTAGTGAAGAATCAGCCTGCCAGTGCAGGGGAAAGTGAAAGTCGATCAGTCGTGTCCAACTCTTTGCGACCCCGTGGACTATGCAGTCCGTGGAATTCTCCAGGCCAGAATCCTGGAGTGGGTAGCCTTTCCCTTCTGCAGGGGATCTTCCCAACCCAGGGATCAAACCGAGGTCTCCCGCATTGCAGGGGGGTGCTTTACCAGCTGAGCCACAAGGGAAGCCCAGCCAGGGGGACAAGTTTGATCCTGGGTCTGGAAAGATCCCACAGGCCTCCCGGCAACGAGTCCCACGAACCACAACTACTGAGCCTGCGCTCTAGAACCCGGGAGCCGCATCCGCAGAAGCCTGTGCGCTCTAGAACCTGTGCCCTGCAGCAAGAGAAGCCACTGCAGTGAGAAGCCCGCCACAGCAATGAAGAGTCACCCCTACTCAGTGCAGCTGGAGAAAGCCCATGCAAACCAATTAGGACCCAGCACAGCCAAAAATAAATAAACCTTTAAAAGAGAAAGTATGATCACAGAAAATATTTGCACTCCTAAACTGGCCCTGGGCAAAGATGTGGCCTCTCGCCCCTCCCCCCACCCACGTGTGTCCCCACCCCCACCCCCCCTCACCCCCCGTGTGTCCTCACCCACGGCATCCCCAGGAGCCAGGTTTATGCGTCAAGTCATGATGATACACTGACGTTGTCTCAAAGGGACAAAATGCCAAGCGGCCTTCTCCCCCGAGGTCACCCAGGCGGGCAGCCTGCTTCTCGGCCTGGGAACCCTTGGGTCGGCCCACACGCCCCCCCGGCCCGTTTCCTAAGAAAGGTGACTCCATTCCTTTCTTCCTGAATGTGCCCTCCCAGGGCAGCACCAGCACAAAAACAGGTCTCACATTTATTTGTTCAAGCATAATTCGACTTCCCTCGTGTGACGGCCAGGCCTGGCCCACGAACAATGTTATCACGGAGTTCAAAAATGGAGCGGTTTCTGCGTCCGGTCAGGCCGAGCAGAAAGCAGAGCATCTTCCCCTTCACGCTGCTGGTCACCGTTAGACAAATGAGCTTCGAGTTCTGAATACTCACGGGTCGTGGATACCGAGACCACCGGGCTGTATGCGTACTCTCCGGAGGGGCTGGTGACCTTCAGCCGAAATCTGTACAGGGTCCGCGGTTCCAGGCCTTCCACCACGTGCTTGGTCGCGTAGCCCCTAGACGGGAGGGAGACCCGTGATGAAGGCAGCAGGTCATGGAGGCTGCGTCCTCTAGAGGGAGGCTCCACCCTCTTACTAGAAGGGTGGGTGGAAGGATTTCTGAGCGCTGACTACCCCCAGTACGGAGCTCACCTGGATGGCCGGCCGTCTGTCACCTTGGGCTGAACTCCTGAGCACAAAGGACAAGCCAGGTGTACGCTCCTGCCCGCCAGGTGCCCTCCACCCCAGTCTCCCTCCCGCAGGGCAGACACACAGCTGGCACCTGATTGTGTACAGTAAGTCCCCTACACGAGAACCTTGAAGCTGTGAACTTTCAAAGACGTGAACGTGCGTTCATGCGTCCAATCACACAAGTTGTTAGTTCACGTGTCTGGCGTACATTGGCAGGTATATGCACCCTCCACAAGAGGCTGTGCTTTTGTGTACTCCTGTTTGCTTAGTTATGTATCATTTACGTGAAAAGTGTGACAAACCTGGTACAGTATATAGAGCCAGTTGCGTTAGTTGAGTACCGAGGCTCACTTTGCTGGACTCACAAAGTGGACTTACCAACTCACTCCTGGAATGGAACTCACTCGTATGCAAGGGACTTACTGTACTGTGGACAAGTGATCACGTTGACCCATGATATCTGTCCTCAAATGGCAAAGTTTCACAACTGAAAGCTAAGCTCGGCAGTCCAAGAGCACACACGAGCTTCCTGGGTGGGGCATCGAGCAGGCGGACGAGGCTGTCCGTGGCCCCACTGCGGGCAAAATGCCCCTGCAGGGAGAGGACGTGAGGAAGAAGAGGGTGAGGAAGGAAGCGACATGAGGAGGGAGATGCTAGGGAGACGGGCGGTACAGGAAGGGTGCTCTCATCACACCCAGCGGTCCGTCTCAGCTGGGAGATGTTTGCGGGAAGTGGGTGCTGAACGCTTGGAAAACAGAAAGCTGGCTAGAGGCTGCGATGGAAACCTGCAGGCCTCCAGAGGCAAGGGTGGGGATCAGAGCATTTGGAGCCGCAAAACGAGCCCCGGGAAAGGCAAGCAGGCCATGCTGCCAGCTCAGGACTCAGAGAAGGTGCCAGGAGGCAGGGCCAGGGGCCTGTGTCTGACTGCCCACACTTTCTAGGATGCCAGGTCTCCAAAAGCCCACGGACTTGTATGTTGTCCCAGCGGTGCCCCCAACCTCAAGTTGTCCATGGATGCCCCCTGCTATCCTTTCTCTCTCACATCCTGCGCCTGGTCCACTAGCAAAAGCTTTCAAAACGATCTTTAAAAATCCTGAATTCACCACTCTGTCATCTCCCACCTAAATTATTACAGACACTCCCCAGTTTGTCCTCCCTGCTGTGGCCACCTCGGCTCCTCCCTCAGCAGCCAGAGTGACCCTCCCAGGGTGAGATTACCACGCCCTCCACAGTTTATCAGGGCCCGGCAGCTTCTCCCCTGGCAGAGGGGCAGCCCCCGGGACCCCGGGGGTCTCCTCCCTGGCCCAGCCCCTGACACCCCTCTCATTCACTCCACTGCTCAGCGTTTCCGGAACTCCAGGCATCTTCACCAGCTGTGCCTTCTGCCCGGACGTTCTCCCAGACACTCACAGATACCCCTCCCTTGCTCCTTCACACGGATGTCACCTGCTCAGTGAAGCCTTCTTCACCTCCACGCCAAGCGCCCGGCTTTTCCTCCTTGGTACTCACCACCATCCGACACACTCTGTGTTTTCACTTGTGTCCCTTCCTTATCATTCATCTTCCTCATCACGAGGGAGGAATTAGGGTCTGTTTGTCCAGTGCTGTATCCCCAGCAATCAGAACAATGTCTGGCACATAGTAGGTGCTGATTGAATGAATGAACGAAATGCATGATAGGCTGCTTCTGCTGCTAAGTCGCTTCAGTTGTGTCCGACTCTGTGCGACCCCATAGACAGCAGCCCACCAGGCTCCCCCATCCCTGGGATTCTCCAGGCAAGAACACTGGAGTGGCTTGCCATTTCCTTCTTCAACGCATGAAAGTGAAAAGCGAAAGTGAAGTCACTCAGTCGTGTCCGACTCTTAGAGACTCCATAGACTGCAGCCCACCAGGCTCCTCCATCCATGGGGTTTTCCAGGCAAGAGTACTGGAGTGGGGTGCCATTGCCTTCTCCGATGCATGATAGGGGAAATGACTATTGGAGGAATTTAGAGGGGTAGATAATAGGACAGCAAAGGGAACGTCTCAGTCAAGACAGAACCTGACTTGGGTGGAGGGAAGGATGGAGTCGGGGTTGGGGTGGAGGGGTGAGATTGGCCTGAACAGGGAAAACAGCTGAACACATGTGCCAGAAAAGTCAAGGCGTCATCCAAGGACATGATGCAGATTTCACTCGAAGGTTCGTGTTCAGAAGTAAGAGACAGGAAGAAAGGCATGTGGTGGGCAAACTGAAGAGCATCAAATGTTAGTCTGCGGGAGTCTGACCTTCATCCTGCAGGCAATGGAAACGCACTGCGGACCACGTGACAAAAGGAAGGTTAAAGAACAAGATGAACGTAGCAAGACCGAAGGAAAGAATAGAGGGAGGTGGCCAATTACATCAGCAGCTGTGGGCAGCTGTAGGACCTGGGGACTCAGCAGCGACAACTCAGAAAACAGATCCGCCTTGCAACCTCGGAAGGGACACGCCAGAGTCGGAGGAGAGAAAGCACAGAAAGGATCTGCAGAGGGAGAACTCACAAACACTAGATCACGGGCTGTGAGAAGGAGTGCCCACGTCAAAGGTGACAGCACGGATCCTAGACTGGCTGGTGGGGCAGAAGAACAGAGGCTGACGTGTCGAAACAAAGTTCTTAAATCCACAAGCACAAGGTCAGGTAGTCCAGATAATTGCTTTTTTAAAGAAAGGCATTTCCTAGTTTCAACCATACACCCAGGGAGAATGGGATGTAACCGAGAAAAGAGGTCAAGATTAACACGGTCGCAGCCTGCCACCTAGTGTCAATCTTTCTGCTAATCCTTCAAGATTGCTTGAGGGTCTCACAACCGTGGCTCAGGGTTGGGGGTCTGAAGGCCCCAGGACAGGTCCTGAAACACAGGCAAACATCCAGGCGAGCTTCCAGGCCAGACAGCACTCAGATCTCTGAGAAACCCAGGCTGGAGGCTAGTAGGCATTACTGATCACCCAGCAAAGGAGAAATGGAGGCGGGAAGTAAAGGACCCCCTAGGAGAGCCCCACCTGACGTGTTCAAGCTCGGCTCATGGTACCAAGAGAGACAGGAGGAAAGAAATTGGACCTTTTTCTCTCTATATAGGGATACTTAATATATCATCATTCATGCTCTGGGGTGGATTTGTTTTTTTCAGGTAAGAGCATGTATTTTTTTTTCCCTAGGTACAAAGAATCATTCTTCAAATCGCAAGGATACCATGGTTCAGGTACACGCCCTCACCACATTGCCACCTTGAGCAGAGTCCAGCCAAGCACTGCAACTGTTTTGCTTTGCAACTTCATCATCGCCAGGATCCTGGCTGTGACTCTGCCCTATGGTTTTCCCTGACATCCCCACTGGGGAAAGTGTAAGAGGTTCGCGGGATCACCCCGTACGATTTCTCACAGCCAGATGTGAAGCTGCGATTATGTCAAAATTAAAAGTTTAACACACAACCCATACTGGTACCTCATTTCCGGTCTTCTTCTTGAAACACAAAGTCATTTTACAAGCAATAGAGCCGGCAGAGGAAGAAATAAGGATTGAAGTAAAAGCTAAGGGGTGGTGGGTGAAAATGACTTCTTGATACAAGTATTTTGAGGGCCTCCTGTGCGCCAACACTGTCCGGGAGCTGGGGAGAGAGCCTGAAGCAAAGCAGGAATCCCTGCCTGTCGTGGAGTTTAGATGCTGGTGGGGAGACAGAAAATGAAGACAACAGCAGCAAAGTGACTCCAGCAGAGCCAGACACCACGAGAAAATGAAACAAGGTCACGGCAGAGAGGAGAGCCGGCTGGAAGGACGCTACCTCGGGGAGCCTTTTGAGGAGGGGCCAGTATTTGATACGATACGTGTGTGGTGTGGAGGAACCAGCTGTGTTAAAAACAGGAGGAGGACTTCGCCGGTGGTGTGGTGGATAAGAGTTCGCCTGCCAAAGCAGGGGACACGGGTTCGATCCCGGGTCCCAGAAGATTCCACGCGCTGCTGAGCAACTAAGTCTGTGTGCGGCAAGTACTGAGCCCGTGTGCCACAACTACTGAGCCTGCACGCCTAGCGCCTGTGCTCTGCGACTAGAAAAGTCATCTCAATGAGAAGCCAGCGTACTGCAAGAAGACTAGCCTCCCACTCACCGCAACGAGTGAAAGGCCATGCAAAGCAGTGAAGATTCAGTGCAGCCACAAAAAATAAAATAAACAAATAAAATAAAAACAGAAGGAAACACATTCAAGGGGAAAGCGAAAAGCAAGGCCCCGATGGAGGCAAGAGGGAGGGGGCAGGTGGGTTGGAAGAGTCAATGAGGGACCAGAGATGCAACGTGAGTGTCAGGGATTTGTCACACTTGTGCCCAGAGCAGCCTGATGGGAACCTCGTGCGATTTCATCCAACTCGCC
Source organism: Giraffa tippelskirchi (assembly GCF_054371585.1). Classification (NCBI taxonomy): domain Eukaryota; kingdom Metazoa; phylum Chordata; class Mammalia; order Artiodactyla; family Giraffidae; genus Giraffa; species Giraffa tippelskirchi. The sequence goes on from NC_137276.1 coordinate 6,556,710, forward strand.
TGATTCTGTCTCCATGTTTTGGATTTGAAATATACACCATTAGAATATTTCAGAAGCCTACAGAGCTCTCAGAGGTCTAGGGGGTTTAATTTCAGAGTGACTGCTCACCCTTCTTTTCTGAAATTCATCCTTCACAGAAAGAATGAATGCAAATGATGCTCTCTCATCCTTTTAATTTCAAAAAATGAGTCTTCTTGGAGACAACAGAAACCAATACAGCTAATCGAGAAAACAAAGCAAAATATTAAGCAATTCAACATTGCACCTACGTATAAATGATACCGTAAGTGTGCAATTTGGGGTCCTCTTCTTCGATAGAAAACCTGAACCATTGCTCCTGGGGCCCTTGCCGCTTTGCTTTCTTCTCCAGATCCCAGTATAATTCAATGCTGTGATGAGTCACTTTGCCCACAACAGGCGGATGAGGCTTTGAGGATGAAGCGATTTCTAGAAAAGTAAAATGATACAGTATTTCAGGGCTCTTTTCCCATAAGGACAAGAGAGACTGGCTGAGTGTGTTATAGCTGCTCAAAGATCAGCTGTGTTTTCCTCTACATCAGGCATACTTGTAGGTACATCTTCCTATGGTTTGAAGAACCTTGGAAAAGAGTTAAGTGATAGAAAATTCAGCTGATGCAGTGAGCTACCACATTCATCAACGAGGAGACTGCATCTTACACATTGACCTCACACTTCATCCACGGACCTTTCCAAAAGGTTGGTTAACTTATGGAACAAATTAGGATGTTCTCTGAGCTGATGAAACACAGTTTGCTGCTATCATCCTTCAGTGAATTGGCTGGTAAGCAAAGTGAGTAGACAAATGAAATCACTGGTCCAAATATTTGTAACACAGATGACAAAGGGTTGATATCGATTCTATATAAACAGCTCTTATAAACTAACCGAGGGAAAAACCCAAAGGGTAATAATAACAACCAGGCAAAACATGAGCAGTAGACAAAACAGTAAAAATAACCAACAATTTCCAAAAAGACATTTATATTGCCTAGTAGCCATAGAAATGGATAACAATGTCAGACACTTAAAAGGAGTTTTATAACTATTAGAAGTGACCATGTGGGGAAAGACACTTATACATTGGTTGGGAGGGGGGCGTGGAGTGTGAATTCTAGCCTTTTTAGAAAGCAATAAGGCAGCATCTATTAAAATGATACATAAATACAGCCTCCTCTGCAACCATGCCAGTCTTGGTAGACTCTCCTGCAGAAATCTGAGCAATAGGGACATATGTATAGTATGAGGACATTAAATGCTACAGCTTTTAGCCAATTACAGAAAAAAAAAGGAGATGACCCATTAATGACAGAATAGTCAAGTAAGTGCTGGTATGTCCATAGCATGGAATATTACACGGCCTTTAAAAATAAATTCGTTCTGCACTAGATGCCTTGAAAGTATTTCCAGAAGGCATTGTTGAGGCAGAAGTCAAGATGTAGAGAAAAAGAGGATATTTGATTTCTGTAAAAGATGACAAGGGGCACAGCACACAGCAAGCTGTTCCAAACCCAGCTATTCTGTTTCATGTTAGTTTCGTCTCCCCTGCTGGATTTTTAAGTCCTTAGGACTGGGCCCTTGACTCACACTTCCTTTAAAACTTTCCCCTGTCCCTCAGAGTCTTTCAGGCCTCAAAAATACCATTGTTATCAAGAGAAAACAATAGAATGGAAAAGACTAAAGATCTCTTCAAGAAAATTAGAAATACCAAGGGAACATTTCATGCAAAGATGGGCACAATAAAGGACAGAAACGGTATGGATCTAACAGAAGCAGAAGATATTAAGAAGAGGTGGCAAGAATACACAGAAGAATTATACAAAAAAAAGAGCTTCATGACCCAGATAACCACAATAGTGTGATCACTCACTCAGAGCCAGACATAGTGGAGTGTGAAGTCAAGTGGGCCTTAGGAAGCCATCACTATGAACAAAGCTAGTGGAGGTGATTGAATTCCAGCTGAGCTATTTCAAATGCTAAAAGATGATGCTGTTAAAGCACTGCACTCAGTATGCCAGCAAATTTGGAAAACTCAGCAGTGGCTGGAGGAAAAACAGGACTGGAAAAGCTGAGCTTTCATTCCAATCCCAAAGCAGGGCAATGCAAAAGAATGTAAAAACTACCGCACAACCGCACTCATCTCACACACTAACAAAGTAATGCTCAAAATCCTTCAAGCTAGGCTTCAACAGCATGTGAACTGAGAACTTCCAGATATACAAGCTGGATTTAGAAAAGGCAGAGGAACCAGAGATCAAATTGCCAACATCCATTGGATCATAGAAAAAGCAAGAGAATTCCAGAAAAACATCTACTACTGCTTCACTGAGTATGCTAAAGCCTTTGACTGTGTGGATCACAACAAACTGTGAAAAATTCTTAAAGAGATGGGAATACCAGACAACTTTACCTGCCTCCTGTGAAACCTGTATGCAGGTCAAGAAGCAACAGTTAGAACTGGACATGGAACAACAGACTGGTTCCAAATCAGGAAAGGAGTATGTCAAGACTATATATTGTCACCCTACTTATTTAACTTATATGCAGAGTACCTCATGAGAAACGCTGGGCTGGATGAATCACAAGTTGGAATCAAGATTGCCAGAAGAAATATCAATAACCTCAGATATGCAGATGACACCAGCTTTATGGCAGAAAAAGAAGAGGAATTAAACAGCCTCTTGATGAAGGTGAAAGAAGAGAGTGAAAAAGCTGGCCTAAAACTCAACATTCAAAAAACTAAGATCATGGCATCAGGTTCCATCACTTCATGGCAAATAGATGGCGAAACAATGGAAACAGTGACAGACTTTTATTTTCTTGGGCTCCAAAATCACTGTGGATGGTGACTGGAACCATGAAACTAAAAGACACTTGTTCCTTGGAAGAAAAGCAATGACAAACCTAGACAACATATTAAAAAGCAGAGACATTACTTTGTCAACACAGGCCTGTCTAGTCAAGGCTATGGTTTTTCCAGTAGTCATGTATGGATGTGAGAGTTGGACTGTGAAGAAAGCTGAGCGCCGAAGAATTGATGCTTTTGAACTGTGGTGTTGGAGAAGACTCTTGAGAGTCCCTTGGACTGCAAGAAGATCCAACCAGTCCATCCTAAAGGAGATCAGTCCTGGGTGTTCATTGGAAGGACTGATGTTGGAGCTGAAACTCCAATACTTTGGCTACCTCATGCGAAGAACTAATTCATTTGAAAAGACCCTAATGCTGGGAAAGATTGAAGGTGGGAGGAGAATGGGAAAACAGAGGATGAGACGGTGGAATAGCATCACAGATTCAATGGACATGAGTTTGGGCAAACTCTAGGAGATGGTGAAGGACAGGGAAGCCTGGCATGCTGCAGTCCATGGGGTCTCAAAGAGTCGGACACAACTGAGCGACTGAACAACAAATGTATAACTGAATCACTTTGCTGTACACTTGCAACTAATGAAACACTATCAATTAACTACATTTTAATTTTTTTAATGCCACTGATTCTCCCATATTTGTTATCCATAAAGAGAGGATCTTTTGCTTCCCCCTTCAGCCAATATCTCAGGTAGCTGACCCACCACCCCTGGGACCCTGGGGCCTCCTGCAGTGTAGCCCCACATCAATCCCCTCCTCCCAGCAAGACAAGAAGATGAGATGGTTGCATGGCATCACCGACTCAATGGACCTGAGTTTCAGTAAACTCTGGGAGTTGGTGATGGACGGGGAGATCTGGTGTGCTGCAGCCCATGGGGTCACAGAGTCGGACACGACCGAGCGACTGAACTGAACTGAAGAGTAGAAGTGGCGCTAGTGGTAAAGAACCCACCTGGCAATGCAGGAGACACAGAAGACCTGGGTTTGATCCCTGGGTCGGGAAGATCCCCTGCAGGAGGAAATAGCAACCCACTCCGGTAGTGTTGCCTAGAGAATCCCATGGACAGAGGAGCTTGGCATGCTATGTTCACAGGGTCACAAAGAGTCAGACATGACTGAGCGATTAACACTTTCACTTTCAAGAGTAGACTTAAAACTCACAAGGAAACAAGGGAGGAAAATGCTTACAACTCTATATAATGATTCATGTTAACTAGACGTAACCAGGTGACCATTTTGCTATGTATACAAATGTCAGATCATTATGTAGTACACCTGAAACATAACGTTAGATGTCAATTATACTTTAGTAGTATAAAAATACAGATACATACCCAAAAAATTTTCCCAAAAAAATGAGAAAGGTTGAAAAACAGCAAAAAACTATAAGGCTAATCTCAAAAGGATGATTATGTAAGAATTTATGTATGTTGTGTACTATAAAAGCTTTTTGTAAGAAACTTCTTGTGCAAATCTGACAAATAAAACAATTTTATGCCCCTGTTGCCATTTGTCAAGTAATAAATAACATGAAATTGAAATAGAGAGGGCTTCATACACTGTCACTGTTCAGTCCCTGTGGTTACAAAGACGGAGTAAAATGTGACTCTCTAGTATATGCCAGAAATCCATTTTAAAAAACTATCATTTACAAATCATACATTTAAATACAGAAAAATATAAAGTTTAAATAAACCACTGCATAATGTTAGGCCTTGACATTCTAAAAAGTTTAAATACATGGGTTGTAATAATATAACAGAAATGTGCCAGCCCCCACAGGAGGAGTCTCAAAAGATGAGTGAATAAAAACATTACTCAGTATCTTAATGATAAGCAGCTGACCATATTTTAAAACACTATGGAGAGAATTTGTGATCATGATCTGTACTGGAATTAGCAACTGTGGTCAGTATCATGAAAAGCAGGGACTGAAAAAGAGAGAAAGCCAATCTGAGTACGTTCATTACAAAAATGGAATACCATAAAAACAGGGTGGTAGTTTCTCTGTCCTTCCAGAGACACCTGCAAATTTACTGAGGTCGTTTCATTGACAAGGGACATCTGTAGCCTGGCCTCCGGTGGCAGGTGGCCCACCACGAAGGTGACAGCAGGCGGAGGGGTTGCTATTAAACAACAGTGGTAGCTGCCACCTCGGAGCAATTCATCATGGCTTGACCATGTGTTTATAGCAAGCATAACTCAGGAACATATTCCAAATCAGTAAGACACAGAGATCATAATCATTCTTACACCTCAGATTGTGAAAGTGTCAAAAAGCATGTTTGCCATGAATACATACTAAAGAAGGGATTTTTCAGTCAAATATTACGATACCAAATAGTGATGACAGTTCCTCCATTCAATGGGGAGGGAGGTGGGAGGGGGGTTCAGGATGGGGGACACATGTACACCCATGGCTGATTCACGTCAATGTTTGGCAAAAACCACTACAATATTGTAAAATAATTAGCCTCCAATTAAAATAAATAAATAATTTTTTTAAGTGAAATATGATAGTTTCAGTGAGTTTAACGCCAAATCATTATACATGGCTTTCATACAATGAATCCTATCAAAAGGACCAAGGACAGAGGCAGATAATCTTGTCATGAATGCTAATCAGCAGTAACCACAATTAAGGAAATGCTCGGGCTTCCCTGGGGGCTCAGTGGTAAAGAATCCGCCTTCCAGTACAGGAGACACAGGTTCAATCCCGGGTCCAGGAAGATCCCACATGCTGCGGGGCAAGTAGGCCCACGTGCCACAACTATTGAGCCCACGTGCTGCAATGACTGAAGCCCATGCACCCTGGAGCCCATGCTCCAGAGGAAGAGAAGCCCCTGCAATGAGAAGCCTGAGCCCCACAACTACAGCAGCCCCGCCTGCCAACTAGAGAAAGCCCACACACAGCAGCGAAGACCCAGTGCGGCCAAAAATAAATAAAATTAGAAGCAAAATGTTTGCAGTTTCTGCTTAACTTTAAAAGGGGGGAAATAACTATGAGATGCAATTTTACTGATAAAATTGGGTGATAAACATGTAATGATAATACCTTATGCTGCTTGAGATTGTGATAAAATTGGCTTACTTGTGGATACAAACAATCTTTTACTAAAGCAATTTGGCCATATTCAAAACAATTAAAAAAATATCCCCCCTGGTAACCCCATTCCTAGAAACACGTCCATAGAAAATAATTAAAAGCAATATATATATATATCAGTTCAGTTCAGTCACTCAGTCGTGTCTGACTCTTTGTGACCCCATGAATTGCAGCACACCAGGCCTCTCTGTCCATCACCAACTCCCGGAGACTACTCAAACCCATGTCCATCGAGTCAGTGATGCCATCCAACCATCTCATCCTCTGTCGTCCCCTTCTCCTCCTGCCCCCAATCCTACCCAGCATTAGGGTCTTTTCCAATGAGTCAACCCTTCGCATGAGGTGGCCAAAGTATTGGAGTTACAGCTTCAACATCAGTCCTTCCAATGAACACCCAGGATTGATCTCCTTTAGGATGGATTGACTGGATCTCCTTGCAGTCCAAGGGACTCTCAAGAGTCTTCTCCAACACCACAGTTCAAAAGCATCAATTCTGCGGTGCTCAGCTTTCTTCACTGTCCAACTCTCACATCCATACATGACCACTGGAAAAACCATAGCCTTGACTAGATGGACTTTTGTTGGCAAAGTAATGTCTCTGCTTTTAAATATGCTATCCAGGTTGGCCATAACCTTCCCTCCAAGGAGTAAGCGTCTTTTAATTTCATGGCTGCAATCACCATCAGCAGTGATTTTGGAGCCCAAAAAAATAAAGTCTGCCACTGTTTCCACTGTTTCTCCATCTATTTCCCATGAAGTGATGGGACCAGATGCCATGATCTTAGTTTTCTGAACGTTGAGCTTTAAGTCAACTTTTTCACTCTCCTCTTTCATTCTCATCAGGAGGCTCTTTAGTTGTTCTTCACTCTCTGCCATAAGGGTGGTGTCATCCGCATATCTGAGGTTATTGATATTTCTCCCGGCAATCTTGATTCCAGCTTGTGTTTCTTCCATCCCAGCATTTCTCATGATGTACTCTGCATATAAGTTAAATAAGCAGGGTGACAATATACAGCCTTGACGTACTCCTTTTCCGATTTGGAACCAGTCTGTTGTTCCATGTCCAGTTCTAACTGTTGCTTCTTGACCTGCATACAGGTTTCTCAAGAGACAGGTCAGATGGCCTGGTATTCCCATCTCTTTCAGAATTTTCCACAGTTTATTGTGATCCACACAGTCAAAGGCTTTGGCATAGTCAATAAAGCAGAAATAGATGTTTTTCTGGAACTCTCTTGCTTTTTCGATGATCCAGCGGATATTGGCAATTTGATCTCTGGTTCCTCTGCCTTTTCTAAAACCAGCTTGAACATCTGGAAGTTCACGGTTCACGTATTGCTGAAGCCTGGCTTGGAGAATTTTGAGCATTACTTTACTAGCATGTGAGATGAGTGCAATTGTGCGGTAGTTTGAGTATTCTTTGGCATTGCCTTTCTTTGGGATTGGAATCAAAAGTGACCTTTTCCAGTCCTGTGGCCACTGCCGAGTTTTCCAAATTTGCTGGCATATTGAGTGCAGCACTTTCACAGAATCATCTTTCAGGATTTGAAATAGCTCAACTGGAATTCCATCACCTCCACTAGCTTTGTTCGTAGTGATGCTTTCTAAGGCCCACCTGACTTCACATTCCAGGATGTCTGGCTCTAGGTGAGTGATCACACCATCGTGATTATCTGGGTCGTGAAGATCTTTTTTGTACAGTTCTTCTGTGTATTCTTGCCGCCTCTTCTTAATATCTTCTGCTTCTGTTAGGTCCATACCATTTCTGTCCTTTATCGAGCCTATCTTTGCATGAAATGTTCCTTTGGTATCTCTAATTTTCTTGAAGAGACCTCTAGTCTTTCCCAATCTGTTGTTTTCCTCTATTTCTTTGCACTGATGGTTGAGGAAGGCTTTCTTATCTCTCCTTGCTATTCTTTGGAACTCTGCATTCAGATGGGAATATCTCTCCTTTTCTCCTTTGCTTTTCACTTCTCTTCTCTTCTCAGCTATCTGTAAGGCCTCCTCAGACAACCATTTTGCTTTTTTGCATTTCTTTTCCATTGGGATTGTCTTGATCCCTGTCTCCTGTACAATGTCACGAACCTCTGTCCATAGTTCATCAGGCACTCTGTCTATCAGATCTAGTCCCTTGAATCTATTTGTCACTTCCACTGTATACTCATAAGGGATTTGATCTAGGTCATACCTGAATGGACTAGTGGTTTTCCCTACTTTCTTCAATTTAAGTCTGAATTTGGCAATAAACAGTTCATGATCTGAGCCACAGTCTGCTCCCGGTCTTGTTTTTGCTGACTGTATAGAGCTTCTCTATCTTTGGCTGCAAAGAATATAATCAATCTGATTTTGGTGTTGACCATCTGGTGATGTCCACGTGTAGAGTCTTCTCTTGTGTTGTTGGAAGAGGGTGTTTGCTATGACCAGTGCGTTCTCTTGGCAAAACTCTATTAGCCTTTGCCCTGCTTCATTCTGCACTCCAAGGCCAAATTTGCCTGTTACTCCAGGTGTTTCTTGACTTCCTACTTTTGCATTCCAGTCCCCTATAATGAAAAGAACATCTTTTTTGGGTGTTAGTTCTAGAAGGTCTTGTAAGTCTTCATAGAACCGTTCAACTTCAGCTTCTTTGGCGTTACTGGTCATGGCATAGACTTGGATTACTGTGATATTGAATGGTTTGCCTTGGAAACGAACAGAGAACATTCTATCGTTTTGGAGATTGCATCCAAGTACTGCCTTTCGGACTCTTTTGTTGACCATGATGGCCACTCCATTTCTTCTAAGGGATTCTTGCCCACAGTAGTAGATATAATGGTCATCTGAGTTAAATTCACCCATTCCAGTCCATCTTAGTTCGCCGATTCCTAGAATGTTGACGTTCACTCTTGCCATCTCCTGTTTGACCACTTCCAATTTGCCTTGATTCATGGACCTAACATTCCAGGTTCCTATGCAATATTGCTCTTTACAGCATCGGACTTTGCTTCTATCACCAGTCACATCCACAGCTGGGTTTCGTTTTTGCTTTGGCTCCATCCCATCATTCTTTCTGGAGTTATTTCTCCACTGATCTCCAGTAGCATACTGGGCACTTAGATGAACTGGGAGTTCATCTTTCAGTGTCCTATCTTTTTGCCTTTTCGTACTATTCATTGGGTTCTCAAGGCAAGAATACTGAAGTGGTTTGCCATGCCCTTCTCCAGTGGACCACATTCTGTATATATATATATATACACATAAAAGTAAAAATGTTTTATTATGTGTACTTTCACTTTCTATTATTAAAACATTTCAAACACATAAAAGAATTGAAAGAATAGTATAGTGAACCCTTTGTACCTGACACCCAGCTTCATCAATTATCAGCATGATTATGGCCAATCTTATTTCATCTAGGTTGCTACTGCTGCTGCTAAGTCACTTCAGTCGTGTCCAACTCTGTGTGACCCCATAGATGGCAGCCCACCAGGCTCCTGCATCCCTGGGATTCTCCAGGCAAGAACACTGGAGCGGGTTGCCGTTCCCTTCTCCAATGCATGAAAGTGAAAAGTGAAAGTGAAAGTGAATTTGCTCAGGCGTGTCCAACTCTTCGCGACCCCATGGACTACAGCCCACCAGGCTCCTCCATCCATGGGATTTTCCAGGCAAGAGAACTGGAGTGGGGTGCCATTGCCTTCTCCGTTCATCTAGGTTTCCACCTATCAATACCTCCATCCCTCCCCCTGAGATCTGGATTATTTAATAGCTAATTTTTTTATTGAAATATACTTAATTTACAATGCTGCATTGGTTTCAGGTACACAGCAAAGTGATACAGTTATTATATATATCCCAGGTGGCACTAGTGGTAAAGAGTTCACCTGCCAATGCAGGAGACATAAGAGATGCAGGTTCTATCCCTAGATCAGGAATATCCCCTGGAGGAGGGCATGACAACCCACTTCAGTATTCTTGCCTAGAGATTCCCATGAACAGAGAAGCTTGGCAGGCTAGGGTCCATAGGGTCAAAAAGAATCAGACATGACTGAAGCAACTGAGCATGCATGCACATATACATATATACACATGTTTATCTATGTATTCTTCTCCAGATTCTTTTCCATTATAGATTATAAGAACCTGAATATAGTTCCCCAAACTATACAGTAGGACCTTGTTGTTTATCTACTTTTATATAGTGTGTATCAGTTATTTCCAAATTAAATAAATAACAAATAAATGTCAGTTTTCACTACAGTCCCAAAGAAAGGCAATGCCAAAGAATGTTCAAACTACCACACAATTGCACTTATTTCATATGCTAGCAAGGTAATGCTCTAAATCCTTCAAGCTACGCTTCCACAATATGTGAACCAAGAACTTCCAGATGTACAAGCTCAATTTAGAAAAGGCAGAGGAATCAGAGATCAAATTGCCAATTTGATCATAGAAAAAGCAAGAGAATTCCAGAAAAACATCTACTTCTGCTTCATTGACCACGCTAAAGCCTTTGACTGTGTGGCTCACAACAAACGGTGCAAAATTCTTCAAGAAATGGGAATACCAGACCACCTACCTGCCTCCTGCGAAACCTGTATGCAGGTCAAGAGCAACAGTTAGAACCGGACATGGAACAACAGACTGGTTCCAAATTAGGAAAGGAGTATGTCAAGGCTGTATATTGTCACCCTGCTTATTTAACTTATATGCAGAGTACATCATGAGAAATGTCAGATTGGATGAAGCACAAGCTGGAATCAAGATTGCTGGGAGAAATATCAATAACCTCAGATATGCAGATGACACCACCCTAATGGCAGAAAGTGAAGAGGAACTAAAGAGCTTGATGAAGGTGAAAGAGGAGAGTGAAAAAGCTGGCCTAAAACTCAACATTCAAAAAACTAAGGTAATGGCATCTGGTCTCACCACTTCATGGCAAATAGATGGGGAAACAATGGAAACAGTGACAGACTATTTTGGGGGCTCCAAAATCACTGCAGATGGTGACTGCAGCCATGAAATTAAAAGATGCTTGCTCCTTGGAAGAAAAGTTATGACAAACATAAACAGCATGTTAAAAAGCAGAGAAATTACTTTGCTAACAAGGGTCTGTATAGTCAAAGCTATGGTTTTTCCAGTAGTCATGTACAAATATGAGAGTCATGTTAAGGAGGCTGAGTGCTGAAGAACTGATGCTTTCCAACTGTGGTGCTGAAGAAGACTCTTGAGAGTCCCCTGGACAGTTAGGAAATCAAACCAGTCAATCCTAAAGGAAACCAACCCTGATTATTCACTGGAAGGATTGATGGCTGAAGCTGACATTTCAGTACTTTGGCCACCTGCTGCAAAGAGCCAACTCATTAGAAAAGACCCTGATGCTGGGAAGGATTGCAGGCAGGAGGAGAAGGGGACAACAGAGGACAAGATGGTTGGATGGCATCACTGACTCAATCGACATGAGTTTGAGCAAACTCTGGGAGATGGTGAAGGACAGGGAAGCCTGGTGTGCTGCAGTCCTTGGGGTCACAAAGAGTCGTACACAACTGAGCGACTGAACAACAGCAACAAAATATTCTAATTTGTCCCTCCTTCCTTTTCCATTTGGTAACTGTAAGTTTGTTTTATAAATAAGTTCATTTGTATCATTTTTTTTAGGTTACACATATAAGTGATATCATACAGTATTTGTCATTCTTTTTCTGACTTAGTATGATAATCTCTAGGTACATCCATGTTGCTGCAAATGGCATTATTTCATTCTTTTTCCTGGCTGAGTAAGATTCCATAGTGTGCATGTACCACATCTTCCTTAGCCATTCCTCTGTTGATGGACATTTAGGTTGCTTTCATGCCTTGGCTATTGTGAATATTGCTGTTTAATCACTAAATTTTAATGAGCCTTCACTTTGTATCAGACTGTTCTAAGCAACTTATCTATATTTTATCATTTAATCTTCATAGCAACCTTAGGAACTACTTGAATTTCGCCATTTTAGAGATGCACCATAGACACACAATGGTCATATAACTTTCCAGGCAGGGCACACAGTACGCGACAGAACAAGAATTTGAACCCAGGAAACGTGACCCCAGAACCAGGCCCTCAAACCCTCTGTATGCAATCTACTACCTGCCTATGTTTAAATACATAGATGCATAAATTACATAAAAAACAAGAGAATCACTTTAGCATCACTGATAAAAACTGAATATAAACGTCCAAGAGTGTAGAATTTGTTACATACACTGTAGTACATCATTTAAATGCAAGAGTATCTAGCCACTAAAAAGACATGTGGAAAAATATATACTAATGTAAGTGTGTTTGATATGCTGGGGGAAGAATACAAATCTGCACAGACTCTGATTATAATCACAAAATCTACAGATTCACATGAAGAGAAGAACTGAAAAAGAATTTAGAAAAATGAAAGGCAATTACAGTGGTAGAATTATGACTGATTTGGGGGGTATATTTTAATGTCGTAATAGCATTGAATAAGAAAAATGGAGCAGCACACTTTCACTTATCTTTATGAAAACAAAATTCAGCTAAGATAAAACTACCAGTCTTAATTCTTCCTCCCTGAGCTTGTCTATAATAGAAACAAGTCCGATAAACATGAACAAGAATAAGTCAATGTGGGTGCTTCATAGCACGAGACAGAGCAATTACTCTCTGGTTCAATTTATTGACCTTTTTGGTGTCAAGCAGATATTCCACATCACATTTATTTCCAAGGAATAAGTTTACATCAGTCCATTCAGCACACTGGTGGGACACTGACCCTCTGTCCCAAGGGCACGAGTACCACCAGGGCGGGGGTTGGGGGCTGGCACTAAGGGACCAGCAGGACGTTGGGATGGGACAGCAGTGATGGGACAGTTTTCATAGTGCATCTGCTTAGCTTATATTTTTAACTGAAATACAGTTGATTTACAATGTTGTGTTAGTTTCTGGTGTACAAAGTGATTCCGTTTTATATATATATAATTTTCTTTTTCACATTCTTTTCCATTATAGTTTATTACAAGTTATCGAATAATCATTGCCTGTGTTGATGCTGGGAAAGATTGAAGGCAAGAGGATGGGATGGTTAGATAGCATCACCAACTCAATGGACATGAATCTGAGCAAACTCCAGGAGACAGTGGAGGACGTGGAGTCTGGCATGCTGCAACCCATGGGGTCTAAAAGAGTTGGACCCAACTTGGCAACTGAACAAGTGCTATACAGTAGGACCTTAATGTTTAACTACTTTATATATAGTAGTTTGTATCTGCTAATCTCAAACTACTAATGTAGCTCCGCCACAACCCCTGCCATCCCCTTTGGTAACCAAAGTTTGTTTTCTATATGTATTTCTATTTTATAAATAAGTTCATTTGTATCATATTTTAGATTCAACATATAAGTAATATCATACAATATGTCTTTCTCATTCTGGCTTGCTTCACTTAGTATGACAATTTCTAGGTCCATCCATGTTGCTGCAAATGGCATTATTTCATTCTTTTGATGACTGAGTAATATTCCATTGTGTACATATACCACATCTTCTTTATCCATTCATCTGTTAATGGATATATAGACTGCTTCTATGTCTTAGCTCTTGTAAATTATGCTGCTATGAGCATAGGTGGTCATGTATCTTTTCAAATTCATTTTCTCCAGATAGATGCATAGGAGTGGGATTGCTGGATCACACGGTAGCTATTTTTAGTTTAGGGAACATCCATACTGTTTTCCACAGTGGCTACACCAGTTTACATTTTCACCAATAGAGCAGAAGTGTTCCCCTTTCTCCACACCCTCTCCAGCAACTATTACTTGTAGACGTTTTGATGATGGGCATTCTGACTGGTGTGAGATGATACCTCATTGTCATTTTGACTTGCATTTCTAACAATTAACTGTGTGGAACACCTTTTCATGTATCTCTTGGCCATCTGAACATCTTCTATTTAGGTTCTCTATCCATTTTTTTTTTGGGTTATTTATTTTTGCAGATTATATACGTTCTTAGGAAACCATACCGCTAACGGATCTGACCAAGTCACTCAGCCCAAGTGGAATGCAGTGCAGCACACACCACCTCCATGATCAGAACTTTGCAATCCAAACAGACTGCACGATCAAACTCACAAAAACTGGAATCTTCCAGTGGCAGAAAAGAGAAACAGGGCAACACTCCTAAACTGCCAGTGGAAGCACAAGCTGAGACATCTATTTGGAGAAGGACTTGGCAAAGTGAAGTCAAGTCCAGGAGATGGGAACTTCACTCCCAGCCACAGTCCCTGATGTGCAACAATGTCCACAGCAACTTTTCAGTTGGGAAAAATTGAAAACCACTTAAATGGCTGGCATAAGAGGGTTGGACGAATTATGAATAACCATGAATTGGAATACTATACAGCAGTTAAGACTAAAGTTGCAATTAAATGCATGAGTGTGTGCTCACTCAGTCATGCCTGACTTTTTGTGACCCATGGACTGTAGCCTGCCAGGCTCCTCTGTCCATGAAATTCTCCAGGCAAGAATACTGGAGTGGGTAACCATTTCTTTCTCCAGGGGATCTTCTTGACCCAGGGATCCAACCCATGTCTCCTGCGTTGGCCAGCAGATTCTTCACCACTACAATAAGCATATCTACATTAATAAATCAGAGTGGGGAGGGGTTGAATCACAAAATCAAACTGTAAAATGATATGTACAGAATGATATAGTTTACATAAAGCTTGAGAAGGCAAAACTGTATCAAAAGGAGGAGGGAGAGAAAGTAATGGAATGGTAGAAAAATAATTTTATCGGTAACACTATTTCTTAAGCTGAGTGGTGGCATAGGAGTACTTTAGATATGTTACGTCTGAATTATTTAATAAAAGAATAACAGAACAAGGTACTGCATGCATGGATGTACCATGCATGGGTTGCACTGGGTTGGCCAAAAAGTTTGTTTTGTGTCTGTATATATCCTTGTCTCAATATTTACATCCTTATTGTCTTATTCATCTCCCAAGTAACTGGGTATCCAGGTAACCTACACTTCAAAACTGCCTTAAAATGTTATATAACGGTGGTCCAGTTTCAAATTCAGAAATCCTTGGCAGTTATATGTCTTTGATATTTTCTACATTCCAATGACAGCTTCAATCCAATTACAGGCTAAGCTCCTTGAGGAGATAAACTGAGGTTCCCTTCACTTGCCACCTCCAACACTACTCAATTAATGTCTGATTCAAACTAATCTGACATTATTCAAATATTCAAGGGATTTTGTATTGATCCTTAATACGTTGAGAACAATTTAACCATTAAAGATAATGTCTTAACTCACAATATACAACTTACCATATTTTATGCTACAGCTGTCGACACTTATCCATACTTTGACTGTACATTATTCACCATTATTTATTTATCTATTGTGAAAAACAGAAACTTCCAATAAGGAAAGAGAAGCCTCCAGCGCTCCCATTTAGTGAGGCCAAGTCATGACGTCACCCATCTTCTAGCTCATGTGAGTCATTCATCCCAGAGGATGGGACACCTGGCTCTTGACTCCAATGTTTGTCAGTCGCCTTCCATGCAGCCCTATAAAAACTAACTCAATCCAGCTCTAACATAAATCGGCTATATCATCATGAGCCCATTATTCACACAAATACAACGGAGTAAAGCATGTCGACATGAAAATCTCTGCAATCCTGTGGCTTTGGAGCACATGGTGCAGTTTGAAGAGTGATGAAACCAGGGGGTATGGTCTTAAATTTCTCTCCACCACCACTTTCCTTCTCTGTTCCCTCTCCTGCGAGTCTCCCTTTTTCTAACTCTGTTCCTTGGTCGTATCTTCTGTTGAATGTTACTGTAAGGTCGTCGTCACCCTGCTCAGTATTAAGAGTATGGGGGCACAAGACAGGTGGATTCATTTCTCACTGAGTCTGGTCCTGCAGCAGATTCAAATGTATGACAAGAGACCCCAAAGCAATTCCTGCAATTGTGATCCTCGCTCTAAAGGAAAAGGACCAAGGCGCCAAGAGACATCTGAGCTCATGCCTCAACGATGCATCCAGAAAGGGCAATGAAGGAGATTACAGTAAGAAAAAGGGCTTATCATTGCACCTCTGTTGGCAGAAACATGCAGCGCCACCTTCTTGGAATGCCAAAGCAAACCTAAAAATGAATGAGATAATTCTAAAAGGAATAGAGTGGCCCAACTGATACTAAGGACTTCAGGGAAAAATTCAACCCTCATTATCAACATAGCTGATAAATAGGAATCTTTAGGAGTTGTAATTTATTAATGAAATCACTGCAATTTTCATTATACATCAATACATAATATTTGCCACATACTGTGCTCTTCCAAATGAGGCTCTTTTATAACTTATAACTATGTCGCTGGTTCTCCAAGAGCAATGGTTTGCAATAACAAGGATAAACAGAAAAGTTGGATGAACTTAACTTATAAAAACAAAATTTTTTTTTAACCAGAAATGTCTCCAGATTGAATCATTCTAAATAGGTTACCAGGGTGCACACAGAAAAATAAATTGTACTTTTGCAGCCAGTATAGAAAGAAACAGGGTCATAAATCAAGTACTAATCATAAATAATGGTCACTGTTCTCTGCATTTATCAGAATAATGTCCTGAATAAGAAATCCCCTGTTTCTGATATAGGATTGCTTTCATATTCATTTGCTTCTTGCCTCTAACCATGTCTTAACGGCCAAGATTCATTGTCAGGTCCTTCATTGTAAATAGTAAGTAAATCTGTTCAGCGCATAAAATTCAAAGGCAGCTAGTATGTTATAGTTCTCCTTCCAAAAAATCTCTCCTCCAATGTCTAAGAAACAGTTTGAAAACAGATTTACTTCCCCTCTCTGCACTAGCTACAAATGTACAGCTTTGATCTCAGCTTGAACAAAAATGAATCTTTTTAATCTTCCCATCAGGTATTGCTTCACTCTTCAACCTTTTCCAACTTCCTCCCTCAACCTCCTCCCCCTCTTCTCACACCTACCTACTGGCCCCTACCCTTCATCTCCTTGCCTAAACTTCCTAAAAGTGTTTAGGAGATTTCTACTTGAAATTATCTTTAAGCCATAAACTTTTGTAAGTAACATCGTATGGAAAACCTGAATGAAATTTTTGGCCAACCCAATATATAAAGATATATCCGTTTCAAAGCCAAAATTACAAGATAACTCAACAGATGAAAATTAGGCCACAGAAGACATTCAAGTATTAGCTTCAACCATGAAGGTGATGAACACCGTCCTGTAGGATGAGCTCTAAGAAGCATGCTACACTATCTCAAATAAGAGACAAGGAGTTACTCCCGCATTGTGCTGTGCATCGTCGCTCAGTCACGTCCAACCCTTTGCGACCCCATGGACTGTAGCCCGCCAGGCTCCTCTGTCCGTGGGGCTTCTCCAGGCAAGAACACTGGGTGGGTTGCCATGTCCTCCTCCAGGGGATCTTCCCAACCCAGGGATCGAACCCAGGTCACTCACATTGCAGGCAGATTCTTTACTGTCTGAGCCACCAAGGAAGCCCATTCATTGGAAACTTTGAAAAATAATTCTCTCAGTGAAGCACATTGTCCCCAGAATAGTGATAGCATTATTTTTTCTATTAATAATATTAAATACCTAGTCATCGTTTTTCCTTAAAAAATAAAAATCAAGCAATACAAAAATACTGAAACAGGAAATAAAATTCTCTCATAATCTCCTCCCCAGAGATGATCACCAGCAATAGCCTGATGAAGAATCAAAGATTTCTTTAACAAACATGCAAAATTTTACAAAGATGGCATTATACTCAAGGTACTGTTTTGAAGTTTGCCTTTTTCATTTAACAGATTGAGATTCTTGCATATTAATACATGTAACTAATGCAATTTTTAAAGACAAACTTCTCTTTGTATCAATCATTTATTACAGATGATACTTCAATAAAATGTGCATTTAACTTTACATAGTGATGCAAGTATTTTTACAAGACAAATTGCTGGAAGTAAAACTGGTTGAGTCTTTAGATGTATATATGTTTAATTTTGGTACATATTGCAAAATTGCCTTTAAAAGGAGCCTATTTCAATGTACTAACGAAATGGCAACCCACTCCAGTATTCTTGCCTGGAGAAACCCAGGGACGGGGGAGCCTGGTGGGCTGCCGTCTATGGGGTCGCACAGAGTCGGACACGACTGAAGCGACTTGGCAGCAGCAGCAGCAGCAGCAACGCTATGGGGGAGACTGATTTTCTCACATCAGGCAAGCAAGATTATCAACCCCTCAAAGCAGGTGTCATATGAAACATATCCACACACAGGTAAAATCACTTTCACATTATTAATAACACATTAATGAAAAATTGGAAATAGCCATCTCAACAAGAGAGCAAATAAATAGACTGAGCTTCATTTATATGATAGAATATTATGTATAAAAATAAATATCTTCTATTTATACCTGGAACCACTGTGCTTCTAACTTCAGCTCATATTCACTTTATTACCTGATGAAATATGCAAAATAATCTAATGTGTTGTTTATATACACATGTGTACGAAAATTCTGAAAACATTCATTCATCCAGTAAAATTCAATGCTGTAAAGAACAGTATTGCATAGGAAACTGGAATGTTAGGTCCATGAATCAAGGTAACTTGGAAGTGGTCAAACAGGAGATGGCAAGAGTGAACATCAACATTTTAGGAATCAATGAATTAAAATGGACTGAAATGGGTGAATTTAATTCAGATGACCATTATATGTACTACTGTGGGCAAGAATCCCTTACATAATTGGAGTAGCCATCATAGTCAACAAAAGAGTTCAAAATGCAGTACTTGGATGCAATCTCAAAAACGACAGAATGACCTCTGTTCGTTCCCAAGGCAAACCATTCAATATCACGGTAATCCAAATCTATGCCCAAACCACTAATGCCAAAGAAGCTGAAGTTGAACAGTTCTATGAAGGCTTACAAGACCTTCTAGAACTAACAACTCACACACACAAAAAAAGATGTCCTTTTCATCATAGGGGACTGGAATGCAAAATAGGAAGTCAAGAAACACCTGGAGTAACAGCAAATTTGGCCTTGGAGTACAGAATGAAGCAGGGCAAAGGCTAACACAGCTTTGCCAAGAGAACACACTGGTCATAGCAAACCCCCTCTTCCAACAACATAAGCAACAACTCTACACATGGACATCACCAGATGGTCAATATCAAAATCAGATTGATTATATTCTTTGCAGCGGAAGATGAAGAAGCTCTATACAGACAGAAAAAACAAGACCAGGAGTTGACTGTGGCTCAGATCATGAGCTCCTTATTGCCAAATTCAGACTTAAATTGAAGAAAGTGGGGAAAACCACTAGACTATTCAGGTATGACCTAAATCGAATCCGTTAAGAATATACAGAAGTGACAAGTAGATTTAAGGGATTAGATCTGATAGACAGAGCGCCTGTAGAACTATGGATGGAGGTTTGTGGCACTGTACAGGAGGCAGGGATCAAGACCATCCCAAAGAAAAAGAAATGCAAAAAGGCAAAATGGTTGCTAGAGGAGGCCTTACCAATAGCTGAGAAAAGAAGAGAAGCAAAAGGCAAAGGAGAAGAGAAAAGATACACCCATTTGAATGCAGAGTACCAAAGAATAGCAAGGAGAGGTAAGAATGCCTTCCTAAGTGAGCAATGCAAAGAAACAGAGGTAAACAACAGAATGGGAAAGACTAGAGATCTCTTCAAGAAAATTAGAGATGCCAAGGGGACATTTCATGCAAAGATGGGCACAAAGGACAGAAATGGCATGGACCCAACATAAGCAGAAAATATTAAGAAGAGGTGGCAAGAATACACAGAAGAACTGTACAAAAAAGATCTCCACGACCCAGATAATCACGATGGTGTGATCACTCACCTAGAGCCAGACATCCTGGAATGTGAAGTCAGGTGGGCCTTAGAAAGCATCACTACGAACAAAGCTAGTGGAGGTGATGGAATTCCAGTTGAGCTATTTCAAATACTACAAGATGATTCTGTGAAAGTGCTGCACTCAATACGCCAGCAAATCTGGAAAACTCAGCAGTGGCCACAGAACTGGAAAAGGTCAGTTTTCATTCCAATCCCAAAGAAGGGCAATGCCACAGAATGTTCAAACTACCGCACAATCGCACTCATTTCACACGCTAACAAAATAATGCTCAAAATTCTCCACGATAGGCTTCAAAAGTATATGAACCAAGGACTTCCAGATGTTGAAGGTTGGTTTTAGAAGAGGCAGAGGAACCAGAGATCAAATTGCCAACATCCATTGGCTTGTAGAAAAAGCAAGAAAACTCCAGAAAAACATCTACTGCTTCACTGACTACACTAAAGCCTTTGACTGTGTGGATCACAACAAACTGTGGAAAATTCTTCAAGAGATGGGAATACCAGACAACCTTACCTGCCTCCTGCAAAATCTGTATGCAGGTCAAGAAGCAACAGTTAGAACCGGACATGGAACAATAGACTGGGTCCAAACTGGGAAAGGAATATGTCAAGGCTGTATATTGTCACCCTGCTTATTTAACTTATATGCAGAGTACATCATGAGAAATGCTGGGCTGGATAAAGCACAAGCTGGAATCATGATTGCCGGGAGAAATATCAATAACCTCAGATATGCAGATGACACCAGCCTTATGGCAGAAAGCAAAGAGGAACTAAAGAGCCTCTTGATGGCAGTGAAAGAGGAGAGTGAAAAAGCCAGCTTAAAACTCAACATTCAAAAAATGAAGATCATGGCATCTGGTCTTATCACTTCATGGCAAATAGATGGGGAAAAAATGGAAGCAGTGACAGACTTTATTTTCTTGGGCTCCAAAATCACTGCAGATGGTGACTGCAGCCATGAAATTAAAGGATGCCTGCCCCTTGGAAGAAAAGCTATGTCAAACCTAGACAGCATACTAAAAACCAGAGACATTACTTTGCCAACAAAGGTCCATCTTGTCAAAGCTATGGTTTCTCCAGTAGGCACGTAGAGACGTGAGAGTTGGACTATAAAGAAAGCTGAGCACTGAAGAATTGATGCTTTTGAACTCTGGTGTTGGAAAAGACTCTTGAGAGTCCCTTGGACTGCAAGGAGATCAAACCAGTCCATCCTAGAGGAAATCATTCTTGAATATTCATTAGAAGGACTGATGCTGAAGCTCCAATACTTTTGCTACCTGATGCAAGAGCTAACTCATTAGAAAAGACCCTGATGCTGGGAAAGATTGAAGGCAGGAGGACAAGGGGATGACAGAGGATGAGATGGTTGGATGGCATCACCGACTCAATGGACATGAATTTGAGCAAGTTCTGGGAGATGGTGAAGGACAGGGAGGCCTGGCGTGCTGCAGTCTGTGGGGACACAAAGAGTCGGACGCAACTGAGAGACTGATCAACAACAACAAATATTTACCGAGAGCCTAATATGAAGGATGAACTGATGCAGTACTGGGAATTGAACGATAAACAAATTCAAAAAAAAAAATCCCCACCTCAAGGAGTTTGTGTTTTGATGGGTGGAAGGAAAAGATACACAAAGTACATTGAGTGTTAGGAGAAAATCTTCACCACCATAGATTACACAAAAAATTTCCTACACAGGACACAAAACATATTAACCATAAAAGAAAGCAATTTGATAAGCTGAGTTTCAATAAAATGAGAAGTTCTACTCTTTGTAAAATTTCCACTAGTAAAATCAAAAGATAATACATACAGTGGGAGAAAATATTAGCAATTCATAGATCTAAAAAGACTTGCGTCCAGACTATAATTATTAATATGTCAATATATTACAACTCAATAATAGGAAGACACACAATTTAAAAACAAGGAGAAAACATGAAGTAATAGTTCACAAAAGAAGGTTTACCAATGGCCAAAGAGAGCATGAAAAGATATTCAGTATCACTAGTCATCAGGAAATGGAAATTAAAATGAGAAGGCGATCCCTAGAACACCTGAAATGAAAGAGACTAAGGACACCCAGTGTCAGAAGTATGCAGATCAACTCTAACCCCACGGTCCTGGTGGAAATCCAAAACAGCGCCGACCCTTTTAACAACTGCTTGGCAGCTTCTCAAAAAGTTAAATATAGACTTGTGCAATGAACAAGCAATTCCACCCCTAGGTATTTTACCCAAAGAGAATGAAACATATGGCCACACATGAATATTCAGAGTAGCTTTATTCATAATCAATAAACCCTGAAAATCCCAAATGCCAATCAGCATGTAAATGAACAAACTATAGAATATCCATACAAGAAGATACCACTCAGCAATAAAAAAAGACTGATTAGCTAATTCATAATAACCAGTGACTAGTCACTACCATTGATATGTACTGTAACCTAGTGTGTGAAGTGGCTCAGTCGTGTCCGACTCTTTGCGACCCCATGGACTGTAGCCCACCAGGCTCCTCTGCCCATGAGATTTTCCAGGCAAGAGTACTGGAATGGGTTGCCATTTCCTTCTCCAGGGGATCTTCCTGGCCTGGGGATCGAAGTTGGGTCTCCCGCAATGCAGGCAGACGCTTTACCATCTGAGCCATCTGAGCCCCACTGTAACCTAGATGGAGCTCAAAAACATGATGCTGAATAAAAGAAGCCAGACAACTGAGTTCATACAGACCAACTCCATTTACATGACGTTCTGGAAAAGGCAACTTTGATAGTGACAGTCATCAGATCCTCAAGCTGTAACTGAAGGTAGCACGGGGACCTACGGGGCATTTTTGGTGATAGACATGCCCTCTCTCACCTCAGTGTTGGTTACACCAATGAATCCATTTGGCAAAAGTCATCTAACTGCACTTAAACAGGGTTACATTTTATTAATATCATATGTAAATCATATCCCAATAAAGTTGATTTTTTACAAGAGAAAATATATAGTACGTAAGATGACACTAAGTGCTAAGAAAAAAAATATAGTAAAGCAGAATGGGATGAGGGAGCACGGGGTCGGTTGCAGTTTTACACTGGGGTGGCAGAGGAAGGTCCCTTTGAGGATGTCACACTTATGAGTAAACAGCTGATAGAACAGCGCGCAAGTCATGCCAAAGTCTGGAGGAAGGCACCCCCGGCAGCCGGCACGGCCCGTGCAAAGGCTTTGCGGCAAGAGCAAGCCCAGCACGGTCCCTGCACCGCACGGAGGCCAGGACAGCACAGGACCACGAGCATCCACAGGAGGGGGTGAGTGAGAGAAGACGAGAGAAGAGGCAGGGAAGGGTGTTATCTGGGGCCTTTGGGTCTCTGTAAAAATGTTTAACTTTTTTTCTAGGTGAGATAGAAAGCAATTCAAAGGTTGTGGGGACAAGAGTGATCTGATTCAGGTTTTAACAGGATCCCTCCGGCTACCATATTGGAAATAGACTGAAGCGGGTAAGGACGGAGGCAAGGAGACCATCAAGGAAGCCGCTGCGGTACCTCGGGGGGAAAGGCGGGGCAGTTAGGGCCAGGGAGGTAGTGAGACTGGTCATGGAACGGGATCAGCCTCAGACATCAGAGACTGTCTTCTAAAGAGCCTTCCACGCCACAACAATTAGACCTGGGATGGGACGCGTTCTTTGAGACACCGTTGGTCTCATCAAAGGTAGAATGACCTAGAGACAGCCCACCTCTTCGCTGCCTCCACACTCCACAAAAAGTTTTAAAATATGAGCAGGGTATAGATCAATCAGGAACCAGAGGGAAGAGAAATTGGTGCCTCGGGCTCCCAAAGGCATAACCCCTTCACCTTTCTACTGCACTTGGCTTTATTATAAATTCTGGGCTCCCCAGGTGGCGTTAGTGGTGAAGAACCTGCCTACCAATGCAGGAGATGCAAGAGACGCAGGTTTGATTCCTGGGCTGGAAAGATCCCGTAGAGGAGGGCATGGCAGCCCACTCCAGTATTCTTGCCTGGAGAATCCCATGGACAGAGGACCCTGGCAGTCTACGGTTCATATGATGCTTCACAGATTTTACTTTAAAAAAAAAAACCGTGAAGGTTTGTGGCAAGCCTCATTGTGCAAGTCTAACGGTGCTGCTCTTTCAGTGGCGTTTGTTCATTCATGTCTCTGTGTCATGTTTTGGTCCTTTTCTTGTATTCCAAACATGTTTATTATTAGTATTATATTTGTTACAGGGATCTGTGATCTTTGATGTTATAATTCACTGATGGCTCGGATGATAGCGTTTTTAACAGAAAAGTATTTTTTATTTAAGGGATGCACATTGTTTTTTCAGACTAAGGCTACTGCATACTTAATAGACAATGGTATAGTCTAAACATGACTTTTATATGCACAGGGAAACCAAAACATTTGAGTAACGCACTTTTTTGTGAGATTTGCCTTATCATGGCAGTTTGGAACTGAATCCACAATACCTTCAAGGTCTGCTTGTGTAGCAACACCCAGAAAACAGGAACAAAGGAACCTACAGAGGCAGAGAAGCAGGACCAGAGAAGCAGGGAGTCAGAGGGGTGGAGATTCAGAGCAGGCCTGACCTGTAAACAGCAGGGCATAAAGTTCTCACACGGCCAGGGCAACACAGCAACGATGCTACCGGGTTATTGAACTTGGAAGGCAGCAGCTAAGTCAGAGCCCCTGCTCTGAGCATCTCCAGGGACCCCAAAGTGGTCACCGTTCCCACGAGCCCCTCAGCTACTCCCGGGGCAGAAGCAAATGCTCTCTGAAGGAAAGAGTCCCCAGTTCGGCCGTAACTTGAGATCAAAGATCGCCAAACACAAAGGAAGACAAGCAAGCTCACAGAGCCAGAGACGTGGCTTTCGGTGGAAAACATGTCTTTCCCCTCTGCTGTTTAGACAGACATCTGGGGCCTTACTGACTCTGGGGAGACAGTCTCTCCCGGGGCTAGCCGATTCCTGGAGATGATAAATTTGTCCTCCAGTGCGCCTTTCATATGAAAAAACAATTACCGGGCCAGAGTCCACACACCCCCCACCTCTTCTGATGACAAACTCCAGGCCAGCATCTCCAGCCCTCATCACCCCAGGATGGTACCAACCGGGGACAGGCCATCCATCCCAGAGCCTGTGGAAATTACTCAAACCAGCCAACCTGCTGCCTGCTTACTCTGCCCTGTGTGCTTTTTGCACAGAAACCGCAGCAGCAAGGCTCTTTCTTGTCTGCAGTTCGCCTTGCTCACGCTGCCTCCTGGCGCCTCCCTGGGCAGCCCCCACATGGCATTTCCCTGCCCCTTGGGAACTGTAACAAGTCACCTTCTCCACCTGCTGCAGTCATCTCCTGCTCTGTCAGCCCCACTACACCTAAATCATAATGAAACCCACACGTGAAACACCCTCCAAGAACTGAAGAGGTTGAAATTGTCAGATTCAGAATATACAAGAGCCAGGTACGGAAGTTTTAAAGAAATAAAACAATTATTTCCAAAGTTGAGTATATAACAACAACAACAAAAAAGGTTAGAAATGACCAAAAATATCTGAGGAGTAAAGCAACTGGAAATTCTAGAAGTCAAAATATAATTGCCGAAACATAAAACTAAGTAGGTGGGTTGAATGGTAAAGTAAGCAAAAATGAAAAGATAATTATATATCTGCAGAATTTACCCAGCTTTCCCAGAATAAAGCAAAGAATGGACGTATAAAACAGAGACTAAGAAAACAGAATGAGAAGATCTAACGTATTTATTCAAAGGAAGAATGAAGAAAATAGAGGAGAGGCAACATTTAAAGGATAATCACTGAAAAGGTGACATAACTAATTAAAAACATGAATTCACAACTTTAGGAAGCAAAACACTTTCCAAATAGGATCAGTAGGAAAAACATACCTAGACACAAAAATGGAACAAGAGGACAGAGGCAATGACGAGACCCCAAAAGCGACCAGAGAAAAAATACACATCCCCTTACAAAGGAACATTAGGGTCACAGCAGAATTCTCGATGACCACAAGGGGAGCCGTCAAACAATACAGAAGTCTCTTCAGAGCGGAAAGGAAAGGCAGCCGTCAGTCTAGAACTGCATACTCAGTAAAAAATTCCCTTCAGGAGCAAGAATGAAGCAAACATATTTACCAACAAAAAATGAAAGCATTTTGCAAATATTTGTAAAAACATAAAGAACTTGTATCCGAAATATAAAAAGAATTCTTAAAACTCAACAATAAGAAAACAACTCAATTAAGAAATTGGCAAAAGAGCTGAACAGATACCTCACCAAAGAAGACACACAGATGGTAAATAACATGTGAAAAGATGCTCAAGATCATACATCATTAGGAAATCGTGAATTAAAACAACGTGACACCACTTACATGGTATGTTGGAATGGCTGAAATCCAAAAGCCTGACAATACCAAATGCTAGCAAAGATGCAACGTGGTAGGAACTCACTCACTGCTGGTAAAAATGCAAAACAGTATGGCCACTTTGGAAGACAGTTTGGCACTTTTTTTTTGTTTTTTTGGTTTTTTTCCCACAAATGTAAACATAGTCTTATGTTTCACAAAGCTAAACATATGATTCAGCAATCATGCACCCAGTTACCCAGTTAACTTGAAAACATATGTTTACCCAAAAAGCTTGCTTGATAATGTTTACAACAGCTTTATTCATAACCACCAAAAAAAAAAGCAGAAACAATAGGTCCTTTGATGGATAAAGAAACTGTGGTACCTCCCTACCATAGAATGATATTCAGCAATGAAAAGAAATGAGCTATCAAGCTATAAAAAAAATGTTAGACTCTTAAATGCATATTGCTAAATGAAAGAAACCAGTATGAAAGAGATACATCTGTATGATTCTACATGTAATGTTCTCCAAATGGCAAAACTATGGAGACAGGAGAAAGAGAGTCTTCAGTGGTCTCAAGAGACGGAAGGCGGGATGAAAAGGTGAAACGTAAGGGCATTTTTCAGGGCAGTGAAATGTTCATGATACGGTAAATGTGGACACATGACCCTGCATTTGTCAAAAACCACAGAGGCTTACGAAGAGCAAACTCACTGGAAAAGACCCTGATGCTGGGAAAGATTGGGGGCAGGAGGAGAAGGGGACGACAGAGGATGAGGTAGTTGGATGGCATCACCAACTCGATGGACATGAGTTTGAGCGAACTCCAGGAGATGGTGAAGGACAGGGAAGCCTGGCGTGCTGCAGCTCATGGGATTGCAAAGAGTCAGACACAACTGAGTGAACAACATAAAACCTTACAATACAAAGAATGAAGCCTAATACGTGCACATTTTTAAAAATCATTTAAGTGGTTGCAGAACCTCAAGGTAGAATGCAGAGTGTGGCAAAACAGTTGAACTCTATTATGGATGCGTGAGTCTGCCTCATTGAGGCAGGGGAAAGGGCTCTTTCTGCCCTAAGTCACTTTGGAAACAAGCAGAATCTCTAAAACCAAAGGCTAAAGAAACTGTACCCAAGCGCTATACACTAGTTGATAACATCATTTCCCACAGGGTACAGGTTAAGCATTCTGGTATTAACGTGCATGTATTCAAAGTTTAGACAATTAACTAAATGGATGGCAGATAGTGGAAGTCAGATTTCTCTGCTGGAGTGGGTATTTACAGATGAGCAGGGAGAGGAGGTTAGAATGATCCACATGCTAGTGAACTACAATTGAGACAGTATGACTGCATATCTCACTTCACTTACACATACAAATATTTATTAGGTATGTGCATGTAGGCTTCCCAGGTGGTGCTAGTGGTAAAGAACCCACCTTCCAATGCAGGAGATGCAAGAGACATGGGTTCAATCCCTGAGTCAGGAAGATACCCAGGAGGAGGGCATGGCAACCCACTCCAGTAATCTTGCCTGGAGAATCCCATGGACTGAGGAGCCTGGCAGGCTATGGTCCATAGGGTGGCAGAGAGTCGGACACAACTGAGGCAGCTTAGCATGCATGTACACATATATGCTCATATTTCCTTGTTCTGTCAGAGGAGAAGCTCTAAAAGCAGATACACCAATAGCAATAAGCTCATCTAGCACGGAGATCTTGGTTCCGAATACCATGCTTCGATTAAAGAAACAAGAACTCCTTGGAGAAAGGGCTGGTTCTAGAAATGGGGCAGGAAACATGGAAGATGAATGAGCCTGAAGCATCTTAGTGTGCCGGAAAGTAAGTTAATGCTAAAAGAAAACAAAAGTCCACCACGGTGGGTACGCCAAAAGAAAGTAAGAGCCAATCAGAAAAAAAAAAAAACTCCCAATGGCCAAAGCTGGCACATTTGAGTAGCAAAATAAATTGAGCATTGGACTATAACTCCAAGTATAAAATAAATATCCTTGACTTCACACTAAATAAAGGAGTGAAGAAAACAAGTGTGGGAGAAGAGGCAAATCTCCTATGCAGGAGAACTCCAAATAATTGATGGACATACTCTGCCCTCAAGGAAATAGAACATAACTCATTTCTCTGTCAGTGTGGGCTGCACAGAGAGTTCGGTAGGGAAAGGAGAGGGGAAAAGGAGAGTAACTTTACAGGGAAACCTGACAAGCAGGACGTCAGCCAGGAGATTAAAATGTATGCATGAATAGTGTAAAGTCATGTTGACAGTGTGTATCCTTAGTTCAGTGTAATGAAAATGGCATTTTCACCTCTGGTTTTCTGCCCCCAAAACCCATAAACTCAATCTAATCATGAGAAAAACTGCAGATAAATCCCAATTGAAAGATGTTCTACAAAACACCTGAGCAGCACTCCTCAAGACTGCCAAGGTCACCAAAAACAGAGTCTGAGAAACCGTCACAGCCAAGAGGAACTTAAGGAGACATGAAGATGAAATGTAATGTGGTATTCTAGATGGGATCACGGAACAGAAGAAGAGCACTCGGTAAAAACTAAAGAAATCTGAATTAGTCAATAATGATTTATCAACACTGGTTCATTACTTGTAACAAAGGTGCCATATTCATGTAAGATGCTAATAGGGGAAACTGACTGTGGATTATGTGAGAACCACGTACTATTTCATTTTTATAATTGTTTTATAAATCTAAACTGTGATTAAAAGAAACAATAAACTTTATTTTAGGAACATCACAGGCAGAAAATACGACCCGTAATGAAAACGATCGATGGGAATGAGCCCAGAAATAACAGAGGTGACGGAATTTATAAACAAGTACATTACCTAATGTAACTATGCTCTGTGTGTTTAAGAAGATAAGCAAAAAGGTGAACATGAGGACAGAAGACATAAAAATACCAAATTGGAACTTCTTGAAAGATACGATCTGAAATGAAAAATTGAATGGAGTCAAAAGCAGATTATACATGGCAGAAAATACACCAATAAACTAGAAGACACAGCAGTACAAAATTGGTGAAATGAACCACAGTGAGAGAAAAGATGGGAACACAATCAATCACTGACTCAAAAGAACGTCAAGCAGTTCAACATACATGTAACTGTAGCTCAAAGGAGGAGAAAAAGGAGACAGAAAATTAGAGGAATAATAGCAATACATCTGAGAACTACTCAGAGATCTGAGGGTCATTACTGGTTCTAATGTTTAATCTTGCTTGTGTATCTTCATGGCCATATCATGCTGTGCAGTAGCCGCACATTGATTTCAACTGACATATTCAACATAATGTTCTAAAACAAAACATATTCTCTAATCTTTTATTTCTCCTTTTCCCAAGTGAGATAATCATAAAAATTTTGTGTAGGAAACCCCTTATTACTCTTATCTCACTATTGGTAATGCTTATTATTATTAAATCCAGAGAAATGCAATAAAAATGTGCATACAGAGGAAGAATATCATTACCATAGCAGCTGGTAAAAAAAAAAAAAGGATATATGGAAACATTTCCTAGATTTCAGAAAGTAAGCTGGAAATACACTGTAAAGGGCTAAAAACTGACCATCATATGCCACTTAATTTTGCTTATGGGTTTTACATTTTCCATTTTTGTTACAGAAAACTGAACTCAGGACTCTTTCACTTACATCTTCAATTCTTTCCCTGATATGAGTTGAATTTATACTCAAAAAATGTATGTAGAAGTCCTCAGTCCCCAGAACCTGGAAATGTGATCTTCTTTGCACGTAGGATAACTGCATATGTAATTAGTTAGGATGAGGTCTTAATGAAGTAGAGGGGGGCAAAAGTCCAACATGACTACTGTCCTAATAAGAAGAAAAGAGACCTAGACAGACACAAGGACAATGCTATGTCTGTCCTCTGTCCAACAGAGGCAGAGATCGAAGTGATGTGTCTCCAAGTCAAGGAATAGCAAGGATTGCCAGGAGAACATCAGAAACCGGACAAGGAAGAATCCTCCCCTACAGGCTTCAGGAGGAGCCCAGCCTTAAGAAGTGTGAGACAAAAAACTGATGTTGTTTTAAGCGAAAAAAAAAAAAAATAGCCAAAATTTCCCAAATTTGATGAGAAGTATAAACCCACAGACCTAGAACTTCAAGAACCTCAAGCAGAATAAACTTAAGAAAATCATGCCAAATACTGATAGCACTGGTTTTAATCTAATTGTTGAAATTCAGCAAATAATCTTAAGAGCAGCCATAGGCTGCAAAAAAATTAATCACAGAAGAACAAAGATAAGACTGACAGTCGGCCTCTCCTCAGAAACATGCAAGCCTATCTCAGTGCAGTGAAGTCGCTCAGTCGTGTCCGACGCTTTGCGACCCCATGGACTGTAGTCTGCCAGGCTCCTCCATCCATGGGATTTTCCAGGCAAGAATACTGGAGTGGGTTGCCATTGCCTTCTCCAGGGGATCTTATCAACCCAGGGATCAAACTCAGGTCTCCTGCATTGCAGGCAGACGCTTGACCTTCTGAGCCACCAGGGAATCTATCACAGTGCAGAGATGTCTTCCAAGTTCTGAGTGCTGGATTTCTTTACCCAGGGATGCTTTCTGTAAGCAATAAAAGCAAAATAAAGGCTTGTTTTAGATTCAAGAAAAAAAAAGCCAAGAGAATTCATCACCAGCAATGCTGAATTATAAAAAATGTTAAAGAAAGTTTCTCAGGCAGAAGAGAAATCATACAAGATGAAAATCTGCATTTACACAAAGGAATAATGGACACGAAAACGGCAAATGTATGGGGAAGTATAAAATACATCATCTTCCTAGAGTAAAAATTATAGAAATGCATTGGGAGGTTAATGGGATATATAGAAGAAAACTACAGTAAGACCAAGGATGTTGAGGACAGAAATAGGCTATTGTAAGATTCTTATGCATAACATAAAATTGTACGGCACTATTTAGAGAAAGATCGTAACAGGTTCTACAGCACCCGGGACCCACCGTTACAAGTTGGTAATGAGTTCACATTTCTCCTTCTGAATCGTTTACTAAAATTATCTTCCCTTTGGTTTGTCAGAGACTTTCTTAAGGGGCCTGAGTGAGTCCCTTCTGGGTCACTGAAATCACTAAATGAATATACCCACAGATTATCACACAAATATTTAACTGTTAGAAGTTAATTACTCAACTCTGACTTGAAATTTATTTAAAATTCCTAGCCATAACTTTTGAATTACTACTTCAGTTATATTACATCCCATCACAAACGTATACAATAAATATATTACATTTCATGTAACTCTGCTATTTTCTCTGCAAACCCTACAAGAGCTTGTGGTCAAAAGTGAAAAATTCCAACTTGATCTGAAGTGGGAAAGCAGTAAAAATAAAAATTATTCATGCTCATACATAACAATAAATCTGACTGCTCCCTTCCATTTTCTATGCTAGTATAACTTGCATTATATATGGAGGCTTGATATTAGAACATGGAAGCAAGGGATATCTCCAATAAATCACATTTTCTCTACAATCTTCAAGAAAGCCTATATTATTTTTTTTTTTTTTGCTTTTCTTACAGTGGAATCCTCAATAAATATCACTTTGAATCCCCCTTAAGATATATTCAATCCCCATCTTGGCTGTGGTTCCTTTCCAGGGAAGGAGTACTGGTTTAACTACAGAACAGACTTGTGGTTGCCAAGGCAGAGTGTGGGTGGGGTGGGATGGATTGGGAGTTTGGGATTAGCACATGCAAAGCATGATAAATAGACTGGATAAACAATCAAGGTCCTACTGTATACCACAGGGAACTATATTCAATGTCTTGTGATCAACCATAATGAAAATTATAAAAAAAAAAAAGCACACATACTGTATAACTGAATCACTTTGCTGTACAGCAGAAACTAACACGACACTGCAAATCAACTATATTTCAATTTTAAACAAAGTACTGGTTTCAGCTATCATGCATTCTCCATAAAATGTTTACATTCTTGGTAAGAATACATACTTTGTAGCCACACTGTTATACAGCCAAGTTATTCAATATTTATATCAATCTCCATTTTCCTCCTGATTCTAAGTTTAAAATGAATAAATGGGACTTTCCTGCTTGTCCAGTGGTTAAGACTTCGCCTTCCAGTGCAGGGGGTGTGGGTTTAATCCGTGGTCAGGAAGCTAAGATCCCACATGCCTCATGGCCAAAAAAAACAAAACAAAACAAAAAATAGAAGCAGTGTTGTAACAAATTCAATAACAACTTTAAAATAAAGTTATAAAATAATCCATTATTTTAAAATGTGAATAAATGAGAATTTGGCTTTAGATGGCATCCTGCCATATCTGGGATGAGCGATCATAGTTCATTCAAATAGAAAACTTCCAAACCCTAACATTCTTCGAATTTTCCCTGAGTATGATATATTTCCCCGGCTCCACCTTTGCCTCCTTGACATTCCACTTCTGCAGAAAGAGTATTTTTTCTTACTTAGAACAAACGTGATTTTGTTTGGGAGCTAAATAAACACTTGATATGAAGCATGTAACTGGGTTTTTATTAAAATGTCATTAAAAATAAGATAGGTGTGTCAAATACAAGTATTACAAGTGTTTCACAGAAATTCTTCAGCAAGCAAAGCAACTGACAAAAAAATTCCAGTCACTTTGGCAAAGCTATCATTTTAGGCAATTGTTCTTTTTAAACTATAGTTCATTCTGAGTTATATAAAGGTGCTATTATTGTTCCTCTCCATGTCTTTTTAAAGTAAAAATCCATTTTGCCCAGAACAAGGGGGAAAAAAAAGAATACATTAATTATTAAAATTCTTCTGGAATATCAAATTTATATCAATTTCATTAAAAAATTTTTTATTCCATTAGGATAACTTTACGCTTTTCACCACAGAAACAAAACCGTTGTGGTAATGCTAGCATTTATATAAGCATTCACACTGGGCCAGATGCTATGCTAAGTGCTTTGAAGCCATCGTCTTATCTCAGGCTCGCGGGCACCTGGAGAAGGCCGACCCCTCACCCACACTTCAGGCTGGGACTCAGAGCCTTCCCTAGTCTAGGCCACTCCAGGCACCGCCAAGCTCTGCTGGGTCTGGGGCCGCAGCTCCCCGTGAAACGGAAAAAAGACAGGTTAGCAACCAAAAGGCATGCAGGCCCAGCTGGCTCCCTGGGACCTGGACCTCAAAGAACTTTCACAGGCCTCACATTTTCTAGAGCCCAGGACCCAGGTCGTTGCTGTCATTTTTTCCCCTACAATGGAAATCATCCTGCAGATAAATTCACCTTTAAAGATTCCAAGACACAAGACATAGAATCAGAACTGATGGAGTGGATAAGAAGGCAGTTGGTGAGGAGGCAGGCGGCGTTGGAAGATACCCTTCATCCCACTCAGAGGTCACCCTGACTCCCACTCAGAGGTCGCCCTGACTCCCACTCAGAGGTCGCCCTGACGCAGCTCCTCTCTACCTCAGGGGTGTAGAGAGAAGCTTCAAGATCACCAGGCAGCCCCCAGGCCAGGCCAGGGCTGCGACCTCTCTCAGAGACCCCAGCTCAGCCAGAGAGGCGGATGTAAACCAGGAGGGCCCCGGCAGAGGCCTGGCCCAGCAGCCCTCCCGGAACAGGGAGCCCTGGCCGCCACGGGCCAGGGGTTTTCCAAGCGTGGTTCCTGGCTCGTCACCAGACCGAGTCATTAGAGGGGCTCCCCCTGTTACAGACAGAGGAGCGGCTCTGCTCCCCAGGTCCCACGACTGGGCTATCGCATTCTGTCCACATTTAAGCAGACGGGGGCTAAATCCTGCCAGAAGCAGAGGCCATGTGACAGAAAGCACTTCCCAGCACAGAGGGGAACACGCAGGCATCTGGACACGGTGTGGGTCTACACGAGGCCATCTGGGCATGGTGTGGGTCTACACGAGGCCATCTGGACACGGTGTGGGTCTACACGAGGCATCTGGGCACGGTGTGGGTCTACACGAGGCATCTGGGCATGGTGTGGGTCTACACGAGGCCATCTGGGCATGGTGTGGGTCTACATGGGCAACTGGACACAGTGTGGGTCTACACGAGGCCATCTGGGCACGGTGTGGGTCTACACGAGGCATCTGGGCACGGTGTGGGTCTACACGAAGCCATCTGGGCATGGTGTGGGTCTACACAGGCAACTGGACACGGTGTGGGTCTGCACGAGGCAACTGGACACAGTGTGGGTCCAGTGGACGAATACTGCCCAGCTGTTGCTGCTGCTAAGTCGCTTCAGTTGTGTCCGACTCTGTGCAACCCCATAAACGGCCCACTAGGTTCCCCTGTCCCTGGGATTCTCCAGGCAAGAACACTGGAGTGGGTTGCCATTTCCTTCTCCACTGCATGAAAGTGAAAAGTGAAAGTGAAGTCGCTCAGTCATGTCCGACTCCTCACGACCCCATGGACTGCAGCCTACCAGGCTCCTCCGTCCATGGGATTTTCCAGGCAAGAGTACTGGAGTGGGTTACCATTGCCTTTTCCACTATTAGCACTAGTCTCTAGAAAATTCTTTCAAACAAATATTTAAAGTGTCAAGCAGAGGATTTGGATCTCATTAATATCTAGCTAAAACACACTTTTTCACCTGTCAGAAACATACACAATGAGCAGTGTATGCCATCATAAACACACCACACTTTCTTTTTTGCAGCAAATCACAGGAAATAAAATTTGCCATAAGTCTTGGTTTGCAGGACACAAAGCATTATGGCAAAGAGCAAGTATAACTAAAGATAGGGCAGTGTGATTTATGCATTCTTTATGCACACCTTAACTTATCTGATGTATCTGCCCTCACAAATTCTGACAGTTCCAGATAAAACAGCATGCGAAATCACCACCAATACAGCAGAGTAGCCTAAAGAAACAAATGTTCCAGTGAAAAACTCTTGACACATACCCCATCAATAATTCAATATTTGTAGTATAAGAATAATTTGATTATACAATTATGGGGTTCAATTGAACACAGTGGCAAATTTTAAGGGCATTTGAATTACTCTCTTGTCTGTCTTAATTTCAGATAAATTTTCCACTGTTTTCTACAATTACGGATCATTCCCAAATTCAAATGCAATGGAAAGTAAGGATTCTAGCAGAATTTAAAGGAGGAAATTGGCAGGGGTGGAGAATGAAGATTGGCAGAACCTTTGAAAAGTTAAAAACTCACCCATATAATAGTAAAATTTTAAAACCTAAAGGCTAAAATGGTATGCAGAATTATTTCGAAAAGAATCATCATAGCTAAGAAAGTACTGGTCACAAAAATGACAACAGAAGCGGTAAGATTATGAGAAACGGAGGATTCCTAAACATGAAACAGAATTTCTAAACAGAAAACTATTTTTGCTGTCTGCACAGCCTCATTTTAATTAATTTGTTGACTTCCATAAGTACCCTGAACTTTCATCCTGGACTGTCACACACTGGGAATGTAAGTTTGTTTCCTCCAAAGTCACGATCCCAATTTACAGAGAATCAAATGCAACATATAAAGAATTTATTAAAACTCTTCTTCAACAGATACTGTAAAACAAACGCACAGATGAACAGCTTGTTACCAGATTTTCTTTGGTCTATTTCTCAACCGATGAATGTATATATTGGGTTTTCTGATGAATGTATATATCAAGGGGTTTTGTTGATATTGTTGAGTATTTTTACAAGATACACACTACTTACACAGATATGGTTTTAGATGGAATTAAATGTAATGAGAACTCTCAAAAATCAGAGGTCACAGATCATGAGGTAACTGTTTTACTTGAATTACACATAAATTGAATTAAAGTGTGCTTTACCATCACTTTGAAGAACAGACAAGAAGGAACATTCAGCATTATTGTGAAGTACTACAAAGAGTAGTTGAAGGTATTAAATGGTTAAATCAAGAAGGTTTACCCGTCAGATAGCACAGTGAAAACTGATGCTTTCAAACAACAGAAATTTCAGAGAATCAGACTAACTGCTATCACAGAAAATTGATCTCCTAATTTTGTATTCTCAATGACCTATATCGGAGAAAGCAATGGCACCCCACTCCAGTACTCTTGCCTGGAAAATCCCATGGATGGAGGAGCCTGGTAGGCTACAGTCCATGGGGTGGCTAGGAGTTGGACACAACTGAGCGACTTCACTTTCACTTTTCCCTTTCATGCACTGGAGAAGGAAATGGCAATCCACTCCAGTGTTCTTGCCTGGAGAATCCCAGGGACGGCGGAGACTGGTGGGCTGCCGACTATGGGGCCGCACAGAGTCGGACACGACTGAAGCGACTTAGCAGTTAGCAGACTAACCGCTGGGTTTGATCAAGTTTTACATGCGTGCTTGGCAAACTGTCAAAATGAACGGACTGATGTGACTTATTTATCCAAAACAGCTCATAAAGAATTGATCAGAATAGGGGAAAATTTGAACTAAATGAAGTGAGAAATCAAATAAACAAACCAGACATCAAATAATACTCGACTGCTTCAGATTCTACGATAGTGAACTGCTTTGGGTATGTCACTGTGTGCGCAGCCCGAAGACAGGAAACCAATTTGCTGTGCAGAAAGCCCGTTCTTAAGTGTTTGGTGAACCTGATCTAAAATTAAGGCACATACAAGAGTCATTCAAATGCAGCTTTAGCTTTTCGACAGGATGAATGCAGTCCTGGACTACTGGAACTCACGTTTCACACCTGCAACTCAGCAACGACAATATGACCACTAGGAGAGGTGTTAGCGTCAAGCCCTCTGAAAATCAAGGTATTTAAAATATATTTTAGATGCTGCTCATCCCCAAATCACATCAGGAAATCTGCCTCCCCATATCGGAAGCGATGACTACTTCAGGGTCTTATAACAGTTATGCTCTTTTCTTGGGTTTTTCTCTTATACTAGATGGAGTATTTTAAACATTCATGCCATATTGGATTTTTCTTTTAAAGAGTCTAAAGGGTAGTTTGAAAAAGTTGGCTTAAAACTCAACATTCAGAAAACTAAGATCATGGCATCTGGTCCCATCACTTCATGGCAAATAGATGGGGAAACAGTGGAAACAGTGGCTGACTTTATTTTGGGGGGCTCCAAAATCACTGCAGATGATGACTGCAGCCATGAAATTAAAAGACACTTACTCCTTGGAAGGAAAGTTATGACCAACCTAGACAGCATATTAGAAAGCAGAGACATTACTTTGACAACAAAGGTCCGTCTAGTCAAGGCTATGGTTTTTCCAGAAGTCATGTATGGATGTGAGAGTTGGACTATCAAGAAAGCTGAGCGCCGAAGAATTGATGCTTTTGAACTGTGGTGTTGGAGAAGACTCTTGAGAGTCCCTTGGACTGCAAGGAGATCCAACCACTCCATCCTATAGGAAATCAGTCCTGGGTGTTCATTGGAAGAACTGATCTTGAAGCTGAAACTCCAATACTTTGGCCACCTGATGTGAAGGGCTGACTCATTGGAAAAGACCCTGATACTGGGAAAGATTGAGGGCAGGAGGAGAAGGGGACGACAGATATGGTTGGTTGGCATCACCGACTCGACGGACATGAGTTTGGGTAAACTCCAGGAGTTGGTGATGGACAGGGAGGCCTGGCGTGCTGCACATGGTGTCGCAAGGAGTCGGACACGACTGAGCGACTGAACTGAACTGAAAAGGGTAGTTAGATCGCTTGCCCATTCTAAATTAATGGAATCTTGTAGCACGACAACACTGTAAAGTACAATGACATTTTAACAGCTCTAAAACATTTTCTATGAGTGAGAAGGAAAATTTGAACGTAAACTAGGCACAAAAATGTTTATTCAAAAGTCAGTGATAAAAAGGGAAAAATATAGTTAATGATAGTGGCACAAAGAGCCACATATCATGGAGTTCTGTTTATACGAAGAGTTCAGACTAGGTAAATCCATAGACAGAAAGTGAATGAACGGGTGCAGGGAGCAGGGAGGACCGGGGAAACGGGAATGAGTGCTAACGGGTATGGGATCTCCTCTGGGGTCATGAAATGAATTTAGATCATGGTGATAGTTATACATCTTTGTGAATACACTAAAAAACCCACTGGATTGTACACTTGTAAAAGGTGTGTATATTATATTCAAAAAATTTTTTTAATATTTTAAAAACTAACAAAGGTTGACTGCCATTTTAATTGCAATTTTGAGACACTATTTTAGCTGAGGGCAGTAAAAATATCTTAAATTTCATATTTGCACATATGAAGGGTTTCAATTTATTTGTTAAGCACAGAAGGAAATGCAGAAAACTGTTGAAATGTGAAATGAAGGTGATTAAAAATGAACAATAAGGTAAAAATCATTCTGACATCTAGAAGTAAGTTGTCAGAGAAAATTTTTCAGTTCTCAATAAAAGCAGTAATTAAAGGGAAGGGATAAGATTTCAAGGACAATGAACAGGCCCCTGGAATCTTTTGTTTTGTTTGTTTTGATAATCCCGTTAAGAGATAAGTGAATCAGATAAAATGGGGAAAGTAGTGAAAATTTTTGCTGAATTTTCCTTAAAAAGGCAAATTAAAGATAAAATATAACTCATAATTGCCACTATTATGAAGATAGGTTATGTCTGACCTCTTTGTGACCCCATGAACTGCAGCACACCAGGCTTCCCTGTCCTTCACTATCTCCCAGAGTTTGCTCAAACTCATGTCCATTGAGTCAGTGGTGCTATTTGACCATCTCATCCTCTGCTGCCCCCTTCTCCTCTTGCCCTCAATCTTTACAATTTAAAAACTGTTTAAGAACAAGTATTCTCAATTTACTGAATATGTGTGATAACCCTGGCCCAAGGAAATGTGAAATGGTCATACAGGAAAAAAAAAAAAAGCAAAACCTGATAGAAGTTTCAGCAAATTTGTCAGTAAAATCCTAAAAATGTACGTGGAATTACCAATAAAAAGATGCAAAGCTGAAACTCTTCTAAAATATTAAAAAAAAAAAAAATCCAAGACTGAATTATCCTTTTTCTTTGGATACCTACGTAGTATGCCATTATATGAATGCACTATATTTAGCCTATTCCCTTTTATAGGGCTTTGAGAATGTTTCCAACCTTTTCCTACTATAAACAATGTGTATACTTACCTTTTCATTCATGTAGGCAAGTGTCTAGAGGATAAAATCAGAGAACATACATGTTTAAACTGGATTAATATGACTTCCTTCTCTGTACATGCGTGCTAAGTCACTTTGGTCGTGTCCAACTCTTTGTGACCCCATGGACTGTAGCCCACCATGCTCCTCTTTGCTTGGGATTTCCTAGGCAAGAATACTGGAGTGGGTTGCCATGCCTTCCTCCAGGGGATCTTCCCGACCGCAGGGATCGAGCTTGCATCCCCTGCCCTGGCAGGTGAGCTCTTTACCACTAGCGCCACCTAGGAAGCACCCACACCCACACACCCACACACCAGCACAATTCTATACCTACTTCCATACCCTCAGGAATACAGCATGCTGTCAAATTTTCAGATCACTCTTAAACGGTATCTCCTTGACGTTGTTTCCATATGCTTTTTAAAAGAGCTGTTTTGGGTTCCCTGCAGAATTGAGCAGCACAGAGAACCGCCATGTACCCTCTGCTTTGTCAGACTGGCCGCAAACACAGACTTTCTACAGGACTGATTTGTTCCCTTGCTCTATGGTCTGTCTATAAAAAAGGTTATCGCCCATCCCAAAATTAGAAATGCATTTTCCTATATATCCTTCCAAACATTTTAAATTTTACCTTTCATATTTAATTATTGGTTCATTTGGTACTGATTTTATATATAAAGGGAGATAGCAATCCAATTTCATAGGTTTCCCTCATATTGATAGCTGTCCCAGCACAATTTTGATTAGAAATAACTTTACAATTCTCAGTCTACCTACTTGTGAAATTTATTATTGAGTCTTTTGTACTATTTTTCAGTGAAGGTGCATAAATTTCTTCATTACAGGACTCACATCTAGCAAAATGGGTATTCTTACATTCCTTTAATTTGGCATAATGATATTTTTAAATGTGCTAACAATTTTTAACCAGTATCATAGAAATGTACCAATTGATGTTTGTCTGTTGATCTGCTGGTCACCTTGTGAGACTGTGGGATAATCATTTGCCTTTCATTTTTATTGTATATGATATAAACTACCATTTTGGTAGATACTCATAACATCGGCAAAAAATAAAAGAACTATTTGATGGTTTCATCCTTTCCAGTCTTTAGCCTTTGTTCTCCTTATCCAGAAATGCTCACACATTATATTTGTTTGATCCTGATTTTAAAGGGAACACAATATTTAAAAAATAAAAAAATCTGTGCAAACCATTTATCGAGTTAAGAACATTCCTACTCCCAATTCCTTATTTGCTAAGCATTTTCAGCCATATTTGAGGATTGACTTTCAAATGATTTTTCTGCTTTTATTAAAATGATCAAATGATATTTTCTCTTGTGTTAATGTAGCTTTCATCGGCTTGCCGACATTGCCACCTACTGCCTAAGCTAGATTCCCTGGGGACCAGGTTCCTCCCAGGCCTTACCCAGCACTGTCAGATGCTGCTGGCCCTGACACTGGCTGACCTGCATGCCTGACCTGGCTCACTGTTCGCCTGTTTAGCACGTAACCTGCCCCAGCTCTAGGAGAGCCCAGCATCCTTAGGAGTGTCCAGTCATCAAACACTATCTGATTTTACTTCCTGTCTCCTCCCTCCAGACCAGGTTGCCAGCTGTCACCTTGGGCCTGAGTTCTAACTTACTGTGAGAAAGGACCAAAGAGGGTCATGCTGATCTAAAAGCACGTGTTAAATGAGAGCCATGCTGGGTTCTGGGTGAGAGGCTGAGAAGCCAAGCTCCAGGCTCTATTTCAGGTAAGCTGACTGCTACAAGAACTGGCAGGTCATTTTTTCTTTTATTTCACTACCACGTATAAGACCCCATTCCAAGGTTAAGCTTGCCACAAACTCTACCTCCAAAAGTTGAATTCTTACTACATCTCTTAACTCTCTGACATCCAGTACCTACACAGGTATTTAACAAACATTTCAAATAGCTTCGCAGGCTACAGTCCATGGGGTTGCAGAGAATCGGACATGACATAGTGACTGAGCAGCAACAACAATATCTGCAAGAAGGCGCTGTGCCGGACAACATCACCGGCTGTGGCCTTTTGCTTTTTCCCCTGGGCTCTGCACAGAATCATTCTGTCTGTCTTCTTCTCATGCCGCTCCCATAGCTCTAACTTATTGTCTCCAGCCAAATAAGATCCCATCCCTGGCACCTTCGCTTAGCTTTGTGGTGACCATTTTAGCCTCATGCCCTGGCACCAGTAACCTCCGATTTCCTATGCTAATTGAACTTCCCTTTCTGTCCACCTCAACTCGCCTCCAGCTGGCTCTTTGCGGTCATGAACAGGTCATCATGCTTCCACTGTCCAACACCTGAACTCTTACGATCTCTCCCAAACTAACTGAACTTCTCTCGCACGTCCACAGTCCCAGGTCTTGTTGCTCCTCACTTCCTTTCTACAGGCAGATGGCCAAGCAACTTGAGAACATTATAAAACCTGCTCTAGTTTAGCACTGAAAGGCACTGTGGCCTCATGCATTCACTTTGGATGGAGATTTTCCCCACGCACCCTCTCCCCTTCTATCCCCACCCTCCTGCCCTGGCTGTGTGTCTGGCCTTTAGCTTCTGCCATCCTCTGACATCCACCCTCCAAGCATCACTCTTTCTGAAACTGAGGCTCCACCCGCTCAACACAGAGCTCGGTTTTTGCACACCCGTTCCTCAATTCAAAATGCAAGTACACTTATACCACCCTTTACCTCCCCAACTGCCAGAGCAGAAGACCAGACAACAAGGGGGTATTTAATCTTATAACCAAAGAAACTACAGATTTGTTGACATTCAATCATGCGCATCCTTAACAGGCAGCCATGGCAGACTGGCAGACCTAGGCTCCCTTCCACCTTTCTCACAATCCTGCCTCGTGCACTCTTGCTGTCTCAGCCTATGGTAACTTTCTAGGGAGCAACTTCATCTTGGCCAGATAGAGGCTTCAGTCAAAAGGACGCAATGACAGACGCCCCCGCCTCCCTGCCCATTCCCTGGGCCAGAAAAAGGCACTACTTGACTAAACGAGGCAGTGTTATCAAGTATGCCTCCCTCGGGCTACCTCAAATTTCCGCCCTGTTCCATAGACACACCAAGTGTCTACCGTCTGCAAAACTGTTGACTTCAGTGTTCTTAAGTTAACTTGAAATTTTATGCCGTAAGCAAATGAAA
The DNA here is from genome assembly GCF_054371585.1 of Giraffa tippelskirchi. Taxonomy (NCBI): domain Eukaryota; kingdom Metazoa; phylum Chordata; class Mammalia; order Artiodactyla; family Giraffidae; genus Giraffa; species Giraffa tippelskirchi. The sequence goes on from NC_137276.1 coordinate 6,599,317, forward strand.
AACCTGGCATCTTTTTAAATCAACTTCAGAAAGCAGCTATAAAAATAAATATAAAATGAACAACATGCTAAAATGTTAATGCCTAAAGTCACATTGTGTACCATATTTTAGGAACTACTGATTTAATGGAAGCAGTTGGCACACAGGTTTCCCTGGTCCCTGAAAAATTCCATCACTAAAATGTAATTAGTCTTAAAAAGCTTACTGAACCTAAACCACAACAGTACAGAATACACGTGGTTTGATGCCATTTGATATTAAAGCCAAACAGGCAAAACTGAACAATGTATGTTTAGGGATATATTTGTACATGGTGAACTATAAAGAAAATCTAGAAAATGAAATGCAAAATTTCTTTCGGTTATGAGAATCTTCTTACTACTGCATTATAGTTTCTGTACTAAAGTGAATCTTAACAGTTTAATCCTAAACTTAGATGTAAGCACAATTTTAATACTTTTTCCTTCTACAACCCATCACATTGAGATTAGCAGTTTACTTAACTAATTCCTACATTCAGTTGTAAGCACTTTAAGACCAGAGACTGTTTTATTAGGCTTCTTATTCCCAGAACAAAACAAAATTAACCAATGAATGAGGTTAGAGACCTGAAAAGAGTCTATATATATATATATATATATATAGTGCTTAATTTATAATAAAATGTACACTGAAGAATGGTGAATAAAAAATGGTCATTTTAATAAATGATGCTATATCAATAGCACAGCCATATTTTTTAAAAATATACACCATAAATAAAAATCAATACCAGACAGATGACAAATAAAAATGTGAAAAGGCTTCTAAAAGATAACAGAATACTGTCAAGAACTGTGATTAAACAAAAAAAAAATTCTATGAAAAACATCAAAAGCATTATCCATAAAGGAAAATATTGATTGATTATATTGTTTCTACTCATCAAAAGAAATCATGAAGAGAATAGAAAAGCAAGCTACTAAGTGGGAGAAAATATAACCAGGGTACTTTGGTCTAGAATACAGTTAAGAATTCCTACAAATCAATAATAAAAGTGACAAGCAACTCAACAGAAAGTCAGCCGAGAGACTCAAGCAGCCTCTCCCCCAAAGAGAATATTCAAGTGGCCAAAACTAACACACATGAAAAGATGCTCAATCTCTTTAGGCATCAAGGAAAATCAAATTACAAACACAGTGAGATACTACACACCCCTCAGAATGACTAAATCAAAATCTAAAAAAATTTAAAGCTGACACAATAGTAAGTATTGGGAAGAATGGGGAAAAAAAAAAAACCGGGACATTCAAACACAGGCAGTGAGAGTATAAACTGGCATGGCCAGGATGGAGAATTTTTAGCAGTTATCTCCTAAAGCTGAACACACACATACTTTATAAAACGCCACTGCCACTCTTGGTACATATCCAGTAGACATGTACACATGTGCACCAGAAGATGCACCTTTCCTATAAAAGACCCAACTGAAAACCACCAGCAGCAGGAGAGATGAAGACCTTGTGGAATGTTGTTGTTGTTCAATTGCTAAGTTGCATCCAACTCTTTGCGACCTCATGAACCACAGGCACACAAGGCTTCCCTGTCCTTCACTATCTCCCAGAGTTTGTTCAAACTCATGTCTATTGAGTCAGTGATGCCATCCCACCATCTCATTCTCTGTCACCCTCTTCTCCCCCTGCCCTCAGTCTTTCCCAGCATCACGGTCTTTTCCAGTGAGTCCGCTCTTCCCATCAGGTGGCCAAAGAATTGGGGCTTCAGCTTCAATCCTTCCAATGAATGAATATTCAGGGTTGATTTCCATTAGATTTGACTGGTTTGATATCCTTGCTGTCTAACTGACTCTCAAGAGTCTTCTCCAGCACCACTGTTCAAAAGCAACAATTGTTTGGTGCTCAGCCTTCTTTATAGTCCAACTCTCTCATCCGTACCTGACTATGAAGAAGCACATACAACAATGAACGTGAACTCACTACCCAAGGGCATCACCGCAGATGTGTCTCAGAAGACCAACACTGAGGAAAAGAAGCCAGACACAGGGAAAATAAGTTTCTATTTACAAAATGAAGAGTGGACAAAACTATAATGTAAAAAGTCAGAGAGGGAGATCTCTTTGGGGAGAAGGTAAGAGTAGCTACTGGTTGGGAAACCAAGAGAGAAGCTTCTGGGAGTGCTGGTACTATTCCAAGCCTCATATGCCAAATATGTAGAAATCCACTGAGTTGTACATGTGTAATCTTACCTGTATATTTCTTATACCTGTGTGTACTTATCCATAGATGCCTTATACATCTATGAAATTGTTTCCTTGACAAAATTACAGAGATGAAGAGACTAGAGGTTTCCATGGGTGAGGGGGAGAGAGCAGTGTCTGTGGCTAAAAAAAACAGCCCAAGGGACCCTTCTGCTGGACTGTTCTGTGTGTGGACAAGAGTAGTGGTCACTGACGTCATAAACATACATAGAACTAAATACTCCCAGATGAGTACATGTAAAGCTGCTTAAATCTGTGTAAGATCAGAAGACTGCATTAACATCAACTTCCCGGTTGTGACACATCACTTTGCTGACAAAGGTCCATATAGTCAAAACTATGGTTTTTTCTAGTAGTCATGTACGGGTGTGAGAGTAAGACTATAAAGAAGGCTGGGTACTGAAGAACAGATGCTTTTGAACTGTGGTGCTGCAGAAGGCTCTTAAGAGTCCCCTGGACAGCAAGGAGATCAAACCAGTCAAACCTAAAGGAAATTAATCCAGAATAGTCATTGGAAGGACTGATACTGAAGCTCCAATACTTTGGCCACCTCATATGAAGAGCCCACTTATTGGGAAAGACCCTGATGCTGGGAAAGATTGAAGGCAGGAAGAGAAGGGGAAGGCAGAGGGTGAGATGGTTGGATGGCATCACTGACTCAATGGAAATAAGTTTGAATAAGCTCTGGGAGAGAGTGAAGGACAGGGAAGCCTAGAATACTGCGGTCCATGGGGTCTCAAAGAGTCAGACACAACTTAGCAACTGAACAGCCAACCAACATTGAGAGAAACTGGGTGAGGGGTACAAGGGGTCTCCACTTCTTACAATCACAGGTAATTCTACAATTGTTTCAATACTAAGTTGAAAATACATGCAAATTGTGTAACTCAAGAAGAGTTAGGCAATTAAAGCACTCTAAAGCTCTTGTATCATTCAGAAGGATAAATCAACCTTCAGTTCAGTTCAGTCGCTCAGCTGTGTTCGACTCTTTGCGACACCATGGACCGCAGCATGCCAGGTCTCCCTGTCCATCACCAGCTCCCGGAGTTTGCACAAACTCATGTCCATTGAGTCAGTGATGCCATCCAGCCATCTCATCCTCTGTCGTCCCCTTCTCCTCCTGCCCCCAATCATTCCCAGCATCAGGGTCTTTTCCAATGAGTCAGCTCTTTGCATCAGGTGGCCAAAGTATTGGAGTTTCAGCTTCAACGTCAGTCCTTCCAGTGAACACCCAGACTGATCTCTTTTAGGATGGACTGGTTGGATCTCCTTGCAGTCCAAGGGACTCTCAAGAGTCTTCTCCAACACCACAGTTCAAAAGCATCAATTCTTCGGCGCTCAGCCTTCTTTATAGTCCAACTCTCACATCCATACATGACCACTGGAAAAACCATAGCCTTGACTACACGGACCTTTGTTGGCAAAGTAATGTCTCTGCTTTCTAATATGCTGTCTAGGTTGGTCATGACTTTCTGTCCAAGGAGTAAGCATCTTTTAATTTCATGGCTGCAGTCACCATCTGCAGTGATTTTGGAGTCCCCCAAAATAAAGTCAGCCACTGTTTCCACATTTATAGACACTTACAACTTTACATATACATGTTTAGATGAATATGACAACTACTGAAAAAAATACAAAAACTCCCAAATGACTAAAAGTATCACAGTAATACAACAAAAGGCAAAAAGTGAGGGTGAGAGAACATAAAAGTAGGACCAATAGATGGTATAAAATAAAATGATACAAACATATATCAACCAAAAGATACTCAGCCGTAAGTATAGAATCCATATCAGGGTACATAATATATGCAAATTGACTAGATGACCTAGTTAAAATTTGTTAAACTGCTCAATCCAATTTCACGCTATTTACAAAACTATATCTAAAATACAGATACAAAATGGTTGAAATTAAAAAATAATAAATAAATATGCATGCAATACCCATGCACACAGCACAGTTTAAACAAAGTTACTGTAGCTATATCACTCATAAGGTTTAGCACATGTGTATATAAATGATATAAATGATAAATGTTCAAATTATCAAGATATATATTTTGGGAATTCTCTAGGAGTCGTTTTTACTCTGTGCTTTCACTGCCAAAGGTGCAGGTTTGATCGCACCCATTCAGGGAACTAATATCTCACAAGCAACAACAAAAAACACCACACACACACTCACAAATATATATTTAAATCATATATATCCAAATATAGCCTCACATCCTAGCAAAAGCTTACAGAATATAAATACAGCCAAAGCCATAATCATGAGAGATATTTGATGTATCTCTCAGCAAACAGAAAAAAATATAAAAATTAGGATGTCAAAGATTTTAACAGATTATGGAAAAAAATATACTCAATGAACATATTAGAACACAGGTCTAACAATTCCGGAAATATACTTCCTTTCGAGTAAATGTGAAACAATTTCAAAACATTAATGATATACTTGTGTGGTAAAGCAAATAAACTTCAAATTAGTGGAATAATACAGATCAAAATCTCTTGACAATAACATAATTAAGTCAACAATGGGAAACAAAAGGCTAACAAGAAAATCCAACTTTTAGACACTGAGACACACACTTGTAAATAACCCATAGATCAAAGATAAAATTATAAGGAAAATTATCTTTTATGAATTTCAAAAACTACAGGATACAGTTGAATCCATTCTTAAACAGAAACTTATACACTTAAACATAAGCATTAGAAAATGAACTTTACAAAAAAATCTATAAACTACACATTGGTCAATAAATTAGAAACAGAACAAAGAACTTAAATAGGGAAGACATAGTAGAAATGAATACAATGCAAACACAGCTTCCCACCCACACACACACCCTCACAGTAGAATCAACCAAGCTAAAACCTGACTCTTTAAAAAGCATAATAAAATGGAGAAATCTTTAGTAACAGTTATTAAGAAAAAAAGCAGTAGAATAATAAACAATATACAGCTTTTAAAAAAGGCCTGAACTATAGATCTGAAGACTTTGAAAGATAAGTTGCAATTATGAATAACTTTTTAAAAAATTTATTTATTTTTAATTGAAGGATAATCGCTTTATAATATTGGTTTGATTTCTGTCATATATCAACATGAATTAGCCATAGGTGTATATATGACGCCTCCCTCTTGAACCTCCTTCCCTATGAATAACTTTAAGTCAGATTTTAAAGTACGTATGAAAAATAAATATCCAGTAAAAAGCAACATCAAAATGGATTCAAAGTAGAATGAGCAGTCTTATCATATTAAATATATTGATTCAGTAGTCAAAAAATCTTCCTTTAAAGAAATTTCCAGGCTCAGGTGGCTTCACCAAAATTTTCTACAAAACATAGAAGTTAAAAAAAAAATCTAACACAAACTCTTTCCAAGAATAGAAAAAGAAACACTCTGCAATTTGTTTTATGAGATTAAAATAAAAATAACCTTTAAATCAAAACCCAAGGCAAGTGCAAGAAAAGAGATTTACAGGCCTGGTGGCTTAGAGGGTAAAGCGTCTGCCTGCAATGCGGGAGACGGGGTTCGATCCCTGGGTCGGGAAGATCCCCTGGAGAAGGAAATGGCAACCCACTCCAGTATTCTTGCCTGGAAAATCTCATGGATGGAGGAACCTGGTAGGCTATAGTCCATGGGGTCACAAAGAGTCAGACACAACTAAGCAATGACACGTTGTTCAGTGTGAATCAAAAAAAATTTTAATGTACTGACAATTTGTGGTCTACCCTCCATGTAGGATAGGTGTGATAGCCTGTCATTCCCACTGATTCAAAGAAAAACGCTGGACAAAATATAACCAATGATCTGAGGATTCTGAAAGGTAAATAATAGGCAGATTGAGAAAAGAAGTTCAGAACTTGAAGAATGGTCAGTATGGCAGGGTACAATAGGCTATATTCTGGGTCACAAAACAAATTCTGACAAAGTTAGAGAATAGAAATCAAATAAAGTATGTTCTCGTTTCTAGAACACCTCCAAATATGTGGAAATTAAATAGTATACTTTAAATGATCCATGGGTCAAAGAGAAAGTCTCAAGGAAAATTAAGAAATATTTAACTGAATAAACAATTTGTCTAAATTCCTCCTTAGAGGAAAATGTATAGCACTAAATTTTTACATCAGAAAAGAAAAATATTAGGTCAATTACCTAAGCATCTACATTAAGAAAATAGATGCAGAAAGGCAGAATAAATCTAAATCAAGCAGTAGGAAGGTTAAAGAGACTAAACCAAGAAAATTTAAAACAGAAAAATCAATGAAAGCCAAAGCTTGCTCTTTGGCGGGGGGGTGGAGAGGGGGTTAAAAAATGAAAACTTCTAGTCAGACTGCAAGAAAAAGGGGACAAATAATCAACACCAGGAATGAAAAAGAGAGCATCATTACAGACCCCACAGACATTAAAAAGTTAATAAAGGATACTAAAAAAATCTAAAACAAGAAACCACATACATTACCCATATACATTCTACAGATCAGATTACATAGGCAAAATACCAAAGGAAATCAGAATGTCTGACTTAAAAATTATTAAATTTTTGATGTCACCTTCTGACATAAAAATTATTTTTGAGCTGAAAGGAATTGAGCAACAGCATACACAGGAAAAGCTCCCCACCCTCTTCCATTTCTGCCCAAAGACAGAATAACTTATTTCGGTTTTTTGGTTGTTGCTTTTCTTACTCGAGACTCATCAGCCCACAGACACCGCGAGGACAAACCTGACTCCATCAAGTTTTCCTTTCATGTATTTACCTTATCACAGTTTGCTGCCCTTAAAAGATGAAAACTGCATTCCTTTTTCCCTGTTATTTCTGTACAAAGGTACTGCTCTTTGAAGATGCTATAGAAGCCAGAACTCAAAGCCACCACTTAAGAGTTACTTCTCACTGAAGTTTCTCCTGTGTGATGGACACTGTGCAAGGGAATACGCTGTTTTTCTTTTGTTAACCTATTTGCTAAAGAGCCCCAGCTGAAAACTGAAGAGGGGTCAGATGAAGTGTTACCTCCCCTGCACTACCAAACTCATGAATAAGTTGCGTGAATGCGCCTGTGTCGTTAAAGAAACTGAAATGGGACGACCACTTCCAGAAACGATTCGGCAGTACCTTACAGAGTCAAACATGTCCTGACGATGTGATCCAGAAATCCTGCTCCTAGGTACTTACCCACGGGAAATGAAGACTTATGTTCATACAGAGCAACTTCATAGAACTACACATCAGAAAAGATAACACATAGCATATGTAAATTTGAAAACAAAGTTTAAAGATGTCTTTGTAAACTAAAGCCAACAATATATAAAGAGGATAATGTAAGAAGTGTAATCCAAATTTGTTTATACTAGAATGCTTGATTGATTTTAACATGGAAAAACAATTAAGATAATCAACGCATCCGGCAATTAAAGAAAAAGGAATAGGATCATCTCAGATGCATAAAAGGTACTTGTTAAAATTCAAAACCCATCCCATGATCTTAAAAAATAGTAAGCAAGTTAGGAATAGAAAGGAACTTCCTTATTCTGATAAAGGAACTATATCACAACAATAGATATTATTACTGACATGAAACACAAAGTATTCTCTGAAATTGGGGAGACAAAGATGACCACTGTCAGCATTGCTGGTCAACATTTTACTGTGGATCCTAGTCAATGTGACAATGAAAAGAAAAAGAAAAAGGACTGCCGATGAAGGAAAAAATCCATTTATACATAATGTGATTATCTACACTGATAATCCAAAAAAAAATCTATAGGTTTACCTATGCTGTATTTATACAGCAAGTTAGCTAGTCAGACACCTAACAATTCGGAATTAAATTTTAATTATTTACAAAGCACCAAAAATGCGATGAACTTAACAATAAATCTACAAGATGTATTGCCCTTCAAAGAAAAGAATCACATTATTTTAGAATGGAAAGACATAATAAATAGTGCGATAAATTCATGGATTGGAAGATTCAGTACTATAAAGTTCTCACCAGAATGACCTATTGATTTAATCCCAATGGAAATCCCAAGTCTCATTAAAATTTCTATGTAAGTGCAAAAGGCAAGAGCAGCCAAGTTCAAGGGAAAGGAAGTAAGGGTAGACACAAATGTTTTCAGATTAATGAAGGAAATAATTAGGTGGCCAGCAAAGTCAGCCTGTGTCTCCACAAAAGAATAGTAGGTGTAAGTATTCCCCTAAATTAGTTTTATAAGCATATATAAACCCATACTAAGCCTCTTTTTCAAAAAAGAGACCCTAACCAAGAAGCCTCGCCTAACGTAAAGCATTGGTCTACTGATAGACTTGAGTTCTGGCAACCAAGCTGCAAAACCATTGCTATAAATTCTGTGCCCCGTCGCTGGCGTGTAAGTTTCCCAGTGCTTGCTCTGGGTCAACTGCAACCACAGCGGCTGAACCCAAACTATGACACAGTCTCTATTTATGATCATTGCTCTAACGATGTTTGTCAACCCCTCCCATAAACCACACAGAGCAACAGCAACGTTTCCATGGCCTTCTGCCAAAACAATGATCATTCCAGTGTTTGCACTTATTACTATGATTACTCCGAGAGACAGAAAATCTTTTTATTAGAAAAAATTTTTAAATAAAGTTTTCAGAAGAAAAGAAAAAAGTTCCTTAAGTTTTCTGCTTAATAAATCAATGAATGGTGATGAACAGTATCGATTCATTTAGACACCTTATAAAGATGACTGTAAGGAAATGGTGTCACATCTAAAACTGAGCTAAATGAACCATCACAGTACTGAAAGACTCAAACCAGAGATTAAGGTTTGGCCTTTATCTTAAATCCAGAAAAAATAAAAAGCAAAATGTATAGGCCAAATGATTTATTCTGTATTCTGTATCCTATTTCTTCACTTTAGTCTGAAATTCCATTTTATGTTTGGCAATGCTCTCAAGCAATGAGAAAAGCAAATGAGGTCAAATATGATAAAATGTTTAAAAGCCCAGTCACAGACAGTGCAAGGGGCAGTAGTTATCTCCTGAGTCCATATTCCTGCCCTGTGTTGTTTGCCATGGTCTCAGGGTCATCTGAACTGAAAGGAATGAATACTGATTGTGTCGTGCTTAGTTGCTCAGGTGTGTCTGACTCTTTGCAGCCCTTTGGATTGCAGCCCATCAGGCTATTCTGTCCACTGGGTTTTTCTAGCAGGAGTGTTGGAGTGGGTTGCCATTTTCCTCCTCTAGGGAATCTTTCCTACCCAGGGATCTAGCTCGCATCTCCTGTGTCTCTTGTATTGCAGGCAGATTCTTTACCCACGGAGCCATCAGGAAAGCTCGAATCAGCAAAGTCTATATTCTTCTCATTGTGAAAAGTCACAATACTTACAAAAATCCCCGAAGCAGTATAGGCAGAAAAAAGCAAAGTTACACACTTACTGGGTGGTGAAGTGAGGAATCAAGGATGAGAGGCCCCAAGAGAAATCATAAAATCACAAAAGCAAAATCATACAGCTTTGGTGGTTGGTTAAAAAGTCAGGTCAGAAAGAAAAGATTGGAATATAATCAAATTCAGTGAGAGAGCTCACTTGGGAGGTTTATGGCCAGCCTCCGAGCATTTCATCACCCATGCAGGCTAAGGAACCTTCAGAGGCAATGGGCAGAAGGTGGACCCAGGGGTCACAGGACCAGGAAGAAACGGCCCAGCAGAACACCAGCCAGAAAAATGGAACCTCTAACAGCTAAGGTCAGCGAGAGTCAGCTGAGTCTGCACACCTTTGACCAGCTTCAAATCCCTTTTATCTCACAGGGAACTGACCTCTCTAGATGTCATGATTAACAAGTCCACAGCTTGAGGGTCTGGCTCATCTTAACTGCTTCATGTAAATCACAAGACAAGGCCTGATTCCTCCCCTCATTCCTCAAGGTCTCCCAGGTCAGTCCCAGGAGAAACAAAGGAGCAGTCTTAACTCCAGGGTTTTCGAGCATTCGTTTCTATTTGATACTAAGCAATTCCCTTGGTTAAGAAGTTAGCTTTCGAACTGCGGTACTTGGACTGCAAGGAGATCAAACCAGTCAACCCTAAAGGAAATCAATCCTGAATATTCACTGGAAGGACTGATGCTGAAGCTCCAATACTTTGGCTACCTAATGAGAAGAACCTACTCATTAGAAAAGACCCTGATGCTGGGAAAGATCAAAGGTAGGAGGAGAAGGGGATGACAGAGGATGAGATGGTTGGATGGCATTACTGACTCAATGGACATGAGTTTGAGCAAGCTCGGGGAGACGGTGAAAGACAGGGAAGCCTGGCATGCTGCAGTCCATGGAGTTGCAGAGAGTCAGACATGACTTAATGACTGAACAACGAAGAAGTTAGCTCCTTACTGAATATTCTGTGACAAATGGTATAGCTAACTGCTTGTTCTCATCAGCGAACTGGGATTTAAATTTATTTGATTCTCATGACTTCTATTTCTTCTTGAAACTTCCTTCCCCTGCCTACTGATTTACTTTTCAATGCTATGTAGACTTAAAGCAGTCCCAGCCATCTTTAGCTGGTCTCTATTCAAACAATATGAGCTTCCCTGGCGGTGCAGTGGTAAAGAATCCAACTGCCAATGCAGGAAACATGGGTTTGATCCCTGGGTCAGGAAGAGCCCTTGGAGAAGGAAATGTAACCTACTCCAGTATTGTTGCCTAGGAAATCCCATGGACAGAGGAGCCTAGCAGGCTATATAGTCCATGGGGTCACAGAGTCAGAGACGACTTAGCGACTGAACTTCAACAATTCAAACAATATAGGTTTGTTTCTTTACTGTTAGGTTTTTCAATGCTATTAGTTATTTTGGGGATTACCCACTGAAATTTCTCCAGCTATATGGAGATGAGCATGGTACAGCAGAAGAGTACATGATTTAACCTCATCGAGGCTTAAGTCACGCTAATTATGAGACCTGGAACGTGTAACTAGTCTGAGGTTCAGCTTAATAGTCTTCGACCTGGAAATGATACTTATTATGCAAGGTAGTTTTTAGAAGCAGTGGAAATGTGTATGAAGCGCTTAGCATTTAGTAGGTGTTTATTTTTAATTAATTTTTATTGGAGTACAGTTACATTGTTGTTAGTTTCTGCTGTACAGCAAAGTGAATCAGCTATAAGTATACATATATCCCCTCTTTTTTGGGTTTCCTTCCCTTTTAGGTCACCGCAGAGCACTGAGTAGGGTTCCCTGAGCCATACAGTAGGTTCATATTCATCATCTATTTTATACAAAGTGTCCATAGTGTATACATGTCAATCCCAGTCTCCCAGTTCATCCCACTCCCTCAACTTCCTCCTTGGGGCCCATGTTTGTTCTCTACATCTGTGTCTATTTGTTTTGCAAATAGGTTCATCGGTACCATTTTTCTGTTCATCTGTACTTTGCCAACAAAGCTGTGTCTAGTCAAAGCTACGGTTTTTCCAGTAGTCATGTGAGAGTTGTACCACAAAGAAAGCTGAGCGCTGAAGAATTGATGCTTTTGAACTGTGCTGCTGAAAAAGACTCTTGAGAGTCCCTTGGACTGCAAGGAGATCCAATCAGTCAATCCTAAAGGAAATCTGTCCTGAATATTCATTGGAAGGACTGATGCTGAAGCTGAAGCTCCAATACTTTGGCCACCTGATGCGAAGAAATGACTCACTGGAAAAGAACCTGATGCTGGGAAAGATAGAAGGCAGGAGGAGATGGAGACAAGAGAAGGAGGATGAGATAGTTGGATGGCATCACCGACTCGATGGACGTGAATTTGAGCAAGCTCCGAGAGTTGGTGAAGGACAGGGAAGACTGGCGTGCTGCAGTCCATGGGGTTGCAAAGAGTCGGACATGACTGAGTGACTGAACTGAACTGTACCATTTTTCTAGATTCCACATTTATGTATTACTATATGACATTTGCTTTTCTCTTTCTGATTTACTCTTTCTGACTTACTTCACTCTGTATGACAGTCTCCAAGTCCATCCATGTCTACAAATGATGCAATTTCATTCCTTTCTATGATTAATATTCCATTGGCTATATGTACCACATCTTTATCCACTCCTCTGCTGATGGATAATTATGTTGTGTCCATGTCTTGGCTATAATAAATGCAATGAACATCGGGCTGCATGTGTCATTTTGAATTATAGTTTTCTCTGGGTATATGCCCAGGATTGTGACTGTTAGGTCATATAGTAGGTGTTTAAATGGCAAGTGTTTCAAATCTTTTTATTCTAGTAGAAAAAAAAAACACATGTGACAAAATTTACCACTTAAACCATTTTTCTGTGGACAGCTGAGTAGTACTAAGGACATTTACACTGTGGTACAACCATCAGCAGTGCCCATCTCCAGAACTTGATCATCGTAAACTAAAACCCTGCACCCATCTGTCAAACTGCCCATTACCCCCGCCTGAGCCGCGGGCACAGCTATTCTGTCTTGCCTGCGAACTTGACCACTCCAGGTGAGAGGTACGGACATGAATTTCTAGGCCCCACATGCAGGCACTCCTGCCAGGGTTCCACACCAGCAAAACAAAATTCCCTGTTCCTATAAATGCTCTGCTTCCCCAGAAACAGTGTATCCAGCCAGCCAATCCAGCTCTGGACTCTGCACCTGATTTCTTCACTCCTTGATGTTTCTAAATAAGGTCCGATACGTACTCCTAGCCAACCAAGGCGTGTCTCCCTGTTACTGCTTCCAACCCTGCAAACCTCGCTCTTGCCCAGACACCCTGGGGACGAGGGCTCCCCCTGCACCATACCCTCCAGTGCATGGGTTGCTTTCTCGTAAATACAGGACAGACCCACTACCAAGCGGTCTTATCTTTTGTCTTTAGACACTGGGATCCTACAGTACTTGTCCTTTGGGGACTGGCTTACTTCACTTATAATGTTGCCAAGTTGTAACGCGCGTCTGGATGAACAAGGTCCCACTGCATAGTATAGGGAATATCCCTATCCTGTGATAAACCATATGGGAGACAACACAAAAAGAATGGATGTGTAAGACATGCATAACTGGGTCACTTTGCTGTACAGCGGAGATTAACACGACATTGTAGACCAACTACACTTCCATAACAATATCTTTAAAAGTACAAAAAGTTACAGCACGTGTCAGTATTCCTAGCCTTTAAAAAGCTAAATAGCATTTTATCTGCTCATCTGTCAATAGACACTTAGGTTGCTTCCATCTTTTCGCTCTTATGGATAATGCAAATGGCAAGTGTTTTAACCGCAGATTTTCTTTTTATATACCAAAAATCCAGATTGAGCCATCAGAACAGCTTGTCCCCGGCTCACAAAGGTCCTCTTTTAACAGTATCTTCTTCCTAAGCCTGTCTTCAGGGAAAGCTGATAGCTCCTGCTTCTTCTTGATGGAAATCCTATTTAAGGGCTCTCTACTTTTTCACATTACCCAGACGAGCAAAATAATTAAATCATGAGGGAAAAAAAAAAGAAATTGCTAATCACAAACAGCTGAATACAAGTTGTCAAGTTGATACATAGAGCAGTCCAAATTTTGAAAACACCACTCAAATACAAATTATGGGGGGGAGGGGGGCGCATCTGTGCTTCAATGGAAAAACTACACACTGCTCAGATCACACCCTTTCAGGTTTTCCAATTTAGTGCTGCATTGCCCGTCACCTATTTTACGGTCTAAGTTGAAAAGAACTGATGGCTGTGCAAATGATTCTGGTCCCCGGATATGCAGATGGCTCCTTCCACGGAAGAACAGCCCTCCCTCCACAGGGCGAAGCCACTTTGGCCTCATTTAAGTTTATTTCGGTATTTACGATCTACACATGTGTCTGTCTTTTGGATCTCCCTTGGAACTGGTCGTAACATCTTACTGGTTATTTCATTAGTAAACGTGTAACCTGTATTTGCTATATCTGAGAGTCATAATTTTACATTTGTTTACAAAATTACTCTTAAAAATGAGTAGCATGCACGGATGTGCTAATTTCACACTAGTCAAATATGGCTTGTAGAAGGCATCACCTGGGATGGTTTTCTTAGAAAAGCAGAAAGTTGGGCCCCTTATCGGAAGCATAAGGGACACATTGAAGTTTAAGTCACAGAGGGTTAACACTCATCACTCACTGATCTCCCGGCCTGGGGGGACTGGCTCTGCCATCCTCAGTCATTCCGTTCCAGGGGTTTTCCACCTGCTCCCTGCCTTCCCGGCTCCCTCTCAGCAAAATTCCCCGTGTGGAGGCAAGTTTAATGCCAGAAACTCTCCTGCTACCTACACCGCCATGCCAAGCCTGACCCAGGAGATCACAGACACACTTCTCATCACACAGCCACCTCCCTGCCCTTCTGCAGTGAATCAACTGCTCAGGAGGTGGACTTGAGCTTGGAGACCCAGGCCGCTGGTCATGAACTTTCCACTTTCCACTTGTCCTCCTAAATGTGCTCTTGGCCAGAAGGAGGGAGAAGGAAAGTGAAAGTCGCTCAGTCGTGTCCGGCTCTTTGCAACCGCATGGAATATAAAATCTGTGGAATTCTCCAGGCCAGAGTACTGGAGTGGGTAGCCATTCCCTTCTCCAGGGGATCTTCTCAACCCAGGGATCGAACCCAGGTCTCCCACATTGCAGGCAGATTCTTTACCAGCTGAGCCACCAGGGAAGCCCAAGAGTACTGGAGTGAGTAGCCTATCCCTTTTCCAGGGGATCTTCCCAACCCAGGAATCAAACTGGGGTTTCCTGCATTGCAGGGAGATTCTTTACCAACTGAGCTATCAGAGAAGCCCTTTAAGATACAACAGTACATTATCAGGGAGAAGGAGGGTCTTAGATATTACCATGCTTGTGGTCTGTCAAAACTCAACCATACATGACAAATACCCCGTCCCTTAGTATTTAATTTCTCTTGTTAGGGAGAATTTAGTTTTTCTCGTTAGGGGAGAAAATATGGTGAAAATGGTTGGGCTACATGCCTTCCATCAGCCTTTCTTCACCCCTCTCTCTATAACGTTTCTCTGTCTTTGGCGTTCAGGGCCGCCTACATTTTCACGTCTTTCATTTTCTTCTTCAGTCAGTACTCGAGCGCCCACCCAGTGTCTTCCCTGTGAGCCCACACATGACACATGTGCACAGGCAGGGCTGGGTCCTGCCCTCACGGGGCTTGCAGTCTACCTGCAAGTCTAGTGGAACTTACCCAATAAAAGGGACTACTCATATTTTTTCTAAAATATCAAACGTGATGCATAAAGGTGGTTTAGAAAATGAGGAAAAAGCAATGCAAATTTAGAATGTGACATCTCAAAAAATGAAGACGGTTACATAGTCTTTTGGGGTTGCAGAACTGTCCATAGGAAGTTGCTTTCCTCAGGGAAAAACAGCGGTGTCCCATACTGTCAGAGGACATTAGTGAGTTCATAAGTGATTGCTCTAACTATAACTTAAGTGATAGGAAATGAACTCCCTCTGTCAGTGGTTCTTCTTGGACAGCCTTTCATTTGGCTGATCAGTCTGGGCTGGTGTCCTTCGTTTTCTTCCAGGTCTTGTTTCACAGTTTATGTCAGATGTTAGTGTGTGAACTACCTGGCCATTAACAAGCCAGGTCCCACAATGGTGGACACGGTTCACACACTGTCTCACTTAACCTTCACCAGGAACCCTGCAAGGTCAGGCTCACTTTCTCCCTGAGCCACGGGAAATGGGAAACATCCTGGAGCTAGTGAACAGTAACCCAGGCTTGACTGACTCCCGTACCATCCATGCTATCTTGCCTTACTGAGCTGCTGGCACAACCACAGTTTGTTTTTATCTAAAATTAACTCATGGACAAAGGAGCCTGGCAGGCTACAGTCCATGCGGTCACAAAAGAATCGAACATGACTGAGCAACTAAACAACAACAAAGTAAACTCAGAAGTAAAACCACTTGGAAGCAGCGATGGCGATGACTCATACGAAAGCCTTAGTAGACACAGGTGTGGCAAACTGGCCTGGCTCACGCTAAGTTATCTGTAATCAAGTTACAACTGGGAGCACCTGGAAAGCCAGGCCTCTGGACCGTGTCTGTTTACTAGCATGCCCCCCTTCCGGTAGACGCTAAAGGACTCAGGTTTGGGTGCTATGCAGAGTGAGCGCCAACAAAGATGTGCGCACAGGATCGGGAAGAAAACCGAGAATCACGGTTCTACCTTTAAAATCATTCGTTGGGGATTTTTGTCATTACCGATTCAGAATACAAAGAGGCAGAAGGTACATATTTCTCTTAAAAGGCTTCACTGTTTTGTATCCTTTTTCCTCTTCAAGAAACAGCAGGAAAAAAAAATTGGTAATTGGGATCCTTTGTACATCCATGATTTATTACATTTGTTTCATTAAGTTTTGTTGTTCCTTGGAAATTTTGAAAATCCTAAACCCATAGTCTAACATTGGTTCACATTGAAGCTAAACACTACACATTAGACAGATTGTTAAAAAAAATCAGCTGAGTTCAAGTTATTAACCAGGAGATTTCTCAGAAATTTTAAACTATTTAACATTTCAAACCAACTGGTCCACATTATAAACAAAAGCAACAAACTTCACTCTCCAGTGTTTTTAAGAAGGTGATAGCTTTTCCTTTCCCTGAAGTTTCAAGATCTCAAAAAAGTAAATAAGGATGCTGGAAACGTGGAAAAGAAATATTTTTAAAAAGATGTCAGCCGTACAAATGAAGACGAAAACGTGAGGAATGGGGGTGTAGCTCAACCCCAAGGTAAGGAGAGAGGAGGACGGTGGGGGAAGTTTCCATTTGTTTCCTTCACAGGAAAACTGCAACTTGAGTTACAGTTCCTGATGCAGCTGCTAGTCCTTGAACTGGGCACAACAAGCAGGTTTTATTTCGTGAGCAAACAATATCCGAGGGTTGGCGAGGAGCCTGGATTGTGTTGACCTCCAAGGGAAAGTCTGGGGTCGGAGGTGGGGCTGTACACTGTGTTTGCTGATCCTGCCCACGTCCACCCAACAGCAAGAATGATCCCACGTTGCCAGGCAACTGTTTCTTAACTCTTCACTCGTCAATGACTGTGATTAGGATATTTAAATGGAACTTGGGGGATAGAGAGATGGATAAAATAGACTCTAAACCTGGGGGATAGAGAGATGGATAAAATAGACTCTGTGCCACATTTCTTATCCCTGCCTCTGGACATTTCTTCTTCTCATTTCTCCGGGGAGAACCCATTTTATGTCAGGTAGTGGGAGAGGCACAAAGGCAAACAGTGGAAGATAAGGCAGAAACAAACACCGAATCCTAACCCTGAAGGTCACACCCTAAACATGCTGTGCAGATGAGGACAAGTTAATAGTCAGGTCATTCTAGGGAAACAAAGCAGGACCTTATGTCCTTCCCCCATGTCCTCTGCCTGACTTTGCTCGGTGGCAAAACTTTATCCAAAGAATAAGTTTAATCAGAGAAGTGAGAACATGCAGAAACAAAGGAGAACAGTCAAAGGAGATCGAATAATAATAATGTAGTCAGGAAGCAAAATCAAGGACCTTTAGCTCTTCCTCAAAGGCTGTAGCTAATATTCGGAGCCATATCCCGTGAGCTGTCTTGTAGACACTGACCCCCACCAGGTAGAGACGTTAACTACATGATGACCAGGCTCTAGCCATGACATAGGCTGCCACAGTTCCAGAAACTGGCCTCAAGAAATGGAAACAAACCGACTCTGGAACTGAAGACTAACTGTTCCTGAAACAAGATGACGCTGCTCAGACCACTGACGACCAATTTCAAGGTGACAGAGCTGATTGTGCTGTGTCTGCATGTAGCCCCTCCCTCTGTCTATAAAAGCTCTTGCTCCCGACTGTCAGGGGTGGGGGGAGGTGGGCAGTCAGCCCTTGGACAGGTATCTGCCCCCTCTTCACCCCCATTGCCGGCATCCAAAATAAAGCAAACTTTCCACCAATAATCTTGGCCTCTTTATTGGCTTTTGAGCGGTGAGCAGCCAGACCCCACTTTCAGTCACACTAGGAAATTAGGATTTATCACTCGCAAAATGGTAAAACTCCAGAAGTCTGAAAATGCACATGCTGGGGAGGTTGTGGAAAGAGAGAGATGTATATTGCTGTTAGAAAGGAAATTAGTGCAAGCCCTGTGGAGGATGTTAGCAATTATCAAACTCTCATTGCCTTTGACTAGGCAATCCCACACCTAGACATTTATTCTACAAATATAGGAGCACAAACGCAAAACATCAGGCACAGAACATGTTACTTAGTGCAACTTTGTCTACAGTGGTTGTAAGAATAGCTGTACAGGTTTCCTACTGCCGCTGTAACCAATTTTAGCCTTGAGCTTTAAGCCACAAAAAAAGTAGCTTAAAACAAGACACATGTATTCTTTTACAGCTCTGGGGGACAGAAGTTGAGAATGAGTCTTACCCAGCGAGAACTGAAACTGAAGGCCTGTTCTTGCGGAGGCTCTAGGGGAGAGTCCATTCCCAAGATTTCTGCAGCTTCTAGGAGTTTCCCTCATTCCATGATTCCTGACCTCACATCGCTCCAGCCTCCCCTTCCACCCTCACACCGCTTCTGGCGTTTGACTCGCCTCCTTCCGTCTTATGAAGACACTTGTGGTTGATTACTTTGGGCCCACCTGAATAAGACAACCACTCTCCCCATTTCGCCATCCTTAACTCAATACACCTGATATTGAGTGAGAACTCAATACTCACTGGTTCTCGGTCAGAGGGACACTTGAGTGGGTTCATGTCTTGGCAACCGCCAGGTGGTTGGGAAAAGAGAGAAAGGAAGAGAGGGCGAGAGAGGCTGAAGATCGGCCCGAGGCAGACTTTCCGGCCGTCTACAACCTAATCGAGGGAGGGACCACAGCATTGTGCCCCATGCCACTGGCCACGCAGGCCAACTTGGCACAATGGGGCAGGGGACCAGGGGGAGGCCGCTGGGGGCAGGAGGAGGCCTGGGGGGCATCTTAGAGGCTGGCCACCAGTGCAGACAGTAGACAGCAGAGGAGGGCAGGGCCCTGGGTGAGGAATAACAGCATGAATGACTACAGTGCATGTTTGTGAAAGTCGCTCAGTCGTGTCCAGCTTTTTGCGACCCCAAGGACTATACAGTCCAAGGAATTCTCCAGGCCAGAATCTAGAGTGGGTAGCCTTTCCCTTCTCCAGGAGTAGTGCGTGCGGAAGGCTGCAAAGACACAGGTCTAATTAGAGTCATAAGTGGATACTGGGAAGCAGTAAAAATAAAGATACGGAGAGCAGGCTTTGGCCCAGTTACAAGCCACTGATTCACGCACTCTTGGCCATACCCAAATCTGTGCCCTGGCCCTAAGCTGAGATATACTGTCTTATTCCACTGGAAAATTATTTCACGTATGTCAGGTTCTCTCCTCTGCTCAGAGCAGATTTTTTAGAAAAGAAGGGCACGCCTTTCCCCTCCAGGCCGCCTGCCACCCTGCTGCCCCACACCTGCAATGGTAGGAAGAACCAGGGGGTGGCTTTAGCGTTGCAAATTGACGGGCTGTTGCAGCACAGTCTTGACAGCCCAGAGAAACTAGTTTT
This sequence comes from Giraffa tippelskirchi, assembly GCF_054371585.1. Lineage (NCBI taxonomy): Eukaryota > Metazoa > Chordata > Mammalia > Artiodactyla > Giraffidae > Giraffa > Giraffa tippelskirchi. Next base: position 6,619,123 of record NC_137276.1, read on the forward strand.
TCTCTTCTCAACAGAGATTCTTCAACTCGAATTTCCCTTGCCTTCCAGAAAATTAATATCTTCCTTTTCCGCTGCAGCCGCGACATTGTATCAAAATAGGATACAGAGCTGGAATCCGCAGCCTGAGTGTAAGGTTACATCCATTGTGAAAATACCTCACTGAACACATCTTCAGGCAACAATCAGACAAATCTAGCCTGAGACATTCGGTAAAGACAGCTGGCCACTTCAAAACAGTCAGTGTCATGAAAGAAAAAAACATATATGAGAGACTGTTCTAGATTAAAGAAGACTAAAAGATTCTGACTATTAAATACAGTGTACAATCCTGGATCAGACCCTGGTCACTTGGAAAGAAATAAAGACACCCATAAAGGACATTATGAAGGCAATTGAGAAACTATGAATAGGGAGTCCACATGAGGTATTATTACCACATTACGGCTGAGTTTGGAGGCTGTTATTAATTGTACTGTGACTATGTAGGAGAATGTCCTACACGTATTGCTGTATTCAGGATTGAAGTGCCGTGCTATGTGCAACCACTTTCAGATGGTTCAGCAAAAGGATGTGTGTGTGTGTGTGTGTCCAAGAAGTGACGGAGGGGAGGGGAAGAGAGAGAGATGAGAAAAGAGGTCCAGTGTGGCAAAATGTGAACAATCGTATCTCCATGAAAGGAATAAAAGTGTTCATTCTAAGACTTTGAATTACGCTATGATTCTGAAAATTTCCGAAGAAGTACATATGTATGTGTGTGATATGAAATACACATTTGTAATAGTAGGAAGCATAAATTAAGACAAGCTGCATATTGACCAACTGTATATAGCACAGGTAGCCCTGCTCAATGTTACGTGGAAGCCTGGATGGGAGGGGAGTTTGGGGGAGAATGGATACATATATCTGTATGGCTGAATCCCTTTGCTGTCCACCTGAAACTATCACAGCATTGTTAATTGGCTATACTCCAGTACAAAATATAAAGTTTAAAAAAAAAAAAAAGAGAGGCTCCATATTCATGCAAATATAGCACAAATGGGATAATGCCAGGCTTGAATAGCAATTGTTATTCCTTTAAAGATCTGAAAAGTCTACCATGTAATTCATAGTGTTACTAAACCCAAGACATACTGCCACTACAAGTTCCTGAATCACAGAAGGTAGGACATTGACCTAATGATGTATCCCATCAGGACAGGTGATACACAACCTTCTGTGTGGTTGGTATGTTTCAAGCACTCAAAGTCCAAAGCTCATTTGAATCACACAGGTACTAAACCAGGGAGTTTGGTCCTGAACTTTGTCATTATTTAGGGCTTCCCTCATAGCTTAGTTAGTAAAGAATCTGCCCGCAGTGCAGCAGACCCAGATTTGATCCCTGGGTCAGGAAGATCCCCTGGAGAAGGAAATGGCAACCCACTCCAGTATTTTTGCCTGGAAAATCCCATGGACAGAGGAGCCTGGTGGGCTGCAGTCCATGGGGACCTCAAAGAGTCAGGCATGACTAGTGACTAACACTTCTGTCATACTTGGTTTTCAACGGTGAAACAGACAAAGCTGGCTTTCAGTACTCTGTGGCAGGGGTGCCTGCTCAAAGCCACAGGCTATGACACCACAGCTCTGACGCCTAGACCAGTCTCATTCTTAGGACTAAATAGTAAACTGGAATACAGGTTACTTTCACTTTATGCACCAAGAAGGGAGAATACTGTGGCTACTTCGTGTCTTAGATTCCACTGGGCCTAAATTCATCATGTTAAGTCTGTATAAAAGATGCCTTCAAGTTCAGTTTGACTCTCTCACTTTGGAAGACAAGAAAGCACGTATAAATACAGAGAACTTTCTAAAGAGCAACGTCATGAGGATTTTCATTCTGAGAAATGGGAAGAAAGGAGACTTGCTGAGAAATTTGGTTTGGATATTGAATACCTTAACGTTTGAAATGCTGTGAATAAAATAGTAAGAGGTAGTTTTATACTAGTCAGAGAGACTTGGCTGCAATAATGCTTTGGTTTTCAGCACCACTCACATTTGTCACTTTAAGCAAGGTGAAACAGTTGAGTCATTAAAAAAAAAAATGGTCCTCGCTTCTTTGAATGGATCTTAGAAGTAACTCAGTGAAGAGTCAGTCCCTGCTTCCATGGTAACAGTTTTGGAGGAGATGATCAGTGAGGAATAGGCCTCCCTCCTAGCGAAGCGCAGCAACAAGTCGAAGACCCACTGAACACATTGTAGAACCATGACGGTTTTGCACAGTCACCTTGGCTGACAATGCCGTGACATTTATCCAGATCCTTACAGCTTCCCTGGCTTATGAGCTATCATGGACATCCCTCCCCTCCATCCTTCACGATGGGGTGGGCATCCGATACAGCTGGTCTAAGAAGGATCCTGCCCTTATAATTCAAATTAAGAAAGAAAATTCTGTCTCTCCTTGGGCACTTGAAACTAATAATATATAATGGGGTGCCACAAGTGTCCTTATCCCAAAATATGCACAGAATAGAGAGGAAGCTAGTCAACCGAGAGAGAAAAGACCACCACCATCTAAGTAGATTCAAGAAGGCTTAAGTAACACCCTTAACCAACTCCAGGAATTACCTGAGCACATTTTCAACCAAATTTACAGATAAGATGTTAATAGATAGCAGGTACTGCTTTCCCCTGGAGAAACTATTCCATTAGTTATCTTTGGCCTGACTTTACTTTTGGTATATATAATTTTTAACCATCAAAAGTGCTTTATCTGCAATAGACATAAAATAGTTATAAAAGTTTCTTTTAATCTTCAAGGATTTAGCCCAAAAATATTATCTACTGAAGTTTAAAGTTAGCTTTATTAACTAGGACTTATACAACTTGATCACAAACTAGAAGACATGGATATTATGTATAAATATCCACCTGCATTCCAGGTGGATTCTTTACCAACTGAGCTATCAGGGAAGTCAGAGAAAATATAAAAATAAATGTAAAATATAAAAGCCTTTAAAAGAGTGATACCAATGATAGAATTTCTGTGATATCCAGCCTCCAGGATGGCCCCCAATGATTCTCACCCTCTGCTATTCAGGCCCTTGTGTAGCCCCCTCTCATAGTGAATAGGGCTGACCTGTGTTATTAAGAGGATAATCACAGTGGACCAGGGTTCCCTTTTCTCCACATCCTCGCCAACACTTATCTCTATCTTTTTGATAACGGCCATTCTGACAGGTGTAAGGTGGCATCTCACTGTGGTTTCCATTCACATTTCCTGACGATCGGTGATGTTGAACGCTTTTTCACGTATCTGTTGACTATCTGCATATATCTTCTTTGCAAAAATGTCTATTCAGGTCTCCTGTCCATTTTTTAAAAGGGTTGTTTTCCTGCTACTGAGTTACATGAGTTCCTAGTATATTTGCAATAACAGTCGCTTACTGATGGTTTGCAAATGTTCTCTCGCATTCTATAGGTTGCCTTTCCATTTTGTTGATTGTTTCCTTTTCTGTATAGAAGATTATTCATTTGATGTTGTCCCACGTGTTGATTTTTCACTTTTGTTGCTTGTGCTTTCAGTGTCATATCCAAAACACCACTGCCAAGATCTATGCTGAGGAGCTCTTTCCCTATGTTTTCTGCTAGGAGCCTTACAGTTTCAGGTCTTACATTTAAGCCCTTAATCCATTTCAAGTTAACTTTCTTCCTTGTCTGTGCTAGGTCTTCACTGGGGCACTTCTCTAGCTGCAGTGTGAGGGCTTAGTTGCTTCAAGGCATTTGCCATCTTAGTTTCCTGACCAAGGATTGAACCCACACCTCCTGCATTGGAAGGCCGATTCTTAACCACTGGGCCACCAGGGAAGTCCCCATTTCAAGGTAACTCCTAATGGGAGAGCTGAACATATATATATACCAATCACAACATGTTAGAATAATAAAAGTAGTAATAAAATGCAGACAGTACCTACTAGGGAGAAATTAACTCTGATTTGGGTTGGAGGAGGGTAAACAGAGAAGTAAAGTTTTTTAAGAGATGGTAATGTTGGCGAGATGTTTTTAAGGACAGATACACGGATGGGCAGTGAGTGGGTTCCAGGCAGAAACAAGGAGGCAGGAGAGTGTGAGAATGAGAGAACTCTCCCAAGAAGGTGAGGCCAGGAAGGGGTCCCTGACAGCCTGGAAGGGGGTGGGTTACAGCTCAGTTCAGTTCAGTCAGTCAGTCACGTCCGACTCTTTGCGACACCATGGACCGCAGCACACCAGGCCTTCCAGTACATCACCAACTCCTGGAATTTACCCAAACTCATGTCCATTGGGTAAGTGATGCCATCCAACCATCTCATCCTCTGTCGTCCCCTTCTCCTCCTGCCCTCAATCTTTCCCAGCATCAGGGTCTTTTCAAATGAGTCAGTTCTTCGCATCAGGAGGCCAAAGTATTGGAGTTTCAGCTAAAGGAATTTAAAAGCAAGGGATGCCTCCTTCTTTCTTTCTGTTACTCAGGACAGAAATGTCCCCAGACTTCGGCAGGGTCCCAGGATAAGCATTTCCAGTTTTGCCCCAGCCCGGTGAGCAGGGAAATGCACAGAACACTGGTGTGAGTTGTTTACTTGTGAAGGAGTTTGCACCACCTTCTGTACTTAGTGACTCATCCAGGCCACCCTTGGGTGATGCTCAGGCACAAGTCCCTCCAGTAAACTGGTCGGTTTAGTTCAGTTTCTGGGCGTGTTTGGGCAGATTTCCCAGACCAAGCAGGTGGTAATAGTGCTTTCTTTCCCCAGCAAGAGGAGGTGAAATCCAAGTTTTCAGGTACAGACTTGGTTGGAGGATAGTCCTGAGCTTCTGCTGAGACACAGGTGCACCCATCTAGTTGGTCTGCCCCTCCCTGCGGCAGGCTGAGCATGCTGAGGTCAGGATGGCAGTGAACGTCAGTATTTTGATGGGGATTTTATAGCTATTTAAAACCTGTTGCTTTGAATTTTTTTAAGTTTTAAACTTGATTTAAACAAGTCTTTATTTCTTAATGGTAACTTTTGAATTGCAATCTAATTGACAGAATTAATATTCTTTTTAAAAAATTAATTTATTTATTTTAATTGGAGGCTAATTACTTTACAATATTGTAGTGGTTTTGCCATACATTGATATGAATCAGCCACGGGTGTACATGTGTTCCCCATCCTGAACCTCCCTCCCACCTCCCTCCCCATCCCATCCCTCAGGGTCATCCCAGTGCACCAGCCCTGAGCACCCTGTCTCATGCATCCAACTTGGACTGGTGATCTATTTCACATATGGTAATACACATGTCTCAATTCTATTCCTTCATTTCATCCCACCCTCACCTTCTCCCAGAGTCCAAAAGACTGTTTTTTACATCTGTGTCTCTTTTGCTGTCTCCCATATAGGGTCATTGTTACCATCTTTCTAAATTCCATGTATATGCATTAACATACTGTATTGGTGTTTTTCTTTCTGACTTACCTCACTCTGTAAGAGACTAAGACTACTTGACAAAAAATTGTTACACAGACTTTTAAAAAACACTCCTGGGTTTCACTAATTTATTGCTCTTAAATACTCAGCAGTCTCTCAGATAATTAATGAACAAGTACTCCATGGCAGTGCAAAGATTTTGTTGAGTCTATGAACCGGAAGTCTTTTAGTCCCCCCAAATAAAATTGTCTTATTTCCTTAATTTTACCAGATAGAATGAGATACTTAAAAGACCCCCTTTTAAACTAGTGAAGAAAAAGAAATTCCATACTTGTAATTCACCTGACATTTACAAGCTCCTGATTTAAATGAACTTTACCCAAAGCATACAACACAAGAGGCAATTCAAATCTCACTGGTGCACAGCCCTTTCTGTTACAGAGTAAAATGGCTTTCTTTTGAAGCACATCGCAACACTCTTAAGGAAATAAAATTAAATAAGGCACCCAGGTGTTAAAAGCAGTGCCATCCATTCAATAAATGCTTGTTCAGGGCCTATTCCATGTTAAGTGTTGGAAGCAGAATGGTAGACTGGGCCCTCTTCAGCCACCCTACAGCCCGGTGGAGAACACAGATTGTGAAAATTAACAAGAGAATTACAGACTGTGATCATTGCAGAGACAGGAGTAACACAGGGAGGGGGCCTGACCCTCTTTGGAGAATCAGAGAAAAGCACTCAACGAGGAGTGACATGGGGCATCCCTGAGCACTCAGCGGTGAAGAATTCGCCTACAATGCAGGAGACACAGGAGTCAGGGGTTTGATCCCTGGGTCGGGAAGATCCCCTGGAGAAGGAAATGGCAACCCACTCCAGTATTCTTGTCTGGGAAATCCCATGGACAGAGGAGCCTGGAGGGCTACCGTCCATGGAGTCGCAAAGAGGTGGACACGACTGAGCGACTAAACACGAAGCACAAAGGAGTGACGTTTAAGCCGAGACCAGAAGACACTGAGCGGGACCAGAGCGGAGGGAGAGCATCCCCCGCCCTGGGAAGGGCCTGTGCAAAGACGCGGTCCCGAAGGAGCTTGGTACGGAGAAGGGACAAAAAGACCGTGGGGCTGAAGCATAATGTACCCAAGATCCTATACGTGGTGGGTTGCAGAGGCAGCTGGATAAGAACTCTTGGGGGGTTTTTGGCAGGGGAGTGACATGACCTGTGCATTTTGAAAAGCTTACTCTGGTCCCCAGGTGAGCACAGGTGGGGAAAGGAAATGCAGAAATCAACAGAGACTCCCAACACAGGTGAGGCAAGAGGGTGGCTTGGAGTATGGATGATGACCTCAGAGAGAAAGACACAGAGTTAGGGTGTATAAGGTGGAAAAAACAGGCATGCTGGTGGGTGGGGTGAGTGGGAGGGGTGCTGAGTAAAAGAGAGGAGCTCAGGATGACACTCAGATTTCCAGCTGGAGTAGTTGGGAAGATGGTGAAATCTGACACATAGATGGGGCAGACCAGTGGGAAAACAGGTTTGGAGAAACAGGTGGAGTAACCTAGAATCCCATTTAGGATTCCTTTGAAAAGGGAGGTTCTATCAAGAAACTGCTGCCTGGCCTGAACTAGGTCCAGCATTTTTTATTTAGGGAGAGTTTAGAGGGCAGGTGGCAATACGGTTTTAAGTGGGAGCTAAGGGTGTATCTTGATGCTGCGCTTGATAAACATACACATTTTAAAATTCAGATTATGTGCTTGTTTAGGGTGATTTGGTGGGCTAGGGAAGATCATGAAAGGAAGGTTTAAAGACCTGCAAACTACTCCTTGGCATTGTCACTTACTAAAATGTTAGTAAAGAGATAGTATTGTTGAACTTAAATCTTCTCTTAAAAAAAAAAAATAGAATTTAGGACTTCCCGGCTGGCGAGCTCAGTTGGTAAAGAATCTGCCTATAATGCAGGAGACCACAGTTCAATTCCTGGGTCAGGAAGATCCACTGGAGAAGGGATAGGCTACCCACTCCAGTATTCTTGGGCTTCCCTGGTGGCTCAGCTGGTAAAGAATCCGCCTGCAAGGCGGGAGACCTGGGTTCAATCCCTGGGTTGAAAAGATCCCCTGGAGAAGGGAAGGGCTGCCCACTCCAGTATTCTGGCCTGGAGAATTCCATGGACTGTATAGTCCATGGGGTCGCAGAGTCGGACACAACTGAGCGACTTTCACTTTCACTGGTGGCGCAGTGGACAAGAGTCCACCTTCCAATGCAGGGCGCACTGGTTCAGTTCCTGGTCGGGGAAGACTCCACATGCTGCGGGGTAACTAAGCCCATGCACCGCAACTACTGAGCCGGCGCACCTAGAGCCTGCGCTCCGCAACAAGGGAACCCACCACAGTGACAAGTGCTTGCACTGCAACTGGAGAGTAGCCCACATTAGCTGCAACTGGCGAAAGCCTGTGCATAGCGAGGAAGACCCAGTACAGCCAAAAATAAATACTTTTTTAAAGATAGGAATTTGAGGGACTTCCCTGGTGGTCCAGTGGCTAAGACTCCAAGCTCCCAATGCAGGGGGCCTGGGTTCGATCGTTGGTAAGGGAATTAAATCCCACATGCTGCAATTAAAGACCTGGAGCAGCCAAATAAATAAATATTAAAAAAAATGGAAATTTGATGTACATTTTTCATGTTATTTCATACATAGGTTATGTTCCCAATAGCGTTGTTAGTTTAGGGAGAAAATAATTAAAGATGTAAATATGTAAGCCAAGAGCCAAAACCATTCCGAACAGCCCAGGGTTGTAAGCTGATTTAATTTGCCCCTTTCCCCTAGGAGTCATTTCTTGGATCATTGACTTACTATCATTCTGCACAACGGCGGTAGCCCCAGTCACCCTCTGCTTATTGCCAGAGTGTGATCCGGCTGTGGGATTTGAAGTGTTTATGTTTATGGGATTTTAATGACTCAGTTAATAAAGGTCACTCCTAAAAGTAACAGAAACCTAAGTGTGTGGAGACAGAATGGGTAAGACTGATGTGGGGGTTATTTCTAGTAGTTCTTTGGTGTTGTCCTTAGATACATGTTTAATCCTTAAAGGCAGTGAAGAAGGTGCTTCCCTTTAAATCAATTTACTGGTGCTATATTCAACTATACCAGTAAAATGCTAGTTGAAACCCCTCAATAACAAATGGTATCATGTACACATCAGGCTTAAAATATGCCAGATAATGTTGGCATAACAACATACTATATTGTTAATATAATATTAATGACAGTATAATTGTAGTATTTGTTAATATCACAGCCACGGTATTTTCCAATATCTTTGAGAGAATATAATAGTAACTTGAGTCTCAGGTGGAATCTGGTAGGGTACATTTCTTAAAGCTAAAAGGGACCTTAAAGATCATCTAACCTTGTCCTTTAAAATATTTACTAACAGCAAATAATATTTACCCAAAATGATGTTTACTAGGCTGTGAAAGAATTCCCTAAGCTAAATGTTCATTATTTGAATTATCTAAAATTAAACTGATGACAGCATTTGAGAGTATGTAAAACAGAATAAATTTACAGTTGTGTCCCAGCCATAAAAGATTATTTAACAAATATTTTCCACATTAAGACCCAATGTGATCAGATATAAACGTGTCATTCATAGAGGTACTAAATTTTTCGCAGTTTTACAAAGTCCCCAGGATCTGGTTCCTACTCACTTTTCCAGCCTTGTCTCTTTTCTTCCTCCTCCCCTCCACCCCTCAGTCTTCTTAGTTAGAGCTCACCTGATCTTTGAACTCTGAACCTTAAACCTACACTGCTCTCTCTGGTCTCAGGGACCTGTCTGGAACCCCTTTCCCTCCTTCTTTGTTGGGTTATTCTGCCCGAAGTCTTCTGTCCATTTCCTTTCCCCTAATCTCAGACCCCAGGGAGGTTTTAGAAGTTCTTAGGCAAGTGTCTGCTCAGTTTTCCAGGGATAGCCAAAGCTAACAAGGTTCTATTCACTGTTCAATCCTCCACCCCAGGACAGTATTTAGACATAGTGAATACCATGGACTAGCGAGTGGATAGAGTCTGAGCGCTGAAGGACTTGAAATTTTTAGTTTACATAGTTAAAGAGTAACATAAATTTGAAGAAATAAAGTTGATATTTTTAAGAGAGATATTTCACTTCATTTTTTCTCTAAAGAGAGAACATACACACCCTGGCATTACTTTGAAATGATACAAAAATTCTAACATTGTTGTAAGTTAAATTTCTTTCAACAGGTTAGTTAACACACAGAATCCAGACAGCTACAAGTGTAAGTGATAGGATACTGTATAGAATCAACTCAAACTATAATTCTCAACTTACAAGCCTTCTGCTCAGCAAGGGAGTTAGAAGAAAGGAAAAACTCTTTAAAAACCTCCTTGGAAACTAACGACCTTTAACAACATCAGCATATCCCCCAGAGAATGGATGTGGTCTGAGTACTTTCATTTCTGAAATTGTGCAAGAAAAGACAACTTGGTTTTCAGAGTCACACTTCATCCTTCTATAAAAGTTCCAGGTCTTTCTAGTCTCCATATGAAACACTGTTCTTATTTTAAGAACAAAAGGAGCAATAAAACATTAGCTTGGGAAAGAAGGATGGAGCACTGTGTCCCTAGAAAGGTTTGAATAGTAGCAGTAGCTGTAGTAATAATATAATAACAACAATCAATGGGCTTCCCTGGTGGCTCAGATGGTAAAGAATCCACCTGCAATGTGGGAGACCTGGGTTGTATCCCTGGGTTGGGAAGATGCCCTGGAGGAGGGCATGGCAACCCACTCCAGTATTCTTGCCTGGAGAATCCCATGGGCAGAGGAGCCTGGTGGGCTACAGTCCAGGGGGTCGCAAGAATCGGACACGACTGAACGGCTAAGCACAGCACACTGAACAACAATCAAAAACACAGTAAGTTAAAGCTTGTGTTAGATCTGATAATTCCAGACGACTCACCTTTTGTCAAACAAAGTGGGAAAGAGAAAAAGAAATCGTAACTTTTTTTTTCTTTTTGCGTGTCCAAGCCTATCTCGGAGAACCTCTAGCAACGAATTAAACAGTCTTGCACAAAGCTCAAAATTTTTTCTCCCCTTCAAACCTCAGACTACTGGGAAGAGGACGCCATCTCCTCTAATATATACGAGAGCTGGCCTCCTTGCAGGTTCAGTTGCTGACATTTTAGAAGCAGAATGGCTACTTGTGGTCAATGAATCAAAGTACCAAACAAAACAATGACGACTGTGCCATGACAAGTCGCTTCAGTTGTGTCTGCCTCTGCGACCATGTGGACTGCAGCCCGCCAGGCTCCTCTGTCCACAGGATCTTGCAGGCAAGAATACTGGAGAGCGGGTTGCCATGCCCTCCTCCAGGGGATCGTCCCAACCCAGGGATCGAACCTGTGTCTCCCGCATTGCGGGCAGGTTCTTTACCATCTGAGCCACCAGGGAAGCTCCAATAACAATGACAGTAATAGTAACAACAAATGGATTTGCTTGGGGGGTCATTTCAGGAAGGAACACCCTGGAGGCGCCGCCTCCTCCAGCCGACGTTCCCGAGCTCACGCAGCCCTCCGGCTCCCGACGATCACACTCCGCAGGACTTAGCCCCTTTCTCGGCTCTCCCAGAGCAGAAAGCGCGAGACGGGGACCGCATATCCAGGTCAAAAGCGTTAAAAAAAAAAAGTCTGCGGAGCCGCGCGCAGGGGGCCCACACCCGTTCCGGGGGAGGCCCGCCCCGGCCCCGGCCCCGGCCCCCTTACTCTGGAGCTCCATAGAGGAAGCTGCTCCCGGGCCCCCACGGGCCGAGCCCCCGGCGCCGCAAGCCCCTTCTAACGCCTGTCCTCCCGGGGGCCGGCGTCGCTCTGGTTGCCCTGACAACCAGGGGGCGGGGCGAGAGGGGAGGAGGAGGGGCAGGAAGGACGGCGAGAGGGAGGGACCAAAAGACGCCAGGAAACGCGAGCGAGCGAGGGCCCGCGCATCTACGGGGGGCAGCGAGCGCGGCGGGCGGAGGGCGCCCGCGGGCGGAAGACGCGCTGCCCCGGGGGACCTGGTCGGGCGGTCGCGCCCTCTCCACGGCGGCCCTCGCGTCCCCGGCGGGGCCTTCGAGTGGGGCCCCGTGGGCCCTCCGTCGCCGACTAGGCGTCCGTTCGTCAGTCCGCGCATCCGGCGAGCTCGGCGGGGAAGGGCGGCCGCGCCCGGGCCTCCGTCCGCGGACCGCAGGTAAAGGCCGGGCCGCGGCGGCGGGAGGCCGGGGTGGGGGCGGCCCGGGCGCACCTGTTGCGGGCCCGCCGGGTGTCTCCGGACCGCCCCGCCCCGACTGGTGAAACGCCCGGGAGGAGGCGCCCCCCAACCCCCCGGCCGCCCCCCAGCCTCGCGGAGCCGCGTCCCGGCGCGCGGAGCGGACCCGCCCCTCCCTGCGGGGCCGCGAGGCTGGGGGGCGGCCGGGGGTGGAGGTCGTGCGCCCGGCCGGCCCGAGGCCGGACTTCGGCCACTCGTGTCACTTTGGCGGGCAGCGCTTCTTAGCAGATGGGAGCAAGTGGTCGGCAGTGGGCCGAGCGCGTCGCCGGAGTCCCGAAAAGCGGGGAGAAGGCGCCTCCGCTGTGCGCATTGCACTGTCATCCGAGGTGTCACCTTTCAGGCCATGGGCCCCTGTCGGATCTTTCCGGGTTTTAGTTTTATGTATGTGTGTGTGTATTTGTTTCAGGGCTCCTGGTTTTCACTCCCAAGTTGTAGCACTGTGTGTGTATGTGTGTGTGTGTGTGTGTGTGTGTGTGTGTGTATTTGTTTCAGGGCTCCTCCTGGTTTTCACTCCCAAGTTGTAGCACTGTGTGTGTGTGTGTGTGTGTGTGTGTGTGTGTGTGTATTTGTTTCAGGGCTCCTCCTGGTTTTCGCTCCAAATTGTGGGCACCAAGCCCACACGTTCTGTACCAAAATTTGGTAGGGCTGTGAAACAAATGTAGCAAGATCTCACCCCATGGTCTTTTTTTCTCCTAAGAGTGGTTTTGAAAACATCGATGCAGGTAGTGCTTTCAGGAAGTGTTGGGGATCCCTGGGCATTTTATCTGGTCGGCTGTAAAAATTCAGACCACGGGGTGGGGGAGTGCTGTATAGGTCAAGAAGAACAACCCTAAGGAGAGGAGAGAAGGAAAAGAAGGGGGATGCACTGCAGGTGGGAGGAAACGGCATGATGGATGCAGTGCTCCGTCTGAAGATTGCGGCCCCTCCATCGGTTCCTCCTGCTGCCCTAGACAGGACTTGAGGGGAATGAAAAGAAGAGAGCGTTTGGGGGTCACGTTAGTGACTGCTCATTCTCTGCCACCCTGTAGATGACAGGGACATCAAGGAGTATCACTTTCCTCTCAGAAAGAATCATTCAGAGGTTAACTGAACCTGAGAAGCAGATATTCTATGATGGAAAGGGACGTTTATTATACTCCACCAAATTAGGCTCTCCCCTCTCAGACTGTATGGGGACTTTTTCAGATTCATTGTCAAAGCCACAAGGTTTATGTTTATGTTGATATTGACAAGCAGTGTGATAAATACAGAACCCATAATTCATAAGCTACAATATTAAAGTAATAAATTCAAGTTGGAAGGTAAACACTTCATGGTACCTTGATTATCTGTTCTTGTTACTTAGAGACAGGGAATGGATTTTTACATAGAAAGGTTCTAAGATCAACAGTTGTTCTGTAGTACAGTCTTTTCAAACTCTAGTTTTCACATCATTAGCAAAGTTATGAATTGGTCTTTTCACCGGAGAAACAAACATAATGATGTTCATTAATAATGTCATAGTCAAAGTGACAAGATAACGATTAAAGCTTGGCTTTTATTAACAGAAAGAAAAGAGGAGGTGGGGTTAAATTTTCCCATATAGTAAAGGACTAGGCACTTGTATTTAAAAAGAAGAAGCAAAATTGTAGATCTTCATGTAACAAGGACTCGAGAATTTAATAGTTATATGCAGATTTTTTTTCCTTTTTTTACCGGAGGATACCGCTTTATAAAATGGAGATATGTATTGGTAAATACTTTGTAGTGTAGATGAATTATTTTATCGATAGCTATGAGCTTGACATTGAGGCAATCTTGCATTGACATGTTTTAGGCAATAGGTGACTTGAGCAACTGAAAAACAGCATTTGTTTTAGGGGATCTTGTACCTATGGAACAAATGACTGAAGAGGGGGGTGAAAATGAGGAAGGGGTAGGTACAAAAATGTCTAAGGCAGGGGTTGGTGTTATGTTTCTTTTTCTCCAGTAACAATGTACTTGTTAAATGTCTGTTGAATGATTGAGAAGAGCTTTAAAGAAATTGCTCCAGATAAAGGGATGTGCTTTATTACTGGAGGGGATGGCCTGAGGTCGGTTGCTAGTGTGCTGGGGGTTGAAATGAATGGTAAAGGTATTGGTTGTCCCTTGGGGATTTTGTACTACTTTTTCTATTTGTTTTCACTGTCATGTTCAGAAAAGTTTCCCAGCTCTTCACCGGATGGAATAATTACATTATTGTTTACTTTGCTGATACTCAACTAAATGTAGCAAGCCAAAGCACTGTCAAAGGGAATAACAAGGTAGCAATTAAGAGACACAGGTAGCCTTTCTTTTTCTTATTTAAATCTCTTGTCCACATCAGAATTCAAAGTAAAAGTAATTCCCTTAGGAAGTTAACATAATTTAATTCAAGTAGGATGATTTCAAAAGGAAAGAAAAAAAAATAAAGCAAATGAATGTATTTCTATTTCATAAACTTACTCTTATAAATCAGTCAGAGGAAGTTTTCATTTTTGTTTCTGGATTTCTGTTTTTCCATAGTGAGGGAACTCTTCTTCTGTTACTTTCTAAAACTCAGAAGGAATTTGGTCAAAGGCAGAAAACAATTACATTTCCATTTTTGCTGTTTCCTTTCTGTCCTCCAGACCTGTCATGGTCTGCACTCAAATTGTTGGACTTAAATGCCTGTCTCTTCAGTTCAGTTCAGTTCAGTTCAGTCACTCAGTCATGTCCGACTCTTTGCGACCCCATGAACCACAGCATGCCAGGCCTCCCTGTCCATCACCAACTCCCTGAGTCCACCCAAACCCATGTCCATCGAGTCGGCGGTGCCATCCAGCCATCTCATCCTCTGTCGTCCCCTTCTCTTCCCGCCCTCAATCTTTCCCAGCATCAAGGTCTTTTCCAGTGAGTCAGCTCTTCGCATCAGGTGGCCAAAGTATTGGAGTTTCAGCTTCAACATCAGTCCTTCCAATGAACAACCAGGACTGATCTCCTTTAGGATGGAGTGGTTGGATCTCCTTGTAGTCCAAGGGACTCTCAAGAGACTTCTCCAACACCACAGTTCAAAAGCATCAATTCTTCGGTGCTCAGCTTTCTTTATGGTCCACCTCTCACACCCATACATGACCACTGGAAAAACCATAGTCTTGACTAGACGGACCTTTGTTGGCAAAGTAATGTCTCTGCTTTTTAATATGCTGTCTAGGTTGGTCAAGACTTTCCGTCCAAGGAGTAAGCGTCTTTTAATTTCATGGCTGCAGTCACCATCTGCAGTGATTTTGGAGCCCCAAAAAATAAAGTCAGCCACTGTTTCCACTGTTTCCCCACCTGTCTGCCCGTCTCGCAGCCCCGTTAATCACTCACAGTGTGATGGGGCTGCAGAGCCATGCTGCCCACCCCCCGTCGCCTGTTTGGAAGCCTTTCCGTCATGGGTGTGCCTGTGTTCACGCTCAGTCGCTCAGTTGTGTCCGAATTTGCAACCCCCTGGACTGTAGCCCGCCAGGCTCCTCTGTCCGTGGGATTTTCCAGGCAAGAATACTGGAGTGGGTTGCCATTCATTTCTCCAAGGGATCTTCCCCACCCAGGGATCAAACCTGTGTCTTCTGCGTCTCCTGCATTGGCAGAGGGATTTTTTACCATCTGAGCCCCGGAAGCCCCCAGGATAGGTGAGTGCCCACTGAATGCATTTCTGTTACTCCTGGGGTCACTGCACACTTTGGCACTTAGCCCTATACTACACTATACTTTCTTTTTTCTTCTTAAAAAATTTTTTTTATTGAGGTATAGTTAATTTACAATATCGTGTTAGTTTCATGTTAGTTTCAGGTGTATAGTACAGTGATTTAGCCATATATATATATATATATATATAATATGTATATAATATTATATATGTATGTTCCTTTTCAGATTCTTTTATGTGAAAGATTCTTTTCAATATTATAAGATATTGAATATAGTTCTCTGTGTATACGGTAGGTCCCTGTTGGTTATCTGTTTCATGCATATACTATACTATCTTATAGAATTTTCTCTCATTTTTTTTGTGTATGGGTCTTGTGTCTCTGATGAGATTAAACATTTTAGAGCTAAGTCCATAACCTAGGCTGCTTCTGTATTCCTTTTAGCTCATAGTGGGTTTTCAGTGTGTCCCTGATAATTAACTGGGATAATAATAGAAGACAAGCCTTTAGTCAAGGATGACTGCATTAATTCCTGCTCTGCCATCTTGGGAAAGTCAGGGGCTATTATTTCCTCGTTGATAACTCGGGAATGATAAAACCTGCAGTGGTTGTCAAATGTGATTATAGATACGAATGAAAATTCCTTGTATATTGCAAAGAATTTATTAAATGTAAAGGGTTGTCATTGACTCCAGCATACATACAGCAAATGTTAGTTGAGCACCTATGTGTTAGGTACTTCCTGGGACCTGGATTTCTTCTCCGTAAAGGGACTAGGAAATGACTCGATGGATTGCCTGTAAGGGCAGGGGGACCTCCCAGGCAGAGGAAGAGATTGGGCAGAGGCATAGGAGACCAGCTCTGAGCACAAGTCCATTGTGGCTGGAGCAGAGAGAATATACTAGAAGGCTGGAGAGGCAAATACAGACTAGGTCAGCAAGAACCTGGGAGTGAAGCTTTTATCTTGAAGGTAATTAAAAGCACTTGAGTCAGTGACATGACTAGTTTTGCATTTGACAGAGATCACTGGCAGCCTGTGAATGACATCACGTTGATGGAGAGCCACAGTTAGAGGCAGAAAAACAAAACTGGAGATTTTTCAGTAATTCTTTGAAGTAATGATAAGATAAATAAGGCTCTGGTGGTGATGGTGTTGAGAATCAGGAGAAGGGGCCGCTGAGAGAGGTGAAATCAGCAGCCTTGGAGATGCTGGAGGTGGAGATGGGGGAGAAGCCAGGGATAAATTCGTGCTGATGGGGATTGTTCTGTCAGTTGCTGAATCTGGAACATGAAAGAAGGAAAGAAGCCTTTTTCTTTCTCAGAAGTGTAAGAAGTGGAGTAGATGACAAGTTCAGTTTTGAACATTTACACTGAAATTGCCTGTTATCTAAGTTGGGACATCCCATAAGTAGTACTTGGACATGTGGGTCTGGAACTGTAGAAAGAAGTCTGAGATGAAGATAGAAACTCAGGTGAAGCACTCAGTGATTGAAGTTAAAATGTGAATGAGATTCTCCAGGGAGGTTATGTGCAATGAGAAGAGGGTTGGGGATAAAACTCTGGGGTACAGAGACGAGAGAGGAGGGACCAGAAAATCTGGAGAGGTTAACAGGACAGAACCCCTGCTCCTCCAGGCGCCTGTGTTGGCACTCCCTGAAATGATTCTGTTTTCCTCCACCTGCCTTAGAGTGCACAACGTAGTTTATCGGTTGATTCTTGTTTTAGTAAAGTGGGTGCCGAATAGCTACCCATTACTTTGTTAGCATGGAGGAGGAAATGGCCGCCCACTCCAGTATTCTTGCCTGGAGAATTCCACCGACAGAGGTGGCTGGCAGGGTACAGTCCATGGGGTTGCTAAGAGTCGGACACGACCGACTGAAACACACACACACACACACACACACACACTTTGTGAAAAAGGTTCCTCATATTTTTCGTTTTTCACAATCTCTGTTTACAGCAACAATTCAAGTAAAATGTAACTTCAGGAGGTGTGATAATGCCCCAAGCAATACTGTCTTTGATAAAGAAGTTGTATGAAAGTTCATTTTGTGTATGTTGTAGGTAAAATAAATACGCTGAATTCCTTAGGGAGACTGGCAACAGCCTATTTTTGGTTTTCAACTTTGATTGGCTCACACATTTGTTCACATATCTAACTAGACTGCATAAATAAGTCAAATTAATATTTTAGCATACTTTATTAACTTTGCTTTTACTCAAGTGTTAGTTTTTAGAATATTATCCAGTAAAAATAATCATCAGAATAGTGTTGAAAAGCACTGAGTGGCCCAGCCATTTGAAATTCTAACAAAACCCTTGATTTATAGACCTACATGTAGGGAGTAATATGTTATTACGATACACAAACATTGATTGAGCTTGGGAAGTCTTTCTGTATGTGCAAATTGCCAGTAGAATGTAGGATTCTTGAAAAAAATTGTGCAGGATTGATTATTCAAGCTGTGTTTGGTATATTACTATTGTTATTGTGATATCGCTTGGTTGTGTCTGACTCTTTTCAACCCCGTGGACTGTAGCCCGCCAAGCTCTTCCACTAGAAATCAATGTTGTCATTGTTCAGTCACTTAGTTGTGTCCAACTTTTTGCGACCCCATGGCCTGCAGCACGCCAGGCTTCCCTGTCTATCACCAACTCCCAGAGCTTACTCAAGTTCATGTCCATCGAGTCGCTGATGCCATCTAACCATCTCATCCTCTGTCATCCCCTTCTCCCACCTTCAATCTTTCCCAGCATCAGGGTCTTTTCTGATGAGTCAGCTCTTCGCATCAGGTGGCCCAAGTATTGGAGCTTCAACTTCAGCATCAGTCCTTCCAGTGAATATTCAGAGTTGATTTCCTTTAGGACTGACGGGTTTGATCTCCTTGCTGTCCAAGGGACTCTCAAGAATCTTCTCCAACACCACAGTTCAAAAGCATCAGTTCTTTGGTGCTCAGCCTTTTTTATTGTTCAGCTCTCACATCTCTACATGATTACTGGAAAAACCATAGCTTTGACTGTACAGACCTTTGTTCGCAAAGTAGTGTCTCTGCTTTTTAATACACTATCTAGGTTTGCCATAGCTTTTCTTCCAAGGAGCAAGCGTCTTTTAATTTCATGGCTGCTGTCACCGTCCACAGTGATTTTGGAGCCCAAGAAAATAAAAGTCTGTCACTGTTTCCATTGTTTCCCCGTCTATTTGCCATGAAGTGATGGGACCTGATGCCATGTTCTTCGTTTTTTCGGTGCTGAGTTTTAAGATGGCTTTTTCACTCTCCTCTTTCACCTTCATCAAGAGGCTCTTGAATTCCTTTTCACTTTCTGCTGTAAGGGTGGTGTCATCTGCATATCTGAGATTATTGATATTTCTCCCAGCAATCTTGATTCCAGCTTGTGCTTCATCCAGCTCGGCATTTCACATGATGTACTCTGCATAAAAGTTAAATAAGCAGGGTGACAGTATACAATAGGATGTGCTTTTTGGGAGCTCTAAGCCAATTAAAACAAAGGAAAGCAAAGGGGTAATCTTCTAAAAAGCCCAGTAACTTTAAGTCCATTGTTTTCGATTAAAATAGACTACACCTGGGAAATAAAGTTTCCATATTAGATATTTGACTGTAACTCTCAATATGGGTGATTACAACTATGTTTTCCTTTCCATGAAAGAACTGTTGTCATATGGTATGTTTTCCCAGCCACCCTGCCTGATACCTCCTGTAATATCAAGTAGTTCTCTACCCACAGTGTTGCAGCGGGAGCCTGCTGTTGTTCTTTAATACAGTCAGGATGCAGTGTGGTGCAACACGGCTGAGCACACACTGGACACGTACTTGGGACACATACCTGGGGCGAAGCTGCGAGCAGACTGCAGGACTTCAGCACCTGCTCTACCCCCGCTGAGCGGCTCAAAGCTGAGTGAATTAACTAAGCTTCTGAAGGCTTAAATTTCCTCATTAAAAAAAAACGGAAATAATAAAGTAAACCCTCATGGGGTCCTTAAGAGTTTAAATGAAATAATCCGTATAAAGTGCTTAAGTACTTATAGCATCTGGCGCCCAGTAAGCACTCTGTAAAGGCTAATTGGTAGAATCATCCTCATTATCATTATTGTTATCCTTAGTACTAGTCCAGCTTCGGTGGTTGGATATAACCTTTGTTTTCGAAGTGCGGTGTGCAGACCAGTGTCAGTCCACAGATTGTTACTGGTTTGTAGTGAGATTAGGAGCTGGTGCCAGAATGTAAATAGACTGTGGCCCTAACCATACTGTTTAGTTCAGTGTAATAGCAAGACTTCTTCAGGGAAGGAAGCAGCCAGTTAATTTACACTGCGGTGCAAGCTCCTTATCTTGTCACAAACAAGCACTTTGAATAGAGTTGGTGTGGAATATGGAACTAATGATCCTGTTCTCCAGAGAAATGATAGCCCTCTATCCTGAGGACAGGATATGCCTCATTAATGCCTCATTAACCTTCCTTTGTTCTAAACCTTATCATCATGGTTCACAAGTATATTGTTTATTATTTCAGCTAATATTTAGTGGTCACATAATCTTTGCAAAGGCCTGTATTACTTTCTGAACTCTGCAGAGATGACTCAGAAGTGGATCTTGACCTTAGGAAACCTATCATAAACCTAGGGCTAGAGGACGCCACATGAAAACCTGAGTGAATGTGCTGAGTACGTGTGCTGAGTTTGCGTTAGTGTTCCAGCGTCGTTCCAGAGATTCCACATGGACACGTGTTTCCTCTTACTAAGCTGCTCCCCTTGTTGGGTGTTCAGTCGCTGAGTCATGCGCAGCTCTTTGCGACCCCATGGGCTGCAGCACGCCGGGCCTCCCTGTCCGTCAGTGTCACCTGGAGTTTGCGCAGATTCACTTATTTCTGGCTGTGCTGGGTCTCTGTCGCTGTGTGGGGGGCTCGGCTCCAGATGCGAGCAGGGTCTGCTCTTTGTCGTGGTGCACAGGCTTCTCACTTGGTGGCTTCTCTTGTTGCAGAACGTGGGCTCAAGGCCCTTGGGCTTCACTAGTGGCTCAAGGGCCCCAGGGCACAGGCTCAGTAACTGTGGCTCGTGGGCTCAGTTGCTCTGCGGCATGTGGGATCTTCCAGGACCAGGGATCGAACCCTGCATTGCAAGATGTACTCTTAACCGCTGAACCACCAGGGACGTCCTCTAGGACTTTTAAGAAATTACTGAGTCTCCATTTAATCCTGTTTGCAAATATGTGAATAATAAATAATTTCCTCTTCTGCAGAATATGAAGAGACTTTAAATAGTTATTAAATTATTTTAAAACTTTCAATAAAAATTAGCACAAATTCTTCAAGAAAAATACGTTGGTCACATAAATAGTGTCAAAACAAATTTGGAAGTCACGTTAAAAGAATAATTTTTTAAAACGCGAGGTGTTTGTGTATGTGTGTTTTCTCCGGAACACTTTCCTAAGCAGTGGAGATGGAAAAAGATAGCCTGTGAATTAGATTGTAGAAAAGACCTATTTTCACAGAGCTTTGTGAAAATAATTTTTAATAGCCAAGAAATAGTGTTTAGTTTTTAATATTTCTGATAATTTTTCACTTGAATGTGATTCGCTGGTTTCTCTTACTGCCCTATTTGGTAAGCTTGCTCATAACCCCTCTATCCATTCCATTCTGCCATTTACATTCAGTTGGCACCAGCTCTCCTAGAACTTGTCATGCAGTAGTAATTAAGAAAATTGAAGGTAGATATTAGAAAAATTATATAGAATATTTAGAAAATTGAGTAACAGATTTAGCAAAATTGTAAAGAAAAGCACAATGTTTAAAAAATAGAAATTTTAATCAAGAAATGACTGAGTTAGACCCATGGCGTTTAAAATAAAACAGTCTCCTTCCCATAGCTTATCTAGTCTTTTCTGATTTGGCCCTTGTCTCATCTATGAATTTACCTGTCCCTGGATCTTTTCTTTTTTCTATTATATACCTGTCATTCTTCCTTCTTTTGCTTACTTGAAAGAAAGTGAAAGTGTTAGTCACTTAGTCGTGTCCAACTTTTTGTGACCCCATGGACTGTGGCCCACCAGGCTCCTCTTTCGATGGGATTCTCCAGGCAAGAATACTGGAGGGGGTATGCGTTCCCTTCTCCAGAGGATCTTCCTAACCCAGAGATTGAACCCGGGACTCCCACTCTGCAAGCAGATAGATTCTTTACCGTCTGAGCCACCAGGGAAGTCTTACTTATTTGACTACAAGATTAAGAGTCTTTGTTTGACACCCCACCTTTGTTTTCAGCTAGACTGTAAGCCCCATGAGGACAGGACCCAGCCCTGCCTGTTCACGTGTCACTAGTATGTTCACCTGTGCACATGAGTCACTCGTATGTTCACAGGCCAGATGCTTAGTAGACACTCAAATGTTGATTGAATAAGAAAATGGAAGACATGAAAATACAGGCATTGAAGATGAGAAAACTCGAGACTAGAGAAAACCTTTTAGATTGCGAATGACACCTGTAATAAAACACAATCAGATGTTACTCTTACAAGCATAACATCTCCAAAGGACAGAAGGTGATGCTAATCGAATACCCACTGTATCTGGGTTCAGACTGTGGAAATTGCCAAAGAGGATATAGCTCAATAATGGTTCAAGTAGAGAGACTGAAAGTATGGGGGAAAGATAGTGTGTAGTACAGATGGTTCAGTAGTTCCCTAATCCTTAGGGATGTTGCCTCCTCATATTGTTTATTTACAAGTGACCTGAAAGATCAGAGGTCTGCTGGAGCAAGACTGAAGCATGCTGTTGTGTGAATCTCAGTGCAACTCTGTGATTTTCTACACAAATACTGTTCTCAAGTCATCAAGAAAAAAGCGGCTTTAAGAAATGTTGAAAAAGGAGCTAATTTGTGATTTACATGTATGGTTCATGGGGAAACTTAAGAGCTTACAGAAATTTCAGTTGATGGATGTGTTAATCCACCAGACTCTCAGGCCATACCCTTTAAAAACAGCAAGGGTCTATTCTGTGTCATATTCGGGGGCAAAAAAGGCACTGAAATCCAGAAACATAGTGCATTCCCGACAGAAGTGTTTCAGCTCTATTGATGCAGCAGTAGCAAGCTAACTGGGACTTTAAGTAGAGTAATAGAATGAAAGTGCAGATCTGTGCACGAGAGATTGCAGTGGAGAGCCTGGGGAGAAAGGCAGGTGGTCACAGGCGTCTGGGATGAAAGACGAGATGGAAGGAACAGAATGTGGCGAAGTTTTGAAGGACTTGGTCACTGCCCGAATAGAGGGCAACCTGGAAAGTTGAACAACAGTACCCTGATGTGCTAGCAACATCCTTCATTCATTCATTCAGCAGATAGTTGTTGAATGCTTTCCATGTGCCCACTCTGCCGTAAAGGCGGGGAGAAAAATAGACACCTCCCTGCCTCGAGGTGCTTGCATTCTGGTGGAGGGCGCCAAGAATAAACAAATGTAAAGAGGAAAACAGTGCAGGTTAAGGAGCAAGGGGAGTGGGTTTGGGGCACAGGGGCGTGGGCAGACCCGTATGAGGGAAGCCCCTGTGGCAGATTTGACATCCAGTGAAGGTCTTTAGGAAATAAGGGAGCTGGCCATTGGATATCTGAGGAAAGAAGCGTTTCAGGCGGAGAGCAGAGCAGGTATGAAGTCCCTGAGGCAGACGTGTGCCGTGTGTTTGAGGAACAGTGAGGGGGCCACGCGAACAGAGAAGCGTGAGTGAGAGACGGAGCCAGGGGGAGACCGGGGCAGGGAGGTGGTGCCTCTAGATCCCACAGGCCTTGCAGAGCCTGTTAAGGATTGTGGGTTTTCCTTGGAGTAAGGTGAAATTCCTAAATCATGAGAATTTTTTTGCGCAGAGGAGACCCGAGTAGACTTGACCAGGATCACTTTGACTGCAAGAGACTAAGGGTGGAACCAAGACCAGTCACGAGGCTGTCGCAGTAATCCAGATGAGAGGATAGTGGCTCAGACCGGCTGTTCATGGTGGAAGTTATGGGGGTTTTGATATATTTTGAAGGTAGAACGGGCATGACTAGATGTATTAACTATTACTCCTGTAACACATTACTGCAAATTTAGTGGTAATTTATTTATTATCCTAATTTGCTTCTGTTAGAGGTTAGATTATCATGATTTGGGACTTCCCTGGTGGTCCAGTGGCTCCGACTTTGCACTGTCAATGCAGGGGGTTTGGGCTGGATCCCTGGCCAGGGAGCTAGATCCCACAGGCCCCAACTAAGAGTTGATGCTCCAAGTCTCAACCAGAGATCCCGCGTGCTGTGACTAAGACCCAGCACAGCCAAATAAAGAAACAACAATTAAAATACATGTTTTTAAATGTTCATCACAGAGGTCTCACTGGTTTAAAATCAGGCAGGGCTATGCTGCTTTCTAGACACTCTAGGAGAGAATTCCTTTCTTTGGTTTCCCAGCTTCTAGAGGTCACCATGTCGTGGCTCACAAGCTCGCCCTCCGTCCTTAGAGCCAACAGCATCGCATCTCCCCAACCCTTCTTCCACGGTGGTATCCCCTCTAACCAAACCTGAGAAACGGTCTCTGATTTTCAGACCCTGCGATTAGCTCACGCCCACCAGCATGATCTCCCTCGGCCAAGGCCCTTAACTTGATCACATCTGCAGTCCTCTTGTCAAGCAGGATACACACTGAAGATCCCAGGCATTTGGACACACACATCTTTAGACGCTGCCGTTCTCTCTAGCACGTCCGTTGGTGGATCAGAGATAAAGAAAAATGAAGAATAAGTTCAGGTTTGGGTGTCTGAGCAATTAAAAGGAAGAAGATGAGAGGACCAGGTGTATGGCTTTGGGGCGGATGTCAGCGCTCAGCTTTGGGTACGTAAAGTTTGAAAGGCCTGCTAAATATCCACGTTGGAGATGACTAGTAGGTAGTTGAATATACGTGACTGGAGTTCAGGGAGAGAGGCTTGACGGGACATATAAACAGGGAGACCTCCACATACGGTGGCATTAAAGCCACGAAACAGGATGAGACCTCACCGGCCCTTTTACAGAGAGAAGAGGTCCAGAGACTAAGTGTTGGGGGCTCGCCAGACCTGCGCAGCTGCTGAAATTGTAGAGGTGAGGGTTTGGTATGTGTGAAGAACCTATTGATGTTCAATTGACCGAGGGGGAAAAATGCAGAAGAGGAGCATCAAACAGTGAAACAGTTGTTCAGGACAAAATTCACCACGTTATTTGACTTGGTCCCTTGAAAGCTTTATCCGTCCTTGTCTGTGGACTCCATTTACATTTCTAGAATTGCTGGCCCAGAGCCAAAATATAAATAGCCTACATGTAGCTCATTAGCCACGTGTTAACTTCTGATTCTTTCCTTGGTGAGGTGGTTTTGTGTTATGCTGGATAATGTATTATTTTCGTAAATGCTCATTTAAGAGTTGTAATAGATTCACTTCGGAGGGCAGTCTTTGACAAATTATGTGAGCTACAGTCTCATGTAGGATGGCTTTGAAAAATGAGCAAATGCCAGGTTGCCTTCAGATTTAAAATTCTTGTCATAGAATGTGGTTTATAATGATAACAAGTGAAGTGAAGTCGCTCAGTCGTGTCTGACTTTTTGCGACCCAATGGACTGTAGCATACCAGGCTCCTCTGTCCATGGGATTTTCCAGGCAAGGGTACTGGAGTGGGTTGCCATTTCCTTCTCCAGAGGATCTTCCCGACCCAGGGATCGAACCCAGGTCTCCCACATTGCAGGCAGACGCTTTACCGTCTGAGCCACCAGGGAAGCCTAGATTTTATTAAATTTTATTTTGAGTGACGTGTAGCCTCTATTACTTGTTTTCCCTTATTTAGTTTGGTACTATTAAATTTGCCAAAGGCCAGGACATGAATCTCTTGTGTGTATTTAATTACATCTGGGAGAAAGTGGGGCTTCCTTAGTGGCTCAGTAGTAAAGAATCCACCTGCCAATGCTGGAGACTCAGGTTCAATCCCTGGGTCAGGAAGATACCCTGGAGAAGGAAATGGCAGCCCACTCCAGTATTCTTGCTTGGGAAATCCCATGGACAGAGGAGCCTGGCGGGCTACAGTCCATGGGGTCGTGAAGAGTCGGACACAGCTGAGCGACTAAACAATGACCAGGAGAAAGTGATTGACACGGCTCCCGCCAGTCGCCAAATCAGTGAGAAGAGGTGTGTGTGTCTGTCATGCGAGTTGGTGGACTCAGGACTCAGCCACTCGCCCCTCCAAATCAGGAACTCTGTCTATATGACAGTAAAAGGGTCTTGTGGACACAGCAGGGGAAGGAGAGAGTGGGACAGATCAAAAGAGTAGCCTTGACATTTATACACCACCTGTGTAAATAGCCAGTGGGAAGCCGCCGTATACCGCAGGGAGCCCAGCCTGGCACTCTGTGACGACTTAGAGGGATGGGGTGAGGGGTGGGGGCGTCTCAAGAGGGAAGGGACGTGTGTACACTTACAGCTGACTCATGTTGTACGGCAGAAACACCACATTGTAAAGCCTCTCCTCCAATTGAGTAAATAAAGTGAAAGTCGCTCAGTTTTGTCTGACTCGTTGCGACCCCATGGACTATATAGTCCTTGGAATTCTCCAGGCCAGAATACTGGAGTGGGTAGCCTTTCCCTCCTCCAGGGGATCTTCCCAACCCAGGGATCGAACCCAGGTCTCCTGCATTGCAGGTGGATTCTTTACCAGCTGAGCCACAGGGAAGCCCAAGAATACTGGACTGGGTAGCCTATCCCTTCTCCAGGGGATCTTCCTGACCCAGGAATCGAACCCGGGTCTCCTGCATTGCAGGTGGATTCTTTACCAGCTGAGCCACAGGGAAGCCCAAGAATACTGGACTGGGTAGCCTATCCCTTCTCCAGGGGATCTTCCTGACCCAGGAATCGAACCCGGGTCTCCTGCATTGCAGGCGGATCCTTTACCAACTGAGCTATTAGGGAAGCCCAAATAAATAAAGACCAAAAGAAAGAAAAACAGGTCCCGAGAGAACTGCAAATAGGTGTCACGGGCTTCATAGCTTTACCCTTCAGACTCGCTGGGGTCAGGAGAGCCCTTTGTGGACTCAGCCTTCACAGGCGTTTCTGTCCAACAAGGCTGACTGGTTTCTAGGCGCCACATAGGAGAGCAGGTTAGAGAAGTAGACGGGGGCCTCACCAGGGAAGCACGACGGTGGGACGTGGGTACCACATCCCCGGGGAAGGAGGGCTCTGGGGCCGCAGTCTGGCCTCTGACCTCCGTCACTTCAGGGACATCTGGAAACATCATTCTGTTACAGGCACCAGTGTATTGGTGCCCTTGTTCAGTTCAGTTCAGTTGCTCAGTCGTGTCCCCACTCTTCGCGACCCCATGGACCACAGCACGCCAGGCCTCCTTGTCCATTACCAGTTCCCGGCAACACCAAACTCATGTCCATTGAGTCGGTGATGCCATCCAGCCATCTCATCCTCTGTCGTCCCCTTCTCCTCCTGCCCCCAATCCTTCCCAGCATTAGGGTCTCTTCCAATGAGTCAACTCTTTGCATGACGTGACCAAAGTATTGGAGTTTCAGCTTCAGCATCAGTACTTCCTATGAACACTCAGGACTGATCTCCTTTAGGACAGACTGGTTGGATCTCCTTGCAGACCAAGGGCCTCTCGTGTCTTCTCCAACGGACCTTGAGTCGTGAAGAAAAAGTTAAATCCCGAGTATGCTCTGTTTAGCCGGCAGAAATCTGGTTTTCTGCTGCTGGGACTTGGTTGCCCGTCCCGTGGTTCTCTGGGTTGACTGGGCTTGCGTGGGTGTCCTGTCGGCCGGGCCTGTGGGCATCCAGAGGCCGTGCCAGGTGGGGCGCCTTCCACCACTCGCCCACGTGGTTGGCGGGCTGTGCCTTCTGTCGGCAGGCGCCAAGCTTCAGTCTCTTCCTAGTGGCTTCTCCACCTCACAGAATGACAGCTGGCTCCAAGGGAGAGTGTTTTCAAGCAATTCAATGCCTCGGAAGTCGTCCAGCATCACTTCACTGCATTCTTGCAGTCACAGCGAGTCATGGGGCCAGCTCAGATTCACAGGGAAAGGAAATAGAGTCCACCGCTCCATGGGTCATCTCTGAATCACCAGAACAGATAAGTGGGTGATGTGTTTCTGTACACAGGGTGTCTGTGTGTCTTTGTGTAAAAAGAGGCTAGGTCAGCCTTAGAAAGATGCCTATTCAGAAAACGTGACTGTTCCCCGAGGATTCAACACAGTCAGTACTTTCTAAGTAAGATTTTACTTTAATTACAAGATGATTACACTTCTAGGGAGTACTGCAAGACAAACATTTCAAGGACACATATTTGGTAATAGTAATAGTGCTGTTTTGTTTTTTTTTAAAGCTAAAACAATTCAGAAATAGTACATAAGGCAATCATCAGTCATAATAACAGTAATGTAATTTACATGTATGATGAGATCCCTTTGAAGGGATTCCAATCAGAACGAAATGAAAACTGAACATAAAGCTGAGCGTTAACTTCCTCTCCTGCAGTGGAGGTTTCTGATTCTTGGGCGCCGTCGCAAAGTCAGCTTGTCCTGTGATCTCAGGCTGTCGCGTTTTTGGAGCTCTTCTGTGGATCTGGCCTCAGTGCAGGATTGTGGAGTTGATGTGTGTTACGTTTGTATTATCACACCTTGACAGTTGCATTGTAAGTTTGAAACAGTGGCTTTCAGAATGAATTTTGAAGAACTCTCCCCTCTAGAGCTCGCACGCCCTTTCCCCGCCCTGGCGCTCGGTGTCTCCCTCTTGTGACCTGTGACTTTGTAAAAGTTCTCTCAGTCTTCGTCCTGCCCCCAGAGTATCCTTATGTGTGTGACCAGTGCCTCGTTTATTAGTTTAAGCCCTGGAAAGGCACTTAAGAATGTTTCTTAAGTGATTGACTGTTCTCTCGGAGCCTGACTTGGCCAGTGGAGAGGTGTTTTGTTTTTGTTCTGTTTTATTGCTCATGGCTAGACGCTGGCCATGTGAGACTGCTAACTCTGACAGTCTCGAGCAATAGTTCTGATAAATGAGGTGCCATAAAAAGAGTGATCTGGGTGACAAGATGTCATGAAATGTATTTTATTTTTCATTCTTTTTTACTTGAGTTTTTCTTTGCTTTTAGTTTTCCCTTGGTTAATGTGAAAAGGTGCTTATTTCCAGCAATACTGATGGAATTTTTTAAAAACCACCAGTGATTGGAAAAGGAAGGATCCCTTCCCTGACACATACGGAATATTCCTAGTGTAAATTTTACCCTTTCTTAGGCAGTTTTTCTCTGCTTCATTTAAATTAAGTGTTGTAGTTTGTTGCCTCTTAAATCTAACATGTTGGGCTTAAGACCCAGGAATCTCAAGAAATATGCTTGAGATTTCTGGTTTAGTTAAGCAAATAAAAGACCTCATTAACCAGAGCTAGCATAGCCTCAGATGGGAAAAAATAATAAATTCACTCACTTGGCCTTGTCAGTTAGCACAGGCAAAATGTAAAATGAAAACAAAATTTAATACTCTTTTAAACTAAATAAATAAATAATAGACTTTCTGAAGCCAGTGTGGGGGAACACTCACCAGGCCCTCAACAGTTTTCTCTTTTAGAGGGTCTGGCGTCTCCTTTGTGGTGGGATTAGTGACCACGTGATGCAGCCTCACACTCAACAATGTCCGCCTGTTGCTCCCGATTCCACTGTCAGTCAAGATGCGGGGACTTGGGACAGGGGTCAGCAGAGAGCACCAGGTCCCGGGTGGGCTTGTTCTCCAAACTGGCCGGAGAGAAACGGCAACGAGGCAGACCTGAAGAGTGAGCCTGCATCATTCCTGGCCTTTTAAACAGACAGCAGAAATGCCAGACAGTGACCTGTTAACAGAAAAAATCAGGCTTTTGTTTTGGAATGACTATGCTTTTTCTTCTGAGCATTTTGTGTGTCCCTGTACCTGATTTTCCTTCTTGTTTAGTTTGCGTCTAGCTTTGTCGACCATCGCTGAACGCACAAAAGAGTGCTGGAGCGAGCCAGCGCAGCAGAGAACAGATGCAGACCAGAGGAATTCAGCTGGCTAGGGCCTTGACCTGCAGTCCCGCAGGTTGGGACGTCTGAGTTTGTGTACGGAGACGCCTCTGTTTGCAGTGGGTTGTTGCAGAGGATGCCAGCGGCTTAAGCTCCCTTGGACAAGATGGAAGCAGCAGCCCTGGAATGTCCCAACTCTTCCTCCGAAAAACGCTATTTCCCCGAGTCCCTGGATTCCAGTGACGGGGAGGAGGAGGGAATCCTGGCCTGTGAGGACTTGGAACTTAACCCTTTCGATGGATTGCCGTATTCGTCACGTTACTATAAACTTCTGAAAGAAAGAGAAGACCTTCCAATATGGAAGGAAAAATATTCCTTTATGGAGAAGCTGCTTCAGAGTCAAATTGTGATTGTTTCGGGAGATGCTAAGTGTGGCAAGAGCTCTCAGGTGAGTAGCCCCTGCAAAAAAAAATAGTTGGCTTTGTGCGTGGTACTTTTTTAGTACTTAAATAATCACAGCATAGTGTTCTGTTGTAAGAATGATATTGTCTAAACTGAAAAACAAAACAGAAAGGAACCTTAGTGATTCAGGTTCAACAGATAAGTTAGTTAACCTGATTTCCTTTATGAAAGCCGGCTGAATAAAAGTTAATACTTATGTGGATATTAATCGTCTTTATTGTACCACTGAACTTTCTTTAGACCAGTAGAAAAATCTGTTCAAATTGTTTTGTTGTAAAAAAAAATATTTTGTTGTGCATATCGTATTTTAAAAGATGTTACTACCCCACAGTAAGTTTTGGAATTAACTGCCATGTTCACATGTCTAGCAGTCTGATACTCAGAATGCATGGATATGCTTGTTGGTGACATTGGTCAAGCTACGGAAAGTTAAAAACACAAGGATATCCTTATTTTCCAAACTCTGAGAAATAACCGAGGACTTCCCTGGTGGCTCAGTGGTAAAGAATCCGTCTGCCGATGCAGGAGACGCAGGTTTGATCCCTGGGTTGGGAAGATCCCCTGGAGGAGGGAATGGCAACCCGCTCCAGTATTCTTGCCCAGGAGGAAGGAAAGAGGAGGAAGCAATTAGCATAGAAAGCTAGTGACAACTTATTGGCCAGTTTGTTGTTGTTATATTTGAACTCAAAGTTTGAGTGAGATCTATATTTTGTAAAGCAAGCGATAAGTATTTTTATTATGAAATGAATTTACAGATTTTCATGATGTACAAATTAGAGTAGACCGCAGAAATAATCTGATAGAGCCCCTTCATTTTTCAGATGATGAAATTCTGGCCCAGAGGGATGTGAGCATTTGTCTAATGAATGTCACGTGACTGTCTTGGCGGTCTAAGAACTCTTTACACTTGGCTGTTTCAAGGTTTTACTACCTCTGAGCCTTCCTTATTCTAAATGGAACTTGAAGAGAGGTGCAGTGAATCACATGTGTTTTTTTTCCCCCTTTAATTTAGTTTGTAACTGGCAATATCAAGGGTGTATTACGATTTTCCCTTTGTTATGATGAGTTGTTGCTGTGATGAATGATTTCAGTTTGTCTTAAGAAGCTAACAATTAACACTGAAGGAGTGTAATTTTCCTGGTTTTTGTGGACAAGTGGCAAGTTAAAAAATGATTTAGAGTTTTAATTTTGCAATAATTTTAGACTTATGCAAAGTTGCAAAATAGTACAAGTTCCACATGCAGTTCACTCAGATTCCACCAAAGTTAACATTTTACCAGATTTGCTTTATCGTTCTCTCTCTCCATGCACACACACATTTTTATTCTGAGCCTTTTAAAAATTGACAATATACCCTTTACTTCCAAATACCTACTAAAAACAGAGCTAGCCACAATATAATTACCAAATCTAACTTGTAATATTCAAGTTTCATCAGTTTTTCCACTAAGGACCTTTGTAATTAAAAAAAAAAATTCTAGTTCAGAATCCAACCCACAGTTACACTGCATTTCCTTGTCCTTTCTCCTTAATCACCTTTGATCTGAAGCAGCTTCTCAGTCCTTCCTTGTCCTTCACAACCACGACATTTTTGCAAAGTACAAAGTAGTAGGTGTTTTGCACAGTATCCCTCAGTTTGAATCTGGTGTTTCCTTTGGGTTAGACTCCAGTTCTGCATTTGTGGTGGCAAGAGCACAGAAGTGCTGTGTGTCTTCCTCAGGACATTGTAGCAGGGGACAGAAAAGTTTTCCCATGACTGGTGATGTTAAATCTGGTAACTTGACAAGGTGGTGACTGTCTTGATATTTTTTGTAAAGTTATGATTTTCCCCCAATCATTTAAAATATATGAGAAGGGCTTCCCTTGTGGCTCAGCTGGTAAAATATATGAGGAGATACTTGGAGACCGTGTACAGTCTGTTTCTCATCACGCATCCACCTACCAATTTCAGCATCCTGGCATGATTCTTACCTTTGACATTATTACATGGTAGTAACCAAACGATGATTTTTCTAATTCCAAGATTCCTCCTACCTTTAATGTTTGGAATTCTTCTGTAAAACGGAGCTTTTTCGCCTTCATTATTTATTTATTCATTTATTTATGTCAGTGTGGACTCATGAGTTCTTATTCTGTGGGTGATAGTTCATTACGAAGCCCATGTATTTTGTTGCTCAAACTGTTCCTAATGTGGCCCGTGTTCCTTCAGGATGACTTCTGTGTCCTTTTGACATCATTCTCTGAGCATGCCTCTGCTTTCCGGCCTAGGAAGGTGTTACAGGCTCATCTGATATGTTCTTTGTGCCAGTCTTAGAAAAAGCCATTTTCCCCAAAGTGCCCTGGTGGTTCCTTTTAGTGGAGAATTATATTTAAAAACCGAGTGAAGTGAAGTGAAAGTCGCTCAGTCATGTCTGACTCTGCAACCCCATGGACTGTACAGTCCATGGAATTCTCCAGCCAGAATACTGGAGTGGGTAGTCTTTCCTTTCTCCAGGGGATCTTTTGAACCCAGGTCTCCCGCATTGCAGGTGGATTCTTTACCAGCTGAGCCACAAGGGAAGCCCCAGATGTGTCAGAAGTGGGATGCTGTTGGCTTATCATTGCTCTCAGGCCCTCTCAATGAGCAGAGGAAATTAACGTGTGTGTTGTATATATTCACACCTCTCTCTAGCTCTGAAGCTGTTTCTCCTTCTCTCTCTCTAGCTCTTTCGATTTCTCTCTTTTGTTTACTTCTCTGTATTTCTTTCCCTTTCCATACTTCTGTTTTATCTGTATTTCTGTCTCTCTCTCCTTGAAAACCATGGGTTCCCACTGATGCTTCTGATTCCAGTTCAGCTGTCCGGCACTCATCCGAGCCTTCCCCGTTTCCATATTTGCAGCTTCCATCTCTGACTGTGAGAAGCTGAGCACTCATTATTCACAATTGCTTGTTCAGTCTTAGAATACTCAAAAGTTAGTTTCAGAACTGCTAACCCACACGATCGTTTAAAAGAAAATTTAATGTATACTTGAGTTTTCTTTTAGAATGTGTGTTTTTAAAGGGCAAGAATTGTTACCGTGTAATATGTTAATACCTAGCAGTGGTTTCTCTTGTCATCTTCAACCTCTTGATCATTTTACTAAGTCATGCTTGTTTCTGTTAGATGTGGAGGCAGTGTGTATCTTCAGAGTGGGAGAAATCTGAGTAGTGCTCAGATGAGGCTGTGGGCCTCTTCTAAACCAATTTAAATAATGAAAGCATTGGTTGTCTTCTTAATTATGGAAACAACTTGGTTATTTTTTAAAAAAGAGCTTCCAAGACTATTTTCTTTTTCCTCAGCATTTTAAACCTTTCAACGAAAAGTCGGACTTTAGCCCCAAGCCTTTCAAAGAGGACCATGGGTGTTCCGCTGGATCTTAAAAATTCCATCTCTGTTCGGTGCAGGTGGGATGGAAGGCTATTTAGTGACTGCCCTCTGGAAAAGGGGACAACTTTTCATGCGTCTAGAGAGCTTTTCTTATTACCTTTTTTTGGAGCAAGTTTATGAAAAAGCCTGAAAGAGAATGAAATATTTTTGGAGCCATCTTATTTTACTTGTCCTGAAATTTCCCATGACATGGATGGGTTAGTGAGCTGAATAAGCAGGATATACCTGAGATTTAGCCTAAATTAAGAAGCTGGATGCTATAGAACGTGTTCACTTTTAACAACTTCACCTTTTTAACACCTGTAACTTACCCCGTTTTCTGCTGGCAGAGTCTACTCGTGTTCACTCAAGGTGTGTACAGATTATGGTATCCAGGGATGTGTGACATTTATTCCAGAAGGGGACCCTCTCTCAGGAGTGTGTTCTGACCTCTTGGTTCATGTGGGCAGTTTAGGCAGCTTGCAGGAATGTTGTTGTAGCGATTTATGCCTTGGAGTGAATTGCTGGTCCTTAAAACTCCTTTCAGGCTTCCCAGGTGGCTCAGTGGTAAAGAATCTGCCTGCAATGCAGGACACACAGGTTTGATCCCTGGGTTGGGAAGATCCCTCTGGAGGAGGAAATGGCAACCCACTGCAGTATTCTTGCCTGGAGAATTCCATGGACAGACGCATATGGCGGGCTACAGTCCACAGGGTCACAGAGTCGGGAGACGACTTAGCAACTGAACAACAATAACACGGTTCTTTTCAACTTTGGGTTCCATGACTCTGGCGCTTAAATGAAAGTGAGTGACTGGGACCTCAGCACAGCTGTGCCCTGGGTGGCCCAGAAGAGGAACTGGCCCTGGCCACCAGGGGCATACCAGAGGTACTAAATGAGGGCCTGGGGCCTCGAGACTAGAATGGGTTTAACTGGAGCAGTACTGGGTCTCCTAGATCACTTTTGTTTCATGTTCTTTACTCATAAGTCTGCCAGAGGAGGGGCACAGTCTCTTGTCGTGGCCGGAGGGGCAGGAGGCTCCACACCAGCGTGACTCAGGCGGCTGTCCTCCTGGTTCAGATCCGGATTGGCCCAGCTAGAACCCCGGCCCCAGTTTCCCAGAGCCGAGCAGCCCAGCCTCGTGCCTGTTGCCTGGGGTAGGGGATGGAGAGTCTTGGCTTCTTCATTTTCTGAATTGATGCAACTTGTAAAACTCCAGTTATGAAGCCAAGATGGTGAAGCCTTGATCTAGATTAGACTCTGGGTCCTCAGAGGACTCCTCTTACCTGCTCTTGTAGCTGCAGACCGGCCGGGGTCCCGGCGACTTGCTTGCAGGGAGGGGATGAGAGCCAAGAGCCGGTTCCACTCTGACCCTGATTGTGCGCCCAGAGCCGGGTCGAAGTGGGCTTCAACACATGGGCCCATCACACAGTCTAGAAAATGGCCTTTAAAGCTAGGTTGAGGGAGCTTTCCTGGCCGTCCAGTGGTTAAGACTCCATGCCTCCACTGCAGGGGGCATGGGTTTACTTAATCCCTGGTCGGGAGATGAATATCCCGCATGCCACACCCAAAGATTAAAATAAAATAACTGGATCGAGAGAGTGTGCAAGAATCGTTAGATGAGTTCAGAATGGAAATATTTGAAGTCCTGGTTTCTAGGAGGGAAAAATTCTAGACCACATACAGAAATGTGAGTGTTGTCTATTGCCAGAACTCCCAGGTAAATTTGTAAATAGGTTGGTTTTTTTTTTTCAGTTATGAAAGAACAGTTTCCTACCTTGTTTACCAAGATGGTTGTAAAGTTGTGCAACTTTCGCAAAGAACTAAAGTGTGTTCTAGATGCCGGAGGGGAGGGGAGGGATGTCTTCCAAAGAGAAACTGGAAAGCAACACAAAATCTCCGGCAGGCACACACGTTCCCAGTGAGGACGGGAAGGAACTGTGGGGACCAGGAAACTGTCACTCCCGGGGGAGAATCGGAGTCGGGGCACGGCATGGTGTCCTATTCGCTATGAGTGCCAAGAATGCAGGAGTGCCCAGTGAAGCTGAAATCCCAGTGCCTAGTGCCTGAAATCGCTGAGGTTGTGAAATCTTCACATTTCCGGCACTTGCCGAGCCATCATTTCTTTCAGCCGATACTTGGAGTCTGCCACAGCCCCGAACTTCACAGGGCACCATGAAGTTTGCTTTTGCTTGCTTAGAGGGATTCGGAAGGTCTGCCAAAGCTCGGAAGTTGTAATAATCAGGAGAGATGATTTCATGTGTCTCTCCTCTTTGTTGAGAGACGAGCCTTTCAGTTTGTGTTTGCATCACTGCTGTCAGCCATGTGTGACCATTGCCGAAAGGGGCGGTACCCGGTCTGCAGTCAGCTGCCCAGAGAGGAGCTCTGCCATTAGTTGTAACTTGTGCTCAAACTCTCAGCTTGGCCGTGTCGGCAGAGTTATCCCTACAGTAAGCCCAACACACATGTGTCCAGTCTTTCCGCTGCTTATTTTAACTGATACTTAGAAAAGCTGTCCCATTTCTGAATGACACTCTTTGCCTCATAGGTGAAATAATTTGCTGTACTGTGGGGGAGGCATAAAGGACAGTGAGGACCGTCAGATGGTTTATATTTATTGCACTGCCAGGCCTGTATGATGTTTATGACATTGGAAGCATCCTGTCATAGTCTAACCTTCCAGAATTTGTTTATAGGAATAAGTGGGAATCACCGCCAGCCCTGTGGAGAAAATGGCACAGGAGCTCAGACTTTGAGGGGTGGCTCTCATCCATTCACCCCGTTCTACAGGAAAGGGAATGGAAGCTTGGCGAAATCGTGATTTACAAATCAGAAGCTAGTGGCAGGTCAGGTCTAGAACTCCTGACTTCGGTCCACTTGAGCACGCCTTGTCCTCTCTTGTGGCGTGCCTCGATTCCAGCTGTGCTGAGGGTAGTGTGTTAAATGTCCATCTTTCGTGGAACAAGGGCTTCCCCATGGCTCAGTTGATAAAGCATCTGCCTGCAATGCAAGAGACCCCAGTTCGATTCCTGGGTCGGGAAGATCCGCTGGAGAAGGGATGGGCCACCCACTCCAGTATTCTTGGGCTTCCCTTGTGGCCCAGCTGGTAAAGAATCCACCTGCAAGGCGGGAGACCTGGGTTCGATCCCTGGGTTGGGAAGATCCCCCTGGAGAAGGGAAAGGCTACCCACTCCAGTATTCTGACCTGGAAAATTCCATGGACTATACAGTCACAAAGAGTCAGACAAAGCTGGTGTTGAGTAAATGATTGCTGATTAGTTTTCAGCCTGTTGACAAGGCTGACACCTGTCTTAAAATAAAGGAACTGCATTTACACTTCCAGTCATCAGGATCTGCAGGTTGCAGCAGGTGTTCATTTTGCAGTTACTTGAGTTCTGGTAAGTTATGTTTATTTTTCAAGTTATACTGCTGCTGCTAAGTCGCTTCAGTCGTGTCCGACTCTGTGCGACCCCATAGACGGCAGCCCACCAGGCTCCGCCGTCCTTGGGATTCTCCAGGCAAGAACACTGGAGTGGGTTGCCATTTCCTTCTCCAGTGCATGAAAGGGAAAAGTGAACGTGAAGTCAGTCAGTCGTGTCTGACTCTTAGCGACCCCATGGACTGTAGCCTACCAGGCTCCTCCGTCCATGGGATTTTCCAGGCAAGAGTACTGGAGTGAGGTGCCATTGCTTTCTCCGTTTCAAGTTATACTGAGTAGTAAAATCTAGGAATCTCACAGTGGGTTTAGTAAATAGCAAATCTGAAGATAATTAAAAATGTCAAAACTCTTAAATACCTTGAATCTGTTAAAAAACACTCAGAATGATTTATTTTAAAAATACGTGTAACAAAGTATAACTTACTGACAGTGCCCTAAGATGTGCATACACATATACATGTGTGAGATATACATTCATATATATGTATACTGTTCTAAATTTGTAATACATAGAAGAAAAATTTTTAAAAATTGTAGCATACAAATGAATTAGTACTTTCTACTATAATAATTCTTACACAGGTAAACTTGATAGAATTAATTGAACTATTATCCATTTTCAGTACAAGGATTTGAAAATAATAACTTGGCCATCTTGTAATTGACTCTTTCTAAATCTGAAAAGATGGTGGGTTATATCACTGAGCTAATTTTTCATTATATTTAGTTGATAAATGCCAGTGTATTTTAGCTTTTATTGCCAGGGAAAGTTAAAGTAGGTTTATTTGGTTATTTTGTTATGATCATTTAGATTTAAATGTAAATGTTGTAATTTTGAACCACTATTTTTCATCTAAATGATATTTAATGTTTATGTTGGTTAAAGCATAAGAGTTGGTACCAAAAGCCATATCTTTGATGGTGCTTTCTTTTAAACAGAAAGAAAATAATAATTTTAAATACATTAGTCTTTTCATAACAACTGAGGTTAAAAAATGTTTTTTTTTTACTTTGCCTTTTTTTTTTTTAGTCTTCCTTTTTTCATCTGAGGGTCTAACTGTCACAGTCCTTGCTAACTGCTGTTTATTCCTAACTTTGTTTTCTAGTAATAAGTCCATGTGTAAATACAGGTTGTTCAGTTTCACGCGATGTCGTGCAGCCCGCTGGTGATTCACTGGTGGAAGGAAAAAATCACAAATAAGACAAACCCTTGGGTTTTGTCGTTGTGCTCGTGGGGCTGATCCTGTCTCATTTGTCCCGTTGAAGGTTCCACAGTGGTGTGCTGAGTACTGCCTTTCCATCCACTACCAGCACGGGGGCGTGGTGTGCACGCAGGTCCACAAGCCCACGGCGGTCCAGCTCGCCCTCCGGGTGGCAGACGAGATGGATGTTAACATTGGTCATGAAGTCGGCTACGTGATTCCTTTTGAGAACTGCTGTACCAGTGAAACCATCCTGAGGTTGGTCTGGGGGGGCTTTCTCATGCTGTGCCCGATACGGCTCCTGGCTCATCTTCTACAATCCCAGAAGAGTGTGTTCTTTGCGTTCTCTGCTTTAAGCACCTGTAACTTGTATAATAGTAAGTCATCTCTCTGTCACCAGCCTGACCCCATCAGAGATCCCGTCTGTAAACTTTTTCCGTATCTCCCCACAATCCTCAGGAAAAAGTTGTGACTTGTTTAGGCCGGCCCCAAACACCTCCTGGAGCTCCTCCTCTGGTGGGTCTGTAAGAGCTGCCTGTGTGCCAGCCACGGTGGCACGTGGTTCTCCGAGTCCATGGGCCTTGATAACGCTCTTCCGTCCGCTTGGAACGTCTGTGCCTCTTCCAGGTGGGCTGATTTCCTCCTCACCATGAATGGCCCTGTGCAGAGATCACCCGCTCCACGAAGACTTCCTCGACCCTCCCTTAGTGTAAATTAGAAAACTCTCTGCTGGACTCTGTAAAATGTCACATCAGCCTTCATGGTGGCAGTGTAGGTCAGTGTTTTTGAAACTCTACTTTTCAGGTGCTTCCGGATTCCAGGGACCCTTGTCAGTAGCTCCCGCAAGTTGTGAGGGGGAGAAAAAATCCTTTTATCTGTTTTTAACTTAACTGTGGGATTTCCTTTACACAGCGGGTTCCAAGAGTTTAGCAGAAAGAAAAAGAAAAGTGGGAAAAAAAAAATCCCTGCTCTGGGCCGGTTTCTCAGGGAGGTTTCCATCACAGCCCCATGGAAAGATGACGCGTCCCAGGGGCCTTAGCTGCCCCAGGCACTGCCCGCCCGCCCCGAGGTCTGAGACGAGCGTCTTGGCAGCAGTGTGTCTGCCCGTCTCTCACCCTGTTGTGGGCACAGCAGCAGGCCAGGGCACACCCTGGGAACGCCCCCTGCTGGCCTCGCAAGGATGCTGCGGCATCCACTGGCATTGCACAGCGCGGCAGAGAACCATGGGCAGTGCTGGTCTCTGCTCACTCGTACCCCCAGCGTCTGACGTGCTGGTCCCATGGAGGCCATGCAACACCCTTGATGATGGAAGGGAAGACTAGCGCCAGGTCCCCGCCGGCTGCTGCAGACCCCGGTAGAGTGCTTGTCGCACCCAGAATGCCTGTAGAATTCACTCAGTTTACACTAAGCTGCTTTCCCACAAACGTTTACCTTCAAAAGTAGAAGACATCAATCCTCAGGCCAGTGTTAAACCAAAGGGAATCTTTCCATCAAGAGCACTGGGACTTGCACTGCTTGAAGATCTGTAACCCTCTTTTACTAGTGCCGTGATGTCCCCAAGTCATTGTGTTAGTATGTGTTTATAAACTGTTTATTATGCCAATGGTAAACGTACAAACCTCCCTGCTTTGGGGAACTCACAGACAAGTTGAGGTGTTGGGCAGGACGTGCACCCCTGAAAGGGTGAAGGATCCCATGCTCAGCAGATTCATTTTTCATCCTTTATATTTTACAGTGGCCTTTCAAGTGGTCATGCTTTTAGTTAAACAACAGCTCTGACTAGGTTACATTTAATAGATGTATTTTTATCTTTAATATCATCTCAACTTTGGAAACCCTTTGAAAAGGACTCTTGAATGTAGTCACTTTTAACATGAAATCTTTTGGTGTTTTTATCTTATTAATACAGATAAAGTGTACATATATATATATGTATATATTTTAGAAAGTCATAGAGATAAACACTTACGGAGTAACCCAGTAATGTCGTCAGAGCAGGTCGGAGACACAGCTCACCTTTTCAACACCTGTTATGGGTAGGGACTTGGCTTTCATGCTTTACGGGGGAAACCCTGTAGGACCGTAGGCATTCAGTCCTTAACAGCCAAAGGCAGGACTACAGTTTCTGTTGACAATTTTTTTAGCTCTTCCTGCACGTAGCTTTCCTTTCTTAACGTAGAAAATCCGTAGCCCTCGGGTGTGGAGGAGCGGAACCGCAGGCACTGCTTGGAAGGCAGAGGGGACGAGCGACCGCCGCGGGTTCCGGTGGCTCTGCACCTGCCGGGCTGCCCGGTCCTCTCGTCTTTTCCCTTCCCGGGCACGCTTGTCTCTGGGACGCTGCGCTTTGCACCCTGACATTCCCCAGCCAGTGCAGAGTCAGCAGATACTCTGATGTGTTGCTAACAGAGTTTGAGTTGCAAGCAAAGGGGCCAGAGCTAGTGAAAAGCCCTGTGTTGATAAAAGAAAGTCGTCCTTTCTTTTCTTTCTGGTGCTCTGTGCTCTGAAGGGCAGGTGGCGTGGCTGTAAAATGAGTGTCTCTGCCACCCACCCACCTGTTGCCTGGCGCTAGTCCCCCACCTCTCTGCTTACACTCCTCATCCCTGAGCCGCAGTGGTTGACATGTGTGGTCAGGGGTGGTTGTGAGAACTCAGGGAGCTGCTGTGCATGCCTGGTGCATGGGAGCTCGGCGCACGTGTCAGCCATCTGGGCGGGTGAGGAGGTAAATTCCAGCCACGTGGAATTTTGCCTGGAAGAAGCGTGCTCGCCATAGTTATTGATAAGTTCAGATTGAAAAGCTGTTTAAATAAGAGGCTCTAAGGGTGACTGTTGACTGTGGATGGCAGTATTCTGTATCTGATACTTTCTTTTCCATTTTCTTTGTAACTCCTTAGCATCTAATCTGTTGGGCACATAATAGGCACTTAGTAAGTATAATCTTTATGCCACTGCCATTTTTCTGGATTCTATATAGAACAATGTAGTTCTTCTTTAAGCTTTTTCTATGGCCTTTTTCAAAACAGTGGATACCTGAATATTATATGCCTGAAATAGTCTTTGAAGTATTAATAGATATCACAATATCTTGTGGAAGTGATACATAAATTTCAAATAAGGACCTTCTAGAACACAGATTTTTTTTTAAAAAATTACTCAAAATTTTAAGGTCAAATTCAATAAATATGATTTCAGAAAATATTAATTAAACTTTCCTATATTATACTCTTAGCTTTCAGAAATTTAATCTTAAGGATTTAAGGTATAAATGACATTTCCAAGATGCATCCATCTTTTTACATGGTCATCAGGGACAGCATTTCCTTAAGCACTGTAGACATGATCTTATTAATACAAGGTAAGAAATAGGTTTCTGTCTTATGTAGAAAGCTGGAGGTTTGTGTGGTAAGTTTTAGGATTGATCCTTAGTACCCTTGTTTTATGTTATCATCCAAAAGGCCAGGTCTAGCTTGCTGAGTCCCGTAGTTTTAGGTGAGTCACAGCTTCTCCCTTCTTGATTAAGCCTGAAGTTTTTCCATCACACACATACCTCTGTCTGGCAGAAAAGGAGCATTTCTTCCTGTCAGATAAGTACTTAGGTGAATTTTGCTGAGAAGGGAATAGAGATTTCATTTCCGACATTAAGGAAGTCGCATAAACTAAAATAACTTGCGTTAAACAAGAACGAATAGTACTTACATCACTGTATCACACTAATTAATCTCAGCACAACACCTGACAGCTAGACTTTGGATGCCTGTTTGTTTTTATTTTGTATGAAGTATAGTACTGTAGTATTAGGGCACCTCGTCGGAGACTCTGTGCCGGGGGTCTGTGCCGGGGGCTGGTCACATGGGCACCCTCTGCCTCCTGCTGTATTCTAAAATTCCAGACTGCCAGAAGGAAAGCGGTTTGGACCATATTACAGACAGTAAGCCTCAGTTCTGGGAATGCGAGAACGCTCCCAAGTCGTAAGTTCCCAAATGCCAGCCAAGGGGCACCCTTGCAAGCAGGCCTTTCTAAGAATAGCCATTTCAGACCTGCCATAGACAGGGACAAATAAAATAAGTACCTTAAATTGGAATAAAGCTTATGGATTGGTTTCCTCAAGGAATAATGTAAGTAGATATGTAAAGACTGTCAAAAAGATGATGTTTGTATGGTACTGGATATCTAATAGGTATTTATGATTATTTTTAAAAACCTCCCAAGAACTACTGGAAAATTCCATTAAAATCACCTTCCTCCTCCAGGAATGCTCCCCAGTTTGCATGCTGCCCTCAAACAGGTGATTACTTTTTAGGTGCCTTTGTGTGGGTCTTATTCAGGTGACATTGCAAACATGTCAATG
Source organism: Giraffa tippelskirchi (assembly GCF_054371585.1). Taxonomy (NCBI): domain Eukaryota; kingdom Metazoa; phylum Chordata; class Mammalia; order Artiodactyla; family Giraffidae; genus Giraffa; species Giraffa tippelskirchi. The sequence continues at coordinate 6,661,349 of NC_137276.1, forward strand.
CTTACACCTTGGTGACGTCATCTCCCAAAAAGCGCCACCGACAGAGTCCTTCTACTGGACCCACCGGGCCAAGAGCCTGAGCCAGGACGGTCATGCATGTACGTGTGTGTGCTCCACTGAAGAGTGTGCTCCCACTCAACGTTCTTCCATTGATGAAAGGGGGGAAAACTCTCACCTGACAGGGGTATTTTGCTGGATTACTTTTTTGTTTTAAAAACCTCAGGGCAAATGTTCAGTGTAGTTCTTGTTAACATCTGTAATAAACATTTAAGGCAGAGGTCTGTAACCTAAGGTTCAATGATGGTCTTTAGAGGGTCCGTGAACATATGCACGGAGAAGGCGATGGCACCCCACTCCAGTACTCTTGCCTGGAAAATCCCACGGACGGAGGAGCCTGCTAGGGTGCAGTCCATGGGGTCACAAAGAGTCGGACATGACTGAGCAACTTCACTTTCACTTTTCACTTTTCATGCATTGGGGAAGGAAATGGCAACCCACTCCAGTGTTATTGCCTGGAGAATCCCAAGGACGGGGGAGCCTGTTGGGCTGCCGTCTATGGGGTCGCACAGAGTCGGACACGACTGAAGCGACTTAGCAGCAGCAGCATATGCAAACTGCGCTCAAAATTTTTGTTTATACGTATTTTTCTGTTTTGAAGGTCTGTAGATTTTATCAGTTTAAAAGGATTCTTGGCCCCGATAAAGATTTTAAGCTCCTGATTTAGACAAAAGGATACGGAAAAGGCATTTCTGTGGCTATGTTAGGAGTAGGATCTTTTTCATGAGAGTATTCTAACATTAATGTTTCTTCTTTGTAGGTATTGTACTGATGACATGTTGCAAAGAGAAATGATGTCCAATCCTTTTTTGGGTAACTATGGGGTCATCATCTTAGATGATATTCATGAAAGAAGCATCGCAACTGATGTGTTACTTGGACTGCTTAAAGATGTGTTACTCGCAAGACCAGAACTGAAGCTCATAATTAACTCCTCACCTCACCTGATCAGCAAACTCAGTTCTTACTATGGAAACGTGCCTCTCATCCAAGTGAAAAACAAGCACCCCGTGGAGGTCGTGTACCTTAGTGGGGCTCAGAAGGAGTCTTTTGAGTCTATTTTACGCCTTATCTTTGAAATTCACCACTCGGGTGAGAAGGGTGACATCGTAGTCTTTCTGGCCTGTGAACAAGTAAGTAAGTTAAGACTCTAAGCTACCAGAGCAATAAGGTTACTTATTGGGAGACTTTGAACCTTGCCGGGAAGCTTTGAATAACGTACAGGTTTCAGTTTGCTAATTAGCTGTTTAAATATTTGGTTCCATCACACCCCATTTCTCTATACTTCGGAAGAAGCTTCGATAAAGAGTAAATAAAGCCTGTGCTTGAAAGGTGAACAGGGAAATGCTTCTAAAAGCAGGAATTGTTCTGAAACACAGAATGAGGAGGGGGAGGAGGGAGTCCGAGGAGCTTGTGGTGTAATCTCCAGAGCTGACTTCCTTCTCCTGGGGGTGGGTGGGATCCCGGGCTGCCGCAGAGGCTGTGAACCCTCTCAGCAGAGGGGACACATTGGTGCGGCTGCCCCCTCACAGCAGGAACAGGTGCTGGAGATGCAGAACATATCCTAAGTGCTTGGCACAGAGTCAGGAAGCAAAAAAGTGTTCCTACAACAGTCTGGAGAATTAGGTAGAACACTCGAGTTTACGGCACACCCAGAGGGCCATCTCCCTACACTTTTCTTAAAAAGATGAATGAGAAAACTCTTCACCTGAAACTGTCTTTCTAAAAGCACCACTGGAAATGTGCACCTGAGCGACATTACTGCTTTCAGACAGTCAGGGTCCATTTGGGGTTGCGTTTGTCTAATGCAGTTACCCTGGCCCTGCTTCTCTCTCCCACTGCTCTGCGGGCCTGATCTACAAACCTGCAGAATCTTAAGAGCTAGACCTTTCTTCTTGAAGACTGACTGCCTGGCCTTTTCCTCCCTACCCGTCATTTCACTCTTGAGAGTAAAAGCCCTACCTTTTAGACCATGACGATTCCAGTGATTAAGCAAACCAAAAGGAAGCTGTTTGCTACTGGCTGAGCCCCCAGCTGAACAAAGACAAGCACCTCGTCTCTCCCTCAGAGCCTTCAGTATGCACGCAGTTTCTGAAACGCCTTCGGAAGGGTTTATTCTGCTTCACAGTCACAGCATGAGGGATGAGTGAGCCTTTAGCTTTGAGGCCTTTAGACAGTTTTCTCACAATGTAAATTTTATCTGTTTCTGTAAAGAAAGTAATTCAGAATCTCAAGTATACAGTAACTGCAGCATATTTATGTTTTTCATTTATAGATTATACGGTTTCTTTTTTTTTTTTTTTTTTTATAAATTTATTTATTTTAGTTGGGGGCCAATCACTTCACAACATTGCAATAGTTTTTGCCATACATTGACATGAATCAGCCATGGGTTTACATGTGTTCCCCCTCCTGGACCCCCCACCCACCTCCCTCCCCATCCCATCCTTCTGGATCATCCCATTGCCCCGGCCCTGAGCCCTTGTCTCATGCATCGAACATGGAATGGTGTTCTGTTTCACATATGATAATATACATGTTTCAATGCTATTCTCCCAGAACGTCCCACCCTCACCTTCTCCCTCAGAGTCCATAAAATTGTTGCATGCATCTGTGTCTCTCATTCTGTCTCGCATATAGGGTTATTGTTACCATCTTTCAAATTCCATATATATGCATTAGTATACTGTATTGGTGTTTTTCTTTCTGGCTTACTTCACTCTGTATAATGGGCTCCAGTTTCATCCATCTCAGTAGAACCGATTCAAATGTATTTTTTTTAATGGCTGAGTAATATTCCATTGTGTATATGTACCACAGCTTCCTTATCCATTCGTCTGCTGATGGACATCTAGGTTGCTTCCATGTCCTGGCTATTGTAAACAGTGCTGCGATGAACATTGGGGTACACATGTCTCTGTCAATTCTGGTTTCCTCGGTGTATATGCCCAGCAGTGGGATTGCTGGGTCATATGGCAGTTCTATTCCCAGTTTTTTAAGGAATCTCCACACTGTTCTCCATAGTGGCTGTACTAGTTTGCATTCCCACCAACAGTGTAAGAGGGTTCCCTTTTCTCCACACCCTCTCCAGCATTTATTGCTTGTAGACTTTTGGATAGCAGCCATTCTGACTGGTGTGAAATGATACCATTATACGGTTTCTTGAGTAGTAAATCTGCCTGCTACAGTGATGTATTCTATTATCATTCCCTAATCCTGCATGATTCGAGATATTCAAGAAAGTCCTGAGGGAAGAAATAAAATGATTAAGGAGACAGGGAAAGGATTTCTGAAAACAGGTTTTCAGTGTAACTGGATGAAGCCTCAGGAAGGGAGGAAGGGCAGAATTAAAGAGTCTAAGACATTTGAAACTTAGAGTTGCCAGGTGAAGAGAAGGCATATGTCTCAATGCTAGGGGCAGGGGCAGTATATTTAAGACTGATAAGGTGAATAGTCATCTTTAGAGTAACCAGAAATTCTAAAATGGATTTTTGAAAAATAAAGCTCATAACAGAGTTGGGGGTAGTATTTGATTCTTTAATAGAAGCTGTAAAAAATGGCATAGTGACTCTTGCATTGTCAGACTTACGTAGGATAGTAGTAGAAGCTGTAAAATCCACAGGGCTTAGAAGGGTATAGAATCTTCCTGGAAGTCAGACCAGAAAGACATCTCCTGTTAAGAAACCATCAGTCCTGCAGAGTCTTAAAGTCATGCACGTGACAGTGCAGGGAAGCTCGGGGCAGAGTTTGCAATTCTGAGCCTCTGAGTGTTGAGGACTCATTCGTCCTGGCAGCAGCTGCTGATGGGGCCAAGTCTAGCACTGGGGTCTCGGGGGGGCGGGGGGGTCTCCTCCTCGTCCAGAGGCTCCCAGCAGACTGCCCAGTGGGCGGGCGGGGCAGCCATCCTGCAGTTAGAGCATGCCTTCTCTGGAAACCAGCGTTCCTCCTCACAGCCCAGCCCCAGATTCCACAGCTGTTTCCTGGTTTTCTTTTCTCCATCTATTCCCTAACAAGCTGAACACAGCTCAGTATCCTGATGGACTTTTCTTTTTCACTCCTTATGTCAGGATTAACTGACATAAGATATTCTGCTATGGTCTCAGAATTTGTCTTTTGGAAAAATTTGTCTTGCCCTGAAATCCATGTTAACAGCTATTGACCATCTTTCCCCTTGCTGTTTGAGTCTCTCTTGATTTCGATATACAACTGTAGAATCTGCCACAGCAAACCAAATGTCATATGAAAACAAACCCAAGCAGTCTAACAGAAGTGTACTCCTTGTCATTCTTGTTTTTCTCTTAAGAAATCCATTTTAAAGTGCAGAAGTACCCTCAGACATTTCGGTTTGGTGAACATCAGGTGCCTCCCGTCCCCCCTCACCACTGGCTCGGCCCCTCATGTGCTGTGAGTTATCACCCACGAGCCACGCACTCCCTGTGTCTTGGGCTCAGTTGAGCCACGGAGGCCTGGGTGATTACAGGGTGTTGTTCCTAACCACTTCACCATCTTTCAACTTGAAGAAAAAGTGAAATAGATTAACTGGAGAATGAAAATAAAGACAAATGAGACAGTCTAGCCAGATGGTCACGCAACTTGAAGCTGTCACAGGAAGGTGCTCTTAGGTGGAAGGTTTTCCTGGAAAATATTCCATCTGGTCATGGGCCTTTCATTTGGGGCCGGATGTCTTCCTTCAGTGCAGGGGGCCGTGTTTTCCATAGTTGTCTCAGGTATCGTAGGAAGGCCCTGTGGATGTAAATGCTCTGAACACCTTGAACAAGAAGGAAATGAGCAAAAAGTTCGACACGCCAGATGAGTATCTTAGGCACTTTTTTTAAATTGCTGAAGATGTGACCTCCAAGCTCTCTGTCATCTGAGCTTGAGGAATCTAAACTAGATACAATGATGTTTCTATTTTGCTCTGCTGTTTTTCTTTTTGAAGATTTTTAAAAATTCTTTTTCCTCCCCATTTGGAACAAAAAACATTAGAATCCTGATATAACTATAAAGTTTTAGCAGCTGGAAGCAAATGAAAAATGAGAGGCCTCAATTCTCAGGGAGTGAGAGAATATTGCAGTGCAGTTTGAAGGGTTATTTTGACCGGGCATTGTGAGTGGGCCGCTGGAATCAAGCCTCCTCTTCCAGCTCGGGTAGCCGTGTGAGCCAAGGTTGCCACCTCCCCACCAGGAGGCGCGCACCCAGGTCCCTGTGAGGCCTGGACAGCAGCCACGTGCAGGGAGACGCGGATCAAGGACTTAACTCTCCTCTCTGGAAACCTCTAAGCTTGCCTCACTGAAAACGTGACACGATTAGAATGATAAAAAAAAAAAATTGGAATAAATAGCTTTATTCTGATTATTCCAGCTGGCAAGCTTTCATTCTTTACAGTCAGTAGTCCTGCTCTTTGCTTGGTTAAAAAAAAACCTGCCCCAAGTAGACCAGCTCCACAGGAAAGGGAAGTGTGAATAGGAGGAGGTACCCAGGTGACTACAGTGTGGGCCACAGCCTCTGCCCTGCTTCCCTGGGGTCTCCTGGGGAGTAGGTCACCCCAGGTCTTGCTACTTGCCGGGCAGATCTGTCCGCCTGCGAAGCCCTTGAGTTAGTTGTCAGATGGGACTGACAGGTGGTGTGGAGGGAAGGAGAGATGAGCTGGAGCGCTGGACGGGGGCCTCGAATCTTTGTAACAGTCACGGAAGGCATCGTTTTGCTTAGACTTTTAGTGAAATCTAATCTAATGAAATGGGACTTCCTCTGTGTGGTAGTTAGACTCTTAAAAAAAAAAATTTGGAAACAAATTTAAAAGTTGTAAGAATTACATTGTGACATCTTTCTTATATGAGGTTGTAGAAATCTGGTTGTGATTTGAGAAAAATTTAATAGAAAAGTTCTGTGTAAAATGTCTTGTTTTTTGAGCATTTTGCATTAATATACTTGTTTATAGTTTTAGGGCACATAATTTACTCTTTTTTTCAATGTATTTGACAATGAAACATTTTAAAGAGTATTTTTAAATTCCTGAATCTTGCAAATTTATAAATAACAGTGATTTTTTTCCTGCCTGCTTCATTGCATTTCTGCTATTTTTAAAATGCTAAGTGCTAATGTTAAATGCTAAGTGCTAATCCTGGGTGTTCATTGGAAGGTCTGATGTTGAAGCTGAAACTCCAATACTTTGGCCACCTCATGCGAAGGGTTGACTCATTGGAAAAGACCCTAATGCTGGGTAGGATTGGGGGCAGGAGGAGAAGGGGACGACAGAGGATGAGATGGTTGGATGGCATCACCGACTCGATGGACATGGGTTTGGGTAGACTCCGGGAGTTGGTGATGGACAGAGAGGCCTGGCGTGCTGCAATTCATGGGGTCGCAAAGAGTCGGACATGACTGAGCGACTGAACTGAACTGAAGTGCTACTGGGTAATAATTTTCAGAATGACCTAGATTAAAGTCCTGATTGTGGAATATGTATGTGTATGTATATATGCTTCTATTGGAAACCTAGAGATTGCTTTATAATTCTTAGTTCTGCCACCATCAGAGCACAGTGGTGCATTTATTACTGATCTGAAAATATTAGCTTTTATTTCCCTGTCGTTGTTAACAGACATAAAAAATTGCCTCAAGCTAGAGAAATGCATGAAGGCAAAGACAGTACATTTCACAAGAGGAAAGCCATTTTGGACTAAAAGCAATGAAATAATTTATAAATTATATTTAACTTCCCTAAAGAAATGTTCTTACACAGTTATATCTTCTTTTCATATTTAACAATACCTATAGACAACAAGTATTTCTTTCCATGAATACGTTATGCAGCGTTTGTCAAATTTTTTAAAATATTTTTTTATTTTTTAAACTTTTATTTTGTATTGGATATAGCCGATTAACAATATTGTGATAGTTTCAGGTGGACAGAAAAGGGGCTCAGCCATACAAATCCATGTGTCCACTCTCCCCTAAACTCCCCTCCCATCCAAGCCACCACATAACATTGAGCAGAGTTGCCTGTGCTGTACAGTAGTGCCTTGTTTTGCCTACAGTTTTATGTAATATGGACAAAGTTGTTTGTAATGTACTTTATACTCATGGTTGATGTTCTTCTTTTACTTTAGGATATTGAAAAAGCCTATGAAATTGTCTGTCAAGAAGGATCTAACTTAAACCCAGATCTTGGAGAGCTGGTAGTTGTTCCTTTGTATCCAAAAGAGAAATGTGCACTGTTCAAGCCAAATGACGAAACAGAAAAACGATGCCCCGTTTACCAAAGACGAGTGGTGGTAACAGCTAGCTCCGGAGAGTCTTTGATCTGCAGCAACACAGTCAAGTTTGTTATTGATGTGGGTGTGGAGAGGAGAAAGGTAATTATTACTGAGTAGGTAAATTACCTAAACTAAATTGAGTAGGACGGTTATCAGACTGCTGATCATTGTCTTGGGTTCTTATCATTTTGTGATCCGAGGACTTCTCTGTATTGGCCATGTATGCAGAGAAGCACTGTTGCGTGCAGTAACCAAAGTCTTGAGCATCGGTAACTGCCTTTCATTAGCATGTTGGCAGTCTGGAAAATTAAATTGATTGAGGTGCTAAAGGAAAAAGTTTTAAGGAAACACAACTACTAAAGCACATTATTTGACTCCCAAACGAATCTTTTTTTCCATACACGCCTTAGATATTTTTGGTGGCCTGTTTATCAAAGTAATTAGCATCTTCTCCCAGGTAATTTACTAGAGATTAGTCTCAAGTACTCTGACTTTTATTTTAGCAAATTTTGGCTTTATCATTGACATGGTAAAATTCCATGCTAAATTAAAAAATACGTACGCTTTTAATCACTGTCCTTAAAAATTAGGAAAAACAGAAATAGGATGTCTCAAACTCTCAAAGACAGTGGGGTTTCGGAAGTCCTAGCCTGTAAACTGAAAAGAACCTACCCTGAGTATTGATCCATTTACTGTTATTAGGTGCTGTGTCGCTTTCATCCCCCCAGGAGACTGTGGGTCTCCTGAGTATCCTTGATTACTATGACAGAACCATTCCAGCCGTTAGGAAGGTGCCCTCGGAACCATTTTGGCTTGACCTTAGTGAATTAATCCACCATTCAGAGAACCCAGGCTTCTCACTTACCTATAAACTTAGACTTGAGAAGGATCACTTTCAGCGCCATCTGTAGCTCTATATTAGCTGATCGGACCGGGAAGGCCCAGCATGCATTACAGAGGTGAGACCCCGGGGGTCACAGTCCGTTTGAATAGAAGCTTGAGGAAACCAGCACTGTCAGAGGATCATCCTTTTGTCCACGGGGCACGTGAATATCTGTCCCCATCGGGCAGCATGGCGCTTTGAGAAGCGGCATCCATGTTTCAGCACACGATGCACAGCCCTCATATTTATAGAAGCCACATTGGGAGCAGATAGCCCTTAAATCCATTTATCAAAGCTCTTGCAGTTTCCATCTCAAGGCAAGTGAAACAATAACGAATATCGTACAAAAGGAATGAGTCGGTAGCAGAGGTGCTGCAAACAGCAGTCACTTCGGGGCGAGCGAGCCCGTCGGGTCTTGAGTGAGCCGATGCTCAAGCCGCTGTCCTTCCTTTCAAAGGTGTACAACCCCAGGATCAGAGCAGACTCGCTGGTCACACAGCCCATCAGCCAGAGCCAGGCCGAGACCCGCAAGCAGATCCTCGGTGCCTCTCCCTCAGGTAGCCCCGCGGGCCACAGAGCCACACACGGCGGTCCCCCTCTGCTGGCGCCACAGAAGCGTCACCCCCGTCTTTCCCTGGTTTCTTCCAGGAAAACTCTTCTGTCTGTACTCCGAAGAATTTGCCTCCAGAGACATGCGGCCACTGAAGCCAGCGGAGATGCAGGAAGCCAACCTCACGAGCATGGTGCTCTTCATGAAGAGAGTGGACATCGCCGGCCTGGGCCACTGTGACTTCATGAACAGACCCGGTAGGCGCGGGTCAGCAGGGCGCCCAGCTGCAGCCCTGCCCGCTTAGCTCCTGCCCACCCCCGGTCCTAAGAGCAGGTGGCCCCTGGCAGAGCAAGCAACCTGGGGCTTTGTTTTGTCCTGAAGCATTGTCTCCACTAGACGTAAACATTCTCTGACGTCATTTAAAAATTTTGTAAAAAAAAAAAAAAAATCCTCTAGGAAATACCCGTCCTGACACTGAAAAGTTGTCTGCCATCGGACACAGGGACCCAGGGAGACGGGTGGCCAGGCCAGTGGAAGCCGGGGTGGCGCTGAGGCATTCCCTAGAGCCGTAGGGGGTTTAATATTGAAACTCTTCTGGTAAAGTTGTGGAAGACCAGTTACTTTGGGCACCCTTGGAATCTAAGGTTTTCAGCACACTCCTCTCTAGAGGAGCGGTGGGCTCTCCAGGAGGAGAGGGACCGGGTGAACTGCTCGTCTCATCCAGGGCAGACCTTCCTCCTCTGTAGCCATCTCCTCCCTGGGAGCCGTCTGTTCTTGCAGGAAAAGAGTCGCTGTTCAGCAGAAGCTCAGGCATGCAGGAGAGAGAGGCCTACGTTGAATGCATGTAAAGAAGGCCTTGGCATTCAGGTTCTTGGGAAAATCAGCACATCACCTGGATAACAGCTATGCAGTCCCAAGCCTGAGGCTTGACCCTGAGGGTGTCAGCCAGCTTGACTTGGCACACAGCTTCCCCATCTGAGAAGAGGTTCATTAGGCCTGGGCCCTTCCTTATTTTATTAGCTGAAGTGATAGATACATTAGTGATAAACACACCTTGAGATGGTAGCTCAGAGAAAAGCAGCAGTCACAGGAAGTGACGTAAGGTTGTAAAATGTGTGTAAGCAAACTGTGAATGCGTTTTTTTTGTGCAGCAGTGGTTGGCGGGGACGGGCTGGGGCACTGGGGGTGGGTGATCAGGTCCAGAAAGGCTGGGAAACGGCCGCAGGATTCCTTTAGCCATGAGCCCTTACCTCGCAAATGGTGAAGCCCCTCTGCCCTTGGGTCTCGCTCTGGTCCCTGAGGGAAAGGGAGTCTGGAAGGCGAGGGTGGGTCACTCACATCCATTTCTCTGGTCTTTCCCCTGGAGACCCCAGGGCGTCTGTCATCAGCCAGCCAGTCATGACTCCAGACACCACCCCCTGAAGAAACAGGTTTTATTTTTGAAAACTGCTCATGTTGGGCTCCCTGGTGGCTCAGGCTGTAAAGCGTCTGCCTGCAATGCAGGGGAGACCTGGGTTCAATCCCTGGGTCGGGAAGATCCCCTGGAGAAGGAAGTGGCAACCCACTCCAGTATTCTTGCCTGGAGAATCCCATGGACTGAGGAGCCTGTTAGGCTACAGTCCATGGGGTTGCAGAGTCGGACACAACTGAGTGACTTCACTTGGTTTTCTTTCATGTTGATTGCCTGGGCATCTTGTTTTCATGCTGGTAGTTACTTGGTGGACCAGCATGGTGAGAGAAGAAGAGCAGGCCTTGTAACGTCCAAGATTTTAAAAAGCAAATGGCACAGCACAGCCAGCGCCGTGTTTCTCGGTGGTCACCCTCTGCTGCTCACTCCGTGGTGCTTAGAGCTGAGAGTAGGGAACAAAAGGGCGAGGGAAACAATTTATTCTTGTCTCCTGGCAGTACGTACATAGCTGTTTTCCGCTGTGCTTTGGGAAAATATAACTGTGGATTAACTCTGACTCATCGTTTTGAAAGAGAAAAGAAAAAGATGATGGTTGCAGCTGCTGCATTTAACACCGCTTGTAAATGAAATACGCAGATGCAGCAGGGCGGCCCTCGGCAGGACTCGCGGGCCATGTGAAGCGGATTTGGTGTCACTAGGCTGTTCATCCACTGTGTGTTTAGTCGCTCAGTCGTGTCCAACTCTTTGCGACCCCATGGACTACAGCCCGCCGGGCTCCTCGGGCCGTGGGGGTTCTCCAGGCAAGAACACTGGAGTGGGTCGCCATGCCCTCCTCCAGGGCCCCTTGGCATAGCTCTCTTAAAAATAGTCCCTCGTTTTCTTCCCTGGTGCTGAGGACTGACCTTCATGGTGAGTGGATGACGCAGTACCTGTTGACCCGGGTCAGAGAGTCCAGGGTCAGCCGACCACTTGAGGTGGTCCTAGACAGCTTCCCTCTGGGAGGGCAGGGGAGCGCCGTCAGAACGGGCGGGGACAAGCTCGCCAAACCCAGGGCCAAGCGGACATCACCTTGGTATCTGGCCTCAGAGCTCGTTTTGCTGGTGGCCAGATGACTGGCGTTGGAACCATCTGTGAAGAGTGGACCCAAATGCAGACTTGCGGGACGGGGCATTCGGGACAAGACAGGCCTGTCTCAGAGACAGGTGAAGGAGCAAAGGGCAGAGTTGGGTCAGAGCCCCAAAGAAGCGTCCTGACCCTTGACCTGTGGTGATGAGGCAGGGACTGCTCAGCCTGTGAATCAGGGAGTCAAGACCCTGCGCGGTTTTCTCTTCCGCACGAGGAGCCTGGTTGGTGAGTGCGCCCGAGAAATGCTGGTTCCTTCATCGTGGGAAACGCGAGATTCTGCTCTGGAGTTTACAAAGGGGGTGCAAACATTACAGTCCGTGTGAAGAGGAGGTCGGAGGGGAAATGGGCCCTGGGAGGGAGCCTGGCATGGATCCTTCCATCCCCGGCAGGGAGCGTACTGCCTGTTGCCCCCAAATAGCCAGTATTCTACCGTGGCGCCCCCACGTCGGTTTTTGAATTCACAGAGGTCACACGTCATCTGCCCGCAGTCACACAGAGCTGACTGCTGATCTTAGACAGCGGGGTGGGGGGAGGGTGGGGAAGAGGCACAAAGGTGCCAAAACCACTCGAGAGCCAGTGTTGTGAGGCTCTTGGGAGCAAGAGAGGAGGTCATTTTTCAGAATGAAAAGAAAATCTGAGGGAGAGCTTAGAAGGCACAGAAGGGAAGCACCTTCAGCCCTTGAAACCCGTTCAGCTCTTTTTTTTGTCCAGTGACCCTGGGATCTGTTATTTGGGTGCGGCTGGCAGAGGCTGGACGGGAATGCTAGCCTTCCTCGAGTTGGGGGAGAGATGGAAACAGGGCTGTCCTCGGCATACCGGGCCAGAGGTGGCCGGGATTTTAGGCACCCCAGCGCCCTGGCCCTCGTTACCAGCTGCGTGACATTCGGCGAGCATGTTGCCCACTGGGCAGCTCGGCGTCTTTATCCGAACACAAGCATCGTCAGAGCGGTCCCTTCACAGAGGTAAGATCCCTCTGTCCCTCTCTGTGGCCCCCGAGAACGATGACGTGCATGGAGTAAACGCTCAGCTGTCACCACCCACGTGGCGTCCACCTGAACTCTTGACATAGAAGGCTCATCGGCCCCAAGATGCAGGAGAGCCTCCCGAGGCAGTTTTGACGGTGTGAGAAACAGATAACTGATCCACAGGCTTGGGAGGCTCCACCGGATTCCCTCGGAGGAGCCAAGATGGGCAGGAGCTGAGCTGGGTTTTGGAGCCGCAAGACAGAAGGCTGGGGCAGCTGTGCTGACAGCTGACGGGTTCGAACAGCTGCTGGCAGAAAGGCTGCTCCAGAAGCTGCTTCCACAGCCGATGAAAGAGGCTGGTTAGCCCTGTGGCTTTGGAAGTCGCTTACCGTGCCCTCATCTGTAACATGAGGACGGAGGGTCTGCACTCTTGTGTTATGGGGTTATTAAGAGGTGCAGATGAGATCATTTATGCAGAGGTGCTCTATGTACTGCGTAACAGTAGGAGGTCAGCACATGCCAGGATTTATGAGCCTGTCCTTGTGAAATTAAGTGAAACAGGGGCCTTCCCTTCCTCTCCAGAGTCAAACTCATACTCCCGTTGCTTGAAAGTCCCAGGACTTTTGAGAGTCTACACCACCCAACCAGCCACCATCGTGATTCTTCCATTTCTCCACTCAGTGGACACTCTGCTTGGGTGCACGCGATGCCCATGCCCCAGTCCTAAATCTCGCCAGGCCCTCCCGCCCTGTCCAGCTGTCTCTCTTTGTCCACTGCATATGTGTGCGTGTAATTCACACACGTACAAGGCCCAGGGCCCTCACGGGGTGAGCACCGCTGTCCCCCCGGGGCAGTGGTGCTCCGATAACACTCTTGCTCTGTGACAGGGTGTCTGATGCTGTGGTGCCCACACATCACAGTTCTTCTGGCCATAGGTGGTGCCAGTGATGCCACTCAGACTAGCATCAGCCCAAATGTGTCAGGATAAGGACATGGGGTTTCCTGTGACCCCAAGCCATGCCTCAGGGACCCCCGAGGGCAGAGGCTGAATGCTACAGGCACGCAGCTTCCCGTCTCCATGTCTGCGTTCTTTTCTCCCCTGCTGAGCTCCTGAGTGGAGGTCCCCGTGACAGGGAGGGGAACACCCTGCTATTTGACATTGAAAATCTTGGCAGACTTTTCAAGGCCATAGGAAAGATGCCACATGAGGCTGTTGGTTCTGGAAATGACACAGCAGAGCCCTGGACCCATCGGACCTGCGCACCTGCTTCGGATCAGCGCTGGGTCAGTCCCTTCATCCAGCTGTGGGCTCAACCCTTATTCCAGATGAACGGCCTGTCTGTGAGCAGCCTTTCTGCAGGTGCTGTGGCAGGAAAATGCAGACTCCATGTTGGAGCCTGGCATTTGGGCTTCCGTGGGAAGAGGGTGCAGGAAAGAGTGTGTAAGTAGCCCTCCAGGTGACTCTGAGTGATGGCGGTGGGGAGGCGTGTGACCTTGCAGTGAGCTATCCCGCAGGGAGTACAGTGGCCGTGCGCAGTAGAGCTTAATAAAAATGATGTTTTGTTCATATTGAAATTGCCTTTGGAATAAAGCAGTATTATTTTGCAGTGTTGTAAAGAAGAGGCCTGGCACTAAAACATTTATATTCCATTTGTTAGCATTATTTACCATGGATTACACTTAAACAGCACTGCCATAAAGAACCCTCATCTAAACTCTTTTGCTTTTACCTACGACAATTTTATGGGCCATACTGGGGAGCTGGCTTAAAACGTAGAATGTAATATTAGCAAACCCTATGCAGTTATTTTTATGATTGCTCCTTCACCTGTATCATCTGCACTCATTAACTTGTTCTTTCTAGGATAATAAAACCCCCAAGAACTTCCTCTCTTCTGCTGTTAGGTCTGGGAGCAGAGTCGTGACGTTATTTCCACCAGTCACCCTATGTGCAGCTGACTCAACTCCAGGATATAAAAATGAAGAGCAGTGCCCTTTGGGGACAGAGGCTGGCTGTCCAGCCAGATCCTCACAGGGACAGTTGCCAGGGATCCTATAATTTACGATGAAGCAGCTTTGCTGACTTAGGGAATTGGTTTCTAAAGAGCTCTCAGTAATTAAGTTTGCACTCCCAGCCCCTCCTGCCCTGTTTAATGGAGAAGCTTATCTCTGCTGCTGCCTCTTGCACCTCCTCGGGCAGGTCAGCTGTTACTTTTGATTTCAGGCTCACTGATGGCACCTTGGACTAAATACTTTTTCTAAGGAGCCCTTGTGTTTACTTTCCCAGGGCTGTGACTTCTCAAGGTCTCACCCTTGCCTTGGGGTCTTTAAAAGCTCCTGCCCCGGAGGGCCCTGAGGGTCAGAACTCAGGAGCAGAATCCCCTGAAGGCCCTGCTCTTCTGTTTTAAATCTTGATGAGAGAAATCAGCTCATTTTCTCCAAGAAAATGCCAAGAAAGCCATGCTGAGTCCCCCAGCAGACGCCGGTGTTCTCTGCAGGCTTGCTTATGGGCTTGCCCTCAGCCGACACCATTCTCCCAGGAGCTGATTTTCTGCCAAGTCACAAATGAGAGGCTGAGGCCCTGCCCCTTCCGCGCTCCCCTCCAGCAGGAGGCCTGGAGACGCCAGGAGCTGCCTGCAGCACCCGGGCTCCCTCCACAGCCCACAGTGGGGTCTCTCCCAGGGTTTGCCATGTCTCCTGGTAGCAGCGGGGATTTTTATCAAATCTGAATTGGGGACTGGCTTTTGAGTTACACAGTTTGCTGAAATTTTGACAAATAGCTTGGCGGTCAAGGTTTGGGAAGCAAATAAGTAAATTTATCCTGTTCGTTACCTTGAACTCCCAGAAACAAGGAGGTTAAGTGGCTTCTTGGGTCCCCACATGCTCCATGCCCCTCCTGCTGGGCACACATTGGAAGTGAGACAAGTGAAAGCAATTCAGCAGCTCATAAATCCCTCAGTTTCTTGGTTAGAACAATCCAGAAGCTTTCGGCTATGTGATTTGCTTCTTTGTGAGGCCTGACAAACCTAGACAGCATATTAAAAAGCAGAGACATTGCTTTGCCGACAAAGGTCCATCTAGTCAAAAAGCTATGGTTTTTCCAGTAGTCATGTATGGATGTGAGAGTTGAACTATAAAGAAAGCTGAGCGCTGAAGAATTGATGCTTTTAAACTGTGGTGTTGGAGAAGACTCTTGAGAGTTGCTTGGACTGCAACAAGATGCAACCAGTCCATCCTAAAGGAAATCAGTCCCGAATATTCATTGGAAAGACTGATGCTGAAGCTGCAGCTCCAATACTTTGGCCACCTGATGCGAAGAACTGACTCTTTATAAAAGACCCTGATGCTGGGAAAGATCGAAGGTGGGAGGAGAAGGGGATGACAGAGGATGAGATGGTTGGATGGCATCACCGACTCAATGGACATCAGTTTAAGTAAGCTCCGGGAGTTGGTTGATGGACAGGGAAGCCTGGTGTGCTGCAGTCCATGAGGTCGCAAAGAGTCAGACACGACAGAGCTGAACTGAGGCCTCATGAAAAACACATTTATTTCAATGACTTTATTTTGCAAGAACAAGAAGAACCCTGACTTCGAATAAATGGATTTACCTTTTTAAAGGTGGATATTAAGCATATATAATAAACACTTCACCAATGTTATATAGACTTAAAAGGGACATAAAGGGATGGAGAAATAAGCCGTGGCCCTTATTTGCACTGGCAAATAGCTCTTTCAGCTTCCTTGTCTACTATTGCTGTCATCTGTGTGAGTTCTGGGTTAGCTTCGATTGATGCGTTTTTCTCTTTAGTGTGGGATTATATTTTCCTACCACATGGTTTTTATTGGATGCCGGACACTGTACATCTCACTGCATTGGATATTGGACATTTCGTATTCCTATAAGTATTCTCGAGCTTGCCCTGGGCTGCAGGATGATCCTTTCAGGGGTTGATTTCAGGATTAGGTAGGTGGCACCGCGCTTATTGGTGGCGGGGCGTAGTTACTCTCTCTCCTCCCCAGAGCCCCATGAACTGTGAGGCTTCGCAGCCTGGCTGGTGGGAACGGGCCTGTCCTGGTCACATGTGTGCACCAGGCACGGGTCCTCTGTCCTTCCTGGCCTGGATGGTTTCTCCCAGGGGCCCTCATCCATCTGAGTCCTCCTGCTGAGCTCTCTCCTCTCAGGAAGTCTGACCTGCAAGCTCTGACCACCCGAGTCTCCAGGGACCCTCAGCACCATCTCCATGATTCGGGGAGCCTGGCAGCTCCCGCAGGTCCCCTCCTAGCACCACAGCCTGGAAACTCAGGGCAGTAAAGCTTCCTGAGTGGTGACCCCCTCAGGAGTCACTGTCGTTCGTTCCCTGGTGTTCTCTGTCTCACAGACGGTTGATTCACATATTTTGCTTATCATTTGGTTGGTCTGTGTGGGAGGGAAAATCCAGTACCTGTTACCCCATCTTGGTGGTATGAGACTCTCTAATTGTTAATTTTGTCTTCCCCAGCACCAGAGAGTCTGATGCAGGCTTTGGAAGACTTAGATTACCTGGCAGCACTGGACAATGATGGAAATCTTTCTGAATTCGGAATCATCATGTCAGAGTTCCCTCTTGATCCACAACTCTCCAAGTCCATCTTAGCGTCCTGTGAATTTGACTGTGTCGATGAAATGCTAACAATCGCTGCCATGGTGACAGGTATTCCTCCAGGACGGTTCTTTTGTCCTGCAGCAGGTATAGATTTAAATGAGATCCATTGACATGAGAATGAAATACTTTAAATCCAAATAGATTGAAAAGGTAGAAAAGTATAAGAATTATCTTAATATGAAAAAATACCTAAATAAAACCCCAGTGAATTTCTTAGGTCGGACAGGTGACAGCACACCCAGTTTGCTTTTGCTGAAGTAATGGGTACCGGTCAGGGAACACGCGTCGCTAGAAGCGCTCTTTCCCCCGCCGATCTTGCGTGCGTGTGTTCTGTCTCCTCCCACTTCATTCACCTTGGTTTATAGGTTTGCATAGATTCCTTTACTGGCAGAACAGACCAGAGGCTCTGCTGCACCGGAACCTGGGTTCCAGTCCTGTCCCTGGGCCTCTGAGTCCCCAGGTCCCCCGGCTCCTACTGTAATACAGGCAGCGTGTCCGCTGTACCAAGCAGCCCTGAGTAAAGCTAACAGAAACACACGCATGATGACAGCTCACCCTGAGCTGCTCTGATTTCTAAGTAAACAAGGATAACATGTCATTCCCAGAAGACGACAGGAACAGGGCTGCAAACAGCAGTGGGCCCCCCTCTGCCTGTTGTGCTGAAGGGAATGGCTCATTATCGCCAACCTTCTGACTTTTCGTGTCTTAAAGCTCCTAATTGCTTTTCACACCTGCCCCGCGGAGCGGAGGAGGCTGCCCTGTCTTGCTGGAAGACATTCTTACATCCTGACGGAGATCACTTCACCCTCATTAACATCTACAAGGCCTACCAGGACACGACTCTGAACGCCACCAGCGAGCGTAAGTGAAGGCTCAGCGTTCTCAGAGGTCACCTCCTAGTCCCCCCTTCCCTCCCAGAACAAAGCTGAGTTGTTATTCAGCAAATGTCCTCTCTCCCCCAAGCCCCTGGGTCACTTGAGCGGCACGGCGCTCCAGACCCCGCGTTGTGCACCCCCAGGTTTAACTGTAGAAACACCCTCCTGCTCCCACAGACGGGGCCCTGTGTCCACTCACCCCGGCACTCAGCCCGCAGCCACCAGAGCGAGCCTGCTGAGGCCACAGGGACGGGAGACCTAGACTTGCCCAGCATGGCCCTGCCCTCTCAGGTCCTGGGAGGAAGGAAAGAACTGCCATCTCCAGGTGGCCAGCAGTCAGAGCTGTGCCTTGTGCTTTTTATGACATGGCAGGTTCACTATTAGATGGAGAGAATGTGGATCATTGAAAATGAAACACACACACCCTCCCCCCTGCGCACTCCCCCCCCCCTCCACGCCAGCTCCAGGTAGTAGTAACGAAGAGGCAGGTGAGCTGAGGGAGACTGGAGCTTGGCCGAGGAGGGGAGGAGAGAGAAGGGGTGTTCAGGGGAGTAGAGTGGCCCATGGAAAAGCTGCGGCAGAGGACAGGGTGTGTCTGAACCACAGTGGGTATGTTCCCACTTTCAGGGGTAAGGGAACCGCAGACTCCTCCACGGGAAACTCCTGTTGGGGCCTCAAAGACAGGAAGGGGATCTCAGAGGCTAAGAGGGCAGAGCAGTGATGCGGAGGCGGCCAGAGAGGAGAGGCTACAAGGAGGGTTATCAGGCTCACCTTTGTTCTCCACGGTGCTTCTCTTGCCACCTCTGCTCCAACAGAGGGTGTGAAAAAGTATTTAAAATGAAGCGAAAAATATGACAGCAGTCAGAATGGCACAATGGTACAGAGCAGGGAGTTAGTTTTTTAACGCTAAGAAGAAAAAGTTGTCAGCGAGGTACACAAGGGATTTGGCAGCATCTTTGGGGAGCAAGCCGGATGACTTGGTCATCATGTGACCATGTGCACGCTTTCACGGCCCCAGACAGGCCTGAGTGGAGTGGACAGGACAGCATCGCCGAAGGTCTGCAGTCCCCGTGCTAGGGCCACGTGCACTCCCAGGCCATGGCAAAGCTCTGCGTCCAGCTTCCATCATCAGAGATGGAGAGAAAGAGTAACTTCACACTGCTGCAGGGGACTGACTTTCAATATATTACTAAAACTTGCAACTCGGGTAGGCGAGCTTAACTGTAACATTAATTCCCAAGTCAGCCTAGTAGTGATCCTTTTCTTCCAGTTAAGATGTGAGATATTTTCATGGAGCAGAGAGATGTGTACTGTAAGCTTTTCCCTCCTAGTCTGATTAAATGTTGTGGCCACGTACATCCTGGCTGTACACAGACTGGACTGATCTAGAGACAGTCTTTCCTGACCCTCTGATCCAGGTTAAGGATCAGTGCTAGGACCCTGCACTTTGCGCAGCTGGTGGGATCTTGGAATCCCTGCAGCCGCTGCAGGTCCTGCACCCTCGCAGCACCTGGCAGAGCCACAGACGGCCATTCCCACAGCCACCAGAGGTCTCTGTCCCCATCCCCTCCCGCCACCAGCTCACAGGACGACCTTTTTAGGAGAGGAGACAGAGCACGCAGAGACAAGAGCGTGTCCAACCTGGGCTCTCAGCTGTGACAGGTCATGTCTAAGCAGCCTTTTGTTGGTTCCTTCCTAGACTGTGTTGAAAAGTGGTGTCACGATAACTTCCTCAACTGCTCAGCACTCAGGATGGCAGAGGTTATCCGAGCTGAACTCTTAGAAATCATCAAGCGGATCGAGCTTCCCTACACAGAACCTGCCTTTGGCTCCGAGGAGAACACTCTGAACATAAAGAAAGCTCTTCTGTCTGGTTATTTTATGCAGGTAAGAATGGATAAGGCCACCTGCGGTGTGCGGTCTTTACAAAATCTCACATATTCAGGACATCCTCTCAGAAGTCTCTCAGGGTGATTATTTTATTGATGTGAAAACCCTTATATGTTATAGAATGTTTTGTATTTAAATACATGTCCCCTCAAGGGAGTGAAGAGCTAAGCTAGAACGCTCACTTTGTCCAAAAGGACAGAAGATCTCTCATCACAGAGGGAGCTGTTACAGCACCCTGGGTGAACGTCAGCTACAGTTCCTCATGGCACCTGGCTGTTCCCACTTAACTGGTGATGTGACGCCGGACAAGTAGGGACAGCGTCCCGTTGGTTTCTTTCCTGGAGCAAAGGCTGCCTGAGGCAGCTGCTCTAAACTATTAATAAAGCCTGTTACAGAAACGCATACATTCTTCACATCATAGTGAGAGAAACACTGCGGCATTTGAGCATGGATTTCCTTATCTGTATGGAAACAGATGTCACAGGGTTATGGTGAGGAATTAAATCAACCAAAACGTCAAGTGTAAAGTACTGGACGCCTGTGTGCAGTCCACACAGGGAACATCTTTATTTCTTGACCAGAACATTCACCTTTGTAGCCATGCTGTTTTGGCATGCTGCCCTGAAACTGATGAAATTAGTCAAAATCATCATCATCGCTGGCTCTTTTTAAGTTTCGGGCAAAACATGTATTTGTCTTACTTTCTGTATCTGAAAATGGAAAACTTGTAGCGGGTCGATCTGTAGTTTATTCTCTATGAGGTAGTTTGGAATTTTTAAAACAAAGTATGTTTGCGTGTCCATCTCCGCATTAACACAGCGCCTTTTTTCCTTTGCGTCCTTTTCCCCTGCCTCTCAGATCGCCCGGGACGTGGACGGGTCGGGGAACTACCTGATGCTGACGCACAAGCAGGTTGCACAGCTGCACCCACTGTCCTGCTACTCTGTCTCCAGGAAGATGCCCGAGTGGGTTCTCTTCCACAAATTCAGCATCTCTAACAACAACTACATCAGGATCGCCTCCGAAATCGCTCCTGAACTGTGAGTGTAATGGAGCAAAAGGGATTTCTTTTAATTCCCTACTTGAAGAGCACATGACAGACTTGGGTTTCCTTACATTTTCAGTATAAGCAGCTTATACTACTACTAATCTAAATTTATGTGGAGCATAGCTACTAAAGGCAGGTCTCTGTGGATGACTAAGAAAGGTCCGTGCCTCAGGTTACAGCAGAGAGAACACAGTCTAGAAACACAGGGCAAAGCATGGCACACTGGTGCAGACCTTGCAGGGCAGTGAGCCTGGCCACCTCTCACGACAGGTGAGCCACTGAGACTGGAGCACGTGGGGAAGGGAAGGACGGAGGCGAGGCTGAAAGCAGGCAGGTACGAGAGGTGGAGGGCTTACGGACCACAGACTTTGGAGTTGATCCTAAGTGTGGTACAAAGCAATCGGAGGGTTTTAAGCCAGAGTAACGTCTTCCCATCGTGAAGATCACTGGCTGCGCAGTGAACAGGCTGTAGGGAGAACAGGATGGACTGTCTTACAGCCACCGCAGGTGTGGGCCCACTGGGAAGACGCCACTCCCGCTTGGGCAGTTGATCTTTCTAGGCAGGAGGCAGGAGTAACTACAGGTGTGTCCAGCTTCAGCAGCTGCTGCTGAAGCTGGATACAGTGTGCTGTTAGTAAGAGATGAAATAAAACACTCCCTTTCTCACACACCCAGAGTTCTCCCTAGCACCTGATCTGACCCGTTGCAGATTGTGAAGGCCTTGGGGGAAATACCAGTCTCCCTGGTGGTTAGACTGGCAGATGTCACTCGCCGTGTGGCAGAGAACCCAGCTTCTCTTAGAAATGCAGCTGGATTGGTCCTACAAGAAGCACAAAGTACTCTTTCTACAAAGGCAGACTGAGCCACTGAGAAGTTCAGACTAATCAAAATTCTGGAGGCAGATTCTCCAGGCCTGGGAAGGATGCAGTCATGTTTGCTAATCTCTCACCACTAATAATTTTTTGTTTTAAACAGATTTATGCAACTGGCACCACAATACTATTTCAGTAATCTGCCTCCTAGTGAAAGCAAGGATATTCTACAGCAAGTCATGGATCACCTATCACCTATTTCAGCAATGAAAAAGGAGCAGAAAATGTGTGAGAAGTGCCCTGAAACTACTGAACAGAGATGTGCTGTGCAGTGACGCTGCAGAGCGTCCACACAGACCCTGATGTGCAATAACTGTCCCAAAGGCAGCGCGGCCGGCCCACTAGGGCAGTGCTGACGCGGACGAGGGTTCACGGCCCACACGGAGAGTCCTGAAAGGAAGAACACTCTGTATGTTATTTAAAAACTAAAAATAGAAGTTTTTATTGAGTTCTTTAAATTACTACCCCATGTTTTTCTTTTTACTGGAAAAGTTTTTAATCAACCATTAATTTGACCAAAATTTTAAAAAGCAAAGATATTTTGTAAATGTGTCGCAGACATGGGTGACAGAACCCTACTTTTTGTAGAAGACCTTCATCTGAATAAAGTCATGAGTTTTTCAGTAAGCCTCCACCAAGTCTTCTGGTAACTGTACAGAAGCAAGCCCACCACGGTCCATGGGAGATGGGTTAGACAGACAGATGTTCTTTCAGTTTTTCCATGATTTCATTCATTTTCTCGCCTGGAATTAACATCACAGTTCGCAGGGGCTTCACTGGTACATCATCAAAGGACCATCGGCCTCCCAGACACGTGTCGCTCTCCTCTTGCACGGAGTAGTTGAACTTCAGAATTGCCTTCTAAACCAAACAACCATAAATTTAAAATTCACACAAGCTGAAGGCAAAACTCATTTAATCAGTAACAAGAAATACAATAGTGTATTTGGCAAATGTAATAAGGCTGACAGCTAAAGGAAGCGCCAACGGGACAGTCAGGCAGACGTTACAAAGCACTCCCTAAGGAGATTTCTAACCTGCATGAAGAGTGTGGGTGGAAGCGTCCTACTTCTAAGAGGTGAACAAACAGCTGAGTGATATTAATACCCTTGCTTCCCTGGTGGCTCAGACAGAGGGTAAAGAATCTGCCTGCAAGGTAGGAGACACGGGTTCGAGCCCTGGGTTGGGAACATCCCCTGGAGAAGGGAATGGCAACCCACTCCAATATTCTTGCCTGGAAAACTCCATGGACAGAAGAGCCTGGAGGGCTACACCATGGGGTCGCATCGAGTCAGACACAACTGAGCTACTCACACTTCCACTTTCTTTCCCCTTTATAATTCTGAAGTCACTCGTGTTCACAGTCCCATTTGATTCTCAAAATAATCTTGGGATACACAAGTAAAATTAAGACTCATAACATTTGACAGTTAATAAGAAGGACCGTAAGGCTAGTCTTACCACTGTCCCAGCTGCTTCCTTGGCATAAAGCTGTCATGTGAGGACAGTAAGTCTGCGTGACCAACCCATCTTAAAACACCTGCACATTCGTCCTGACACGGTCTACCTCAAGTGCTGAGGCTCACATTTTAAACAATTTTCACTTATTTACTTCCTGAAAAACAAGGACAGAGCTGAATCTATAATGCTTTTGTCTTCAGTGGGCGCCTTTTAAAACAAGTGGTATCATCCAATCCAGGAAAAGGTGTCCTCCTCAGAGACTTAACGTTTTTGAGACAGGCAGCATGAGGAAGTATACGCGCGGGCATCTGGCTGTCCGTCATGGGCACAAGCTTACAGGGAGAGTCCCGCCAGGGGGATGGCCTCTAGGTCCTAGGGCCCGGGGTGGCATGGGAGCCAGCAACAGGGGCGCAGGGTCCACCCCCCCTTCCACACCCACCAGACAGTGGCTCCACGTTCCCTCAGACTCCACGTCCCCACCTGTGCACCCAGGCTAACACCCACCTCCCAGAGCCGTGTGAGAATGAAGACCTCATAGTAAGCACCCTGTAAATGCCCGACCAACAATCAGCTCCTCCCCACTGTGTTATTAACTCTCAGGTGCTGTAGATAAGGAGGTTTAAAGAGTGAATGGCCACACTTGAAGGACTTTGGCAGAAAGTGAGAGAGGAAGAAAATCCTTATTTACATTTAAACAAAGAGATGGAACAGGACAGTCTTACCTCGTAGAAAAATTCTTCTTCCGCATTTGCAAACATTAACTCCTCTTTCTTTTGGTTGCCCCGTTTCTTTTTGGAATTGCTTTTTCCTGCTTCCACAAATGTCTTGCTAATCAGAAGGTAGAAGTAACACTTCCCACATGGCTTGTTAGTTTTGTGTGCCTCTGCTAGTTCTTTCCTACAAGGTGCAGACACACACAGACACAAGGTTTGCCTGCTGGGTAAGACAAGATCCATGGACAAACCAGCACACAGAGAAAACCACGGAGACCTCTTCACGGAGTTCTGTGGTAACACGGGCTTAACGGAGTTTGATCTGGACGCTTCTAAAGCAGCCAGGCGCACTTCAGTTGATTATGGCAGCGCCTTTTATGATAAATGGTATGGTGACTCGCAGATTAACGGTCTGAGTTGTAGATACACAGCAACTTAACAGATGAGTCTCAAGTTCACACAGCATCACTGCTCTGTTAAAAATACCTAAGAATCTGGATTTTCTAAAACATTTAACTGAAACACACAAGGGCACACAGCCATTGAACCAATGCCATCAGAGCCATGACCTCTACAGTCTCGATTCACTGGCATCTGGGACTTATTTCTGGCCTGCAGAATTCTATGGCCAGACAGATGCCCTGAACTACCATGTCAATGAGACAGCAATGAAACCTTAACTCTTTCCTGCCTTCCTTTAAATCATACATAACCCTGTATGTCTGGCTAAACAAAAATGTAAAGAAACTCAAAACAACCCACATGGGCTTTCTTTCACAGGATCAGGAGAAAGCTGATCCTCCTTCTATGAAATCAAACAAACATATGAGCTCCAGCTGATCAGAAAAAAAGACAAGTTAAAACAAACAGGCAGGCACTGCAAGGACAGTATGAGCAGCAGCTAAGGGGCGGGGGAGAGGGAGGAAGAGCAAAACTGAAAAGCAATCGTATAAAGGAAAAACAAGAAACCAAAAGCTTTCAAACTATACTTGCATTCGCACCAGCTATTTCAAGGGCAATCACAAAGATGTACCCTGACCTCTCAGAAATAATACTCTGTAAAGCCTGGGGGTCCACCTGTAATTTCATCCTCCTCTATGTCAAAGCACAGGATTTCCCTGGTGTCTCAGATGGTAAAAACGTCAGCCTACAATGTAGGAGACCTAGGTTCGATCCCTGGGTCGGGAAGATCCCCTGGAGAAGGTAATGGTAACCCACTCCAATATTCTTGCCATGGACAAGAATGGGATAGAAAATCCCATGGACAGAGGAGCCTGGTAGGCTACAGTCCATGGGGTCACAAAGAGTGGGACATGACTGAGCGACCTCATTTCACTATGTCAAAGCACAGGCAATATCAATTCCTGTCTCTTCATATATTTAAAATACTCCTGTAAACTTAAGGCTCCTGCGTTAAAGCTTTAAAACAATAACAAACCCTGAGAAGCCTGAGAAGCAGTATCAGGACCATGGTTGCATTTGTCACAAAATATCCCAATGGAATTTAGGAATTTTACTGTTTTGTTATTGTAATTATTTACATTTCATTCGTGTAACAGAAATCTATCTCTGAAGTGGGTGAAAAACTTCCATCAAATGGGTGTTAAAGTATATATGAAATTCTTATTTTTATACCATTTAAATCTTTAAGATTATTAAGACTATTGTTACAACAGTCCTAAGGAATTAAAACTCTTTTAAAAAGCCTATTATTAGTAACTCATACATCTCTCAGGCACCCTCCCCACATGTGCTTAAACCAACATATCCCACCACCAACATATTTCCACACCAGTATATTCCATCGGAGTCACATTTCTGAATCTACTTGGGGGAAAAGCCTCCCTGTTGAAAGGCGTGTCCCAGTCTCTTACTGAAGCTGCTGGTGCATGGGCAACGCGATCTGTGGAGGAACGTTAATGAACCTCTCGCTCAGCAGAAAGCCCACAGGCCTGGCAGTGTCACTGAAAAGCCTGTCCAGCTGCTCAACCATGCTCTTCTCACAATTCTTCTCACAGAGGTGCAGAATCAACTCCTTAATTTGCTCAGCGCATGGGGTACCCTAGAAAGCAAAGAGAAGGCTCACTCTTTATCACAGGCCATCACCCACAGGAGAAAACATGGAAATAAGAGCTATCACTTTTCAGTATCTTACAGGTTAAGTGCGGTTTCCTGCCAAAACCTTTAAAAAAAACCTTACAAGTCTTCAGGTTTCCCTGATAGCTCAGTTGGTAAATAATCTGCCTGCAATGCAGGAGACCCTGGTTCAATTCCTGGGCCAGGAAGATCCACTGGAGAAGGGATAGGCCACCCACTCCAGTATTCTTGGGCTTCCCTTGTGTCTCAGCTGGTAAAGAATCTGCCCACAATGTGGGAGACCTGGGTTTGATCCCTGGGTTGGGAAGATCCCCTGGAGAGGGGAAAGGCTACCCACTCCAGTATTCTGGCCTGGAGAACAGTCCATGGGGTCACCAAAGGTCCAACACGACTGAGCAACTTTCACTTTACGAGTCTTCAGTGTTGATTACTTACTATTTTTCAAAAGTTAACTACACCTGGTTATTTACTAGCCCATACTGAGTGGTCAGAGAAGGTTATACTAACTCTCAGACATAGTGGGATAGAAACTGTAGTCCGTCTCATAAGATGAAAGTATCTGAAAAGTTCACTTAAAAATTAAAGTGCAGCCTGCATCTTATTCTAGGGGTAAATCCCCTGGGCTTTTTTTTTTAACTAGAACCCATCAATGAAATAAAATGAAACCCATCAATGAAAAGAATAAAAATGAATAAAAATGAATGAAAATACAAATAAATGTGAGTGTCCTCAATTTCAGGAAGCAATGAAGACTCAGAATCAAAGAAAACAGCTGCAGAGACGGCAAAAACAGCTGTGTCCACACCAACATCAGAAAACTCGTTCTTCAAAACCCAGATAACAATTCTCTATACCACAGGAAGTAAATGACTTTAACTGGGTACAGGTTATTCAAAGAAAAACAAAAATACCTTCATATTGAAAAAAGAATTACAGTAAGATTTCATAAGAGCACATGTCCTTATATTTAATATCTTTGTCTGATATAAAACACACTTTCATCATGGATTAAATAGAATTAACTTTTTAGTTAGGTTCTGGCCTAAGGAATAACCACTCTAATGGCCACCCGATGAAACCAACCTTTCTTTCAGTTAAATTTAAAAGACTTATGAAACCAAAAATCTCGTCTTCATCCACATCGTCATCGCTGTCTTCTGAAACATCCGTTTGCTGTTTCAAAAAGAAAAAAATACTCATTTTACATTTGGCTGAGAAGTGCAATACGAAGTCTTGGAATCTAGGCTGCATTTATCTTTTCATATTTCAAATGAAAACTGTTTTACTGTCATAGCCTCAGCAAAGCCTCAGGGACTAAAACTGTGTGGCGTTGTTCGCATCACTTTACCTCCCTGATTCTGTCCTCTTTTTACAGGCTGGGTGATCTCTTTCTGTTCTCCAATGTCTTTCCTGACTCTTAAGACATTCTGCTCAATGTATTATAAGTCTGGAACAGATAAGTCCTCATTAAGGAAACAATTTTAGTCTGTTTCCTAAGTGATGCTGGAGCCACCCAGGCTTGTTTGTGGGTCCACAACACTGTCTCACCTAAAACCCATGCTTCCAGAGCTCCGGCCAGTCGTGACCACAGGTGAAGATGAACAATGCCTCAGCGCAGGAGAGGAGAAGAGGGCAAGAGGGGGAACGAGGAACTACGAAATCAGCACCAAGAGTGAAGTACGTGACTCCTGAGCCATCCTCCCCTTTCGTGTTTTGACCGTCCTGGTTCAGCTCTACTCAAAGCATCGGCCACACTTTCACCTGCTGCTTGTCTGCTCATCCAAGCTGCAAACTCCTCCCACGGCTTCCCCAGCCCCCAGCCCATAGTCTGGCACAGACTAAGTCCTCAGGGAAGAAGTACTGAATGGATGAAATGAAATGAGGCTGCTGCTCTTCCCCCGAATGACAGCAGGGACCCCAGGTTTGCCCCGAGTGTCCCCGAACTTGTTCTGCGGGAAGGGGTCCCAGCACCACCGCTCAGCCAGGCACAGGAGCAGTCAGCGGTGCTAGGGCGCCTCCAGCGGCCGGGGCCTCAGAGCAGGAACACAGAGCAGAGTGGAACTGCCTGTGGGGGCCAAGTCAAAGCAGACAAGAGCTGCAGGGGGGCCTGCACCTGGGGAGGGTGAGGGGGCATGGCTCCTGGATCCGAGCTGACCACGCCCCTGAGGGGACCTCAGGCAAGGGGGCAACCAGGCTCTACAACAAAACACATCTACTGAACACGGAAGGGTAGGATGGCTCAGGCAAGGGCACTAAGGCCTAGGTCACCAAAACGAACGATGTGTCAAGATGAGAGAAGCCTTAGGCTCAACAAAACAAGAGGGTGCAAACGAGAAAATGAGAAGGCGGCTCAGGAGAGACCAGCAGTCCGGGTGAGAGGACCAAGGGCACGGCTGCTCTTGGGGAAAGAGCAGAGGGGAAAGAAGCAGAGGGAAACGTGCTGTGTTGACCTGCCCGGGCCCCCTGAGAGCAAGAGCAGACGGTGGGCCCCCAGCCACTGTGACAAAGCCTGTGTGGTACCGACAGGCTGCCGGCAGGGAGTGTGAAAAAGGCTCCCTTAGGACAAAGCCCTAAGAACCCCCGCAAACGCTCACTCGAAAAGCAGCAAGCACTCTGGAACAGGCTCAGCCCTCCTCGACAGGCCATTGGGCATCCAGGCAGCAGCACGGGGTCTGCTGGTCACCACATCACTGTCTCGTCCACCACCACCTGCCTCCCCTGCAAAAGCCACGCTGCTTGACCCGAGTCCGGCCTCCTCCCAGC
This sequence comes from Giraffa tippelskirchi, assembly GCF_054371585.1. Taxonomy (NCBI): domain Eukaryota; kingdom Metazoa; phylum Chordata; class Mammalia; order Artiodactyla; family Giraffidae; genus Giraffa; species Giraffa tippelskirchi. Next base: position 6,689,955 of record NC_137276.1, read on the forward strand.
CCACCCCTTACCTCTCCCGAGCCTCTTGGGTCCTGAGTCTCCAGCTGAGCGAGCACGTGCGGTCTGCACAGCCCACCCCTTCGCTCCACGACCCTCGAAAATGCCTTCTCTAGAAGAGTCCAAATGCCCCCCCTTCCACAGGGTGCAGGGAAAGTTCTGGCAGTCCCTGTCCTCGGGACGAGAAGTCTAGTCCCTGGGACACGCTGGGTGTCTCTGTGGGAGCCAAGGAAGCCATAATTGTACTTTAGATTTACTTCTGTGATCATTCAGTTAAAGGATGAATCCCCCAACTAAAGAATAAGCTTTTTCAAAACTAAAAGTGGCCGCTTCTCGTTGGTGTCCCTCAGGCCTCAGGACACTCATCAGCGAAAGCGCACGTGTATCTGCTGACAGAGCAGGCGGCCTGCTTCTCCCCACTGAGCCCGTGAGAGGAAGCCTCCGAGCTATCACTCCTTTCCTTCTCCTGACATGGCGTGCCAGAGGTTCTGAATGCTGCCGCAGGTCTGAAAAGTGTCTGCTGTGCAAAGATACTAGCGACTCCATCAATTTCAGGACATCAGGAGAGTCGGGGGTAAAAGCCAGATTGAGGTGTTTGGTGTTTAAGAGGAGAGGAGGTGGAAATCGAACGTAGGATATTTTTCAAGAATTTTGGCTTTGAAAACAAAGTGAGATGGCAGACACTGATGTTGTTAGAGTGGAACCTTAGACAGAGGTGGAACTGTTTTGCTTTTTTATAGTAAGCTAGACTATAGGTGCGGGGGATAGAAAAAAGACTTCATGCAGACGGCTATACGTATAGAGCCCATGCCAATACCAGACCTGGTTGTACACACCTTACCCTGTGCACCCACCACTCTGAAGGAACACCAGCACCATCTGCATCAACAGAGATCCACGCGGATATATGTGAAGGTCACTGGGAAGACTACCTTCCCCAGGTGGCCCTAATCACTTCTCTGATCCCACATTCTTTTCTGACACCGACCTAGACACTCCTCCCACTGAGGGGGGTCTGTGCACCCTCCCCGTGAACCTGCACGGACCTTCACATCAGCTCCTCAAGCAGATGCTGGAAATGACTCGGTACCATGATGCTCTGCACTTCCGCCTAGCTCTCTTGGGTAGGGAGGCCCACAGTCCCCGCTGGGCTCCCAGTGGAGTCAAGGGAGTGAGCCACCTTGCAAGAAAATCCTCCACCCCGCTGGAGCCTCTCCAGCTACTGTGACTGAAGCAAACAGGAGCCGCCCTCACCAAGCTCGGTTCCAAGTGCAGCTCCACGAACCAAGCAGAGGACTGTTCTGTCCTAAGACACGAAGCTGCGGGGCAGTCTGTCAGGCCACAGAGGTGACAGAACCAGCGGAGGATGCACGCAGAGGCGGGACTCGTCCCCAGCCTGCCCCTCCTCTCCCAAATGCCACCCCCTGCTTTGCATGATGCCACTCAAAGCTTCCCCCCTTTCCCGGTCACTGCCGAGCCTCCGTGCAGGCTCTGCCACTCAGTTCACTCACTCAACTACCGCTGGTGCAGCCCGAGTCCGTCCCTGCCCTCCCTGAGCAATCTCAACCCCTCTCATGACCTCAGTGACCATTTATCTGATGAAAACACCCCAGTCTCCAGCTGCTGCTCCACTGCTCACTTGCACGTATCACACGCAAATCAAATGCAAGATATACAAACCCACAGCCGTGTTCCCTCCCTGACCTGATTTCTCCTCTACACTTGGACTGTGCTTCTCCAGACAGACTCTGCAGAATCTTCTTCGACTCCTTTCCCCTCTCAGACCCAGTCACTCACTAAGCCCTGTCACATTTCACCTCCCCAGTCTCTTCCAAATCAGCCTACTTCTCTCCCTACCACCCACGGCCAGTGCCTGGATCACAATAACCCTGGATCGCCGAGATGGCCTGCTAGCCAGTAATACTTTCCAATCTGAATATCTGTCTGTGTGCTGTAAAAATCTGAGTTTCTGGCTTGTGTCCTATAAATTGGAAGGAACTTAGGATACAGAGCTAATTTAATCAGAATAAACACCACTGTCCTGCTCACCTTAATCACACTCCCAATATGGTTCTGTTGAATTAAGAGATCTGTGAGTTCTGCAGTGTTCACTGGGGCTTTTAGGAAAAGCTGAGAGAGAGAGAGAAAAAAATTATTTTAAAATCAAAGAATGGTTTCTAATAAAACTTCTCATTTCCATATGCAAATAAAAGTAGTGAACTTTCAAATGATTTGACCAGGAAGATGACCCAAAAAGCAACCCAAAAGGAAAGAAAAAGCTGAAGAGAATCAAAGAAGTCAAGGCACAGAGATCTGAGAAGAGGCAGTCGGTGCTAATTCAGGAGGTGCTGGGGAGGGTCAAGGATAGGGAGAAGAGAGGGGAGGGTGGACAGCAGGCCACAGACCCTGGAGGGTCCAACAGGTAGAGAACCAAGCCCTCTGCTGCTTGTGACACCAGATGGCAGAGCAGTGAAATAAGAGGATTATGTGAGAATTCCTCCAACCCCATAAAGTTGAGAAATGAATTAGAGAAAAACTGGGTAACAGCGCAAGTAATTAAAAGATGACAGGGAGGGCATTTTAGAACACAGAATACTTAAATATGTTCATCAAAGGAAGGAGTCTGGGAGCAGAGGCTCAAATAGGGGAGAAAGCCCTGGAAAAGGAAAAAAAGCATTCTTCCCTCCAGGCAAGGAAGGAAGGTAGGCATGGGAATTCTAAGAGAGTAAAACTGAAATCTGACAGAACTTACATTGAATGGCCTGGAATTTCTTAGAAGAGCAGACTCATGTGCAAGGAATAAAAGACCATACCTGCTGTAGTAACTTCTTAATTCCATCATAATCGTTATCTGAGATAGCATAAGCTTCAAATTCAATATTCACTTCCTGTAAATGACACACAAAATAAGTCATCATAACTCACTAAGACAACTCAGGCATTATTTTCCATTTGCCCATTTTTCTTTTCCCTCCACCCACCTTCCCGTCCTCCCCCATTCTTTTTGGCTCTATCTCCATCTACAGAACATGCCAGTGAAAAGGAGGAAAAGAAGAAAATGTTACCAAAAGAACTGTAACTGTCTAGGCTTCAAAATAAAAAGCAAACATCGCCAAGACTGCCATCTGCACAGACGACAAAGCACCTTCACACTATCTCATCTGAAACCAAAGCCTGAGAATAACAGAGTGCTCAGAGTGACCTGGTTTTAATGCAGAGAAAGTCTGTTCTGGGTAAAGCAAAGGAGAAACTATTACTTACCTGACTGCAGTAAGTGTGAGCAAAGAAATAAACGCTCCACAAGTCCCTGGCATTGCCTAGAGCTTGATTCAGCCCATGGATACAAGGCCAGGATTCATTCACTGGGCAAATATTTACAGAGTTCCGCTCTGCACCAAGCACTGTGACAGGCACTCAAGATGAAAAGCAGACATGAAGGATCACACCCTCGTGGAGCTTACAGTTTAGGTGGGAACACAGACATTAAGGAAATGGGCTTCCCTGGTGGCTCAGATGGTAAAGCGTCTGTCTGCAATGTGGGAGACCCGGGTTCGATCCCTGGGTCAGGAAGATCCCCTGGAGAAGGAAATGGCAGCCCATTCCAGTACCCTTGCCTGGAAAATCCCATGGACAGAGGAACGTGGTAGGCTACAGTCCATGGGGCCGCAAAGAGTCGGACACAACTGAGCGACTTCACTAAGGAAATAGTCATGGAAATAGAAGATCACACCTTTGTAGGCTACAAAACAGGTGAATGGGGCTATAAGAGCTTAAGTAATAGGAGTCAGAAATTCAGGAAAGGCTTCCCTTAGAGGAGTGATACTTGAGCTGGGAACTAAGGACTAGTAAAGAGAGTTCCAGGCACAGGGAACAGCACATACTAAGGCCCTGAGGCAGGAGGAAACTCACTGAGTGCAAGTAACCAAAAGCTCTGTGCAGCTAGGCAAACAGATCTCTCACTGTGAAACAACAGACTCTTAAGAAGCAACACCACTGAAATATTCCATAAATAAACAAAAGGATTACTTCACTCCTAAAACAAAACCTTAAAGGCTTTTAAGTGCTAAATAAGACCAGTCTTTGAGGATCCTAAATCATGCATTACTACTATTACTATTATTGCTGGAGGGTAAATTCTTACAAGCAGTATCGCTGAATCAGAGGACTTACATATTTTAAGCTTTGATTGTGTCACACTGCACCCTCCCCCCCAAAAAGGTTGCATCAATTTATCATCCCACCAATACTACATATAAGTGCCTAGTTTCTTACACTATCATCAGTGATGGTTACTATACAAATTTTCAATCACTGGTAGTCTGATTATCCATGTTAACACAAGAAGTATTAATTTCTACAACCCAGTTAGCTAAACAGCCAGTTAAAAGTTCTAAATAAAAAATGGTGAGACCACGTTCAAGGAAGGGGCCACAGTAAAGGGCTGTTCTGTAGGGAAAGTTCTGTTCCATGGAGCTTTATCACATTATTGGCCAGACACATATTAATACATCTTTTGTTGCCTAAACATTATTGACTGAAGACGTTTCAATATTCACCTACATAACCTGACAGCCACAGGCGTTTGTTTCTGCAAAAACCCCCCAGTCAGTAATGAGTTATTACACACCCCTCACCATAACCACAGTCCTCACCCTGCACCCACACTTCCCCCACTCATGTTCCTCTCCCCATCACTCTCTTCCTTATTCTGATCCCGCCATACCAGCTGTCCAATAACCATGAGAACTTTGGATTTTCTTACAAATGAAACGGGAACCCATTGGAGCAGTCAGAGCAGGGAAAGGAGAACAAAGCTACACTTTTTTTTTTCTGGCCATGCCATGCAGCATGGAGATCTTAGTTCTGCAACCAGGGATCAAACCCAGGTCCCATGCAGTGGAAGGGTGGAGTCTTAACCTAGACAGCCAGAAAAGTCTCCAGACCTATATTTTTAAAAGATATCTCTGGTGTGGGTGGAGGTGAGATTGGAAGTTAACAAGAATGAGGAAAGGCAAGCCAGTTAAAACGTACTACAGAAGTCCAGGCAAGAGACAGTGGAAGAGTGGCCTGTGACCAGCACAGAATCACTGATGAGAAATGTCTGGATACTGATGGTAAAGCCAACAAGATTTTGAAGAAAAGAGAGGAATTATATTTAACTTTCAGGTTTTGAACTTGAGCAATTCGTGAATTTGGGAACCATTTATGAAAGCAGGTAAGTCAGGAGGTGCCAGGTGAAAAAGAACCAGGAATGGCTTTCTTGACATAAGAGAAGCCATTCTGGCCTCAGCCATTTTGGATTCTAAGCCTGGCCACAGTGCTTGCCCTCAAACAGGTCTCAGTAATTAATTATCTGAAGGATACAGAGGAACAGAGAAAAGGTAAACAACAGTGTGGTGATAAAAGTCCCAGTTCCTCCTCAAACGATATAAATAATATGAGATCTGTAGGAACTAAGGTCTCTGGTGGAGGATGGAATAAAGATGGTGACCCTTCTGACTTCAATTAACTAAAGCTGGGACTCTATCAACCTTTGCCTCAATTTTATGCTTAATTCTCCTCTGCTTAAGCCCATTCATGAATATACATGTACACTTAACTTAAAAAAAAACATGTCTTTTAGGGGATTGGAATACAAAAGTAGGAAGTCAAGAGATAATAACTAGCAGGTTTGGCCTTGGAGTACAAAATGAAGTAAAGCAAAGGCTAACAGAGTTTTGTCAAGAGAACACACTGGTCATAGCAAACACCCTCTTCCGACAACACAAGAGACGACTCGACACATCGACATCACCAGATGGTGAATATCGAAATCAGATTGATTACATTATTTGCAGCCAAAGATGGAGCAGCTCTATATAGTCAGCAAAAACAAGACCTGGAACTGACCGTGATTCAGATGACGGGCTCTTTATTTCAAAATTCAGGCTTAAACTGAAGAAACCAAGGAAAAGCACTAGGCCATTCAGGTGACTTAAATCAAATCCCTTATGATTATACAGTAGAAGTGACAAATCGATTCAAGGGATTAGATCTGATAGACAGAATGCCTGAAGAACTATGGATGGAGGTCAGAACACTGTACAGGAAGCAGTCACCAAAACCAACCCAAAGGAAAAAGAAATGCAAGCAGGCAAAGTGGTTGTCTGAGGAGGCTTTATAAATAGCTGAGAGAAGGAGTGAAAGGAAATGGAGAAAAGGAGATATACCCAACTGAATGCAGAGTTCCAGAGAACAGCAAGGACAAATAGGAAAGTCTTTTTAAGTTAAAAATACAAAGAAACAGATGAAAACAACAGAATGGGAAAGACTAGAGATCTCTTCAAGAAAACTGGAGATATCAAGGGACCGTTTCATGCAAGGACAGGCACAACAAAGGACAGAAAAGGTAAGGACCGAACGGAAGCAGAAGAGACTAAGAAGAGATGGCAAGAATACAGAGAACTATACAAAAAAGGTCTTCATGACCCAGATAACCACAATGGTGTGCTCACTTACCTAGAGCCAGACAGACATCCTGAAGTGTGAAGTCAAGTGGGCCTTAGGAACCATTACTATGAACAAAGCTAGTGGAGGTGATGGAATTCCAGCTGAGTGATTTCAAATCCTAAAAGATTATGCTGTCGAAGTGCTGCACTCAAATTTGGAAAACTCAGCAGTGGCCACAGGACTGGAAAAGGTCAGTGTTCATTCCAATCCTAAAGAAGGGCAATGTCAAAGAATGTCCAAACTATCATACAATTGCGCTCATTTCACATGCTAGCAAGACTATGCTCAAAATCCTTAGAGGCTTCAGCAGTACGTGAACTGAGAACTTCCAGATGTACAAGCTGGGTTTATAAAAAGAAGAGGAACCAGAGATCAAATTGCCAACATTCGATGGCATAGAGAAAGCAAGGGAATTCTCAAAAAACATCTACTTCTGTTTCACTGACTATGCTAAAGCCTTTGACTGTACGGATTACAACAAACTGTAGAAAATTTTTAAAGAGATAGAAATACCAGACCACCTTACCTGTCTTCTGAGAAACCTATATGCTGGTCAAGAAGCAACAGTTAGAACCAGATATGGAACAATAGGCTGGTTCAAAATTTGGGAAAGGGCTTGTCAAGGCTGTATACTGTCACCTTACTTATTAAACTTCTATGAAGAGAACAGCATGAGAAATGCCAGGTTGATTGACTCACAAGCTGGAATCAAGACGGTCAAAATATCAACAACCTCAGATATGCAGATGGTATCACTCTAATGGCAGAAAGTGAAAAGAAACTGAAGAGCCTCTTGATGACGGTGAAAAGAGGAGAGTGAAAAAGCTGGCTTAAACTCAACATTAAAAAAAACACACTAAGATCATGACATCCAGTCCAATCACTTCATGACAAATAGAGGGGGAAAAAATGTAAACAGTGACAGATTTTTATTTTCTTGGGCCCCCAAATCACTGCGGACAGTAACTGCAGCCACAAAATTGAAAGATGCTTGCTCCTTAGAAGGAAACCTATGACAAACCCAGATAGCATATTAAAAAGCAGAAACATCACTATGCTGTCAAAGGTCTGTACAGTCAAAGCTATCTATAGTTTTTCCACCAGTTATGTATGGATGTGAGAGTTGAACCATAGAGAAGGCTGAGCACCGAAGAACTGATGCTTTTGAATTGTGTTATTAGAGAAGACTCTTGAGAGTCCCCTGGACTGCAGGCAGATCAAACCATTCAATCCTAAAGGAAATCAACTCTGAATATTCATTGAATAACTGATGATGAAGTTAAAGCTCCAATACTTCGGCCACCTGATATGAAGAGCCAACTCACTGGAAAGACCCTGATGCTGGGAAAGACAGAGGGCAAGAGAAGGGGGAGGCTGAAATTGTTAGCTAGGAAGGATGAGGATGAAATTGTTAGGTAGGAAGTTAGGCATGAGCAGAGAAGGGTGGCCGAGCCAAAAACGATGCACGCTGATCTCTAAACCCCATCCCAGACGTGACTAGAAGAGCTCACAGATATGAATACCCACAGAGACGTACCCTAGACACAGGGTGGATACAAACCAATCACAGGGGCTTCCTCAAATAACCTTAGGCAGCTAGGAGCCCATTAACGGTTCATAAGTATTCTACACATATATACATCTGATTACAACAGACTGAATTATGGGAAGAGATGCACAATAGAGCCTGCTATCATGCAACTGTCAATTGGTCTTGAGTGCATGCCCATTTGCATCCCATTTTGTGATTGGTGTTGGGTACAAGCCCTATTTTGCACACTGGACAACCAAAAGGAGGAGACGGGAAGTAAAAAAAGAGGGAAACCAAAACGGATCATTACAGTAACTCCATTGGGGTAGGCCTGCTTCTGTGTCTTGGGAGTATCTATTTAATAAAAGATCTGTCTGCTTGAGCTGTAACTGAGCTGTAACTTGTCTGTTGTTTTAAACTCTTTAGTCCATCATTCCAAATTTTTGTTGGCAATGAGACAAGAACTGAGGGAGAAAAATAAAACAACCTGACAGGATGGTTGGGTAGCAGCACCGAATCATGCTGCAGTCCATGGGGTCGCAGAGAGTTGGACATGAATTAGTGACTGAACAACAACTTAAAACCACCCCAGTTTTGCTGTTTGGAGAGACACGGCTTTGGGAAAGATCCTCGGTGTTCTCCTTATTTGCTGCAAGAATAAATTCTTCCTTCTTCCGATCTTGGGCTTGGTTGTGTCTACAGGCTCGACACCCAGCAAGAAAGGACCTGTTTTTGGAAAACATTTACAGACGTGGGAAAGTCTAGGAGCATAAATTACCACTTTGGCTTTGGACATGTTACGTTTGGGGTACCTATTAGGCATTCTAGGGTCTTAAGGACCATTCAGTCTTAATTACTCATTCAACAAACATTCAGTTCAGTTCAGTCACTCAGTCGTGTCTGACTCTTTGTGACCCCATGGACTGCAGCACGCCAGGCTTCCCTGGCCATCACCAACTCCTGGAGCTCACTCAAACTCATGTCCATTGAGTCGGTGATACCATCCTACCATCTCATCCTCTGTCCTCCCATTCTCCTCCCACCTTCAATCTTTCCCAGCATCAGGGTCTTTTCCAATGAGTCAGTTCTTCACATCAGGTGGCCAACTTATAGGAGCTTCAGCTTCAGCATCAGCCCTTCTAAAGAAAATTCAGGACTGATTTCCTTTAGGATGGACTGGCTGGATCTCCTTGCAGTTCAAGGAACTCTCAAGAGTCTTCTCCAGCACCACAGTTCAAAAGCATCAATTCTTCCATGCTCAGCTTTCATGGCAACCCACTCCAGTGTTCTTGCCTGGAGAAACCCAGGGACGCGGGAGCCTGGTGGGCTGCCATCTATGGGGTCACACAGAGTCGGACATGACTGAAGCGACTTAGCAGCAGCAGTAGCAGCAGCTTTCTTTATGGTCCAATTCTCACATCCATACATGACTACTGAAAAACACATAGCTTTGACTAGACGAACCTTTGTTGGCAAAGTAATGTCTCTGAAAGAAAGTGTTAGTCGTCAGTCGTGCCCGACTCTGCCATCCCATGGACTGCAAACCACCAGGCTCCTCTGTCCATGGAATTCCTCAGGCAAGAATACTGGAGTGGGCTGCCATTTCCTTCTCCAGGGGATCTTCCCGACCCAAGGATTGAACCCAGGTCGCCTGCACTGCAGGCAGATTCTTCCCCGACTGAGCTTTGTTGGCAAAGTAACGTCTCTGCTTTTTAACGAACAACAAACATTAAGTATCCCTAGAGCCAGGCTCTATGGTAGGACCCAGTTCTATGAGAACGTGTCACCAGGACTTGGTTTGAAGGGAAGATACGTCGACTTAGCCGAGACTTGAACAGAGGGAAATCACTGCAGGAATAATACAGGCGGCGCGCAGAGCTGAGGAGGCGGCGGGCCTCCGAGAAACGCGGCGGGGCCGCCGTGAGGGAGGCGGGCACCGCGACCCCCGGCGTGGAGGCCGCGGGGAGGACAGTGGATGGACTCGGGTCCTTGGCGACCCAGGAAGATTTGTGGCTTCAGCCTGAAAACTAAACACAGTCACCGAGGAGGGTGTTGCGGCGACAGGAGGGCCCAGGGCCCCGCGCCGCCCCGGCCCGGGTAGGCCTTTTGAAAACACCTTTGCGGCTGCGGTGTGTCAAAGACCGACATGGGGCCTGTGTGAGGGCCTTTCCTCACCTCCAGGTTCTGTTTCAAGACCCCCAGGTAGCGGGAAGCCGCCACTTCAGGCAGCTCACCCATTCACACGAGTTTGGTTGTCAAAAAGTTTATGGTTTTTTTTCCCCAGACAGAAGGTAAACCGGGGTCGCACGGGGGTCTCACCTCATTGACGACCTCGTCCTCTTCATCCTCTTCTTCGTCACTGTCGTCTTCGTCGTCCTCCTCCTCCACTTCATCCTCCTCTTCCTCGGCGCCCAGAGCCGGGGGCAAACGGCTCACAGCACGCCGCTTCGGCCGCGACGCCATGTTACCGGCGCCTCTGCGCCTGCGCAACCCCCGCGCGCCCGCCCTTCCGGATCCACCCATTCAAGCAGAGGTGGGGCGGGTGGGAGGACACGAAGACCCTCGGCGCGGAGTCGGCGTCAACCCCACAGCCGTGAAGTCCGAAAGTCAAGTCCAATTTGGGGGGGTCCTATCTTGGCCTTTTCTTCCTCCTTCCATCGAGCGACTCGTCTTTCCAAGGTTCTCCTCACCCCCCCGCTTTGCGCAGTGGTTTGACCCATCTCACTAGGTCGCTGGGCCTGGGTGTCAGTGCGCATGCGCCAGCTTCGGCGCGGGCTCCTGGATCCCCCACCCCCGGCGCAGGTGCCCAGTAACTGGGGGCGGGGCTTGGGCTGTCGTCATGGCAACGCCGGCCACGTGGTGAGGGGGCCGTCCTCCCGGCTCTGCGCTGCGCGCCGCAGCCCGGCGACCTGCCTGCGGAAACCCCGAGAGTCCGCCCGGAGTGGGCGCCTGACCAGCGCCTCGCCAACCCGGCCAGGTAGGTGTCGCCTGTGCACGGTACCGACGAAGACACAAGAGTTTCGCTGACGCACGGGTACCCGCCTGCGGCACTGCCCGTGCGTGTCGAGTTGGCAGTGGAACCCCTTAGGCCGCTGCTGGCCTGGGTGGGCGCTGGGCCGTGGTGCGCGGTCCCCAAAGGGAAGGAAGGTCGCGGGACCAGAGCAGATGCCTCAACCCGGCGGGCGTCGCCCAGCACAGTCGGTGGCACAGCCTTGTCTGTAACCATAATGCGATCCTGATACCTACCCTTAGCCCACTGTTCTTAAGCGCATTTCTCGATCTGAAGGTTTCTTTAAAATCACGCATCGACCTCACCTGCTTTAGGGCAAGTTGTTATTGGTTCAGTCGCTAAGTTGTGTCCAACTCGGGGACCCCCATGGACTTCAGCAAGCCAGGCTTGCAATGCAGGAGACTCAGGTTGGATCCCTGGGTAGGGAAGGTCCCCCTGGAGAAGGAAAGGAGTACCCACTCCAGTATTCTTGCCTGGAGATTTCTGTGGACAGAGAATCCTGGCCCATGGGGTCTCAAAGAGTCAGACACGACTGAGGGACTGACACTTTCACTTAGGGCTTTCCTGGGGGCTCAGACAGTAAAGGATCTCCCTTCTATGCAGTAGACCTGGATTTGATCCCTGGGGTCAGCAAGATCCCCTGGAGTAGGAAATAGCAATCCACTCCAGTATTCTTGCCTGAAAAATCCCGTGAACAGAGGAGCTTAGCAGGCCATAATCCATTGGGTCTAAAAAAGCCGGACATGACCGAGCAATTAACACTTTCAGCACCTGTAGGGATATCTAAAGGACAGACCTGAGCCTATTTTGAGAAAACACAGTGGAGAGGACTGTGGTAAACTAGAGGGCATGTACCCAGCAGCTCTGCAAGTTGTGGCCTAGTGGAAAAGTTGCCCAGTGTTCTTAGTTCTCACTTTGCAAGAAAACCTGGAGTGCTGGACTTTTACCAAAAAACATGATTTGTAAAACTTGTGCCAAATGAAAGTCATCTACCAGTCAGATTTATCCCACAGACTGGCAGTTTGCAGTCTGTTAATGTTATTTGGGGAAAAAAATCATTAGAGAAGACATCAGCTTTCTGAGAGCGAGGTCTATATCTTTCCTTTTTCTCTCTGTAAAATGAGCAGAGTAGGAGGGAAGTATGATTGCAAAAAAGGAATGAGCTGTTCCTAAGTCTGTTGCCCCCTTCTCCTCTTTCCCTGGATCTTTCCCAGCAACAGGGTCTTTTCCAATGAGTCAGTTCTTCGCATCAGGTGGCCAAAGTAATAGAGCTTCAGCTTCAGCATCAGTCCTTCCAGTGAATATTCAGGGTTGATTTCGTTTAGGATTTACTGGTTTGATCTTGTAGTCCAAGAACTCTCAAGAGTCTTCTCCACCACAGTTTGATCATAGGAATTCTATTTTCAATGTTTTGAGGAACATACTGTTTTGTAGTTTGCAAATTTTCCTCAATAAGCATGTAGTGCTTTGATAGGAGAAGAGGGGAAAAACCTTTCTTTGTGCCTTGGTGTCGCGTCCCCAGTGTTGAGCTCATGGTCAGATTGTGAGTTAGAGCAGTGAGTGTAAATAAATGGACTACCCATGGTTTTTGTCCTTCAAGAAAGTCCAGTACTGATCCGGGGAACTTCACTCAGTCAGGGACTAGATTGCCAACCCACTGGCTCAGTCTTCACCTTGAGCTCAACTCAGAATTTATCTTTTTTTTTTTTACTGAATATAATTGCTTTACAATATTGTGTTAGTTTCTGCTGTACAACAGCATGAGTCAGCTATATGCACACATATATCCCCTCCCTTCTGAGCCTCCCTCGAACCTCCCCCAACACCCCACCCCTTTGGGTCATCACAGAGCTCCGAGCTGAGCTCCCTGGGCTGTACAGCAGCTTCCCACTAGCTACGTATTTTACACGTGGTGATGTATATATGTGAATGCCAGTCTCCCAATTCACCCCATCCTCCCTTTCCCCCTGTGTCCACATGTCTGTTTTCCACATCTGTATTTCTCTTCCCGCCTTGGCGATAGGTTCATCTGTACCATTTTTCTAGATTCCACATACATGCGTTAATATTTGATATTTGTTTTTCTCTTTCTGACTTATTAATGCTCCACTCTGTATAACGGAGTCTGGCGTTTATCTTGAAGGAGCAAAGAGGTGGTAGCATATGCTTGGGAGACCGGGCCTGGGCTCCAGACCTGGGTTACATTTTATTATTACCTCTGCCAACTACTGTGTTGTGCAGCCTTGAGCATGTTACTCAAACCTTCAGAGCTTTAGTTTCCTCTTCTGTAAAAAAGGAATAATACTCCCTTCCTTGCTGGTTTAAATGAGGATTAAGATCTTGCTTGTAAAATGCTTAGCCCCATAAATTACACATGTAAGTGCCAGATGAAAGGGCTGCTGCTGCTGCTAAGTCGCTTCAGTCGTGTCCGACTCTGCGTGACCCCATAGACGGCAGCCCAACAGGCTCCCCCGTCCCTGGGATTCTCCAGGCAAGAACACTGGAGTGGGTTGCCATTTCCTTCTCCAATGCATGAAAGTGAAAAGTGAAAGTGAAGTCGCTCAGTCGTCTCCGACTCCTGGCGACCCCATGGACTGCAGCCCACCAGGCTCCTCCATCCATGGGGTTTTCCAGGCAAGAGTACTGGAGTGGGGTGCCATTGCCTTCTCCGGATGAAAGGGCAGCTGCCTTTTATTGCTAATACTCAAAGCAGCAGGACATGGGTTAAAAGTATGGATTTGAGACGTGGCTCTCTTGCCAGCAAAGAGGCCTTAATCGAGTCAGTTCCCTGTCTCTTTAAGGAAAAGTGGCCATTCCCCACGTTCCAAAAATTGCTGAGTAAATCTAAAGCGTTTTTTTCCCCACAATGCGAACAAATATTTGTTGAGCATCTACTAAGGGAAAGAAAGTGCTCCAGGGAAACCGTTGGTTCAGAGAACCAAACCTGTTTCACAGATTGAAGAATAGAGACCAAGAGAAGAACAGCGTAGACCAAAACCCAGGCTTCAGCCCTTCTGGCACAAGATTCTTCCACACCACCAGGCCTCCTGCCAAAGTCCGAAGTGATGCACATACAAGCTTCCTTGCATAAAAGCCTGAGAATACCCCTTTCTCCCCTTCCTGTTCCAGGCTTCCTTCTGTTGCTGCAATGCAGGTAACAGGTGTCAACTGAAAAAAATTTTTTTTTTATTGATGGCCACTCTGGATCTTCATTGCTGCACACAGGCTTCCTCTAGTTGCGGTGCACAGGCTTCTCATTGGTTCTTAACCACTGGCCCAGCAGGGACGTCCCACCCCCTCCCTTGTTGAGAAGGGGTCTGTGGACCTTTCTCTGAGCCCTTGGATTCTGCCCTGGGCTGGATTTGCCCAGTAGTTCAGTGACTGGTGCCTGTCAGTTGTGAGAGGGCAGATGTGAAGGAGAATCAATTCTCTGCACAGTCCCAGCTTTAAACCTTCAGTTACTAAGAAAAGTACCAGTGTGTTGGCCTGACTGTCTGAGTGCACATGTCCGTTGATCTGTTTCTCAGTGAGTTTGGTGATACGGATTCTGGCGTGGCCAGGAAGCTTCAGCGGTGACTCCTCTTCATTCTACCTTAGAGATGCTCAGAGCAATGGCAGAGAAGGGCCAAGGGCAGTATTTGGTTTTTATTTTTCAAGTCCTGCGCCCATCTCATGGAATTTCTAAGCAGTCATTATCCAGAAGGCGTCGGTTTTATTACCCGAGAGAACCGCAGGGTAGAACCTGGAAGAAATATTTTGCTCATTTGCAGTGAGTAGATTTGGTTTGCTCTCACATGTTTTTATTATCCAACTAAGGCTTCCCAGGCAGCTCGGTGATAAAGAATCCACGTGCTGATGCAGGAGACTCAGGTTCGATCCCTGGGTTGGGAAGATCCCCTGAAGAAGGAAATGACAACCCACTCCAGTACAGAGGAGCCTGGCGGGCTACAGTCCATGGGGTCACCAAAGAGTCAAGCACGACTTAATGACTAAACAGCAACTGGGTCGCTGTCGTTCATTATCTCCTTTGAGTCACTCCGTGCCTTGGGAGGGCAGAGGGTATTCCCATTTAACAGGGGAGAAAACACGATCACGTCATGGCCGGTCAAGCTGGGACCAGAACCCGACTCCCTTGGCCCTTAATCCTGTGCCTGTTCGGTGACCCTGCGCGTCCCTCCTTATGTTGCCCCAGAGAGAAAGGGAGGAGAAAGAGCAAGCAGAACAGTACATCCATCAACAAGACATCTCCATTGCTACTAACTCCAGACTCCCTAATAGGGCCAAACGAGGCCCTCTCCCCACTCTCCCCTGCACACTCCAGCCGCCCCAGGCCTCTCCCCACCCCTTAGGCTTGAACCTATGCAGCCTCCAGTCTGAACATGATCCTCCAGGAACATCGGGTCCCTAGGAAGCATTCTGGCCTCTGCATGGGTGAGGATGTGGGTCCCACTGCTCTAACAGAGAACCGATAACATTGGCTAAAACAGGATAGAAATTTCTCACGTCCTGCCCGGGCGGGGCCAGAAGTGTGTGCGTCACTTCCACTTCCATCCTCTGGACCAGCACCTCCTCACCTGCACATCCATCGGCACATATTTGTCCCGGGCATCCATGTGTCTGACATGAAGGGCTCCTTTCTGTGAGGGAGGAGAGAGGAATGGATATTTGGGGATCTAGTGGATCCCCATTCCTCAGTGAACCAGGGTCTCCCTGGTCCTTGCACTTGAGTCATGCCTGCCCTTCTCCCCAGGGGAGTCCCCAGGCCCCTTTCTGTTGTTCAGTCACTAAGTCATGTCCGACTCTGCAGCTCCGTGAACTGCAGCACAGCAGGCTTCCCTGCGCTTCGCTGTCTCCCGGAGTCTGCTCAAACTCAGATCCATCAAGTCGGCGACGCCGTCCAGCCGTCTCATCCTCTGTCACTCACTCTTCTTGCCGCTCAGTGACACACATCCCGGAACCTCCGGGTGAGGAGGTGTGTCAGCCAGGGTTCAACAGACAGAACAGTAGGGGACGTAACCAGGAGACGTGGTGCAAGGATCGCCTTGCGCAGCTGTGGGGGCTGGCAAGGAAAGGCTGGAATCCACGGTGCAAGCCGACGGGAAGGGCAGGCCGGGCTCGGGCACTACCTGCAGCTGTGGCCACAGTGGAATTCCTTCTTCCTCAAGGAAACCTCAGTTCTGCTCGTTAGGCCTTTCTATTGACTGAAGCAGGCCCTCTCTGATTACCTAGGATCATCTCTTACTAAAAGCCAACAACGATGAGTGGATCACCTCTCCAGAGTATCTGCCCAGCAACACCTAAGTTAGCATTTCTGAATAAATGGGGAAAAGGAGCCCGGCCAAGTTGGCACCTAAGAGGGAGCATCCCCGAAAGGGGGATTTCTGATTTCTGTGGGAGACGCATGGTGAGTAGCTTCGGGAAATGATAGACACGATGCTGCTGCCTGTTTCCCCAAGTCCCCCGGCTCTCCAGCTAAGTGCTGGAAAGCAGCAGTAATTGAACTTGGCTTCATAATTATTATCAGTTCGCCCAGGATACAAAGCAATTCATTTGGAGCCAAAGTTTCCTAAGATGTCCCATAGATGTTATAAGTTTCCAGAAATATGTTCAGTGATTATTTATTAGTAATGGCTCCCAGCGTTAACACATTTCTGCTCCAAACAATACACTCTCTTTGACTATTATCAACCACTGTATGTTAATTAATTAACTGGTAGTCTAATGCTACTTGCGGGATGTAACCTGCATTTCCAGCAGAGTTCTGCAGGTCTTCGGTGGCTTTTGTTTTGAGACCTTTGGGATGGTTATAATGTGCTTTTTCCTCCTTTAATACAAGAGGAGTTTAATGTTTATTGTAAAAATAAAATTGAATGATACAAAGAGAGGTAGAGAAGAAAATAATTACCCTAACCTAGCAGCAAAGAATATTCTTTCATGTAGATGTGTATATAAAAGCTGTAAGATCACACATGTTATGCAATTCTGTATCCTGCCTTTTTAAACTTAACATTATTTTGTGATTAAATAACCCATGTAATTAAGTTGTTTATGGATATTTTAGTGATTTTGTAGAAGTGTCCCATGATTTATTTAGCCATTCTCTCATTGTTGGACATTTACATTGTTTCTAATTATTTGCAATTATAAAGCATGCCAGGATACAAACTTGCAGCTAAGTTTTGAGGATCTGATGAACAGCATGGTGATTATAATCAACAATATTGTATTATCAACTTCAAAGCTGCCAAGAGACTAGATCTTAATTGCTCTTACCACAGAAGAGAAATGATAATTGTATGAAGTGATAGAGGTGTTAGCTAATGTTATGGTGGTAATTGTATCACAACATATAAATGTATTAAATCACACTGTACACCTTAAACTTGCCCGATCTTATATGTTAATTAAAAAAAAATACCAGGATGAACACCTTTATGTTAATCTTTACACACATTTATGAGTATCACCTTAGAACTTATTGTAAAAGTGAAATTATAGGAAGAAAGGGTATGAAGTATGTACGCCTTTTGATATATAGCAACAAACTTTTTTCCAGGTTTCTCAAAAATTTTTGAAAGATTATCTCATGATACTTGACCACATTGTAAAACATATGAGCAGAGTCAATATAATCATTTCCTAAAGAGCTTATACGGAGAAGGCAATGGCACCCCACTCCAGTGTTCTTGCCTGGAGAATCCCAGGGACAGGGGAGCCTGGTGGGCTGCCGTCTATGGGGTTGCACAGAGTCGGACACGACTGAGTGACTTCACTTTCACCTTTCCCATTCATGCACTGGAGAAGGAAATGGCAAACCACTCCAGTATTCTTGCCTGGAGAATCCCAGGGACGGCAGAGCCTGGTGGGCTGCCGTCTATGGGGTTGCTAAGAGTCAGACACGACTGAGTGACTTCACTTTCACCTTTCCCATTCATGCACTGGAGAAGGAAATGGCAAACCACTCCAGTATTCTTGCCTGGAGAATCCCAGGGACGGCAGAGCCTGGTGGGCTGCCGTCTATGGGGTTGCTAAGAGTCAGACACGACTGAGTGACTTCACTTTCACCTTTCCCATTCATGCACTGGAGAAGGAAATGGCAAACCACTCCAGTATTCTTGCCTGGAGAATCCCAGGGACGGCAGAGCCTGGTGGGCTGCCGTCTATGGGGTTGCACAGAGTCGGACACGACTGAAGTGACTTAGCAGTAGCAGCAAAGAGCTTATAAGCAACTGAGTAGATTTATCTAGAAATGGAAGTAATAATTCCTTTCCTTAAAAGACACTCATTTCTATGTTATTGATACAACCCAGAATTGGCGTCACTTCTCTTCTGGGTCTCCAGTGTTCCGCTGGGACGCTACCTTTCCCCAGTGGCTTTAATCCGCCTTTTCAAGTGATATCAAATGCCAGCCTGCTGTCCGCGGGCCTTATCGGTGACAGGGTCTTCAGAAGGAACAAGCCCATAAACGCCAAGTCATTGTGGGAAAGGGAGAGGCCAGCCAAGCTGCTGCTGATTGCCTGCTCCCCTCGCCCGCCCAGCCCGCTGACCCTGCTCAGGAAGAGCCTTGGAGATCGATTTAACATCCCCTCTCCCTGCCCTCTCACAGCACCCTGTAAGGACTGCCAGGCCATAATGAAGGTTCTTTTACTGAAAGACCCCAAGGAGGACGACTGTGGCCAGGACCCCTACGTCAGGGTAAGTGCTGGGCACACCCAGTCCCAGAATGCCTGGCCCTGCCTCCTGTTGAAGTCAATCAAGGGTGGGGCGATCTGCGAACGCTTGAGGAGTGGGCACGGTATAAGTTGTGAAACAGGCCCCTTTTTCTTATTTTCCAAAAAAACCCTTACCAGCTCAAAGCTGTATCCTTTTATTTGCAGGAGCTGGGATTACATGGGCTCGAAGCCACTTTGATCCCTGTTTTATCGTTTGAGTTTCTGTCTCTCCCCAGCCTGTCAGAGAAGGTAAGGTTCGTCAGCCTCTGAGCACCATCACTTCCCAATGAGACACCTTTGGTTTCCATGGCATCCTTGCCAGCCCGAGTGGGAAGGACCCATTGATGAGCACTCGGTTTATGAGCACTCCTCTCACTGTCTGGCTGCTTGAACTCACCTGCCCCAGGGCTGTTGGATCCTCAGCCCCCAATCC
This sequence comes from Giraffa tippelskirchi, assembly GCF_054371585.1. NCBI lineage: Eukaryota > Metazoa > Chordata > Mammalia > Artiodactyla > Giraffidae > Giraffa > Giraffa tippelskirchi. The sequence goes on from NC_137276.1 coordinate 6,709,127, forward strand.
CCCCCCCAGCCCCTGCAAGCCGCCTGACCCAGAGGCCCTGCTCTCAGCTGCACAGACCCTTCCCCTTCCTTCTCTCCTGCAGGCCACGCCCCCCGACCTCAGCAAAGAGCCCAACAGCTGTTTCTCCCCAGGCAGGTCCCCAGCAGATAAGAGGGAGGGTTGGGACTGCTGCCCCCTGGGGTTGGGGTGATTGATTACAGCCGGGGACGGCCCCAGGGAAGCCCCATCAGAACAGTTCAGCTAAAGATTCGGTGACCAGCAGCCTCCATCACTGTGCACCTGCCACCGGATAACCTCCCCAGGGGCTCCGTTTTGGACACGTGGGCCGAGAGCCGGGGTCTTCACAGGATGGGTGTGCCCACCCCTGCGCACTGGGCTCCCGGGCCGCCGTGAGCTCCAGGCTCCGCCCCTGCCCCCATGCTCTGTATATTGGAGTCTGCCCGTCACTCACAGAGCACCTCTCTGCTTTCTCCCTTCCGTTTGAGCTGAATGTTGAATTATTCGTTCAACAGTTGGCATCTGCCCTGACTGTGCTGTGAGGACTATGTAAGGGACCCCCACTGGCATCTCTACCATAAGCAGCTTTGACAGAAGCAGAGCTCATCATCTGAGCTCATTGCTAGGACCCCAGTGGTCAGGCAAATACTAGAAGCAGGAGCTTCTCCATCACCCCCAGCTAGTCTGTTTCCTGAGGGGGCGTCTGAGCTCCGTCTGAAGCTCTGGTTGTGCAGTGAGTGAGTGCTTGGGTTTGGGCACCGTGGAGACACGTGCTCAGATCGCAGCTCTGCCCCTCACCTGGGCTGCTTCCTCATCCTGGCCAAGCCTCTGTGTCTTAATCCGAGCAATTCGAGTTGTTCCACCCATCACAGGGCACCTTCACACATTTGATGCAGGAATGTATGTAAGACCGCCCACTGCCTGGCTCAGACTGCATGGTCAGTAGATTTTGTCCCCATTTTTATCCTCAAAAACCAGGGCATCAGCATGGATATCGCTCCTTGAATATTCCAGTTTATTGTGGATGCAGGTCAAGTCTGCGGTCCTGCCTACACCCCAGCTACGCCCAGGCTGAGTCACATCCCCTCTGCTCCCTTACGCCTGCCACCCCGCATCACACTGACCCGTCCCTCCCCAAGACTGTGAGCTGTTTGAGGGAAATGCTATGAATTTACCTGTGTGTCCTTAAAGACCTGGAGTAGCTCCAGGCACAGTGAGCTCTCATGTCTTGAGTGGATGGAAGGGTGGATGGATGGATTTGGTTTGCCTACTACTTTTATGAAGATGTGGAATCCTGGGCAGCGTTGAACTTGGCCATCGTATAAAATGCCTCTGCCGTTGTTTGGTGTGCAGCTGTCTCATCCCGAAGGTTACGGGGGACTCATTTTCACCAGCCCCAGAGCGGTGGAAGCCGTGGAGCGGTGTTTGCAGAAAGACACTAAAGCCGAAGGTGAGGGCGGGGTCTGCTGTGAATCCCTCTGGATGTCACTCTGGGTTCTCCCGTCGGTGATGCTCAGTCTAGAAAGAGCTGGACCTCGCATTTGAAACAGCGCAGTGACTTTTAGTTCAAAAAGTGTTTAGGTACCGAGTTCCTTCGTGTCTGTGTGACCTTTGGAGGGAGCAGAAGATGAGATTCCCTCCTCTAGGCTGTTTCTTAGTGTCCCACCCAGAATAGCGTCACCTGGGAGCCTTCTGATGGGAGCGAGCACTTCGAGGTGCCGAGTCCCCAGGAAACTGGACCGTGCTGCCTCTTAAACCCCCAGACAGCTGTCAGATCTTAGGAAGGAAAAGCTTGTGTTTCCCTATCTCCTAAAAGGGTGTTGAATGCCAAGTGGCCTTGTGATACTTTTTTTTTTCAGTATTTCTTTAACCCATATTTTAAAATGTTTACTTTTGTCAGAAAATGATAACGTCCTCTATAAAATTGTGTTTGTTTCTAAACCTGAAATGTATTCTCTCTACTTTGACCTAATGGATAAATGAGCCTTCCTATCTGAGATGACAGTTTGTTGACTGCTTTGGTTTACGTCCCAGAAAAAATCAGTTGTATTGGGCGGCAGAGGGTGGGGTGGTTAGATAGCATCACCAACTCAGTGGACATGAATTTGAGCAAACTCCAAGAGACAGTGAAGGACAGAGGAGCCGGGCGTGCTACAGTCCATGGGTCACAAAGAGTCGGACACAACTTAGCGAGTAAACAGCATTTGCTTGATTAGAGATTTAAATTGCCTCTTTTTCATAAGCAGTAGCTTTTTTCTCTAAAAGTCTAGATTTTGGGGGGAACTCCCTGGTTGTCCAGTGGTTAGGACTCAGTACCCTCACTGCCGTGGCCGTGGGTTCAGTCCCTGGTCTGGGAGCCAAGATCCCACAAGTCTCATGGCGTGGCCAAAGGAAAAAGGATAGATTTTTATATTTTAATATCACCAAGCAAATTAATTCTTCATTATGTTTGTTTACTAGTATTCATTAAAAATGCTTCTAGTGCCAGCTGTGGAAATGACTTAATATTTCAAGCAAGGCATGCTGAAACATTTGGCCAAAGTGATTTTTTAAAAATTTGCCTGCAGACTATAAATAGAACATAAAAATGGATTTTAGTTTGAGATGCTGTTCTTTATATCTGGTCATTAATAGTTTGCCTTGCTCACAAGTTTTTTAGGGTGAACAAACAGCTGCAGGCAGCAGTCCAAACGGCCACCGTGGTATTTGGAACTCACATCGAATTTCATGTTTTACAGTCTGGAAAAAGTCTCTGAAAGAAAAATGGAACGCTAAGTCAGTGTATGTGGTGGGAAATGCTACTGCTTCTCTAGGTAAGCAGTCAAGGCCCAAATAAAACACCAAAGAATGACTGTGATAATGTGATTATAATAAAAAATGTATATTTGGTCTTTATCCCTATTCCTGGCCCGGACCTCCTAAAACCCTTAGAATTTCCTAAAGTGATAAGAAGAAAAAGGTGTCTTTTGTTATTCATAACAGACCTGTTTCAACTCCATCTGAGTTGACTTCACTGCGGTGACTTTTGGGAAGCCCTTAAACTGGGGGCTAGTTGCCATGGGAACCAGTCCCTGATTCCAGTGGGAACTTTCAGATCCTGCCCTCCCTGCCCCCCACCTCCAGGGAGAAGGATGGTGGGGTGCCCGGAGGTTGAGTTAATCACCAGTGACCAATGATTTAGTTGATTGTGCCCGTGTAACGAAGCCACCATAAAAATCCAAAGGGCAGTATCACGGAGGAGCTGGGAGGCTCAGGGCCCCCGAACCATCCCTGCCCGATGCAGCTTTTCATCTGGCTGTCCATTGACACCCTTGGAAATATCCTTCGTAAGAAGCCAGCAACAGTAAATTACACCTTTTCCCTGAGTTCTGTGAGCTGTTCTAGCAAGTGATCCAACTCAAGGAGTGGGCCAGGAGACCCTCCGACTCAGAGCCGGTCTGTCAGAAGCACAAGCAACGACCTAGGTCTGAAGTGGGGACAGTGTGACCCGGGGGACTGAGCCCCAGATCCTTGGGATCTGAAGCTGCCTCCTTGGAGAGAGCGTCAGACGTGAGTTAGGTTGTCGGACACCCAGCTGAGAGCCGGAGAACTGCTGGGTGTGGAAAACCCACCCCCAGGGCAACCGGAGTGCAGAGGTGTGAGTGTGGTGGAGAGCAGGGGAGAGAGGGAAACAGGAGATGTCCTTCCCCACTGACCTAACTTAGTTCATGGAAACCCATAGTTCAGTTTAAAGCAGATTCTTTTCCTTACTCAGTTTATAACAAGTAATTAGTCAACCACATAATGATGCCGATAAGGGTGCGGTGAAATATATTCAAATATGGCTAAATGGCATTGAAAATTGGTTCCCATCTTTTGAGAAACACTTGGTCAGTATGTATTCAAAGACTTTGCTAAATTATTTGTACCCTTTGGCCCACTAATCCCTTCTCTGATAATCTATCGAAAAGTAGTAATCCCAAGTAGGAGAATGTTTTTATCAGTTCAGCTCAGTCGCTCAGTTGTGTCCGGCTCTGCTACCCCAGGGACTGCGGCACGCCAGGCCTCCCAGTCCATCACCAACTCCCGAAGTTTACTCAAACTCATGTCCATTGAGTCAGTGATGCCATCCAACCATCTCATCCTCTGTCGTCCCCTTCTCCCACCTTCAATCTCTCCCAGCATCGGGGTCTTTTCCAGTGAGTCAGTTCTTTGCATCAGGTGGCCAAAGTATTGAAGTTTCAGCTTCAGCATCAGTCCTTCTAATGAATATTCAGGACTGATTTCCTTCAGGATGGACTGGCTGGATCTCCTTGCAGTCCAAGGGAGTCTCAAGAGTCTTTGCAGGGGGAGGGTTGGGATACACAACTATATCATAGTGTTACTTATAATGTAAAAACATGAGAAACCCCAAGTGTCCACTAACGGGGGAAGTGTTCAGTTTAAATTATAATAGATCTGTGTGATGGTTATGTAGTTTCTTCTTTTATATATATATCTTTATTTTGAAGGAAACTTATAGGAAATGAATAAATACAAGGCAAAGAACTTAATTTTTCCTGAACCTTTTGAGAGTAAATTGCTAAATTGGCCCCGCATCACCCAGAGCGACAGGTGCGGGGGCAGGGAGGCCGTGGGCTGGGACTCAGCTCCCTCTCGGGCACACGATGCCTCCTCTCGCCTCCCACACCAGCTTCCTAGGGGAGACACTGCCTGTCATTGTAAAGCGCCTGCCTTCGTCTCTGCACCTTTAAAAAATGACCCCGGAACAGAAGAACTTTAATAACCATGTAAAGAAATAGATGTTGTTGTTGTTGTTTTCTAGTGAATAGAATTGGCCTGCATACAGAAGGAGAAACCTGTGGAAATGCAGAAAAGCTTGCAGAATACATTTGCTCCAGTAAGTAGAGTAGGGCCCCAGTGAAGCCCGTTATTGCTGTTGGGGGGTCTCCCAGCCAGCACCTCGGGGGAAGGGCCGTCTCCTCGGTGCCTTCTTGGTAATGACACAGCTGGTTTGAGTGCATGCACCCCTCTGGGTTCACGATGCCTTGTATCTGCTTGTCTGAGGTTCAGCCCACTACCCTCCACCCCCTCCACCCAAGGACTGGAGACAACTCAAACTTGACACAGAATGAAAGGGTTGGAGACAAAACCAGGAACAGGACTTTCTGGGGATTGTAAGGGGGAAGTAGAGGCAGCAGGAGCTACTGGGCACTGTCTGTCTGTCTGTCTGTCTGCCTGCCTGCTCCCCCGCCTGCCCTTCCTTGTAGGAGCCGCTTCCTTCTCTGAATTCCCTCCCCCGAAAGCCCACTCCTCCAGGAAGAGCCCCCCTACCCCCTCGTAAGCTCATCATTGGGCAACACATGGGCTGAGACTTAAAAGGGCCCGGGTTCTAGGGAGGTTTGTATTTCAGTAGGGATTAGGCTTTGCACTAGTTATGAAATTCTCAGCTTCTGACATGAGCCAAGCTTTTTGGAGCAGAACTCTCAGAACAGAGGGGCTCACTGTGTCTATAGGGGAGGCCCCCTCAAGTTGTGTATCCCAGCCCCCTGCACGCCTGCTCCAACTGCAGATGCTCACATGCTCATGTGTCCTTGTCACGTTGACGCCTCCCTGACAGATGCGTGACATCAGACACCCACGTGAAAGATGACGGAGAACGAACTCGCCTTCTGTTCCTGAGGGGATCGGGGCTGCGCCCCTCGAGATCAGGGGCTGTGGGACTGTCGGTTGAGGACCGGATGCAGGCAGCTCTATGGGCCCGTCCTCTGCCCATCATAACATGAGCGCAGCCGTAGACCACGTGCTGGGCTCTGACCCGGGGCTGCGGTGTACAGGCCCTTTCTAGAACTTCCCTGAGCTCAGAGACAGGGCCGGTTGGGTGCTGACGCCCAAGGTGTTGCTCTGAGTTTGTCAGGAAGAGGGTTTTGTCTTCTGTGGCATCAGGGTGGGCAGGGAGAGAAACACCTTAACCCGGAGTTTTTGCAGCTTCTGGGGCCATTTTGTGTGGGGCGTGGTGTGTGGGAACATTTGTCCTCAAGGTGGTGTTGGCCTTTCCCGATCTTTCTGAAGTCTTAGGGGGCCCTCCTGTCAGGAGCCAGCACCGTCGGTGAAGGGGCTCGGGCTCGTGAGTTTCTGTTGACCCCTGGGAGCCATTCCTGCAAGAGTCCTGGGTCCTCCACTTCCCCGTAGGCCTTCTGGAGCTCAGGCAGCGGACAGTGGATTTTGCAGGTTCCCTTCCGCTCTGCTTTTCCCACTTTTCCTTTATGAATAACCTTATTTCCTCTTTCCTGGGTCACTGTCACTGTTGGTATCGAGGGCTGGGCATTACTAGGTGGTCAGCACGTCCCTGGCGCCTCTCCTGCGTCGTCTCATTTGGTCTCCACCACCATCCACCACAGGCTGCCCGGTCCACTGAGGGAGCCACATGTGCCTGTTTAAATGTAAATTAATCGAAATGAAAAAACAAAAATTAAAATGTGTTTCCCCTGTCACACGGAGCACAGGCCACAGCTCAGCCATCCCTCTCGGCTCAGGGCACCGCAGGGACAGCCCGGGTGCTCCAGGGTTGCCCAGCGCTCTGTTTGGCAGGCTTGTCGAAGCTCCTGGGAGCTAGTGACCATCCAGGGTCCCAGAGCTCCAAAGAGATAAGCAGGAGGACAGACTCCGCACGGCTCAACCAGCGTTCACCTGTGGGTCCTAATGAACCTTCAGCTCCTAGCTAGAATCACATCTAAATAAGAATCCATCCTGACCCATAAGGGCTTCCCCCTGGTTTCACCTGGATGTTGATGATTTTCTTGCATGTCAACTCTGAAGTTTGATCTTAAAAGGCCAAGAATCCACTTTCAATGCTTGGAGTAGAAAGGCCAGTTCATAGTTACTGCTTATTTGTTTTACTTAAACACTTATTTACTCTATGATGGGCACTGTTACAAGTGCTTAAAGCAGTGATAGTTTCTTGTTCTGATGGACAGGTCTTCCCTCCCAGAGTGTCCCTGCTGACGGAAAAGAAAGGACAAGTGAAGTGGTCAGAGGTAGAAGATAACTCTTAACAGCGTCTTCTGAGAAAGAGGAGGTGGGGAGGGCGTCGGAGGCAGGCATTGTGCGGGTTATTGATTGATTTTTTAATCTCCCTGGATTATAGTTGATTGATTATTCAGGTTACTTAACTGTCCCCCTGGACTTGCAGCTGAGCTGACCGACAGCTTGTCCCTGCAGACTTGCCCACTTGGTGGGCTCTCCTCCGCGCCCCCTCCCCCCAGCCAGCCTCATCATCCTGATTATCTACCGTTAAGTGCCCACTGCTAGCAGGCCTGAGAGGGCGCAGTGACTGCAGACCTGGAGGCCATTAGAGGTTTACAGACACACATGTCTCCTCCAGCGAAATGACATTTACACACTGCCTCTCATTACCCTCATCGCCTACAGAGACTGAAGCCCCCGCCCAGGCCACACAGCGCTCTCTTAGGACTTTCCGCGCAGTTGCCGTCTTCAGCCCAGCAGGCCGGGCCCCCTTCCTATTAAAGGAACGCAGAGCATCTGAGCCCCAAGGTTCACCATCACGTGTGGGGTTAGACTCCTGCCAGGCCCTGGTCGCTCCCTGTCATCCCAGGGAGACCTCACCGCTCACCTCTGCGGAACACTCAACCAGCTTTTACGCTGGCCTGTTTAGCTGAGCTTATCCCAGAAAGGAATTTTTCAAATTCATCCATTCGTTTTCCATAAATGATCTTATGACAAAAAGGAAGAGCGGTGTGGTCGAGCAGCGCCCTTGTGGGAGATGCTGTCAGTCTCCATGGTGATGAGATGGGCTGTGGGCGTCCTTCCCCCGGAGGCTGTTTCCCCGTTGTTTCCTGTAAAGCCTCCACTCTTGGGGAGGATTCTGACACCTGAGGGCCCATCGGTTTTGTTGGGAGCTGGTGTCTCCCATGGTGTCTCCACGATTCTACAAAGAGAGGCCTCCAGCTGATTCTCCCAGAGCGGAGATGTACGCGGGGGCAGGAGGCAGGGCCGTTCTCAGCAGGCTGGGCACCCCCCAGCATCCCTCAGCCCCTCAGGCACCTGGCCTGGTGGCCGCCATCCCCACCATAACAGAAGTGGCCTTGCAGCTGGTCTCTGTTGGGGCAGCTGCACATCCACCGCCCACGTTCAGCTCCTATTTCCTACCTGCCCATGGAGCCCAGGTTCTAGCCACCTCCCTCCCAGCTGGTCCCCTCTGGAGGCAGACTGTTACTCCGGGGCCAGTACCAGGCCTGACCTCTGACCCAGCTCTGCACGCCCACTGCTGCCCGGGGCCACCAGGGTGGGAGGGGCTTCGGAAGCTGGGGTGACCGCAGCCCCAGGCATGCATGGGTGTCAGTGTTCCACGTGCTGTGCCCCCCCCAACCATGACCCCGAGAACTTCCTCCACTAGATCCTGGAACCGACCTGAGCCAGGGTGGGGCTTGGGGCTGCCCCTCCCACACCCCTGACCCGTTAGCTCTGGCCTGTCTACAACGCCTGCCTGTTTATTTGCAGAGGAGTCATCCGCACTGCCTCTTCTATTTCCCTGCGGAACCCTCAAAAGAGAGATCCTGCCAAAAATGCTCAAGGACAAAGGTGACCGAGTGTGCTGGCCCTCGGGATCACGGCTGCCCCGGCCTCTCCGGGGTCCCAAGAGCCCGCCCGCATGGCGACAAAGCGTCACCCCAGAGCCCTCAAGGGAGAGCAGGGCTGGGCTGGACCAGTGGGGCTGGGAGGTGGGCGCCCCTCATGTTAGGTTCGGGGTGCAGGCGCCTTCCTGCTTCAGATCCAGCCCCCCCCCCCACTCAGCTAGGGGCTGGCGGGGGGCCCGGAGCCGGGGACCACAGTGGCGGTGGTGTGGCCGGGATCCCCGGGTGGGCACATGGGGAGGCCAGTCTTCGGGGGGCTTTGGCCGTCCCTCAGCCAGATCAGTGCACTCTAGCCCCCCGATCTCATCAAGCATGCAGTGGCTTCCAGCTCCACTGACCGAGACTTCCTCTTGCTCCAACCCTGGGCTCCATTCCAGGGTGCCAGGGACTGAACTGTCCGGGCCCCTGAAAGCTTGTGGCTGCTGACCCCCCCAGGCTCACAAACCCCCACACGGTCTGCCTCCAGCCCAGGCCTGCAGTGTGGGATTCCACACAAACAGCAGCCATGGCAGAGTGGCCAGGGCTGGTCCCGTGGACGGTTCACACAGACGGGACAAAAGGAATCTGTGGTCCCGAGGGGGGCTGAGGCTTCGGGACCCGCGTCCTTGCCCTGTCATCTCCGCCTCCTGCTCCGTGTGACTGCTCCACAGCGTCAGGCGGGGTGCAGGGGGCCGGCCCAGCCCACACCTCTCGGTGCCCGGCCGCTTGTTCCAGGAGGGTCGTGCAGCCCTGGGGGGCCTCTACTACCGGGGCCCTGTGGTCCGTTCCTGGCGCAGTAAAGTCTCTCCTGGTGTCCGTTGTGTCCAGGGATCCCCTTGGAGAGCGTAACTGTCTACCAGACTATCCCGCACCCAGGGATCCAGAGGAACCTCAACAGCTACTATTCCCAGCAGGTGCGTGCCGTTTCCTGGGAGCTCGGGCCGGGGGCCCCTGGGTGGCACAGGCAGGGTTGAGGGGTGCCAGCCTCCCGATGCTGGCTCCACTGTCCATCGCAGCTTGTGACTCGGCGGCCAGGGTCGGGGGGGCATCTTTTGGTTCCATCTCTGTATCTGGGAAGTAGGAGCAGACCCATCTGGTAAGGTTTTTCGAGGGTTAAAGGAGGTAATTGACGCATTGAAGACTGAGAAAGCCCGGGTCAGCAGTGGCCTTGACCCCGTTGCTCTCAGTGGGGTGGGGCGGTGGTGGAGCTGCAGGGCAGGGGCTGGAGAGGGGGGAGGTGCACACCAGGCGGGCCCACGGGGGGCCTCGTGGTCTGGGTTGACCTGGGGAGGCAGCGGGAACCTTTGGAGGCTTAATGCAGAAGAGTGCTCAGCTCTTGCGGGGTTGATGGGAGCTTTCCACATCTGCACCCAATAAGACGCCTCCCCTTCCTCTCCCAGGACAGGCTTCCGAATGCCTTGCCGGCCTGGGAGGCCCTGTTAGCACCAACAGCAGAGTGGCCCAGAGAGGCCCGTCTGTCTGCTCCATTTCCAGAAGGCACGGAGAGGGCCAGGGAGCAGGCTCACTGCTGTCTGACTTGATCAGTGCACTTGGGTCACACGAGCTGGAGGCGCTGTCCACTCGCCTGGGCGCTGGGTCCCCGGTACCTGTGTCCTCTGGCCGGGCAGACGCAGACCCGAGGGCCGCAGGGGGCCCAGGGAGCAGCGCCCAGCCTCCCCCACCACCATCCTCCTCTAAACTGTTCTTGACCGAGCCCAGGACCCAAACCAGTGGGGACCCTCCTGCTGTGAATGCCCCCAGGCTGCCCTGGGGTGCACCCAGGGCTCCAGGGGTGATGGTGACCATCTGGGGACCATCTCTCACTGGGGACCCTCCTGCTAGTGAATGCCCCTGGGGTGCCCCAGAGTGTGTCCTGGGCTCCAGGGGTAATGGTGACCGTCTGGGGAGCATCTTTCTCTTCGGCCCCTGGGAAGAGACTGACCCTGTTCTCCCCCATCCAGGGTGTTCCCGCCAGTATCACGTTTTTCAGTCCCTCTGGCCTGACACACAGTCTCAAGCATATTCAAGAGTTATCTGGTGACAGCATTGGCCAAATTAAGGTGAGATATTCAGTGGGCTTTCGATCTTTTTCTTTCAGATTCTTTGTTTGTTTTTAACTTTTACTAATTATCCTAGAATTTCCATGTGAAGTCAAAGCACTCCTGGCCTCGCAGAGTCCCTGATGGCAGCTCTGGAGAAAAGGCAGGGCTGGGCTTCCCTGCGGTCCAGTGGTCAGGACTCTGCCCTTCCACCGCAGGGGGCTGGACTTCATCCCTGGTCCAGGAAGTCCACGTGCTGTGCAGTGTGGGCTTTAGGACTCCCAGGCCTCTGCTCACAGCTCACAGTGCCACTTCCTGGCTGGTGCTCTTGGACAAAGCCTGTGTAACATGAGGATAATTATCCCTTTGTGGTCTTCATAGACATGTGTATGGTCTTTGCTGATAGGTTCCTTGAAAGAATTCAAGTCAAGCCCTTAGCTCAAAACCTGGCTCAGGTATTAGCATGCTTCCCCTTGTTTCCCATCTGTCTTGAAATTATTCTAAAATCCTTTCTCCTTTTCGTGGTTTCTAGTTCAAAGGATTTCCATTTGTACTCTTTAGGAGTCAGCAAGTAATCACAGCCCTGTAATGAGGATGCTCTTAAAGGGCCCGAGGGAGATGGGGAAGGGGTGCTGGTGTGACTGGGAGCTCCCAGGACAGGCCCCAGCACAGCTGGGGGTCAGGACTGTCTCTGCCTTATAGACTGGTTCCCCACTCCCACCGCACCGCCAGGCTGGTGCCCAGAGTCGGAACACTGGCCTTAGTGCTGAGCTGTTGGGGGCCCGGTGGGGAGTGGGCTGCCCTGCTCCAGGGGCCCCGTCCGCAGCCTGGGTCCAGCCCCACGGGCTCTGTGGGTCCAGCCAGGCCCCTGGTTGTGAGTCTGACAGCAGAGCTCTCTGGACCTCCCGCCCCTCTGACCAGCCCGTTTCAGGGGAAATAAAAGGCTCACGGGGAAACGTCATCTTGTGACCAGATTGCTTCTGCCGAAATTATGCTGGCTATTTGCTGGTTCCCAACTTCAGGGAGTTTCTTTCTTTTTTAACGTTTGTTGTTGTTGTTTTTAAGAAAAAAGCAGCTTTATGAGATATAATTCACACACCATGAAATTCACTTTTTATGACTTAAATATGTACCTTTTAAAGTGTACAGTTCAGTGGGCTTTAGTAAATTCACAGGGTTGTACCACCATCAGCCTCTCATTCCGGAACATTTTAATACCACTAGAGAAACCACGTGCCCGTGAGAGTCACTCCCCAGCCCCCCGGCCACCACTAGTCTTCTCTCTGTCTCTGTGGATCTCCCTGTATTCTGGACTTTTCATACAAACGGGATCATACCATATACAGTCTGCCGTGACTGGCTCCTTTCACTTGGCCTGATCGTTTCAGGGCTCACCCATGTCGTCACGGATCGGTTCTTCATTCCTCTGTGTTACCAGACAACAGTCTGTTCTGTGAATAGACCACCTTTTATTAATCCATTCATCAGCCGATGGACATTTGGATCGTGTCCTCTTTTGAGCCATCATGAGTAATAGCTGAACATTTAAATACAGGTTTTTGTGTTGTGAACACGTGTTTTCATTTCTCTTGAGTGTATTCCTAAGAGTAGAGTTGCTAGCTCATGTGGTGACGTTACATTTAACATTCTGAACAGTTGCCAAACCGTGTTCCAAAGTGGCTGTACCATTTTGCAGTCCCACCAGCAATATATGAGGATTCTAATTTCTCCGTATCCTTGCCAGCACTTGTTATTTTTTTTGTCTTTATGATTACAGCCATTCTAGTGGGTATGAAGTAGTTCTTAGTGGTTTTGGTTTGGATTTCCGTAATGACTAAAGATGCTGAGCATCTTTTCATGGGCATGATGGCATTTTGATACCTTCTTTTAAAATTTTTTTTTTGTATTTATTTATCTTTGCTTTACAGTATTGGTTTGATTTCTGTCATACGTCAGCATGAATTAACCTGAAGTGTACATCTGTCCCTTCCCTCTTTAATCTCCCTCCCACCTCCCACCCCTTCCACGCCTCTAGGTTATCACAGAGTGCCAGCTTGAGTTCCCTGAGTCATACCATTTTGATATCTTCTTAAGAGAAACGTCTGTTCACATCCTTGCCACTTTTTAACTAGGTTATTTGTCTTTTTGGTGTTGAGTTGTAAGAGTCCTTTTTTTTTTTTGGATGCAAGTCCCTTATTAGATACGTGATTTGCACAAACTTCTTCCCATTCCATGAGTTGTCTTTTTATTGTGTTGATGGTGTTCTTTGAGGCACAGAAGTTTTTTTTTAACCAGGGTTTTATTTTGTTGCTTATGGTTTTCATCGTGTGTCTAAGAAACCATTGACTTGTCCATGGTCATGAAGATTCACTGCTGTGTTTTCTGTTGTAGTTTTAGTTCTGACATTGAGGTCTCTAATCCATTTTGAGGTAATGTTTGTGCATGGTGTGAGGAAGGGGTTCAGATTCATTTTTTTGCCTTAGGGAGGTCTCTTAAGGGGTAGCTACTTTGTGGGAGGGGTGGGAGTGTGGGGGCTCCCGGAGCCCCAGCTTCTGTGCAAGCAGCCTCCTTCCTCGCCCCCTACACGCCCCTGGGGAGGAGCGTCAGGCCACTGCGTCCTAAGACTGTGCAAAGGAGGTATCTCATCCTCTCTCCTGCCAGCCTGCCTGGGGAGGGGCGGATGGGGGTGCCAGGCAGAGGCTGCCGTAGTCAGGGGGCTCACCGTCACAGACCACTCCCGGGCAGGCCCCTGTCCATGTGTGAGCACAGAGTAGGGCGAGAGGAGCACCTTCTCTCTGCCCAAAGCTGTCGATCTTCCCATTTCACCCCCCACCCCGCCCCAAGCTCGCACTGAGAGGCAGGGTGATTGAGCCCCTTTCACAGATGAGAAAACTGAGGATCAGAAAGGCTAAGTGACCTGTAATGACAGCTGGCAGGGGCCAGAGTCATAGCAAGACGTGGCCCAGGCCACTGAAGCTTCTAACCTAGGATAACGACAGTCCTGTGACCACCGACGGTCACCAGGCGTGGGTCTGTGCCAGGCACGGGCCAGGTGGTTACACGTGTTGCTCACCTAATCCTCAGAGCAGCCCGACGAGCAAAGCTGTTGACCTTTCTGCTTCATGGAGGCAGGGACGGAGGCTCGGAGAGGGTGGGTCCCTCTGAGGCCACCGTCCTGTGGAGCTGCCGTTTGAACCTGACCCCCTGGCTCCGGGCCCCATCTGGACTGCCCTGCCTTCATGGGTGGTGGGGGGGCTCAGCTGCCGCCCCTGCCGCACGGAGAGCCCCTTTCCAGGCTTTGTTCTGTACCCCACCATGGAGATCCTGACCGATTCCAGACATCATCCTAACAGGATGTCCGATGGGCCCTGCACCCACCGAACCTGCGTCCCCCCCGAGGCCTGTGGCTCCACTGAGACCCCTCTGTCTTCTCCCTGCAGTTCGTGGCCATCGGCCCCACCACGGCCCATGCCCTGGCCACGCAGGGCCTGCCCGTGAGCTGCACCGCGGAGAGCCCCACGCCACGTGCCCTGGCCACCGGCATCAGGACCGCGCTCCAGCCCCACGCATGCTGAGTGTGAGGCCCCGGCGCCCTCCCCGGGCTGGGCTGCTGCCTCCAGGCGGAGCCAGGCGTCAGACAGGGGCTCCTGGGAGGCCACTGCCCTCGTGTTCCTGCCTTCTGCCCGAGGAGAACACCCCCTAGCCCCGCCCAGCACCCAGGACTGGACAGGCCGTGGGGTTGGCATCAGGCCCGCAGGCACCTGGCGTCCCCCCAGGGAGGCCAACACAGACCCTTGCCCAGCGCACATGGCTCCTCCGGCGACAGGAAGGAAGCCAAATAAAGCTCACTGGCCACTTGGGCTGACCGTGCGTTCTTGTCACTTGCTGTGTTTGGGGAAGAAGCAGATATGCCTTCGTGCTGAGAACTGACAAACCTGGCATGAAAAATCAAGTGTGCTGTGTGTGAGGGAGTTTTATTCATCTTGTATAAAAGAACCTCTGGGCTTCCCAGGTGGCGCTAGTGGTAAAGAATCCACCTACCAGTGCAGGAGATGCAGGAGACGGGAGTCCCATCGCTGGGTGGGGAAGATGCCCTGGAGTAGGAATGGCTACTCACTCCAGTATCCTTGCCTGGAGAATCCCATGGACAGAGGAGCCTGGTGGGCCACAGTCCATGGGGTCACAAAGAGTCAGACATGCCTGAGCACCACCACCAGACCATGTCATAAAAGGACCTCCAAATTCCCTCTTGGTGAGCTGTGGACAATTGTCACTCAAATTTGGAGAGGCTTGCTTTCTTCAGAGACAGAAATGCAGCATCAGCCAGCCAGGGGTCCCAGAGGTGGGGAAGGCTGTTTCCTCCGAGGGCCTCATATGCAGACGCAGGCCCTGCAGGGAGGTGTTGGAAATCTGTCCCCCAACTTTGTTTCCACTTTGGTCTCGGCCTGGGTTTTGAGCCGGGTTGAATGAAACCTGAATCTGTCTGTCAGTAACACGAGCAGAAAGGTGCCTGTGTTCCCTGCCCATCGCAGCCCCCCAGGGAGGGCCCTGTGGACCGTGTTCTCTGTTGAGCGACCCCAGCCCCAAGCAGGGGCTCTCCCATCTGATGTCCATGCCAGTTCACAGCCCTCGGGAGTGGACGTCACTACTGGTCCTCTTTTCCCTGGCGAAGGAAAGGAGGCTCATGAGGTTAAGCAGCCTGTTTAGGGTCACACAACCAGTAAAGTGACAGAACCAGGATGAACTCGGCGCAGAGACCGGGACCAGTGATATCCATAAACCATCTCACACCAGACAGACATTAGCCCAGTGACTAAGTCTCCATATCCTGGTGTGACCCAGACAGACTGCAGGCTCTCCAGTGTTTTTTAAGTTTTTAAAATTTTATGTCCAAAGAACTGGCATTATTTCTAAGGTAAGTTAGACCCCTTGGATGGCCTGTTCGAGATGTTCATTTACTCCAGCTTAATGAAGCCGGCGGCCCTCATGTACCAGCGGAAACCCTGGTGGCACACATTGAGGCTGAGTTTAGGGTCAGACAACACAGTGGTGAGACTGGGAGCCCTGGCCAGGTGTCCTGGGATGGCCCCAGGAGAGCTGCTCGTGACCCATCCTGCCCTCGACTGCAGCGAAGCCAAAGTGACCTCACATTGTTTTGTCTCTGGTCCTTTTGCTTGTCTCCGATCCAAGGCAGGGTCCATCCTATTGCTTCTGCTCTGAAAGTCAAATCTGGGTTGTTTATAGACTCCTCTCCGTCCTCAAAGAACCCTTTCCAGCTGTGTTTCCTCATCTGTCCAAGGTCAGAGGTCGCCCCCAGTCCAGCTGAGATGCAGCGGTATCTTCCAGGGTCCTGCAGCCAAAGAGGCCAAACCCAGGCAGCTCCCTAGGCCCTGTGCAGGAGCCCCTGGATGGCCAGAGCTGTGCCGGCCACCCCAGAGTTGCAAGGACTGTCTCGGGGTCAGCCTCCGGATTGAATGTCCCCGCCCAGGCACAGAGGCAGCTAAACCGACCTTGTCACAGGCGGCAGCATGGTTCTGCCCTGGACTGTGTGGCGTGCGCTGATACCAACCAGGGTTCTGGGCCTTCCCCAATCAATAGACAGTGATCAAGAAAGTGATCAAGGGCTAGTCTGAAAGGCAGGAGACCTGGGTTCGATTCCTGGGTCAGGAAGATCCCCTGGAGGAGGAAATGGCAACCCACTCCAGTATTCTTGCCTGGAGAATCCCATGTACAGAGGAGCTTAGCGGGCTACAGTCCATAGGGTCACAAGGGTCGGACGCGACTTAGCGACTACACCACCACCACCGAGGGCTAGTCAAGACATTCAGGCTTTACTGGGGCTCCGGTGGCTACAGGAGGGAGCAAAACCAAGTAACAGTTTCCCTTGCTCGCTCCCTGAGGGGGGACGAGCTGGTTGCTTATATGTGATGAGGGTAGGGGTGCATCCAGGGGTCAGGCTGAAGGGATGGCTTAGGTGGCCTCCCCACCCCTTTGGGGGTGTCCAGTGCAGGGGACATGCACAGTACCCTGCTTTTGCTCCTGACACCTTGTTTTCTGTTCCTGGCTCTTCAGAAGTGGCAGCTGAGTTTTTCTATCTTGTTGTTGGTAATTTGCCCCAACTGTGCATCCACACAGTTGTTTTTACTGGCTTATAATTTCTTTGTATTTTGTTGCTCAAGGAGACGTCTGTCTAGGTGCAAGCACTACAGGAAAGAGTCCTGCGTCCCAGGCCCCAGCCTCAGTGCCACAAAAGACGGTCCTGTGGGCTCAACAGGACCTGGACTGGGTCAGGTGGTCCTCTCATCACATGCTTGGGGGACAGAGCAAGGTCCAATTGCTATAGAAGTCTCTTAACGGTTTCCGTACTTTTAGCTAAGGCGCAGTTGCAAGCATAAGCCCTTAGGATTATAAAGTGAAAGTGAAGTTGCTCAGTCATGTCCGACTCTTTGCAACCCCATGGACTATAGCCCACCAGGCTCCTCAGTCCATGGAATTTTCCAGGCAAGAGTACTGGAGTGGGTTGCCCTTTCCTTCTCCAGGGGATCTTCCCAACCGAGGGATCGAACCCAGGTCTCCCGCATTGCAGGCAAACGCTTTACCGTCTGAGCCACCAGGGAATTCTGCTTAGGATTATAAGCAGAATTGAAATTTATACCTAAAACTCCTTTTGATATTGTTGAACCCCAGGAGTCTGCTTTAGTACCTTACTAAGTGCAATGCACAGAGTTTTCCTTCCCTTTTTAATTTTTTCTTTTCTTTGTATTATCTTCGAGGATTGAAGCCACTGCTGCGGCCCTCAGAGTCTCTCTGAGGGCAGAGATGCAAACAGTGGAGGAGGCAGAAGGGAGTCTGTTGTGACCTGGGTGGAACCCCATGCACACCTAACTTCTAAGTGAATTTGTGCAGGGCAGTGAGCTGGGGTGGGGGTGGGGGGTGGGGTGGGCAGTGGCTGCCTTTCCATAGAAACCAGGGTAGAATTAGACAAAACTGCTACCAACAACCATGTCAGGGTTCTGGAAACTGACCTGAGTCAGGCAACAAATTAAAGCATTTATTCTTTTTTCCAATTTTTTCAAAAAATATTTTTTCGTTATTTTTATTTTGGCTGCGCTGGGTCTTCATTGCTCTGCAGCATGTGGGGTTTTAGTTTGCCAACCAGGGATCAAGCCCACACCCCTTGCATTGGAAGGTGGGTTCTTAACCACTGGACCACCAGGGAAGTCCCAAGAAGCATTTATGCTTGAACACCTGCTCTTTGGGTCAGACCAGCAGGAATGGTTTCAGGCAGCGGCCTAGAGATGCCCCTGTGCACCCCTGAGGGGAGCAGCAGCTTTGCCGCCCTAGGTTCGGGTGGGAGGCAGAAATCCAGGGCTTTTTCAGCAGAAGGCGGTGAACCCCGTAGGCAGTGAATGGGGAAGCCTGCAGCTTTGCTGGTCTGAGCTCGAGGTCCCATTTGGGATGAGCACCAGACCCCTCAGAATGTGATGGGGGCCTCGGGGGAACCAGAGCGCCTCAGGAGGGTCGGCTTAACCGACTGGGGTCAGGGGGGTGCCCATGTGTGGGTGCGGGCCTGACGCAGACCTGGGGGACTTTGGGGTGCGGGCCAGGGGAGACTTGCAGGGTGATGGGCGTGCCCTAAGACTGATCCTGGCATTGGTTGCACAGACTGAACACTTGTCCTGAGGACTGAGTAAAATAATTTAGAGAATGCTGCCTTACACACACGTTTTTCTCTATAATATCAAAGTGAAATAGACCCTGTATCAGGAACCGTGGCTGCACATCAGAACCACGCAAGGTGCTTCTGAAAAGGGAGCTGCTCCCCGCCCCCTGCCCACTTCTACTTAACTCTTTCCTAGGGGAAGGCCCAAGTCACAGGCGGTTCAGGAGCCCTCCAGGTGAGTCCCACCTGCAAGCACGTCTGAAAACCATCGCACCTGGTCGGCGTGCGGTCCGCGGTGGACCCTAGAAGCTGGGGAGGTCTGAGACGGGCGCTGAGCAATGGAGGAAGAGAGGAGACAGCCATCTGAAGGCACACAGGGAGACAAAGGCAAGAAAGTGCGGCGGCGGGTTGGGGGGCGCTGCCGAAGAGGGGCCGCGGAGTGGGGAGGGTCGGGGGAGGGTGAGACTGGGGTGGGGCGGGGGACAAGTATTCGGTGAACGTCTTCTGTCCACCTGACAGCCCAATGTGACCTTTTGGAGAGGAGGTGACCACGGTTTAAGGTGAGGCAGGACAGGTTGGGTTAAAGATGGAGATGGGTTCAAGGTTAGGAAGGGTCGCAGCCGACCTTGTCCATCAAACGCACGAGAGCCAGGCAGTGAGGGCGCGGGTTCCGGCCTCGGCTGTGAGTGGGGAACCCGTGCGTTGGCGACTGGGCTGGGGTGAGTGTTCTGTTCCCAGTTGATAAGGTGACGGCTGAGTAGGCAAATGTGAATTTGTAAAGTGACGGGCGGGGGGAGGACCCGGATTCTGCAGATACAGGGAGCGGCAGAAGTAGAAACCCAGTAACTTACAACTCAGGACAGTGAAACCCAGAGAGGCCACACCCGGTCCCACTCCCCCTCACCCAGGGGCTGACAGCTTCTCTGAAGGGTGGCCGCATCCAGGCCCAGAGTTATACTGGGTCATCATCATCTGTGGTCTGGCGGCTGGGAGAGAGAGAATGGCAGCCTTAGGACAGGAGCTCGCCAGGCACAGGTCCCATCTGGGAAGGGTCAGCGTTGAGGCTGGGGATGTGCAGGGCACCTCACAGGCCCAAAGTGGCAGCCGGGAACCGGCATGAGGCCTGCGTCCCACACGACCCTGATAGAGTTCCCGCTTCTTAAGCTCCCCGTGTCCTTCTTAAGGATCAGAAAGGACAGAACATGGGGTGGGAGAGGAGAGAGCAGGGAGGAGGCGGTGCACACAGCTGCTGTGGAGGGTTTGCTGCATTATGTACCCCCCCGACATGGGCTCTCGTGTGCCCACCCCAGCCGACTCCCAGAGTGTTGGTGAAGGAAGACCTTTGAGAAGAGAATACAGCATTGGGCAGGAATCTATGTGCTGAACTAGGGCTGGGCTCTGGGCCCCGGTGGTCAGCAGTGAGTTGAAGATGTTTCCTTTGGACCTTTTAGCCAAGCTCATAATTACAGGATGTGTTCTCGGGCACCATTCCACATTTTAGGGGCTTTAACTCATTTGTTACATATAATAACTCACTTAATGAGTTAAAATAATAGCCCCATGCCAGCTATTACGTTAAATGCTGACGGCAATTATGTTAAATGTGAATTGGTGGTAAAATAAAGACATTGTGATATATATGGGTTTTCAGAAAATAAGCTAGCAGGAAATTATTTTACTAAACATTCTAATGCGTAACATACTCTTACCAATAAGCAAAATAACGCTATTCATGATTTACTGCTGTGTCTGAGAGGTTTATCTGGGGCAAAGGTTACAGGCGGTTATTACCCCTGACACCTAAGGAGTCTGGGCTGTGTGCTGGGACCCGGAGGGTGAGAGGCGGCTCCTACCCTCCAGGGACTGCAGACATTGAAGGGACAAAGTCGGGAGGCAGCCGAGCTGACTGTACTTCGCAAGGCAGGACTGTGGCTGGGAGATGCGGGGGTTCCACCTGTCTGGACTGAGGTTCTCCAGCGCATCTCTCGCCGAGGTTCTGTCACTGGAGCTTTGATGCTGGAGTTGGCGGAACCTCAGGTTGGCCTGCTTCCAAATCGAGTTTCTTGTCTTTTGTGTCAGCGTCATTGCTTGTTACATTTTCCTTCAGCAATTTTATAAGAAACATTAGATTACTTAAAAAAAAAAATCCATTTCTTGCAATCATCAGAGCTCCGCAGCTAGGCAGTGACGACGTGTGACCCCAGCCCTCCATCGTACCTCTCCGCTCCCCTCCTGAATCCTTACCCAACCCTTTCCTCCTCCAGCATTTTATAAATGAGAAGGGACATGGCACAGGTCTGACGGGTCTAACCATCAGCACCCGGTGTGCACGGGCTCCAGGCAGGAGATGCAGGTGTGACACACAGGGACCGCCACGCAGACACCCAGCCTGGGCTCTGGGGTCCCCTCCTCCTCACAGGCGCAACTTCCCCAAACTAGAGACGTTCCTTTTACCTGCTGCAAAACTGCTCCTTGACTCCAGATAAAGTGAAAACCATTTTGCAAAGAGCTGCAGGCTAATGACCTGCAGCCCATGGTCAGATCAGCCAGGATCTCCGCAGAGCTCAACACCCCCAGAGTCCTGTAGGCCCATCTCACCATCCCCAGGGCCACAGACACCCCCAGACCTCGCCGACTCAGGCAGGAGATCAGCTCAGCCTGTCCTCCGAGTGAGCAGAGACAGAGAACTCATCACAGCCGCCCCGACAGCCCCCAGTCTGCAGGGCCCGGACAGACAGGAGTGGGGCCACCCAGTGTGAAATCAACCCACTGAGGGTTAACCCAGTAAGGCCAAGTGACAGCAAAGTAGCGCAGACCCGCCGGCTGAGAACATTCCACTTGTGAGCTCACAGCCCCAGACTGGAAGGGGTAGAAAGCCAGATTCTACCCTCCCTGCCTCAGTCCTCTCAAACCTTCCCGCTGTTCCTGACCTCACCCAGGGTGCGGCCACAGGGCCACGGATGACCCTGCTCAAGCATGGAGCCCCAGGGTCCCATCTGAGGGGTGGGGGGTGAGGATGAGCCACTCTTACCGTCGTCTCTCCCTTCATTAACTTTGTCACTTTGTAGCTAAGACAGATGATAAAGCACATCAGCAGGCTCGCGGCCATCACGAGGCCGCCCGCAGCGGTGAGCATAATCTTGAAGTCAAGCCTCTCAAGTATCATCTTGTGGCCAAGCGCACACCTGGGCAGAAAAGTGCCAGGAAGCAGCGAATGTCCCCCCACCCCTGGAAGCAGTGAATGTTCCCCCACCCCGCCTCCCCCCACCCCCAGCCACTTAGCAACCTCCATAGGCTTCCTTCAGTGGAGGGAGAGGGAACCCAAGCCACAGAGCCTTCTGCATGTAAAACATGGGTGGATCTCCCTAAGCTGGTCCAGGGTGGGTGGAAGGTTTACTCCGGAGAGAAGGACCCACCCATGTGGGAAGAATCTCTGTCTCTCTCGTGGGCAGTAACGTGCAGCTGCACATGACAAACAGGCCTATACTTGGGCCCATGGCTTTGCTCCCAAACCCTGCATGCATCCTAAATCACTTCAGTCATGTCCAACCCTCTGTGACCCTATGGACTGTAGGCACCTCTGTCCAGGGGATTCTCCAGGCCTGAATACTGGAGTGGGTTGCCATCCCCTTCTCTGGGGGATCTTCCTGACCAAGGGATTGAACCTGAGTCTCTTAAGTCTCCTGCATTGGCAGGTGGGTTCTTTACCTAGGAAGCCCCTGAAATACATTGAACTTTCAGAATCAGGCTTACAAATCTCCTGTGGGAATAACTAAGGGAATGTTTTTTTTCCCCCCCAAATATTATGTGTACACTGCTGAGAATACGCGAACCCGTTTTGTAAACGATACATATTTTAGGGGGGAAAAAAATGTCAATTTTCCCCACTGACAAAAGGGTCATGCCACCTCAGTATTTAAGGAGATGCTAGAAACTCCCTTCCAGACCCTTCTGCAGGCTCAGAGGTGGAGAGTGTCCTGCACAGAGGAACCAGCCTCTCCAGAAACCAGGAGCCCCCATCCCTTGTTCTGTCTTTATTGTCGACCACATGCCTCCCTTGGCTATCTTTCCTCCAAAATCCAACCGAGTTCCTCAAAATCCAGTTTACCTGAAACGAGCAATTTAATCAAACACTCTGAGCCTTGAGAAGTGGGTCCCTTCAAAGGCTTGATAATTCCTGGAGAGAAGAGAAGTGACTCCCGGAGAAAAGCCAACAATTTGAGTGGTAGCAACACCTCCCTCAGTCCAGGCGTCCTGAGCTGTGTGAAGCCAAATAAAAACAAAATGAATCATGGGAACAAGATGCTTCAGTAATGAATCCCCCCACCCCCATTTCTGTGATTCTTGGAGGGATCTTACTGTCACCATGAAGAATACCTGACTTCCAGATGTGCCGTCTTATGCCAGAGCTCAAGGGAGGGACGGGTATGTTCTGGGGCTTTGAGACCCATAGGGCTGTGTGACATCAGCACTCAGAACACCAGCTTCTGGTCACAGAGTTCTCAGTTCTGTCCTGGGTTTAGGTTTATTTTCACCTCCCAAGAAATGCAGAATGTCTGCATAACAATTTTCGTCGTTTTGTTCCAAGTCCAGAAGCTTTGTGCGTTCTTGTTTCCCCTAGAGAAAATGTTTAGGGTTTGCCTTCTAATCAAGACATAGTTTGAGATTTCAATAAAAAGCTGGAAGAAAACCTGCCACATACAGAGGTGAACAGTGTCCTCAGACCCAGAGAGATCTGGCCACATGGTGGACATTTATGTAGCCGCTTAACTCGGATCTGTGTTCACTGACATATATTGATCTAGTTAAATCAGTTGATAAATATAACTGACATAGATACTTGACATATGTAACTATATATATAGTTTTATAAATGGCTATATATAAATAAAGCATATAATTGATACACATGTCAGAGTTTTATGTATGGTTATGTATGTTGTACAGAGAGCATACAACTGACAGTATAGTTAAGAACTGTGTACTGACATTAACAATGCTGTGTGGTGAGGAGACACTAGAGTTTGGTTCTGGTCCTGATCGCATGTCTCTGATCACAGGGTACAGAGAGCCTGCCAAGCCAGTTCCGCTAGAAGAGAGGGTTCATTTAGCTACAGGAGGCATCTCACAGAAGCCCAAGGGGCAGGAAGGGAGTGGGGTGGGCCTCGTGGGCACAGGCCCGGGGACTGGCAGTCAGCAGGCTCCTGGCCGCCTCCCTGGGCGTCTGTCTCTGTGTGAACGTCGCTTGTCATAGTCCCGTGGGAAGTATGTGAATACAAGATGCCTGCACGCACGACACTTGATGTAGCTTCACTCCACCTTTCATCTTCGTACTTTTTGTTTTACAGAAAGTTTTTAGATTCCAGGCAAAAGCTGATTTCAAATTTAATAAAACAAGGCCACAGTTGAAAATGTAAATGCTGTCTGGGTAAATATGATGATGATAAAGGGTTTGAATTATGGTGCTGGGGAAGACTCTTGAGAGTCCCTGTACTGCAAGGAGATCAAAGCAGTCAATCCTAAAGGAAATCAACCCTGAATATTCATTGGAAGGACTGATGCTGAAGCTCCCATACTTTGACCACCTGATGCAAAGAGCTGACTCATAAGAGAAGTCTCTGATGCTGGGAAATATTGAGGGCAGGAGGAGGAGGGGCGACAGAGGATGAGATGGTTGGATGGCATCACCGACTCTATGGACATGAGTCTGAGCAAACTCTGGGAGATGGTGAAGGACAGGGAAGTCTGGCGTGCTGCAGTCCATGGGGTCGCAAAAGAGTCGGAGATGACTGAGCAACCGAGCGGCGACAAAAGTTATCGCTAAGTTTTAAGGCACAGTAATAGTAGGTCAGATGCTTTTCTTTCTCTTCTTTTCCCGTCTGTGACGGGAAGTGCTTGGCTGAGGTTGCAGACTTGGGAATCAGAAGGAAGTCCTTAGGGTTGGGTGGGAACGAGGCCCAGCTGCCAGACAGCTGAGCCCTGGGGAGGGACGCCAAAGCCCTCACCCCGGGTGAGGCGGGTTGGAGATGAAGGTCAGCTGGGGCACATGGAACTCCAGGGTTGGAGGGGTGTGCTTCATGGAGCAGGATCTGCTGCAGCTGCCAAGCAGGGAGGAGCAGTGATCTTTTGGGGGGAGGCAAAAAGCTGAGGTGGGGGCCTGTAATGACGTAGAGAAGGCAGCGGGGGCCTTCCTAAGCCTCAGTGCTCAGGGCAGAGGCAGGCTGCCTGTGCAAACCAAGTGCCCAAAGTTTAATCACCACCAAGATTTTGTGGTCGCTGCTTTCCCCCGCCTGGCCACCCAGAAATAAGTTGTGGGCCCATTCTTGTTCTGAAGCCTAGGAATAGAACCACATTGCTTTATTTTTAAGTAATTTTATATATTTATTTATTGGGTGTGCTGGGTCTTTGTTGCTGTGTGGACTTTTCTCTAGCTGCAGCAAGCAGGGCCTACTGTCTAGTTGTGGTGTGCAGGCTTCTCACTGCAGTGGCTTCTCTTGTTGTGGAGCACCGGCTCTAGGCACTGGGGTTCAGCAGTTGAGGCTCCTGGACTCTAGAGCACAGGCTCTGTAGTTGTGGCCCACAGGCTTAGTTGCTCCATGGCCCA
This sequence comes from Giraffa tippelskirchi, assembly GCF_054371585.1. Taxonomy (NCBI): domain Eukaryota; kingdom Metazoa; phylum Chordata; class Mammalia; order Artiodactyla; family Giraffidae; genus Giraffa; species Giraffa tippelskirchi. The sequence goes on from NC_137276.1 coordinate 6,734,042, forward strand.
TGGGATCTTCTCAGATCAGGGATCGAACTCATGTCTCCTGCATTGGCAGATGGATTCTTTACTATTGAGCCACCAGGGAAGGCCATAAATATATATATTTTTTAAATTTATTAAAATTATAAATAAATTATTCATTTATCTGCTACATCAGGTCTTAGTTGTGGCTCAAGGGGCTTTTCATTGTGGTGCACAGACTCTCTAGTTGCCGTGGGTGAACTTAGTTTCTCTCCAGCACATGGGGTCTTAGTTCCCTGACCAGGAATCAAAACCTTGTCCCCTGCATTGCAAGGTGGATTCTTAACCCCTGGACCACCAGGGAAGTTCCAGAACGACGTCGCTTTAAAGTGCTCAAAAAAGAGTTTAGAGGCAGGAGCCAAAACTGAAAGAACTTTGCGTGCAGCTGTTGGCCCAAAGAGCCCTATGTATAAATCTGGTCTTCCTTCTCCTTCACAACACACAAAGGAAGAATTACTTTAGTTCAGTGACATAAAGAAATGGTCTCAGGGTGGACTTTTATGGTTTGGATCTTTCGAAGTTGGGAGCATATCTTTGGGCGCCTTAAGAAGTCCAGAATTTATATTGGCAACACTCAAAGAACCTCAAATATAGAAATAGGCCATCATGGGGGATTTCTATAGAACAGCTGTATTTCACTCTTGGAGCGTCGGAAACGTCTTAAGTTTAACTTGGTGTGAATACTCTAAATTCAAAAGGCATCCCAGTTGGAGTGAATTATACCTTTAGCCAAACATGTGTCACCCTCTTCCCAGTGGTAAACTGTTCCAAATACATTGCACATTTCGTTGCTGAGGGATGTAACAGTTTTTGATGTTTTGTGATTGTGAACTCAAAAGTGTTAGTTGCTCAGACGTGTTTGACTCTGTGACCCTATGGATTGTAGCTTGCCAGGCTCCTCTGTCCAAGGGATTCTCCAGGCAAGGAAAATGGAGTAGCCATCCCCTTCTCCAGGGAATCTTCCTGACTCAGGAATCGAACCTGGGTCTCTCACATTGCAGGCAGATTATTGTCTGGGCCACCAGGGAAGCCCCCAAACTCAAAAGTATCTGAGTGAATTTATTCTATTGACACTGACATTATGCCAAATATTCAGGATGAGGAACTAATAAGGACAGTTTAAAGCAATCTTGTGCTGTTTCAGAGCATGAAATTAGCATTTGGATCTTGAAATGAAATGAAGCAAAATTACAAAATATTAATTCATAGAACCGTCACTTGGGTGGAATTCCAGAGTCCCAGTCCGGATCCCTTGTTCAACCTAGGCTGTCTGAATTGGGGTGAATTGCTTCGACTCTATTCCAGTTTCCTCATTTGTAAAAATGGGGCTAGTGGTGGAACTAGGTGATTCTAAAACTCTGGATTAAAGAAGAATCCAATAATACACTTCCACTGTATAATCATAAGGAATCTGATTTAGGTCATACCTGAATGGTCTAGTGGTTTTCTCCACTTTCTTCAATTTAAGTCTGAATTTGGCAATAAGGAGTTCATGATCTGAGCCACAGTCTGCTCCCAGTCTTGTTTTTGCTGACTGTATAGAGGTTCTCCATCTTTGGCTGCAAAGAATATAATCAATCTGATTTCGGTGTTGACCATCTGGTGATGTCCATGTGTAGAGTCATCTCTTGTGTTGTTGGAAGAAGGTGTTTGCTATGACCAGTGCGTTCTCTTGGCAAAGCTCTATTAGCCTTTGCCCTGCTTCATTCTGTACTCCAAGGCCAAATTTGCCTGTTATGCCAGGTGTTTCCTGACTTCCTACTTTTGCATTCCAGTCCCCTATAATGAAAAGGACATCTTTTTTGGGTGTTAGTTCTAAAAGGTCTTGTAGGTCTTCATAGAACCGTTCAAGTTCAGCTTCTTCAGCGTTACTGGTCGGGGCATAGACTTGGATTACTGTGATATTGAATGGTTTGCCTTGGAAACGAACAGAGATCATTCTGTCGTTTTTGAGATTGCATCCAAGTACTACATTTCGGACTCTCTTGTTGACCATGATGGCTACTCCATTTCTTCTAAGGGATTTCTGCCCATGGTAGTAGATATAATGGTCGTCTGAGTTAAATTCACCCATTCCAGTCCATCTTAGTTCGCTGATTCCTAGGTAAGGAGCAATGGCTGCACTTTGCTGGAGCAGCCGTGAAGAGATACCCCACGTCCAAGGTAAGAGAAACCCAAGTAAGACGGTAGGTATTGCAAGAGGGCATCAGAGGGCAGACACACTGAAACTATAATCACAGAAAACTAGCTAATCTGATCCCACGGACCACAGCATTGTCTACCTCAATGAAACAAAGCCATGCCGTGTGGGGCCACCCAAGACGGATGGGTCATGGTGGAGAGGTCTGACAGAACATGGTCCACTGGAGAAGGGCATGGCAAACCACTTCAGTATTCCTGCCTTGAGAACCCCATGAACAGTACGAAAAGGCAAAAAGATAGGACACTGAAAGAGGAACTCCCCAGGTTGGTAGGTGCCCAATATGCTACTGGAGATCAGTGGAGAAATAACTCCAGAAAGAATGATGGGATGGAGCCAAAGCAAAAATACCCAGCTGTGGATGTGACTGGTGATAGAAGCAAAGTCTGATGCTGTAAAGAGCAATATTGCATAGGAACCTGGAATGTTAGGTCCATGAATCAAGGCAAATTGGAAGTGGTCAAACAGGAGATGGCAAGAGTGAACGTTGACATTCTAGGAATCAGCGAACTAAGACTTAACAGTAATAAACCACATTAAAACTTGTTTGGCTCTCAGAAAACCAACACTGGAGATATGACAGTGATAAGGATCAGGCCCACTCAGAAGATGAACAAGGGAGAAGGTACTCCAGATTGATTTCAGAAGGATTCCCTCACATCCCAAATCCCTGGACGTTGCCTTTTATGACCGAAGAAAGCAGTTCATTTACCTCTTCAAAGGGTTCTTCGTAATAGAAGACTTTCCAGTCTGACGTTTTCTGTTGTCCTTGACTGGAATTTGTCAGACAACCAAGTTCTTAGTTAGAAGCTGTCCTCAATTACCGCAGATCTATATATATGGCCAGCTTCCCAGGTGGCACAGTGGTAAAGAATCTGCCTGCCATGAAGGAGACATTAGAGACACAGGTTTGATCCCTGGGTCAGGAACATTCCCTGCAGAAGGAAATGGAAACCCACTCCAGTATTCTTGCCTTGGAAATCCCGTGGACAGAGGAGCCTGGCGGGCTCCAGTCCATGGGGTCACAAAGAGTCGGACATGACTCAGTGACTGAGCACATATATATACGGCCATGACAGATCATCCCATCATATGGAAAATTGTGAAGAACTTCAAGCCCCCAAAATCTGGTACAGCCACAGTATGCTTACCTCACTGCTATAAATTAATCTAAAAACCAATGATTTCCAGAAAAGCCAGCCCTAACTTTCTTTGCAGGGGTTTGCATTGATGTGAGTAGAAATCGCGTCCTTGCTCCTTACCCGATGAAGATTACTGAGGTTTCCCAGGAACAGAGCCACAGAACCATGCTACTAACCTAGACTCAGCGGACTACTCCTCCAAGACTCACCACTCAAGTCTTCTTCCTCGAAAGCAACGCTTACTGAAAAGTCGAGGGCAAACAACAGATTCCTGACTCCCTTCAAATGGCTTCTTTCTGTCTCAGAGCAGTGGCTTGACGTTTGTGACGTTGACCCCTCCCACCTGAACTCATGAGGAGGAAAATAGGCAAATGCAGAGACAGAGGATTTCTAGGAGAATAAGTCTGATTTATTTTACAAAGAAAACAAAGCAGATTTTTACTGAAACAAATATGGCTCCTTAAAACTCAATGGGAAAAGCATTACGTGAGCTTTTAAATTACTTGATTGGAAAATCCAATTTCTCAGGTAGAAAAAATAATTCAACAAGTCATTTTACAGAAGGTTCAAGAAAAGCATCCTGAGGAACCCGTCTGCCTTCCACTTTGTCTAGGGCTCTGTAGCCACGTTCCCAACACCCACCGTCTCGTCCCTCCACCCACACTGGCCCTGATTTCATGGGGAGACGGAAGGCAGCCATAGCCATGGGTCCAACCATGGGAGATGGCACTCGCACCCTGAAACCCAAGGGCATGGAAATGACTCTGTGTGTGTGGGTATGCTCGTCACTCAGTCGTGTCTGGCTCTTTGCGACCCCATGGACTACAGTCCCCCAGGCTCCTCTGTCCATGGGATTTCCCAGGCAAGAATACTGGAGTGGGTAGCCATTCTCTTCTCCAGGGGATCTTCTTGACCCAAGGATTGAACCTAAGTCTCCTGCACTGCAGGTATATTCTTTACCACTGTGCCACCTGGGAACTCATTAACCCCCAAATTAGGTATAATCAAGGGACATGTCCAGGTTTAATTAACAGAGTCTTATTCTGTGTGTGCTTGTCACAAGGGGACAGAGTGACAGCTGTCCTGATATGAGACGCTGTAGATTTTGTACTACTTTACAGTTTAGACAAAATTTTCAGTGCTTCAATAATTGATTTTTGAAAAATTGATGTGTAAATCTGTCCCAAGGACAATGCAAACTAAACTACAAGGGAGCTTCTGTGGTAACCCAGGAGCTAGGAATCTGCCTGCCCATGCAGGAGACCTGGGTTCAATCCCTGCCGGGAAGATTCCACATGCCTCGGGGCAGCTAAGCCCCTAGAGCTATTGAGCCTCTGCTCTGGAGCCCAGGAGCCCTAGAGCCCGTGCTCAGCAACAAGAGAAGCCCGAGTACTGAAACTAGAGACAGTGCAGCTACAAAGACCCAGCACGGCCAAAAATAAATACAATTGCAATAATTACAAGTGGAAAAACAGCAAGTGATAATTCTACCAAGTTATGACAGATGTCAACTCACCAGTGAAAACACCCGGAAACCTCAGTGTATGAAAAAGCAGTCTGTCAAAATTCAGCTTGAAAGTGAAAGTTGCTCGTTTCTGACTTTTTGTGACCCCATGGCCTATATAGTCCATGGAATTCTCCAGGCCAGAATACTGGAGTGGGTGCTCCTGTTCCCTTCTCCAGGGGATCTTCCCAACCCAGGGATTGAACCCAGGTCTCCCACATTGCAGGCGAATTTTTTGCCACCTGAGCCACAAGGGAAGCCCAAGAATACTGGAGTGGGTAGCCTATCCCTTCTCCAGGGCATCTTCCCAGCCCAGGAATCAATCTGGAGTCTCCCGCACTGCAGGTGGATTCTTTACCAACTGAGCTATCGGGGAAGCCCTAAACACGTTTATTCCAGACAATTTTCTAGCCCAGTTAGGATCTCTTCAGAGGGGTGTGACTGGTGAGCAGAGGGGCGGCATGGTGAGACTCACACGCAGATGATGCGCAGGGCGGTGGGGGAGTTAGCAGCAGCACCTCCTCCCACCCTCGGGCCAGGCCAGCAGAGACGTGGCGGCCAGGCAAGCTCTCATCTATAGGGGCATCATGCACGTAAATCCAGACCGTCAACCCCACAGGAAGGAGTATATGCCTGACTTGTGTATCATGTTCTCTTTCTCGAAGCTGAGATCAGTTAACTATGACAAGGACAGCCTTGCATGCTCCAGGCACTGGAAAAAACAGAGCGTGTTTTACGCAACTGGACAAGAGCCATGTAGCAGCAAGTAATGAGTATAATATTCTAGTGAGAATTCAGGGGGTGGCAGAAATTTTACTTATTATTAATGTTTTAATCATCACTTTGTAAAATGTATTAAGTAAACCAATTCAAATCAAAACTCAGTGTGAAGAATGTGAAATGGAAAACTACAAAGACATTTTAAATAAATAATTTATTTATTCAAAATAGTTTTCTTAACCTTATTCACAGTTTCAAGTTTAAAATGAAAAAAAAGAGGGGGTGTGGGGGAATAGGGGAGGTACCTATCCTTGATCAACTGTCATACAAAGTCAAAGAGAAGCAGATCTGTTCAGAACATGCACTAAAGACAGACTTGCACAATGGCTAGTCTTCGAAAAATCCTGTACTGAAGCTTAAAAAGGGTAGGCTTTTTCTGTGCAACTGAGAAGGAAACATTGTGGATGCACCAGAAGTTTCTTTAACCCACCTGAACCACTGAAATCATTTGGATAAAAGCTCCCTTGACCAAAGCAACATTTATCCAAGATAATTATCGCTTAAACCCACGTAGCTTAACATACTTCAAAAATACTTAAAACTGTTAACTGCCTCACAGCAAGTCTATTAATACTGAGGTACCACGTACTTTTCAAAGAAACGAACGCAGAAGCTCTAAGTCTGATTGTGATGTTGGCGCCTCCGACGAAGAAGCCAAAGAACTCTGCCACGATTGTCTGTCGTGGGAAATGAGAACTCTGTGTTTCCACCGCTGTGCCTGTTTTAAGTGGGTATTTCCCTCATATTTAATGACACGGAGCACCGAATGGAAACGCTAGTACCCGAGTGCAAAAGGCACTGACAGCATCTCTGTGGATGCGGCCCCAGGAGGGAGTCACTGAACGACGGCACTGCTGCCTCCGCCACGAGCCAGCTGGTCCAGCAAATGGATGAGGAGGTCAACTCTTTCCAAGAGAGAGGCGTTTTTGTTCGCAGTGGCTCTCAGGAGCTGGGAGTAAATCTGCTTGTTGGTTTTGAGCACTACGTCTTCATCAAGGTTACTACTGGGTTAAAAAAGAGAGAGCAAGAAATGAAGGAGAGAGTGGTGCCCACCAAGAGCTGTGAAAGACTCAAGAACTAAACACTGACGGCCCTGTCATCACTTTTCATGGAAGCAGGGGTCCTATCAATGCCGACTTCATACCTACTTTCCCGAATTGACTGCTCATGGGCCTGTTTTTAAACACTTATTTCAAACCATCAATTAAAGCCAATGATTATTCTTTTTATAAATATTCGAGTGTCTACCATGTACCAGGAACTGCTCCTGGTCATGAATAAAACAGACCTGGGTTCCCGGCCTTCATGGAATCCACATTCTACTGAGGGAAAGCTGGGTCGGTATACAAGTATCTGGGTAAGGTGCGGGGAAAGAAACTCCCACAAGTCATTTACTTTACCTTGTTTTCTTTTTAGCTGAAGATAGCAGCTTGATGGACTGGAGGAGAAGGAATGACAAGCGAGATTCAAATATACTGAGGAGTTTTGTCACTTCTTCTCGATTAAGACTAGGCGAAGAATCAGCAGCTGGAGGGGCCTCTTCACTCTTAGGCTAAAAACAACAAAAAGTGATTTCAGCTCAGTCACCCCACAGTTACCGCTTCATACTAAAGTGGTGGAGCCACAGCTTGAATAATCCAGCAAACGTTTTAACTAAAAACAAAGAGCAAATCTGAGAGGATTTTTGTCCAGGGACAGCCCTGCTGGCCACCTTGTCTCGGTATCCTCTGCCTCCCTCCCACGAGAACATTCTGATAAGACTAAACCACGTGAAAAAACTGTCTCAAACCTAAACGGCGCTTAGGTAGAAGAAACTAAGCCTGAGCGAAACCCTCCCGACTCTCCAACACCACATGTTCAAGGAACAGATGGAAACCGGTCCCGTGTGGTTTGAGAACCAGAAGCCGAAGGTCATAGGATGGAGGCGCCACGGACACTCAGGGAAGCTTTCAGCCACAGAGAAGGCAGCATGAATACACGGATGCTGGGGAATCTGAAAGGCCTTCCTAGGGAGCCTGCCTAAGCCCACTCACCGTTCAGCTGCAGGCAGTTTAGTGGAAACTGATACAGACCTTTTTTTCCTCTTTATTCCCAGGGCCCTATTATTAACCAAGGTCTATGTGGTTATTTAAAGGAACGATTTTAAAATATAAAAGATACACTTGCAAATCAGTGTTTAATAATTCCACCAAAAGAATAAAATAAATCACTGTTAATGTGTTTTTATGCAAGTGTTAGTTGCTCAGTTGTGTCTGACTCTTTGCGACCCCATGGACTGTATCCCGCCAGGCTCCTCTGTCTATGGAATTCCCCAGGCAAGAATACTGGAGTGGGTTGCCATTCCCTCTTCCAGGGGATCTTCCCGATCCAGAGCTCAAACTTGGGTCTCCTGCATTGCAGGTGGATTCTTGACCATCTGAGCCACCAGGGAAGCCCCATGCAAAGCATATATATTTATGTATTTGTATACATATACACTATACATACACATGCATGCATATGCCCACTGTACACACTCACCATGTAGCATTTACTTTAAGACACGTAAAAAACTGATAAATCTTTTTTTCCACTTACTTGGTCAAATTCCTCCACAAGCTCCTTTCTGATAAGCTGGAATGCATGCTTAGTTCTCACCATTATATCAAGGGCTCCAGATAGTGTTTTTAATTTTCCAACATTGCTATTCTGACCTAGAGTGGCAAACACAAAATGATCATTCCTTTAAATATAGAGAAACTCATGCAATGTATTAATGAAAATTCTGATTTTCAAACACTGTGAAGGTAGCTCATGAAAATCCCAAGAGATCTTCTAAATCCAACTTCTGCTTAGTAATCATCCCTAGAGAAAAACAGTAGAACTAGAGAAAGCAATAAACAATCATGGTTTTCTTGCCTCACTATCTGGTTTCATACTCAAGAGTAGTAAATATTTTTTTTTTAAAAGGAATTAACCATACTTATCATCATAGCAAATTTGTTCCTAGTATTTACTTTTTTAAAAAAAATAAAAATGAATCCTGCTCATTCTAAGGAATTCAAACATGGAAAATTCAAAGATGCAAACTAGAAAAGAAGACCTCCCCACACCACCCCCAGAAAGAGCTACCTGACATTCAGCTATGCATGTACTGCCAAAAATTTAAAAAGGTGCTTTTAGTAAAAGGTATTTCTTCCTTTTTTTTTTTTTAAAGATCTTTTTGATGTGGACCATTTTTAAGGTCTTTATTGAATTTGTTACAATATGGCTTCTGTTTTCCGTTTTGCTTCTTTGGCTGTAAGGCATGTGGAATCTGAGCTCCCCGACCAGGGACTGAATCTGCACTCTGCATTGGCATTGGAAGGCAAAGTCTTAACCACTGGACTGCCCGGGAAGTCCCCCAAGTAAAAGGTATTCCTAAAAACTGTTTTGAGTAGGTAATACATTCTCAAAATGTGTAACGTTCAAGTGGGCATACACTGAAAGCCACCCTGCTGGCCTCCCCAGAAGAGACAGTGCCATCAGTTTTGTGTCCATCCTTCCGGAGATATTGTGTAAACAGGTATTAATTTTAATTTTATAGAAGAAAATAAATGAAACCAGTAGAATTGCTGTACTTCAAATAAATGTTTGTTTCTTTACCACACAAGAGATAGTTCTCACAAGATACTTCTGCAGAAAGGGAACAGCTGAACAAGGTAGAGGAGTGAGTTTAGAAAAAACACTCAATGGTGGAGAGCCAGCTCACTCCAAGCTGGGGAAAACGACAGAATCAAACGTCTTGCTTTAGCCCTGCCTGCCCTCCCACCTCGTCTTCACCTTGTTCGGGCTCTGCGGTGACCATGCAGAGGGACTCAGTGAGGCCACCATGCCTCCACCACCGCGTCTCCATTCCCACCTTGTTCACGATGATTAAAATCTCTATCTAAAGTAACTTGTCACAATTTTTTTTTCAAATAAGAAATCCTGGGCTGTATTCCAGTATTTCTAGTCATTATTAAACATAATCTAACACATTTTTTAAAAAGCATTTCAAAAAAAAGGTCCCTACCCCAAGACATGAACTATGGACAAATTCAAAAGAAGACAGCATTACTTACATCCAAGAGTGATCCACAGGTCTGCCTCACTCTAAGACAATCCAACACTAAGCCAATGCATACAAATCTGAGAAATAAAGAAGACTTACTGGTCATCTGAAATTCTGCAAAGGCTACTCTTTCTAACTGTACTCTAAGGAGTTCACACGGAGCGTCTTTCAGAAGCTGAAAAAGCTTTCCAGCTTTGCTGTAATGAAGGTCTGCCAGCACCCGGTGCTGCTTCCTAAGCTGCTCATCTCCAACCTAGAACCAAAAATAAAATAAATCCTAAGGCTTGGGCTTCACAGTAACTACTTCACCAAATCTCTGGATTGCTAAATGGTTTTCAGCGTTCAGTTAAGTCCTAGAGTTTTTTGCTCTTTCATCTGGGCCTTTGTTTTGTTGGTTTTTGTGTGTTACGTGGGGGAGGAAGGCTCCATCCTTCTGTGTGCAGGCGCCCAGCTGTCCCAGCGCCAGGGAGCTGCCCGGGAACTCTCTCACGCTGGCATCTGCCGTGAGGATGTGAGGCCATCTGACAAATGTAAGTTTAGGTTGGGGGCCCCCTGTGGCTAGTGAAAGAGTCTAGGGCCAGCTCAGAGTGGAGAGAGAAACCCTCTCCATGTTAAGCTGGGCCTCAAAGGACAATATTCTCAGGATAAAGGCAACCCAGAAGCAAACCCACACCCAAGGGACTGCAAGGTAAGCTGTCTTGGTGCTAAGGAAGGGAAAACAACAAAACCATTAAAAAAAAACATCCCTGAGAAACTATATAGGCACAAGACTCCTGGCAGAAGCAAGTCACCCTCTCTGAAGGAAGGCACCTTGACCTCAGGCCCCAGATTATTCTCAGAAATACATAGGTTTGAGCACCAGGATTCACGTACAAGACTGTTCATAGTATTGTTTCTAATTAGCCTCAAATGCGAACAACCCCAAAGTTCAGCTATCACAGAATGGATAAATAAACTGATATACTCATTTAATGAATCCTACTGAGCTAAGTAAATGAAGAGTTATGCATCCACCTGGAAGAATCTCCAAAATGTGATGTTAACTAAACAGCAGTTAAGTCACAGAAGAATATATACAGTATAGTTTGTCCTATAAAGTTCAAAACCAGATAAAATGTAAACATACTGCTTAAGTGATAAAACACAGAACAGGTACGGACATAATAGAAAACCGGGGACAGTACCTAATCTGGGCGGGCACTGAGAGAGACTCAGTGGGGGGAGGGGCACACAGCGTGCACCTCAAGGACTCTTCCACTCCGTAACCTCGAGGTGAGGCACACAGGGCTTTCCTTGGTTATTTCTTAAACTGTACAAATGCTTCACATGTACCTTCTGTGTCCTTTGATATGCATGCTCTATTTCACAGTAAAATTTTTTAAAACTGGGTGATGGATACTTTAAAATTGGCACAGAACCATTTCTATAGAGAAACTACATTAAAAAAAAAAAAAGACTAAATAATACACTCAGGCAAATATCTAATTTTGCAAACTAAGGCCTAATCAATTGTAATGGAAAAAATATGCGACATGGGGAGAGGGGAAATACCTACCCTCCAAGCTTTTCTGAAATGGCTACAAGAATACATGGCATTTAAAATCTGTACAGAAATGTAAGAAAAGCACCACTTCTAAATGGACTTGAACTGGAATGGCAATACCTGGTTCCTCAGACAGCTGTGGTACATGGACGCCAGCCTGTGATGGATGGTTGCAGCTCGGTACTGACAGAGGGGCTGTCGGGCAGACACCGAGTCCACATCGCAGTATTTCAGCGACTTCATCATCGCCTCGCTGACTTCTTTTTCAATCTGTGTATTTTTTTTTTAAGGGAAAGGGAAAAAATGACCATCTTATAATCTTATGTAAGAATTTTAAAAACAAATACTGCTTGTCAAGGAAAAGACTGTAACAGATGCTGTGTATCTGTTAAACAAAGGAATATATAAGGTTAATACTTCATAATCCAGCAAATATTATTACCTGCTCTTGAGCTTTTCTAGATAATGGAGCATAATCTTGTTGTAGAGTTGCCATCGTAAAATAAGTAGTGGACAGTTCCCAATTCACCGAGTCCCAGACGGCTGGGTGTATGTCCCGTGTTCCCAAGGACCTTAGAGCTTTCAGATAGTAATCAACAGCCTGTGAGGGAGCAAAGAGGGCCGCTGTGACTGAGCTTAAGTACACACCTTAAACTAAAACATGCCTCACAATCACCCCAACATCAACTTCACTTGAGAGAATTTATAGAAGGCCAGTGTCATGAAGAAAGGGAAAAGAGTAAATCAATGACACTTTTCAATGAAGAAAGTGATTTCAAGTGGACTGCATGCCACCCACCTTTCCCCTTGAGTCTATCATCAGCCAAGCTGTTTTACGACTCGTGTGAACCATGAGGATGCATTTCTTCCTTCATTTTTTTTTCTCCTTTATAAATGAAAATTATAGCTTATATAACTAGCAAACTAGATAAAATATTTTTTTGACAAGTCTACAGATAGAACAATTTGCTGGGTTTGGCTGTATAAAGAAGCAACCCTTCCCACCTCTGTCACCACAATGCTGAAACGCATGGTCATTGTATTTAGCCAAACAAAATCTCACCGAATTCTATCACCCACCAATAATTTCTACATTTCCAGTGTGTATTTATCCACTTTTTCTATGAATATGTAAACTTAAAAAAATAAAATCACTTTGTTTTAAAGCTCAATATGCAATGAACATTACTCACTGAACATAATTTAAACAGATTCAAAGTTCTTGATTAAATGGGTGTTCTTGAGTTCTTATACCTCCTCCAATATTAGATACCACCATTTGCCAAAAAATTTTACAATTTGATAAAATAAACTCAGTTTAAAAATTTCATAAAACTTTAAAATTTGAAATTGTTGTTACATATTAACCAGTTTTTTTATTCAAGGTTATTCGTTCTTCTACTGGGGCAGTTTATTTTCAATGATTCTTAGTTGTTCTTTCTATGTTAAGGGTTTATTAACCTCTGATCTATCATATGTACTTTATTTTCCCTAGGTTTGGACTACTTTGCAACTATGCTTTCTATTGTGCATTTAAAAAACAATTTTTATGCATCTGAATATCCATCTGTTGCTCTGTGTTTTTGCTCACTGTGTTATGAAAGGAAAGTCCCATCTCATCAGATAAATATCGACCTGTATTTTCCTTTGAGATTTCTACAGTTTCACTTCTCCACATTGATCTTTCATCCATTTGACACTTACTCTGGTGGTGGTGGTTGTTCGGTCACTAAGTCGTGTCCACCTCTTTGCGACCCCATGGACTGTAGTCAACCAGGCTCCTCTGTCCATGGGATTCTCCAGGCAAGAATACTGGAGTGGGTTGCCTTTTCCTTCTCCAGGGGATCTTCCCAACCTAGGGATTGGACCCATATCTCCTCTCTCCTCACTGGCAGGCAAATCCTTTACCACTGTGGCACGTAGACTGGGGTGGCTTTAATCTGGTTACACCAATGCAATTTACTGAACAATCGTGTTCTCCCTATCAATTCAACCTGCTGTCTTCACTACTGAATTCTTAGTATTCTTAGGCCAGGTGCTGATATCTCATCCTGTGCCATCACCACAGTTAACTATTTTAGTTTTATAACCTTTTAGTGGAGCTACAGCAAAGTGTAAATGACAATCAAGTATCAAGAGATGAAGCCCAATGTGTAAGCAAGTGTGTTACCTTATTGTAATACAAGCCTTCTTCCGGTGAAAATTCACGTTTAAATTCATCACCTGCGCCACAGTGCGCCTGTGCACAAATCCGCATGAGTCGTCCCGTGTTACATAATAAAAGGGCTGCATTTGTGGCATCGTCAATTGACTCAAAGTTGTGAATTCCCTTTTCAAAACAAGAAAAGCTTTTTTTCCACAACTGTTGCTCTGCAGTGGACACAGTTTTGCTCACTTTGCCAAAAAAGAAAGAAAACAATTGCGTAAGCAGGTATCAGCGTAAGCCCACCAGTGTGTCTCGATGAGAGGAGCGTGGCAGTGACAGGATGTCCAGGGTAGCACCAGCCACCTGGATCAACTGCAGCGCACTGTTCTCATCACACCTGTTATATTCTCTTCACACCTGTTATATTCTCTTCACACCTGTTATATTCTCTTCACACCTGTTATATTCTCATCACACCTGTTATATTCTCTTCACACCTGTTATATTCTCTTCACACCTGTTATATTCTCATCACACCTGTTATATTCTCTTCACACCTGTTATATTCTCATCACACCTGTTATATTCTCATCACACCTGTTATATTCTCATCACACCTGTTATATTCTCATCACATCTGTGTTCCCCACCCCTGAAACTTATGTTGAGGACCTAAACACAAATGCAATTCATTTAAGGCCATTTGTTGCTGTTGTTCAGTCGCTAAGTCGTGTCCTCCTCTTTTGTGACCCCATGGACGGTAGACTGCCAGGCTGCTCTGCCCATGGAATTTCTCAGGCAAGAATACTAGAGTGGATTGCCATTTCATACTCCAGGAAATCTTCCCAACCCAGGGATTGAACTCGTGTCTTCTGCATTGGCAGGTGGGTTCTTTGGCACTGAGCCACCAGGGAGGTCCATAAGGTGGGATTCTGATCCAAAATAACTGTCCTCATAAAAGAGACAGATGCAAGCAATATGCACAGAGAGAAGGCCAGGTGAGAAAACAGCAAGAAGGGGGCCACCTGCAAGCCAAGGGGAGAAGTCTCAGAGAAATCCAGCCTTGGACTTTTAGCTCCAGACTGTGAGACATAAACTTCTGTTGTTGAAACCACCTAGTCCATTGTAGGTTTTTTTTTTAACTTTTTATTTTGTATTGGAGTACAGCTTACTCCTTGGAAGGAAAGTTATGACCAACTTAGACAGCATATTAAAAAGCAGAGACATTACTTTGTCATCAAAGGTCCGTCTAGTCAAGGCTATGGTTTTTCCAGTGGTCATGTATGTATGTGAGAGTTGGACTATAAAGAAAGCTGAGCACCGAAGAATTGATGCTTTTGAACTGTGGTGTTGGAGAAGACTCTTGAGAGTCCTTTGGACTGCAAGGAGATCCAACCAGTCCATCCTAAAGGAGATCAGTCCTGGGTGTTCATAGGAAGGACTGATGTTGAAGCTGAAACTCCAATACTTTGGCCACCTGATGCGAAGAGCTGACTCATCTGAAAAGACCCTGATGCTGGGAAAGACTGAGGGCAGGAGGAGAAGGGGACGACAGAGAATGAGATTGAGATGGTTGGATGGCATCACAGACTCAATGGACATGGGTTTAGGTAGACTCCGGGAATTGGTGATGGACAGGGAGACCTGGCGTGCTGCAGTTCATGGGGTTGCAAAGAGTCGGAAACGACTGAGCGACTGAACTGAACAGCTGATTAACAATGTTGTGATAGTTTTAGGTTGACAGCAAAGGGACTCAGCCATACATACGCTTGTGTCCATTCTCCCCCAAACTCCCCTTCCACCAGGCTGCCACATAACACTGAGCAGAGTTCTCTACTATATCCCTATGCTATACAGTAGGTTAGTCTGTGTTATTTTGTTATGGCAGCCAAGCAGGCTAAAACAACACTCTGAATCCTCTTCTCTATTAATAAGCTGGTATTAAAGCAAGCAAATAAGAACATCTGAGCAAAGAACCATTTTATAAAGATTCTAGAGACACAGTCCCATGAATTTTAAGAGGCACAATCTGCTTCTTCTCTAATTCTCCTTTCTGACTACCACTTTTCATATGCCTTTACTGACTTCCTCCTCCAGAGGCACCTTAAAAGCACATGTTCTTATATCTCAATTTAAAAAAATATACTATATATATATATAAATAACAACAACAAAAAAGCTCAGGTTCTCCCACCAGCGATGACCTCTTGTACCCTGGTGCCAAGTACAGCTCACAGAGCACAGGCATACAGTAACTTACTTATTCAGCTTATGCATTGTCCCCAGTTCTCTCAACCCTTTTTGTTTCTCATGCTGTGTGTACAGCCTCTACAATTTCACCCATTCTCATGGGTTCAACTATCACCCCGATGTAAATGGTTCCCAGCCTAAGCCTCGCTAACCCAAAGAGCTCTTGCTAACCCACACATTTCTGACTACTCAGACCATTCACTCACGTGTCCACTGGCCTCTCACACTCATTGCTACTCTCAACACCCACTGACACTGCATCTCTGGCTCTTTCCTCTGCCAACTCTGGTCAGGACATCCCACCTTTCCCACGTCTGCCTGCTGGCGCCCTACATGTCACGTGCAATCTGCCCAAACTATACCTTCTTCCCACAAGCCTTCCAAAAACACACAACTCGAAGAAACGCCTCCTTTCCCCACTCCTCTACTGTACTGCATTGGTACTCACAGCATTTTTCAGAGATATGTATTCATATCTGGCTTCCCAACTCGGACAACTACGTCTTAGCTGATTTTATATCCAGCACAAAGCCTACCACGTGGCTGACTGTCCAACTCACTTCTGAACTGATCAGGTGGAGGACAGAAGACACGGAAATGATAACTCCCACAGGAAAATAATGTCTCTTCCTACTTTTATTTCTTGAGGATTTAATAAAAGATAAACAGTGCATCCCTTTATGACATTAAACCAAATGCCTCAGGTCTTGGCTTGAACTATGTAAAAATCAGCATGATTTACTAACAGAATAGGTGACAAAGAGAGGACTCCAGAAAGATACTCACCTAGTCTCTCACTCTGTAATGCAGCAGCCTGATTCATGTAGAAGACACCGATTTCATTTCTAATGTTACCCATTCTCTTCAATACTTGTACATAGTGTTCTGGATTTTGACTTTTTAAGTCACTAAACTGCAAGATTTCATTAGCAGCCTCATAACATTTACAACTAACTGAAAGTTGACTTTCTAAGTCTGTAGACAAATCAGTGGCCCATGCAAATCCTTAAAAGAAAAAAAGGAAACATTACGAGTCATATGAACCCTTCCTTAGCATCTAAGTAATCTAATACTTTTAAGACAAAAACAAATAGATGCAATATAGTATAAACATTAAAATTCAATTAATACCACTAAAATTTTAAATTTCAGAAGTAAAGGTCTCTGAATTTATTTAAACAACTGTATTTTCTTGAAACATTAACATCTGATTAAAAGAAGTATTTTCCTGCCTAAAAATACCAAACAATTCCCAAGACCCAGATTTTACCAGATCCACTGCTTATTGGTACAGACCTAAAATTGTCCACTGATATGAAGTAAACCATTTTTTTCTTTTTAATTACTGAAAACCATTCTTGAAATAAATTTCTGACTGCTACCAGAGGCTAGTTATGTACATTTCCTTCTCCAGAGGATTTTCCCGCCCCAGGGATCGAACTTGGGCCTCCTGCATTGCAAGCAGATTCTTTACCGATTTAGCTATGAGGGAAGCCCCATTGTATTAATAGTAAGTTTAAGTTGCAGAAGCTAACTGATAAGTTCTAAAGACTTGAACCTGCCATCTAGTGGAGACTGGAGTAAACTCAGGGGCTGGGCCCAAAAACTCAAGGGAAAAAAGGGCAGTACCCCTGCTAACTTTCAGGGAGCACATCACTCTTATGAAGAAGTATCTTAAGTGAAACTAACATGATGGGAGCTGCAAAAACAAACTACGGATTTTCTCACCACGTCTATTAAAATAAAACGGTCATCTGAGAAATTCAGACAGGGAGGAAGGGAAGAAAGAGGGCCAGAATCCCCCAAGGAAATAATACATTTCCTCCCTCTGTGTACTTCTCTAGATGTTAACAGTCCAAAACTTTTTGGAATGTGGGTATCAAGAGATATAAGAACTCAAGAGCATAATAAACAATTTCATGATACATTATAAAAGCACCTTACGTCTCATTTACTGCCCTAATTGCAGGTGCTTATATCTACTGGATAGAGCTAAGAGGAGGAATACTGCTGCTGTGAACTAAATTCTCCCATCTCCCAGGTTTAAAATCTGACGACTCCAAAAACAGACAGCTGTGAACCACGTTTAAAAAATAATGACCTCTGTATCTTAGCCCCCAGGAACCATTCAGAAGGTAACACATTCATTTTTACCCACTGCTAATTCCTTTTCAAAAGAAAATCATGGGTTGGTCAGTTGACGAAAGGGTTATTACAGAAAGACTAAATGGTTGATATGTAGAGATTATTTTTAGTTAGTTCCAGATGTATAATTAGTAATTATAAAATACTTCAAAACCATTTTATACACAAATACACAGGATTGTGTTCAATGTTAACATTAAGAAATGATGAAACACTGACATTTCTGGCACTTCTCTGAATCCAAGTACAAGTCCCCTCCCTCGCATACCCTGACAACTGGACTCCCTGTGGAGGCTGTGCAGGATCTCCTGGTCCTCTTTCGTTTGGTAATTAAACTCTTCAAGGTGTGCCGCCCTGTTGTTTGCATTCTGGGCCAGCATTAGCTGGATATCACCACAGAGCGTCAAATATTGAGAAAGAAACAGCAGCACTTCAGAAAGCATATTTGTGCAGAGGCAGCAGTAAGTATCTATGTGGAAAGAGCAGGAAGGAGAAAAAACACAGCACATTAAAAATGAAGGAACATAGTAAAACTTAAGAAGATCTTTCGTGTATTTCCAAATGAAGGGCTGTTAAACCAGAGTGGAAAATACTAGGAAACATACAAGGTTAGAAAAAATTTTTTACATTAAAATTTCACTGAGTAAAATTTCACTGTGATTCAGATGCCTTTTCTGATCTCTCCTCCCAATGCTATTAAACATATTCATCTGCAGTGACTTACCATGGCTCTGCAAAGCTAATTTAATATATCGTAATGCCCTTCCGTATTTCTGAAGACTCATGGCAGCATCAGACAAGACGTAATAGGCCTTCGATGACTTGAGAATCAGCTGGAGCTTCATTTTATGTTGCCAAGAACCAGGGATCATTCCAGATTGACTGGAATAATTACCCTTCTGAAGGGAGCCCACTACGACATGAAGGGGAAAAGACGCACATTTTATTTGAATATAAGTCTCACTGTACAAAAAAAAATTGTTTCTTGATATAAACACACCAGGCTTCGGTACAATTGACAGCTACAACAAAACTGGTAAATACTATACTACTTAAAACACATTAAGTATTAATAGAACAGCAGTGTTTCAATACTCTTGAGATCTCCAAAGCCCTGCTTCCACGCAGCGGTCAACTCTGTCACTCTCTTTGGGGGTCACAGACATTGCTGGGCTCATGACTGACATCTACTTCCTTTCCGTAGCCTATGGCTCAACCTGCCCCAAAGTTCACCTTCCTAAAGCACAGCTTTAATCACAGTAGAATTCCTGTTCTAAACATTAAAATGGTTCCTCACCACTTATTATGTCATGCTCAGCATCTCCCAGGTGCAAGATTTCTCATTTTTTGATCAGCTCTAGTGTTTGAGCCTTTCAAAGTACAAATGAAAAGTATTTAAGTCTCTTTCGTGGTTTTATTCGTGCCTGTATTTCTTTTTCCTCTGCTACTGTATGCATTTTCCACGTGTGAGGCATTGTCAGAGAACCAAAGATGAAGTTTTGCTCACAAGTGTGTTTGTGTGTGTGTACAACACCATTAAACACAGCTGAGGATGGCTAAGGCAGGCTTCAGAAAGTGCTTACAGGACAAAGTGGTGAGGGAACCAAGGACTGTGACTCGGACAGCGGGGAACAGAGGCCTCGAACGAGAGCAGGGTGTTCAACAGTTGAGAGGGGGAGGGAGGAACAGACAGAAAAGGCATTTCAGGAAAGACAACACCGTGAAGAAAGCAAAGAGACAGGGGTCTCGATGCTGGTGTGTACAAGCCCAGGCCAGCACACAGGAGGCACAACACGAGTGCTGGGGAAGTGAGTCCTGCCAGGCCCCACCTATGCTCATGAGAGACAACCTTTCAGAAAGCTCTTGGTACTATTTTAAACATACAGGCTTTCAAAATACTTTTAAAATTAACTGGAAATTGGTTTCAAAAACGGGAGGGGGGATAGGATTGGGAAAAGAAATACAACTTCAGATTAAAACAAGAAAGCTCAGCACTTTTACTTTGAAGCCCACATGTTCCTTGTGACGTGACGTCCTTGAACAGATCAACGCTTTGTAGGCACACATGCGGCTTATTCAAGTGCTGTGAGGGCACAGGCTGCCACCGCTCCGGGAGCACTGGTCATCACATGCACTGCTCTGAGCGTGTCACCTGCACTAACTCACTGAATGCACACAGCACCCCTTTAAAGGAGGCCCTGCTTTTGTCTCTACTCTGGGAGAGAGAACAAGGCTCAGCAAAGTCAAAACGACCCGCTCCAGTGAAGCTGAGGTCTGAAGCTGTGTGGTTTGGCTCCTAAGTCCTTGTGTTTAAGCCCTGGACTGCTCCTACTGATGCAGGGCCTTCTCAGGAGAAGCCTAAGGGCTGAGGGCATTAGTTCCTGACGACAGGTGACAGGAGGAGGCAGGTTCCTTACGCTCTTGTTAGAAATATCTACCAAGGATCGAAACCATCCTGCTTTATTTTACACTTTGAATGAAAGGATATCTTCCCCTACTTTCCATTCATATGTACCCTTTATCTGAATTCCTTTCAATGAAGGCCTTAATTGACCCAAGTCTGCTGCTGATAAAGGCCCAGTACATTATTCCATTGAAATGGCCTTATTTGCACTTCAATTCAACTTACTTTTGTCCAAAAACAAGGCCATCTGCTTCTCTAGACCCTCAGGACCCCCTCTTGTGGATTCATCCTCATATTTTAATGGGATTGGGGTGTTGGGGTCAGCGGCAGGGAGGTCACTTTCTTTTTTGATGCTGCTGTCCACAGACTTTAAACCCTTTAAAAAAAGGAGAAATGTTTACTATACATGTCACTGAACATCAACTAGAAATGAAATATAATGCAGTATCTGGACAACCAGATACACTTAGGAGAATTTATATTTTGAAAACAAACTTTAAAAACTACACTTGGCCTGAAAGTTAGGAAAAACTAATTTTCAACTCATGCTTTAAGGGGGAAAAAAATCACAGTAGAATATCACTCAGAATAACATTTAGCTGATTCATTTTGCTGTACAGCAGAAACCAGCACACTGTTGTATAGCAACTATACTCCCAATAAAAATCTATTTAAAAGAAAGATTAACATTTAGACACCAATAAACAAGTGCCACCTGCGTATCAAGTACAAGCTTTACTGAAACAGTAAAGTCTAAACTGAAACTTACCTCCAGAACATAGCTCAGGACAAGTCTACAGCGTTCTTCTGTGTCATGACAAACTGGAAACGCACAACTGGGCTTCAGAAACAAACGTTAAAAATTATTAACATGCTGCCAATACAACAAATTCCATCTTCCGGGAATTAATAAAATTCTGCAAATCAATAATTTTTGAACTTTTCTGTGTATTCAGCTTAGTGAGGTTAATGTTTTGTTTCAATTACACATTAATCTTGTTTTAATTGCAGAGTAAATGGATAATAGCATCAACAAAAATCTTGTTTAAAAAGATCTTCCAGTATATGTTGCTTTAAGTACTTAAAATTAAAAAAATAATTCTATTACAACAAAAAAAGCTAGCAAGAAATGTTTTAAATAAATCTATACCTAATCTGATGGGTCAGCTCACTCCCAATGAGCACTAGTACTTGGTAACACACAGTTCACAGTATCATCACTTTAGCAATAAGTTAACCAGTATTGCCCACACTCTCATGTATAATGTATACACTTAATTAGGAGCAGAGCCAGTTAATAACCTCCGCCTACTAAATGATATGATGTGTAAGCAGTTCTGCGAGGCACTCCACTTGGTGAATCTTACAGGCTGGAATTACCGCTCTCATTATACAGAGAAGTAAACACAGATGTTAGGTGCTGTGTTCAAGCTCACAGTGAGTGAGTGCTGAGGCCGGAGCTCTGGAGCCACACTGTCTGTACTTCAGAAAGTACTGAGATACGGCAAAGCTAACACAAAAGACATGTATATATGAATACTATTTCTGAGTGCTTTCGATATTGACAGAAAGTGCTCTGTTAAAAAAAATCTGTGAACACACCACTCACCAAATGTAACTGCATTCTGTTGACGAAGCAGTTTCCCAAATAAGGTACCTTTTACAACCAATGATTTTGTTTACAGTAAGAAACTTTTTTTTACTGTACTGGGAGTTGCTCAAGCTGCCAAGTGCACGAAAAGTCAGATGGACAAGTTAATGACTTTTTCCTGTGGTCATTTAGTCAAATATTTACTGAACACCAATTATGTGTTGTGGGCTTCCTAGGTGGTGCAATAGTGGTGAATCTGCCTGCCGATGCAGGAGATGCAGGTTTGATCCCTGGGTCAGGAAGATCCTCTGGAGGAAGAAATGGCAACCCACTCCAATATTCTTGCCTGAAAAATCCCATGGACAGAGGGGTCGCGGTCCATGGGGTTGCAAAGAGTCAGACATGACTGAGCAACTGAGCACATGTGCACATTATGGGTTGTAGCCATGGAGATATAGGACAGCCCATACCTCCAGGGAGCCTACATTTCAGTGATGGGACACAGACACGAGAATTCCAGGTACAGATTACCAGCCCCATGAAGGAGAAAAAAACAGAGCATGTTTTATCTGGAGCAGTCAGGGAAGGTCTCCTAGAGGAGGTGTCATTTCAATCAACTTAGAAAAAGTTAGTCACAAGAAGGTCTGGGGAAAGGGTAAGTTCCAAGCACAAACAATAGCAGATGCACAGGCCCTCAGATGGGCATGATTCTGAATATGAGAGACAGAGAAAAAGGCAGTGGGGCTAAGGTAAACGAGAGGAGAAAAGAAGAGGAGGTCAGAAGGACAGGCAATGTTTTGGAATCACAGAGAGATCCTCTTAAAACCTATTTGGATATAAAATTTCCATCTGAAAGTTAACATCAGGGCTTAAAGTAACAGATTATCTATAAATACGACTGGAAAGTAGTAATAATTTAGAAAAATGAAACACTGTCTAGAAAAAGATGGATGGTATGACAGTCAACGCGATCAACACCAACAGAAACCTAACGGGCAGGAAGCTGTTAGGGTCCACTGGGCCGTGACCAGTCAGGGACATGTCCAATCCAGCTGACATGGCCAGTCACTGAAAGGCACCGCCCTATAGCACAGGGACAAGGTGCCAGGTCTCTCCACATATGGATCAACAAGCCGCCCATCCGCTCTGATTCTACGTTCACCAAGCAACATATACTGTCTCCCAGCAACACAGCAATTGGGAAGGGGTACCCTGGTGAGGAGAGACGGCTGCACACTGGTCACCAGAAAGAAAAATCTCCCACATGAAAATTAACATACTGATGTGTCATTTACACATCTGCCCACCATCAGTTTGCATGCGGGTCAGTGACCCTGGGACAATTATAAAACTGATTTTCGGATTTCATAGAGCTAATGATTATTAGACCCTATACCATGAAGGATTAGTTGAAGTAACGTCATCTTTTGAGAGGCTAACTGTACTCAATTAATTCCATTGATGAAATTTTAATACAAATGTCAACATGCTTACTCTGATTTGATGAATGGATTTGTATTTTTCTGGAACGGACAACTCTCCAACAGACTTAATTATAGCTACTGCTTTGTTATCATCTGATGGGTCAGAACTGGTGCTGTAGGATCCATTTTCATCACTGTCTGGCATCTCCTCCTCCTCTTCACTGTAACTTTCATCAGAATTCTCATTTAATGGAGATTCTGAACTTTCTTCTTTTTTAGGTTCATCCAATTGAAAAAGTTCTGAAAGCATGTAATTGGCTGAAGCAATAATCTTACAAAAAGAAAAAAATATATTAGCGACTCACCAAAATTGAGCATTCTAAAATGAAATGAACTTTACTACTGTACGAACAAATTTGAGGAGATCTGCAGACAGGCATACATACAGAAACGTTCCTGATTCTCAGCACCAATGCTCTGAATGTACTGCAAAATCCTCATGGGTTGACATGTTTGTTTCCTGAAACTATCCATTCCCAGCCTTCTCTCTTAAGAAAAAATTGCAACCGTATTTCACTGAAGACAAGTTTTCACGTGTAAAGTGTCACAACTAAAATATTAGTAAGCTATCACTCCGTATCAACCAAGAAACTGGAATTTACTCTACAATTTACAGTTCTGGGGGAAAAACCTCCATGAGCTTAATGAGCAAAAAGTCCAGAAATTTCTGGTTTCCCTTAAAATTAGCATTTACATATCACCATTATTCTACTCTATTATTTAAGTAATTCTTTATCACAGACATACAATAGCCTTAACACTGTTTTCTAACTTACTAACACCACCTTAATCTGCAACTAGATATTTAAGCCAAAAATCATTCTGCCACTTTTCTTTGAAACCAGTTCTCTCGGTTTGGTCTCCAGGAAAATCTTTATCTCCAAATTGAATATGGCTACAATTAAAATTAACTTGAATCTTTAAAAACATCATAATACTACAGATCTTTTCTGACTTAAACAGGATACAACAATTAGCCTTACACTGAGACATACAATTATCAAATTCAGACCACTGTGGTTTGTAATAAGGGTGATGTAAAACCATGGACGTAAGACTGAGGTTTTTTAAGAGATGCTTTTATATACTGAGGTACAGAATGTGGACCTTATTTATACTGACATTCATGTAAATGGGTCTTTCAAGACAGACTATAAAATAGTTTTCCACCTTCTAACAATGAAAATACAAAGGAAAAATGGCACTACTTTGTTAAAATTATGTGAGTTCTAAATTTATAGAACAAAATCTGGTGAAATCAATTTTAATATATTTGATTCAATAAACACAAAATATTTCAATATGTAACGTGTACACATGTGCATACACATAGACTCTTCAAAATTCAGTGTGTGTTTTCCATTTAAAGCACATCTCAGTTCAGATTAGGCACAACATGTGGTAACTGGTTAGCAAACCAGATCGGGCAGTTACAGACTATGTATTAACTGGCTTTAATGTCTGGGCAACCATTCTCTATCAGAATGCCATAATTCTTTTAGAGGGCATATATTAATCTTACTTGAGGATGTCTGCTTTTGTCCAGCAATTTAACACAATTCAGAAGCAGGGTTCGAACTGTCCCGTAGTGTTTCTTATTCTGATTCTTCTTCATCATCATGTTGCAAGCAACCCTAAAAGGAGTTTATATCAACTTTACTGCCCATTCATCATTTCCGCAAGACTCAAGTCTAGGCATGCTCTTCCTTCCTTCCAGCAGAATAAGGGCCATAAGAAACAACAAAACATTGCATTTTACACCCCTGCTCTTTTCCCTCTCCCTTTATTTTGCAACAGTATATAGATGTATATACATACACATTTTTTAAACTATGAAAATCTAAAAGGTATTTAAAACCTTGGCATAGATAGTGAGGCCATACACTTAAAACTTTTAAATAAGGCTACTTCTTCATCTTAACTTCTTAAAGCACTCACTTATATAAAAGAATAGCCACTGGCATTGTGAATGGATTTTGGTATTTATCTTCAGTTTCTTCACAAAGAGTAGTGAGATCATAGAGCTTCACTATATCACTGCCACTTGCTGGGAAGAAAACAAAACAAAAAACCAAATAAACCTCATTTTACAGTTGCCACTCAAATCAATAATTACTCAAACATTAGCTTACCTTTAAATAGCCAATAGGTATGTCCTTCCTTGGTACAATTAGATTTCAAAAATGATAAAATATTTTGTGCAATGTCTTTTATGACTTTAGTAGAAAAATTAGAGTTTTCCAAATTGGGAATTTCTTCTGTCTTTATCATTTCATACTTCTATAAAACAGAAAAGACAGTTTGAGAAAACCTGCATAGCAACATTTCTTTCATTAAAGAGAGACCAAATATATAAACCCTGCAATTAGAGACCTACGCAGCATGAGAGTTTAAGGCACTGGTTTTTGCTCTTTTTTCTGCTCTGATACTCTGAAGGAATCTGACCCGTCCTTGCCAGCAATGTGGTGGTTTACCACAGGAATAATTCTTAAGTGAGAGTCATAACCAGACTTTGAACCACAGACTTAGGCACATCTCATTTCTGTCCCAGCCACAGAATAAGTTGCACTGTACACTTTCTTCCATTCTACCCTCATGGTTTTCAACTGGGAAGGTGATAAATCAAGGTAGACTAAACCCAGTAAGCTTTCTTAAAATACGTGATTTTTGGCTTTTTCTTTCCTCAGACACCAGAGTCACCTAGGCAGTATCTCCAGTGCACACTACTTTCCCCTTGAGCTTTGGACCATTCCTTTAAAGAAATGGAGCACCAGGGGGTGGGGAGGGGTGGAGTGAGTGTGTGTGGAGGAAGCAGGAAAGAGTAAAGGCTGCAAGGCTATTACCATCACAATCTCTAAAGTGCCTCATTTTTTTTTTTTTTTTCCCTAGCCTGTCTTCTGCTCACACTTCCCTAAATGCCTCTGAGCATATTTTCTGAAGTACTCTAAGACTAGAAACTGCAATCCAATCGGAAAACAGACCAGGTCAAAACAGAAGCGATCACGCCCTTCTCTGATCATCCAGACTCTCACGTGTACACTTCTAACCCTTCACCCACCGTTCCCTATTTTCCTCTTTGCACATTCTTATTTCCCATTAGATTAAATCGTTCTGAGTAGTGACCAATCTTATTGCTTTCCAAACTCCAACATTTCTGATGGGGACAAAGTCCCTCATAAATAGAAGACGCTCTATAACAATTTGCTATATAATCTATCTACTTTATGCAGTTACTGCTGGGGCCTTTCCTCAACATTTTGCATTAAGTATTCATATCTGTATACTGAATAACAGTATACGATACTGAATAAACACCTTCACTGTTCAGACACTTGGAAGTAATTACTATGGGTGCTTGTCTTAAAATTATAGTTCTCCAGCTACAAATGTAGATTTTAGTATATTTATGACCTGCTCACAAATTACCTATAAATTAAACTCCTGTAACATCTAGAATTCTGACAGCACCAGCTCAAATGTAATAGCACTCTAATTTCAGTTTAGCCATGGTTATCTTCCTTGCCAAAATACACCTTCCTCAAGGGTGTTAAAAACTTTAGTGAGGTACTTTCTGCCCCAATCTGTAGTTGAGAGATTATTTCAAAAGTCATATTGTATCAGGCTTACCTGTACAATTCCATTTACATGGAAACACATGACAAGTTCTGGCACGTTGCATATCAAGTTGTCCAACCAATAGTCAATTCCAGTTAGCACATTAATTGGTTTGTTGTTATCCCTAAAAACACATTTCTGGTGTTATTTGATTAATGAAGATGTTCCATTACAAATCATCTGAGACTTACTTCCCGCATTAGAATATTTTAATCTGGTCTCCCTAGTTGGGGAATACCATTTATGCTTCTCTTCTGGTGAGATATGCATATGCAGCTCATGGGGTATGTTGTACTTAACATCTTCACATAAGCTTTGCTTGGACTCCTAATGGGTGTCCACAAGAGCTTTCAGGAGCAAAAGGAGGAACAATGACACAGATGGCTGGGAGCCTCCTGCACGCTCCTCATACAACCCGAAGTGAAGACTGACCAGCACACATCACAGTGCCCAAGTCAGAATTCACAAAGGATAGACGATGTGAACGCATACAGCTGGAACATTAAAAAATGCTTACAAGTAGTTAACAGGAAGCTGGTAAACCACCTCCTTAACTAGTTAAATAAACTGTACTATACTCTCACAAGTTGTAGATTCAGATCTAAGACTCAGTCAGTACAGCAGGTCTCTGACTCCACTACCGAGGACTAGAATGAAAAGCCAGCCACAGGGTTTTCAGCACTTGCTGAAACATTCCTTCCGTACTGTGGCCATTTCAACTGGTGGAGGAAGGAGGGAAGTGAAAGAAAAAAAAAAAAACTAGAAAAAGGAAAGGATGCCAAAATACAAAATAGGCAGGTGAAAGCAAATTGGAACACGATTCTAAAGGAACACAAGTCTGGTTACCTGAGACGTAAGCTGACTGCTGGATATCGGCCGCCTCCAAAGATAGGCATGTTGGAGCCAACTAACATGTGTATGTCTTCAAATGTCCATAAAATATTCCGAACAAAATCATTTTTAAGACCCTTTGATTTGAAATAAAATAGAAAGATTATGTAATAAACAGGGGATCTGTAATCTCCCCCCATGATCCACAAAAAGACTAGAAGAAGAAAAAGACAAAGGAGAAAAGATAAATAAAGCCACAGAGCTAGAAGATCAGAGATGTTTAGAAAGAGATTTTTAGGATCAGGTGGATTTTTTTCCCCTATGAATTCCAATTTAGACTAGCTCTTAAATGACGAAGTAGACTAGGGATGTGGTGTCTCGACTTGGACCCCACGGAGAGCATACCTGACTGTTCTCCCCGTCATTGAATAAAGGAGTCAGGTTTTGTTCTTTAGGCGCTGAGGCCACATGCCCCACTATGTATGAGGGTTCAAGAGGCTCAGTTCCCTGTGAAAAGTGCAAGGACAGGAGTGATTCTGCTGTCGTAACTTCTTACAAATGGCCTACTGTTAAGAGTATCACCTACACATCAGGGCATACAGCTCAAACCTGCTCTTGTAAATTACAGCTGATACGAATCATTACCTCTCCTCACTGGGTGCAGACTTCAGTTCATAATTATCAGTCATTATAATAAGCTAAACACATTCAGATCTTACTCAAGTCAAGACTAAAGATTTTTTAAGCTTTCCAAGCTTTTTTCCTCTTTTTTGGGGTGAATTGGAACAGCACTGCTCTTTCAAAGCCTACTCCCATCCCTACTGGATTAAAAATTTCCTAAGAAACCTCAGCCATATTTTTGTGACACTGGTCATCAGAACAGTCCTCAGTTTCACACATTCTAATGTGTTTTTCACAGAAGTTTAGTCTCTGGGGTACTTGGTGAAAAATTCCCAGAGTCAGATCTGAAAAACACTGTTTACAAAGATTTGCTTTTGGAGAGTAACAATGCTTATTACCATAAAAGGCTCCTGAGAGGTCCTGCACTGGAAAAACCTACATACCGTCTATATAATCCATTACTCCCAAATTTATCTGATCTTGTAACACTTTTTATTCTTATTACAGTCTGTGGAATGTATTTTGGAAAACACATAGGAAGAGGAACCTTTGATGTAGTAAATGCAGTCCCCTGATTTTCCAACCATTAGGGCAGCTGCCATTAAAACCATTAAGAAACATTAAACCAAGATGAGCAAGTGTATGTGTGTGTACATGTAAGCATGTTTGTGTGTTGCTTATTCCTATTTGTGTGCTAATAAGCTTAGCACCAGGTTTCAAAGAAAGTAGATATGAAGTAAACAGTGGGGGATCTCCAGTGCTTTTGCATGTCTTCTTCACAAAGGTCCTTAAAGAATTTCACACATTTACTGTATTGTTTATCTATATAGACAAATTATCAACCTATGGATCAATTCCCAAAATTGTATTTGCCAGGTATTACTTTGGTGGGATTTATAGGTTTCTAGGTTATAATGGCAACCCACTCCAGTATTCTTGCCTGGAGAATCCCAGGGATGGCGGAGCCTGGTGGGCTGCCATCTATGGGGTCGCACAGAGTCGGACACGACTGAAGCGACTTAGCAGCAGCAGCAGCAGCAGCAGCAGGTTATAATGTTCTTAATAAAAGTTTGGCTCCAAGGCCAGAGCAGAGAACTATTTAAACTCTATTATTGCTTAACATGGGCTTCAAACTTGCCGATTTAGTCTTGGGAGCAAGAATTCATGAGATGAAGCTTAGAGATTTATATATGTCACAAAAAGCATTCTGTAAAAGATTATTTGTAGGTAGGGTAGCTCTGCTTAGGGATATGCCATTGCCCAGACAACTTGACTGCTCATAGGGCCCTTCTAAATGTGTGGAATATACAGACACAGTGGAGGACTGCTGTGAGAACGAGCCTCTGATCAGAAAGACCAGGGTTTAAACCCTAGCTTGAACTTCACCAGCTGTGTGACCACAGACAAACATCTACTTTTTATGAGCTTTATTTACTTATTTGTAAAACGATACCATCAACATAATACACATGCAGCTAAAAGGATGAAAAATACACACACCACACATGGCATAAACTATGTGGCATAAGAAGCATTAAATAGATTCCAGGTCACTTCTTCCACAGGCAAGTATACAGATTCTCAAAAGCCTCCAAAGTTTTTCAAAGTAACCTTTAAAGGACAGAATGATAAGGCTGATATATGAGAGATGGGCAGCAGGAGACTAGAATTTTCATTATGTGGTCTTTTTATAATGTGTGTGTTTTGAAGTCAAGGAATACTAAATAATCTTTTTTATAACTCCTTCAGTAAAGTATAATCACATATTGTTGCTGTTGGCCAGTCACTGAGTCATGTCTACCTCTTTGCGAGCCCATGGACTATAGCTCACCAGACTCCTCAGTCCTCCACTATCTCCCAGAGTTTGCTCAAATTCATGTCCATTGAGTCGGTGATGCTGTCTAACCATATAATCAAATACAGAAAAGTACATAAATTATACAGAATACCCTATGACTAATTAGAAAAGAAATTATCCATGTAACCACCACCCAAGTCATGACATGGGACCCTGCCCACACCCAGCACCCATGTCCCTTCTCAATTCTAATTAGTAACTTCCCCACCTCCTGGGTTATCACTATGTGGACTTGCATGCTAATTACTCCCTTACTCTTCCTTACAGATTTTCCAACTCTGGAAAAAAATTAAGTTCACTAAACAGTTCAATGAGGCATCTCTATCTGAAAACCTACTAAACTAAAATCTGGTTAAAGGTATATTGTCTCCTATGACCTTATAATTTGCGAGGATAGAAACAATCTAATAATGAACGTTCAGTGTGTGAGAGCACACAGTCAGAGGAGAAATGCAATTTATCAAGTTACCTCAAGCTTGTCGATTTTCCTAAAATAAACATGCACAATTTACATCTATGGAGTTACTTGACAGACACAATAAGGACAAAAACAAACGAACAGTAAGAAGAAACCAAGAACATAAGAGATAAAAAAGGTCATAGTCCATTTTCTCTTCCTTTCTAAAAGCTTTATAACATTAATGTAGGTTAAGTCTTAGCAACTCCACTGAGAAAATGTACAGAGCTATTTCAGGCCTAACAAATCTGACTGAAAGTTAAGGCAGAAGGCTAGTATTTAAATTACAAACAGGCCTGTGAGTCTCAATATCTGAAAGGCACTTAATATTTCCACAGTTTAAATACACCATATCTCCTTATGACTACGAGGAGATAAATCAGTATTGATAAACATATTAATAAGCTATTTTTAAATGTGGTAAAACTTTAAAAAATATCTTTGAATTATTTCTTGAAAAAAGTCTGATCTAGCCATTCATAACAACCCTTGTAAATTCCATACTGAAAAACTAAAAAAAGGAGTTTTTGTACCTGTGAAGACATAAATTGATCGAATATTTTTATTCCTATTTGTCTTTTTTATTAATAGGATAATTGGCTTTGTCTCCTTAAATGATTTTGCTGAATTAGCATCTAAGCAATGTCTAACCTGACTGGAAGCACTGGGGTCTTCAGAGACTGAAGAAGGCATTTCAAATGGGGCAGGCCACGAAGACCCGTCTGAATCATTAGCCTGATCAGAGCTGGACGACTCCTGCTGTTCTGTGGCAGACGGGACAGGCTGAGCAGCTCCATCGCCATTGATACTGGCCAGATCAGAAGCAAAAAAATACCACATTGTTACTTAAGTTAACTTTATGTAACAGCCCACCAGTTTTAAAAAACTAGATTCTATAACCAAGTATAAATCTCATTAAAAAAAGGAATACAGGACAAATGTCAACAATAATAGAAGCCAAACTTAAATTACTTTTACTGGCTTCAAATTAAGTTTTATATCAGAATTTCATTTTTCTCTTCAGATAAAAATAAACAAATAGCTAAGTACCTGTAATACAAAAATTTCGAAAGAATAGCCTTCTGATACCAGTGTTCTTTGCTTTTTTTCTTCCTCTGCCACTTCTGATCAATAAGTCTTTGATAAAACTCTTTTAACCATGTCCAATCACCAGTCTGGTAACATAAGAAATTGATAATTAGTGCCTGGGATAAGTCCCAGTATGTACAAAGCATTAAAATTATCTGGGTGTTTATAAGCTGCAAGGAAGCAGGACTGTGATGCTCAAGACCTTGCCCAGTGGCTAACACATACAGACTGAACTGAACTGTGATCTTTACAAATAGAAAAACATTCACTATAAATGTCAGTTTAAATCACTGTAACTTCTTTTCCTTTATCAAAGCATTGCAAGAATATTCTTTAAGAGTAGCCTATGGGAGTGAGTGGAAAGACCATGAACTATTTGCAATCAAGAACTATTTGTAACAACAAGGTAAATACAGAAATGCAGAGTCAGCTTTGAGAAGCTGTAGCATTATTATATTTTACAAAATAATGGTGACTTCCCTTGTAGTTCAGTTAGTAAAGAATCCACCTGCAATGCAGGAGACCCGGGTTCTATTCCTGGGTTGGGAAGATCCCCTGGAGAAGGCAGTGGCAACCCACTCCAGTATTCTTGCCTGGGAAATCCCATGGACAAAGGACCTGGCAAGTTACGGTCCATGGGGTCACAAGAGTCGGACACAACTTAGCAAATAAACCACCACCACAAAATAATGGAGGAGAATAGTCATTTACCACACACAGTTTGAGAAGCTCAGCAGCTTAAAGAGAACCAATTAATTCTAACATAACTATATATTCTGAGGAATAATTTTTTAAACATTTTTCACATTTCCTGGCAGCCATGTTTCATGACAGTCTCTTTAATACAGACATGAAAGGATTTTTCAAAAATTTAACCAGTCCCTTAAACTTCATATTTTTCATAACTTTCTTCACTTCACCCTTTTCCTTATAAGAATTCTGGCTACTGGTAACAATAAAATAAGTTTCTCTACTGTTCTCTTTTCTACCTTTTTCTTTATTAAAGCTTTTTAATCTTCAGTTAAACTTTTCATTTCTTGGTTGAAGCACTCAACCACGTTTTCACTTTGTCATTTCTTTGAAACAAAATCACATTTCTAGTGCCCATAAGTTGTTAAAACAATGCTTTTCTTGTTATTTCTCAAGAATTACCTGAGATGATCTCATAAAGAGTTCCTGGATATCTAACTCGTCTAACAAGAGAGTCCTTCCTATGCGGTGCACGGCCATGCTCACATGTGATTTGCTGTAGGGAATCTTCAGAAGCTTTTTTATGTTCTTAAAAAATACAAAAGGAAAAACAGTTTAGAAACACCTTTGCAGTATGATCTGGAATCTTTCAAATGTAACTTCACTCAGTTTTAAAGCACAATAAACCTTATTTCCTTAAGTTCATACAAACTGTACCTTAAGGAGCTACCTACAAACACATGGAAGACAGAGCTTAAAACCAGAATCACCTACACTTTACCAGTCTCCCTGTGTTAATGTAAATGACAAAGATTTTCTTTTACATGATGGAATTTCATAAAGTATATACAGGTCACACTGTTGCACTGACCCAAGCTTTTAGCATCTCAGAAAAGACTGGCCAACTAAGCATCAACAGATTTTACTTCAAGTATTGTACCTAATTCTCAGCCAGCAACATTACATAACCCAACACTTAACTGCTATCATCAAAACTGCTATCGTTAAAATACAATCATCAATACCACTGCCAGTATTTTGCGAGTTGCTCCCTCCTCTTTGAGGAATGATGCAGCGAACAGTGTTACTTTAATAAAAAAGGTGTTCAATAATCAGATAGTTGTAGCTTATTTCATCAATAATTTTTCCAGACCGCAGAACAGAGCAGGCTATAAACCCCCAGCACAAACATCCCAATTATAGTCGCAAAGAGGGCACTTACTTCAGAGTCAGAGACAACATCCACATCGTCTCCCACTGAATCAATAAAGTCGTATGCCATCCCAAAACTAACAGAGAAAACAAAGGCCACAAGAATCATGTTCATGGTAGGGCAGGTATTGTTACAACAGAATACTATATTTCAGCACTTCTTGGATACACTTTCCACATTTTCCACTCTAACATCTCTGAAAACAGTATGCCTATCACCATTACAGTTGGCTAGTTTTTCCTTCTTAGTGGTACATAAAATAACGGGGTCACTTAACAGATATAGAAAACAAGACTTGTGGTTGCCATGGGAGAGTGCAGTTGGGGAGGGATAGAATGGAGTTTAGGATTAACAGATACAAACTATTATATACAGGATGGATAAACAACAAGGTCCTACTATACAGCACAAGGGACTATACTCAATACTCTGTGATAAACCATAATGGAAAAGAATATGAAAAAGAATATATATACGTATATATACGTATAACTGAATCACTGCTGTACATCAGAAACCAACACATTATAAGCCAACCATACTTTTAAAAATTTTGTTAAATAAAAATAATGGGACAACTAAAATCAATGGCATCTTAAATTTGATACAAGACAGAAATACAATAGTAATAGAAGCAATAATAGAAAATATTTAGAATAAAAACAATTACAATCATTTTTATTTTTGTAGTCATGAAATCTAAAAAAATATGCAATAGAAAACAGTCAGTTTGAGTTACTCTTTTTAGATGGGGAGACAAGAAAAACAACAACAGAAACATTTATAAGGATTTTAGTCTCTGGGATCATGTTCCCAGTGATATACACTTGTACTGTTTTAAAAAATGTATGAGAAAAAAATGCACACAACACCAATTCAACCAGAAGGAGAAAAAATAGCTCACTGGGCACCAAACTTGTGCCAGGTACCACGTGAGGCACACTCTAATCTGCAAGTATGAAAAGCAGCTGCTGTCACCGTTTTTCAGTGAGGAGGTGGCAGAGTCAGAATACTTATTTAGGACTGCCTCATTTCAAAGTATGCTGATGATTTACCATGTGGGCTAGGCAAGCTCTTAACCTTTCCAAGCCTCACTTTTCTGCAGGAAAATTAACAGCACCAAATTCAAAAGGCTGTTGACAGAATGAGACAGGATAAGCACATAAAGTACTCGGCAGTGTCTGTACACTGTCAGTATAATTATCAGCCAAATCACTTTATAACATTTAATTCTGCTTTATTAAGCCACTTTTCTAAAAGAAGACATGCAAAAAATTAAAAAAATTAAAAAAAAATAAAAGAAGACATGCGAACTATTTGCAATTTTTTTGCTAGTATAAATAATGGCACGGACAAGCAACATTTTGCAAACATAACTTTCACCTCCTGAGGCACTAGGATAATTTCCAAATCACTGGCCCGTAAAGTATTAATATATTTATGGCTCTTGCTGTATGTTATGTGGAAATACTTTACGTTCAGTCACTGAGAGGGAAAAAGGGAACCCCCCACATTAAAAGGTCAACAAGAATATGGACATCAGTACATTCTTCTGTGTAAGACTCAGGCCTCTCTCTCAACCTTAAATACCACCAGCAGAATTTCCAGCAAGTGTCAAAGTCAAGGGTATGTATCACTAAACATGCTGTGCTTTTACATCACTATTGTTTCAGACCAGACAATACACCACCATTTAATGAAAAATTCCACAGGACAGGTTAGGCAGTTTTAAGGACTTTCCCCCCGAGACTCCATATTCACATAATCAAAAGGTATGAAAATTGGCTAAAATGAAAATAGCTAATTAAATTTTAGTGGTCAAAATTCATCTTTGTTAATAACATAATGCAGACTTGAAAGAAGCATATGCAATCGATATCTTCATATTTTAACAGAATCCTATTATTGTGAAAAAGCACAATGAAAGTTAAATATAATCTTTTTCTAAAGTGAAGTCTTGGCATGTTGATGAGCGTTACAAATTAAACTGAAAAGCAAGTCTTAAGAGTTCTAAGGTGCAGGGCTGAGGAACAGGTAAAAATGCCATTAATTAATATTTACCTGGAAAATAGCTTGCTTTTCCTACTATTGCCAAGAATGGTAGTTCCTGCCGGTCCTAGCTTGGCACTCTCTCGTAACCAGTTGGCAGGTGGGAGTTTCAAGTCTGTTTTTTCTTCGAGGCGTGCAAATGCCGTCCGAGGAGGGGCAGAAGAGTATTTCACCACAGCTCGGCTCTTCACTTCATTGCCTCCGAGAAATAAAGCTGATCCCTGATTAACATGTTAAATGAAACTTTAATGTACATTACTAGGAATTAAAAAAAAAAAATCCCATCTTAATAATAATAATAAAAAACCCCTACCACATCAGGCTTATAAGAACATATGCTACATGTTACTAGCAGCAGTTAATAAATGGGAGCATAAATTTGTACAATTTACGTAGCTCTTTTTCACATAATTTCAAAGAAAAAAGATGAGTCAAGGAGTATCATGGTTATGGTTATTAGCTAGGAAACAGGCTAATCAAACTGTCTTTTAAAACATTCATAAGGGCGGCAGCAGAAACCAGGGAGTAAACAGTACCACAGTAACTAAACGCAAAATGTAATAAAATCTCTGTTCAATATTAAACATGTATTTTAATTTCAATAGCATGCATCATTTAGGAAGTGGTTTGTGGTAAAATATCTGGGCCTTCTTCGTTTTTAAGTGTTTAGCAATAGATTGGTCAGTCTATTACACAAATACTCTGAACGTCTGACTTCATGGCAAGGCAAGTCACTGGGGGATCCGCATAGATTTCACCTGCACACCCCCAAGAAGGCTCAGGGTCTGAGTTAAGTCTTCCAACTTTCTCTCACACAGTCCCTTTCCAGCCAAGCAAACAGTCTGTGCCCTTCAAATATTAGCTCAGTCCCCATCTAGGTGAGCGCGCTCTCTGTCCCCCTCCAGCTCTGCAAGGCTGGGTCAGTTTTGTAGCCACGTGTGGTGCTGGAGAAGACTCTCGAGAGTCCCTTGGGACTGCAAGGAGATCCAACCAGTCATCCTAAAGGAGATCAGTCCTGATTATTCACTGGAAGGACTGATGCTGAAGCTGAAACTCCAATACTTTGGCCACCTGATGAGAAGAACTGACTCATTGGAAAAGACCCTGATGCTGGGAAAGATTGAAGGTGGGAGGAGAAAGGGACGACCGAGGATGAGATGGTTGGATGGCATCACCGACTCCATGGACATGAGTTTGGGTAAGCTCCGGGAGTTGCTGATGGATAGGGAGGGCTGGCGTGCTGCAGTCCCTGGGATCGCAAAGAGCCGGACACAACTGAGCGACTGAACTGAAGTGATTCCTACCTGCGCTCCTCGAGAGCAGGGATGGTGTCAAACTCAACTGTGGGCTCCCATGGACTGGGAAGCCAGGGTCTCTTTTGACACGCATGACTTGCATGGTAAATATGTGAGTCGACAGGCACACGGACTTTGTTTCCTCAGGGGGCTCGTCGGGATGATTTGCATGGTAAATACCTGAGTACCTGTCCACAGGCACACGGACTTTCTTTCCTCAGGAGGCTCGTCGGGATGACTTGCATGGTAAATACCTGAGTACCTGTCCATAGGCACACGGACTTTCTTTCCTCAGGGGTCCGTCAGGGAGGCGTGGAGAAGGCTCCACCAGCCGCCGGCCACCATGACATCCCTCCCGAGCCGAGTTGGCCCGCAGCCCTACGCGGGCGCCCTGCACGTCCCGACCCCACGGAGGACTCACCTGTGCAGAAGGTTCCTCAGACTCCCCTTGGGACAGGAGGCTGAGCCCTCCCCGAGCAGCGGCCCCGGCCGGCGGAGCCTCGGCCCCGGCCTCCTTAGAGTCCGCCATCACCTCGTTCCAGGGGAGGCTAGGCGAAGCTCGACCCGAGGAGCCGAGACGGATACCCGGGGCCCAGCGGCACCGCCGCAGACAGCGGAGCGAGCACTAGCAAGGCCCCACACTTCCGGCCTCTGACAGGAAGAACGAGCGCGGACGCGTTCAAATCTCGCGAGCTTTGTGCCAGAGGCCCGGCCCCGCCTCCCCCGGTGGCGGCACCTTCGCGGAGGCGGTAGGGGGAGGGCGAGAAGTGTAGTGCGCCTGCGCCTGTCAGAGGCTCTTCGGAAACTACGTCTCGCGGTAATCCGACTCCCAGGCTCCACCCCTTGCACGCCGGTCCTCTTTGTTGGCAAACAGTCCTTGGGACTTGGGCTCGGGATAGAGTCGGGGTCTCCCCGGTCCCTTTCTGCGTTTGGGCGGGGAAAAGCCGCCGTGGGTGTAACCGGCGGCTCCTGTTACGTAAAGCAGTGAAGCGGTAGCCTTCTTCCCTCTGCAGCTTCCAGTGCGCCCCACCCCTCGGCTTCCCGGTGGGCTCGCAGGCCCAGGAAGGGAAACACGTGCCCAGGAGAAGGGCCGTCCAGAGTCAGGCCCTCCTGGACTCGGCGTCCTGTCCGCGCATCACAATGCGTGCATGGGCCTCGCGGGCCCGAGTGCGGGGATAGAGGCGTAAAGGAGGCCCTCCGCCTTTGCTGAGGGGAGGAGATGGATTTCAGAGGAGGTGGCAACCCCCACCCCTACCCGCGCCAAAGGTGCAGTTTGCGGCTTAGTGACTTAGCGGAGCATTTACGGAGAGCCCCCTTGTTTATCGCGCCCCAGGGATCTCAGTTCTGTTCAGTCGCTCAGTCGTGTCGGACTCTTTGCCACCCCGTGGACTGCAGCACGCCAGGCCTCCCTGTCCATCACCAACTCCCAGAGCCTACTCAAACTCAGGTCCATCGAGTTGGTGGTGCCATCCAACCATCTCATCTGTAGTCCCCTTCTCCTCCCACCTTCAATCTTTCCCAGCATCAGGGTCTTTTCCAATGAGTCAGTTCTTCTCATCACGTGGCCAAAGTATTGGGAGTTTCAGCATCAGTCCTTCCAATGAATATTAGGACTGATTTCCTTTAGGATCTAGGGATCTAGCAAAGGGTATTGCAGTGGTTCGGGGCCTTCTCCAGCCTAAAAAGGCCCAGGAGACACCTGGGAATTTAGCTGGCAGGCAGATCCTGATTCAGTTGGTCTGGAAGGAACCTGAGATTCAGGATCTCTACTAGACCCCCGGGAGATAATGCCAGTGCCTTGAGCCACAAAGAGGTGGAGAAACAACAAAACCAAGTTTGAAGGTGTGCGGGCCCTCTTAGCCTCTGAGTCAACATTCAATATGGTGATGGTTTAGTTGCTTTAGTCGTGTCTGACTCTGCGACTCCATGGACTATAGCCTGCCAGGCTCCTGTGTCCATGGGATTCTCCAGGCGAGAACACTGGATTGGATTGCCATTTCCTCCTCCAGGGGATCTTCCCAACCCAGGAATTGAGCCCAGGTCTCCTGCATTATGGGCAGATTCTTTACCAACTGAGCTACAAGGGAACACTCAATATCTATCCTATCAAATGTAGTTAAATGGGGCTATAGCCTTCCTTAAAATATCTGTTGTATTTTGCAGTAAAATATTGGAAGTGGTTTTAAAAAATTAGTTTTGCCTTGCAATTATTTGTCTCAATTTGTAATTTACATGAGGTGCTGATAAGGCACTCATTATCTGCAGATTTAGAAGTCCTTGTGTCAGCAAACAATTTACAAATTGTTTTAATTATAACAAAACGTTTTTATGAATTATATATAACTGAATTTTATAATACATTTTGTAGACCCTTAAATCAACGTGTATTGGTTTTGATATTTATAATTTTCTGTTTGGATTTTGCAGTTACTGCTTTGTGTTTTTGCAGGTAATGCATTGTTATTTTACATTGTAAGTTGAATGCAAATATTTAACATTAGGAGAATGGTTATGTCTATTTTTGTTACATAATACCATTAACTTGTGCAACAATTCACTTGTTTTTCAAGAGCATGTAAACTCCACAGGCTCTGTTAAAGGTGCCTGTACTATAAAATTGTGCATGATGTTAGGTGAGAAAAAGAATTTAAAGCACACCTGTGATAAGATCTTAATTTTACGAACGTATCTATTTCTGTGTCAATGTCAATAAAAATGTATCTCTGAGGGGTAAAATGAAATGATTTAATATTCTTTAAAGCTTCATTTTCCTATTTTTCTTTCCAATTGTGCATTATTTTATAGTAAAACATCATCAAGATTTTATACATACATAATTTATCTTCAAATGATCCTTAAGTTCTGTTGTTTTATTATATAGTTCTATGTTTGTAGGAAGGGATTTCCTGAGGTAACAGTAATTCTTTCTTCAAGACTCACATATATTACATGCCTCTTGAGAGCTAAGTGTCTGAATCCTTGTTGATGATGCCTAGGGAGAAAATGTGCTGGAAACAGCCTGTGAAAAGGCAAAGAATGAAACAGAGAGAGCCAGGAACTCAGCACAGAGAAAGAGTCAGCAGCAGAGGGGACCGTGAGAGCCAGCTTCAGGCTGGGGGAACTGAGGACACCCAGGAGCTGTTTGTGGAGGGAATCCTGAGGAGGGACCAGGTTTCTGGGGTCTCTTAACAGGGCAGGACTAGAGAGGTTTAGGTACTAAAGGAGGAGGATCCTCGATGGCAGGAGAAACTGAGTATATCAGGTTACATAAAGTTTATATATTCTGCTAGTTCTAAGTGCTTATTATTTTCTTTTCCCTCTTCGAAAACGTTTATGTGCTTTCAGTTCAGTTGCTCAGTTC
Source organism: Giraffa tippelskirchi (assembly GCF_054371585.1). NCBI lineage: Eukaryota > Metazoa > Chordata > Mammalia > Artiodactyla > Giraffidae > Giraffa > Giraffa tippelskirchi. The sequence continues at coordinate 6,774,397 of NC_137276.1, forward strand.
CGACTCTTTGTGACCCCGTGAACCGCAGCACGCCAGGCCTCCCTGTCCATCACCAACTCCCTGAGTCCACCCAAACCCATGTCCATGGAGTCGGTGATGCCATCCAACCATCTCATCCTCTGTCGTCCCCTTCTCCTCCTGCCCTCAATCTTTCCCAGCATCAAAGTCTTCAAATGAGTCAGCTCTTCACATCAGGTGGCCAAAGGATTGGAGATTCAGCTTCAACATCAGTCTTTCCGATGAATATTCAGGACTGATCTCCTTTAGGATGGACTGGTTGGATCTCCTTGCAATCCAAGGGACTCTCAAGAGTCTTCTCCAACACCACAGTTCAAAAGCATCAATTCTTCTGCACTCAACTTTCTCTATAGTCCAACTCTCACATCCATACATGACCACTGGAAAAACCATAGCCTTGACTAGACAGGCCTTTGTTGACAAAGTAATGTCTCTGCTTTTCAATATGCTGTCTAGGTTATGTGCTTTGGGTTTAAGTTATTATCGTTGCTTTTCAATATGCTGTCTAGGTTATGTGCTTTGCCTTTAAGTTATTATCGTTTTTAATGCGTGTGATTGAAATATAATGTGGGAAAACCTGGACCATAACTTCCAGAACTTGACATTTTGAGACATGTATGTTCATTGTTATGTTTTCCCAATGTCTGCCTTCCCCTCCTTCCCTGCCCGCAGCGGCCAGCTCCTCCAAGTATGCTTCACCCTCGGTGGCTTGCTCTGCCCTGCAGGAGCTGTATCCTGGACCTGGTAACCAGTTAGCACTCTCACCTGTTTACCTGCCTCCCAGTGCCTGATGCCATCACCACTTAGAAGACGTTGCTGCTTCAATGAGTTGTCCCATAAATCTGTGTCTGCTGGTGATTTTCCTTTGCCTGAAATACCTTTCCCTTCCTCACCTGGCTAATTTATTCCTAAAGACTCATCCGTCACATGTGTCATCCCTAGTAAGTCTCTCCTGACACCTCACTCCCTCTCCTTATCTCATGGGGTTTGTTCCTGAAACTTGTATGCAGCTTTATCTGGCACTTGCTCCTTTACAGAAAAATTGTTATTTTTGTCGTTTTTTTAGTCACTAGGTCGTGTCCAACTCTTTGCCACCCCATGGACTGTAGCCCACTAGGCTCCTCTGTCCATGGAATTCTCCAGGCAAGAATACTGGAATGTGTTGCCATTTTCTCCTCCAGGGGATCTTCCCAACCCAGGGATCAAACCCTGCATTGGCAGATGGATTCTATACCTCTGAACCATCAGGGAAGCCTATAGAAAAATTACTTATTTGTATCTGCCTCCCTTGCTGACTGTGAGCTCCTCAATAATGTCCATCTGATCATCTCTGTTTTACCAGTACCAGAGCAGCATCAACCCACGAAAGTGTTTTAGCCCTTAAGCTAATGCAGATCAAATGACTAGTGCCAACAGGCTTTTAAAATGCTTATCGAAATGTTTCAGAGATAAAAACCTTGTTGGCTCCAAGATATATATAATCTCGCAGAAAAAAGCTAAAAATGTTAATGAATGTGTGTCTCCAATATATTGCAGTGTCAGTGTCCTTAACTGCTCAAGTTAGTATTCACACAGTTTGTTCCATTCTAGAGTAATTGGTACATTAGATTTTCTCTGCTTACAAAAATCCTCCCGGCCCATATGATGATTTCAGAGAAAATGTCAGTCAATCATAAACGCATTTAGCTACTTGTAGGACACAGTATTTACCAAAGCAAAATTAGAAATCTTTCACCAGGTTTTTACAGTTTTATGTAAGGCAGGTATGCCTTGGGCCCTAGGAATTCCTGAACAGCTGTGCCTACACAGGAAACTTCCAGGGAGCGCTGAGACTGGGGCTTGGACCCTTCTGTTTGCCAGAGGTCCCTCCATGACCTAGTGTCTTACACCTCCGCAGCCTCACGGTGTCCATTGCCTGCTGGCCCTTGGAAGGCCCTGATTTTCTGACTTCCACTCATGGACTTTGAGCTGGAAGAGAGATTTGAGATATCTGAGTCAGTCTCATTCCTCTGTAGATGAGAGCAATGCCATCCAGAAAGGAAAATAGAATTGACCCATTGAACATTGTACAAAGCTAGTGTAAATAGCAAAGGCAGGACTAGTACCCAGGTCTCTGAGTACTAGTTAGTACTGTTAGCCTTTAAAAAAGTTAAATTGCAAACACCAGCCAGTGAAACGTTAATTTGCTTTAGAATCACCTGAGGAACTTCAATGAGCAGATCCTCTACTGTCTCCAAATTCTAAGATGGTATCACTGGAGCAGGGCTGAGGAATCTGTGTTTTTAGTGAGTTACTAGCATCTGACCATCTTGTCCTGCAGACCACACCTTAAACAGTGATCTCGTAAGATAATTCCTTGGGGTGCAGGAAAAACTATGGCTTCTGCTTTTTTTTCTTTAATCTGTAAAGTAAGGGCAAACCTAATTCCAAGGACAGAGGAGCCTGGCAGGCTACAGTCCATGGGGTCGCAAAGAGTCAGACACGACTGAGCAACTATCACTCACTCACAAGCCTTACTATTATGGGCTTCCCTGGTGGCTCAGTGGTAAAGAATTCACTTGCCAATGCACGAGATGAAGGTTTGATCCCTGGGTGGGGAAGATCTCCTGGAGAAGGAAATGGCAACTCACTCCAGTATTCTTGCCTGGGAAATCCCATGGACAGAGGAGCCTGGCAGGCTACAGCCCATGGAATCACAAACGAGTCAAACACACCTTAGCAACTGGATAACAACAACAAAGCCTTACTACTAATATATTTAATATACAAGTTGACACAGTTGGTCTTCCTTGGGCTGTGGTCAGTCCAGTAAAATTGAGTCTGCAGCCAAAACAAACAATCCCCAAACATCAATGACTTACAACCCAGGATGCCAGATAAAACAAATTTCAGATAAACAGTGAAAAAAAATTGGGGTGAGAATGCCCAAATATTTAGTAGAGGCATCCCATGTGACATTGGGGACATACTTTCTCTAGTCCAGGTAGGTTTTGCTCCAAGACCCAGGCTAATGAAGCAATCTGGACCTGGAGCTCTGCCGGTGGGAGCGGTAGAATGACAGAGAGATCGGTGAACCATCAACTAGCTCCTAAAGCACCTGCTCAGAAGTCACAAATGTAACCGCCACTCACTTTTTTTGGCCAAAATGACACATTTTGGCAAGCTTAGCATCTGGGTGGAGGTAAAGACTAATGGTCCACTAAGGAGGGCCGTTGGGTGTCCGTGGACCATTGTGCAGTCTACCATGGCATATGGTGGCTTGGGTGGGCCACTTGATGCCATTCACATGGTAAAGTTTGGTGACAAAACAAGGCCTTTAGGAGAGGCTTTTCAGAGTTTTGTGATAACGTGAGGGGTGACCTTGAAAATTTCATGTACCACACAGAGATCACAGAATTTACTGTGGCAAAACATTTAAAAATCAAGTTTGACTATTTTTTTTTTTGGGCAAAAAAGTATTTCACATTTCCTCATCTTTTCCGTGATGGCCGGTAGATGTCAGGAGAATGCTGTAGGAGAGTTTTACAAACTTTCCTAACCTGTTCTTTCAAGATAACAGTGATGTTTTAACAATGAGTAAGAAAGTCATTGGTTTTCAAAAGAACTGAATCTCATGGAGAGAGCGTTTTGAAAACAGAGGTTTGCAAATCTTTCCAATGTTTGTGATTTTGTTGCTGAAAATGACATGTATCGCTTATAAAAAAAAACCTAATACCTGCACAAAATTACAAATGGAAATTTCTCACATCTTTAAGAAAAATCTCCCAGATGGAGAGTTTTTGGATCCACATTTTAATTGTTTTCTTTGATACTGCTAGTCGGCCTACTCACAACTCTCAGACTAATCTCCATGTTAGTCTCCAACTGATCTGTTTACCCCAAAATGTACCTGTAAGATTCACTATTCCCAGCTGCCAGCAGGGTTTTCCCGCTCTCCTCTCTTTTATACATTCTGTTTTTAATTGTGTTCCATGACAACAGTCAATTGACCTTTCTTCTTATGTACAAGTAAATGAAGTGCACATGAAAGAACTAGCTAAGTATATCTGAATTATTCCCTGACATTATATAATTGGTTTTTTTTTTTTACAGTTTTTTTAGTTTTTATTTATTGGAGCATAGTTGAATCACAATGTTGAGTTAATTTCAGGTGTACAGTATAGTGATTCAGCTATACATGCATGCATGCATGATAAGTTGCTTCAGTCATGTCTGACTCTTGTGACCCTATGGACTGTAGCCTGCCAGGCTCCTCTGTCCATTGGATTCTGCAGGCACAAATACTGGAGTGGGTTATAATTGGTTTTTAAAAGGAAGATTGATAGACTTCAGAGAAGCTGGAAATTTAGCCAGATTTCAGTTAAAACCTTTGCATAACTTGTGGATACAACTGAAATGAGCAGTTTGACTTGGTAAGCCATGTGATTCTTCCTAGTTTACTTATCTCCTGAGATATTTTAAGTGATGACAGCCATTAAAGCCAAGTTTCAAAATAAACTGAACTTTAGGACACTTCAAATTGTTATGTCACAAAGTTTTCAGCCAAGAGTCACAAAAATAAACCTATCTGACCACTTCACTCTCTTTAAAAAAAATATTAGGGAGAACAGAACTATTAAATAGGTTGTAGTCACTAAATAGGGGAGAAGGCAATGGCACCCCACTCCAGTACTCTTGCCTGGAAAATCCCATGGACAGAGGAGCCTGGTAGGCTTACAGTCCATGGGATCGCTAAGAGTCAGGCACGACTGAGCGACTTCACTTTCACTTTTCCGTTTCCTGCATTGGAGAAGGAAATGGCAACCCACTCCAGCGTTCTTGCCTGGAGAATCCCAGGGACGGCCAAGCCTGGTGGGCTGCCGTCTATGGGGTCGCACAGAATCGGACACGACTGAAGCGACTTAGCAGCAGCAGCAGCAGCTGACAGTCTAGTGCTTAGGACTCCACACTTTCACTACAGCGGGCGCAGGTTCAACCCCTGGTCAGGGAACTAAGATCTCACAAACTGCCTGGTATGACAAAAAAAAAAGTGTGAGAGAGAGAAATATACATTTAAAAAAGCTTATAGACCACTGCTTTTAGAACCAAAAGTTGCATACTAGCTACTCTTTAGGTCAAGAGCAGTTATCAATCAAGCAATGATCTGTATTTCCTTTTACACTCTAATTTGACCAGAGTAGACAATTTTTAGAGTATAAGATAAAGCAAACCTTGTTGTGCAATTGATCAGTGTAATAGCAAGGCTAACTCTTGGTTACAACTACAGGATACCTTTTGTCATTATTCTTGATAATTATTTAATGGTTGTTCTGTAGACTAGTAACGTTCTTGAAACTACTTGGATGTCATTTCGACCGCATTTGGAGGAGTTCCTTTTCCAGATACTCAGTGCACTCAGATTCGTTCCCAAGCTACTAGCCTTGACTTCCAGAATCCAGTGGTGATCAGAGGGCCAGGTTGTCTCTGCTAGGTGTTACTTTGCCAGCACAAATGTCCTCAGAGTCTTGGTGAGTTTTATCCTCTGAAGATGATTATTACCAGCAATGAATCCTAGGAACAGTTCCAAAGTTACTAACAGCTTCTCGCCAGGCCCCTCGTTGGTGGCCGAGCACCGGTGGGGACTCATGCTGTGTGTTGCACCTTGTGTGTACTAGGTCGCTTCAGTCGTGTCTGACTCTGTGACCCCGTGGACTGTGGCCAGGCTCCTCTGTCCATGGGATTCTCCAGGCAAGAATACTGGAGTGGGTTGCCATGTCCTTCTCCAGGGGATCTTCCTGATTCAGGGAATCAAACCTGCATCTCATATGTCTCCTGCATTGGCAGGCAGGTTCTTTACCACTAGCGCCACCTGGGAAGTACCTTAAATAGAGGGTAAGAAGAGAATTCTTAAATGAACCTTCAAATCAATCCCTCAGGCAGGGCCCCGCCTTTCCAGTTAGGGGCTCGGCCTTTGCAGACCCTATTGAATCATTTAGCCATTATGCATTTCCAGTGGAGAGAACAAAAGGAAAGTATTACTTAGTGCAGAAGTAATACTGCACTGGGGTCAAACCCACTGACTGGACGTTTTTACTAAACATTTCTATATTGGTCTGCCTGTGGGCATTGAAGAAATCTATTTTACCTTCTCAGTGTAATACAGTCACAAGGCTGCACCCAGGAATGAAATCCATTGCAGGAGAATGTTGGCCAGAATGGTAACTACTGGATGGACCATGGGTGTTATCTACATATGACAACTTTTTACATATTAATTTACATTTTCTCTCTGGGAAATGAAGCCAGAATCCGCAGATGTCATTATCCATCTGTACACTTTTGTTTACTACCCAGAAGGCGAGAATATTGCATTTTAAAAGTGTCTGGACTTTTGTTCTTTCTTATCACAAATGACTTGAGAAGCTCTGACCATTCATTCATGGTTACCCTGAGTGGAAGTGCCAGTCAAGCCTTGCTTCCTGGAGCGCTCTGAGATTCGGGTACAAAAGGCATTTTGTAAGCACAGAGTGGAAAAGTATTTATATTCATTTGCTGCTGTGGCATTTGTCTCTGGAATCTTCCTCTTGTCTGTCAACTTTGTGCAAATGGACTGGCCTCATCTACATTACAAATATCTCTAATGGTCTGGAAGTAGCAGAGGCACTGTATAAAAGTGAGCTCTCCTGTTGGAGGGTCTCAGGCTGATTTCTCCCCAGTTAGTGTTGGAAATAATTGCTGTGGGTGTTGTGAATTATTTTGGAAAGACCTGAGTATGAGATCAATACAGTGCTTTGTGCATATTGGCTGCAATGAATGTATCTTATCCGATTGCAGTGACTTATAGGAGAATCACAGCCACAGGGAAGACCTTCTGAGGGGTCATTTAGAGTGGAGCCATTCTGGGCAGAGGGCGGTCAGTTCTCCACTGGCTTCTGGAGTGGAGAAATTTCCACCAACAAGATGGCCCTTGTGACCCATGGCAGGTCCTTTCTTCAGGGGCTCTGTTTGCTGTGATTTAAGAAACATCAAGGGCTTCCCTGGTGGCTCAGATGGTTAAGAGTCTGCCTGCAATGTGGGAGACCCACGTTAGATCCCTGGATCAGGAAGATCCCCTGGAGGAGGAAATGGCAACCCACTCTAGTATTCTTGCCTGGAGAATCCCATGGACGGAGGAGGCTGGCGGGCTACAGTCCATGGGGTTGCAGGGTCAGACCCGACTGAGCGACCAACACACACATGAAACATCAACAACTTTCTTCCCCAGAAGATCTCAATGTGTGACATCACACACATGCATGAGGGTTTGCCAACTGTAGTAGTTGAAGTAGAGCCTGGCTCTGAGGGGCTCCTGTGCCTACCTGGGGATGTTCTAGAACAGGGAGCATTAACCAAGAGACAGAGCCTGGGTTGGTGTTACTTGAGTCAAAGGTCTGTGTGTGGGGGGGGGTGTAAATGAGTAGTGGGGGCCATGTTTAGGTACAGGGGGAGACGTGCTTGGAAGGCAGGAATGCTACCACCAGGAGGGATGGTTCTGAGAAAGAGAGACACCCATATCCCGACCCTTCTCTTATACCTCCGCCCAGGGTCCCCTCTGAGTCTGCAAATCAGCTGCCGCCTCTCCTCCTCCTTTGCCGCCTTCTCTGTATCTTTTCATCACAAACATTTTAAATCCATATCTAAGCAGCACAGGCGTGCATGCTAAGTCACTTCAGTTGTGTCCAACTCTTTGTGACCCTATGAACTATAGCCCATTAGGCTCCTCTGTCCATGGGATTCTCTAGGCAAAGATACTGAAGTGGGTTGTCATTTCCTCCTCGGGATCTTCATGACCCAGGGATCAAACCTGTGTCTCTTATGTTTCCAGCATTGGCAAGTGGGCTCTTTACCACTAGCGCCACCTGGGAAGCCCATCCTTAAGCAAAAAGTGAAAGTGAAAGTCGCTCAGTTGTGTCTGACTCTTTGTGACCTATGGACTATACAGTCCGTGGAATTCTCCAGGTCAGAATACTGGAGTGGGTAGCCTTTCCCTTCTCCAGGGGATCTTCCCAACCCAGGGATCGAACCCAGGTCTCCCACATTTCAGACGGATTGTTTACCAGCTGAGCCACAAGGGAAGCCCTTCCTAAGCAGAGAGAACAGGAAAACAAACCGCCATGTGCCCATCACCGTTGTCCATCTTGAAAAGGTATCAACTCTATTCTGTCTCCTTCCATGGACCCTCCCCTTCCTCAGATGATTGCTGAAATTAGCTCATCCGTAATCATTTTTAATTTAATGCTCCCTATTGCGTCTGTCAATCACTGTCTTAAGTCAGTCTGCTGGGTTAGCTATGGCTCCAGGGAGCCCTAAGCTGTTCTGGGACAAATGCTGAGATTGACCAAAAGATGTAGGCTTAATTCAGTTCCACCCAACAGACACATGTGTAGTCCTACACTCCACAGCGGGTTAAGGATCTCAGCAGGACAGGTTTTCTCACCTCAACGGCCTTTGATCTAGTTCTGGGGAGAGAACAAGGGCTATAGCAAGAACTCAGTATAGAAGGTGACCTACAATGTGACCAGTAGTCTGACCACAGAGGAAGGGAAAAGACCAGGTATTGGGGACATTCCAGGTTGAGATGAACACCCTGAGCTGGAAGGGGTGAGGGTTCTGGGAGGTCAGGAAGGGCCATGGAGCCTGAGGTGTTGAGGAGGGACTTGGAGGGTTGGTTAGGGGGTGGGACAGTGAACGAATAACACTTGTCAAAACGTGGAGGTGGGAAGAGCTGAAGGGGATGTGGGAACAAGAGTGTCCTCTGGCTGGGTGGAACCCAAGATGCAAGGGGTTTGGTGGATGGGATTCAGGAATGAAGGGTGGGTGGGGTAGGAGAGCAGTTGGTTTTTCCTAGGTTAATAACTGTTGTTGTTTAGTGGCTAAGTCATCTCCATCTCTTTTGCAACCCCATGGACAGTAGCCCGCCAGGCTCCTCTGTCCATGGGATTTCCCAGGCAAGAATACTGGAGTGGGTTGCCATTTCCCTCTCAGGGGATCTTCTCTACCCAGGGATCTAACCTACATCTCCTGCATTGGCAGGTGGATTCTTTACCACTGAGCCACCTGGGAACTAGACAATACTCACTTCTAAGTAAGGGAAAGCACTACTGGATTTTTATTTATTTTTTGAAATTATTTTATTTTGGCCACACTACACAGCATGTGAAATCTTAGTTCCCTAAGCAGGAATTGAACCTACTCCCCCAGCCTTGAAAGCACAGAGTCTTAACGGCTGGACCACCAGAGAAGTCCCAAAACTGGATTTTTAGAGCGTGGCTAGGAAAAACAAACTCTAGGCCACCTAGGAAATCGAAAGAAATCAAGGTAGGCATCATGAAGATTAGGCAGCAGAAGTGGTATGAGAAAACTCTGGGAGCTGCATGAAATAAAGCGGAGCCTGCTTCCACTACCCAGGCAATGCATTTTTTAAACTCATAAATGAGGCTTATAGTGATTGCCCACTACATAAATTGTAAGTATAACTGCAGCCTTTTTCTGCTGAGTTCTGAGAAAATATGTTTTTTTGTTTCCGTCAGTGAAATAAATACATGGACAGAAAATTCCAAGCATTGCTTCCATGGAAGGGATTGCAAAGGAGATGGTGAGCTTTGGCAAAATATCCATGTTTTGTAAATGAAAGAGAATAGAAACTTAATTCTTCAAAAGAAAGAAATTTTCATTATAAACGTAGGACCATTTATGTTGGAAAATTCAAACAATAGCAAAGTACACAAAGGCAAGAAAATGTATTGTCCCACTATCCAAACAAAGAACATAATTTTGGATATTTTGGTGTCATATGATTTTGGAACATGTTTTCAATCCTGAATGACATGAATCATTCACACACACACCCCCATTCATTGTGCTCTCAGGTTTTGGGGTTAGTATTTCTATCTCTGTTGACTTTCAGAGTCAGTTCACCTTTGAACTCTGACTGCAGATGAGAAAGGAAATCGCCTTGATATTAAATGAGAGGAAAGTTTATTCTCAGATACGCATGAAACCAGCCCTAGGCTTGCTTTTTGATTTTTGTGTTTTGTTTGTTTTGTTCGCAGGGCCTGGGGAAGACTGTAAATGGAGGTCTACATAGCATATGGCTAACTATCTAAGGTATATGCGTGCTAAGTCACTTCAATTGTGTCCGACTCTGTGTGACCCTATGGACTGTAGCCCACCAGGCTCCTCCATCCATGGGAGTCTCCAGGCAGGAATACAGGAGTGGGTTGCTGTCCCCTCCTCCAGGGGGTCTTCCTGACCCAGGGATTGAAACTGCATCTCTCTCTTACATCTCTTACATGAGCAAGGGGATTTTTTACCCCCGGGCCACCTGAGAAGCCCATCTAAGGTATATATTAAGCCAACAAACCATTAAATGAAATCCGTCTGTCCTCCTTCCTTGACTGGTCCACCTTCTCCCCTGCCACCCTGTGTTGCTGGTGTTCACTCAATCGTGTCCGACTCTGCGACCCCGCGGACTGCAGCACGCCTGGCTTCCCTGTCCTCCACCATCTCCCGGAGTTTGCTCAAATTCATGTCCACTGACTCGGTGATGCCATCCAACCATCTCATCCTCTGTCAACCCCTTTTCCTCCCGCCTTCAATCTTTCCCAGCATCAGGGTCTTTTCAAATGAGTCAGCTCTTCGCATCAGGTGGCCAAAGTATTGGAGTTTCAGCTTCAACATCAGACCTTCCAATGGATATTCAGGATTGACTTCCTTTAGGATGGACAGGTTGGAGCTCCTTGCAGTGCAAGGGACTCTCAAGAGTCTTCTCCAACACCACAGTTCAAAAGCATCAGTTCTTCGGCGCTCAGCTTTCTTTATAGTTCAACTCTCACATCCGTGCATGACTACTGAAAAAACCATAGCTTTGACTAGATAGACTTTTGTTGGCAAAGTAATGTCTCTGCTTTTTAACATGCTGTCTAGGTTGGTCATAGCTTTTCTTCCAAGGAGCAAGCATCTTTTAATTTCATGGCTGCAGTCACTATTTGCAGTGATTTTGGAGCCCAAGAAAATAATGTTTGTCACTGTTTCTATTGTTTCCCCATCTATTTGCCATGAAGTGATGGAACTGGATGCCATAATCTTAGTTTTTTGAATGTTGAATTTTAGGCCAGCTTTTTCATTCTCCTCTTTCACCTTCAGGAAAGGCAATGGCAATCCACTCCAGTGTTCTTGCCTGGAGAATCCCAGGGACGGCAGAGCCTGGTGGGCTGCAGTCTGTGGGGTCGCACAGAGTCAGACACGACTGAAGCAACTTAGCAGCAGCAGCAGCAGCTTTCACCTTCATCAAGGGGATCTTTAGTTTCTCTTCGCTTTCTGCTGTAAGGGCTGTGTCATCTGCATATCTGAGGTTATTGATATTTCTCCAGGCAATCTTGATTCCAGCTTGTGCTTCATCCAGTCCAGCATTTCTCATGAGGTATTTTGCATGGAGGCTAAATAAGCAGGGTGGCAATATACAGGCTTGATGTATTCCTTTTTCAATTTTGAACCAGTCCATTGTTCCATGTCTGGTTCTAACTGTTTCTTCTTAACCTGCATACAGTTTTCTCAGGAGACAGGTAAGCTGGTCTGGTATTCCCATCTCTTTACAAATTTTCCACAGTTTGTTGTGATCCACAGAGTCAAAGGCTTTAGCATAGTCAATGAAGCAGAAGTAGAAGTTTTTCTGGAACAGCCACCCCTTGGAAACTGTTAAAACATGCTATCATCTGACCCTTGTACAGAGGCCCTCTGGCCACCCCTTGGGCACAGGAGTGAAAACACCAGGTCGTTTGGGAACCAGGTCTGGGAAGCAGCCTGTGTGGGCCCTGAAGCAGACTTGAAGCCATTAGGGCAGGCTCCCTGGAGCTCCAGATGGACCTGTCTCCCTGCCAGAGGGAACCCAGAGCGGGCACTCCTCTGGCCTGGAGTTAAGTGAATCGTTCCATGGTTTTATGTACAGATGGCGTGGAGGTGAGCAAAGACTGTTTAGTGGGGACATGCAGAAACTTTCAAATATGTTCCCCCCTAAAAGTGAATTCACAACTATGAATTGACCCAGTTGGGAAAGTCAGAGAGAAGGTAACTTGGCAACAAGGGGAGAGAAGAGAATTCCAGGCAGCGAGAAAAGGCCAGGCAACGGTATCAGTGGAGAGAGCCCCAGAAAGGTGGTGGTGAGACTGGGACAGAAGCCCCAGGAGCTCAAGATGAGAGATGGGGCTGGGGAGGCAAGTGAACACAGGCCAGGGGAGGGCGCAGTGACCTTGTTAAGAAATTTCTCAGTATCCTCAGTGAAGAGCTTTGATGAGGGTAAATGAAGATACACCATCTTGAATTGGTCCAGGCTGCAAATGATGGTCCTTTGGCCTAGTGGAACGGTGATGGAGATGGAGAAAGGCAGACAGTGTTACCTGTTGGGTAAATGGGAGGGATGAGCTGGAATAACTGAGGAAAGACAAGACTGGAGAGGAGGTCATGAGTTGTCTCTGGGACGTATAGGTTTGAGGTACCTTTGGGACATCCAAGAGGGCCCTCAGCAGGCTGCAGGGAGCACCGCTCTAGCTGTAAAAAGGGATCGGGGCTGCAGATTTCAGTGTGGGAGTCATCTCCATAGAGGTGGTGAGCCAACCTTATCCTTAGGGTCAGGGTCCATGGGTGTGATGTCTGGGGACACACTGCTCACCTGGTAGGAATTAAGCAACCCAAGCTTTCCAATGCAGATGAGAACCCTAAGAAAGAAATCACCCCAGGAGTGAGCTATAACGAGAAAGAAAAACCTTCCAGCCACCTTGCTCATGACATTTGTTACTGTAAACAGGCTTGTCGTGTACAAATCACCTGCAACACGAAGAGGATTATGGATGACTTGGTCATTGTCGCAAGGAGTCTTTCCGTGCTTATGACTTTAAATCAGATTCTTGTTACTTGCACACCATTTTGCCATGTGTATTTGTAAATATATCTTGCTAGCATATTTTATGCTCCAGTTAATGTAGTTGACATCTAATTTAGTTGACATATAAAAATAAAATCAATTTTCAGACAAAATACCCATAAAATAAGTGGAATGCGATAATAGGTTTCAAGAAATTAAAACGTAATATATTTAGGCTTCTATTCTAAAGTAATCTCATCTAGAATAGTAGATATTGTAGATGTAATTTTTCCCTGAATCTCTGTCAATTACACAATAATAAATGTTGCCACTACATATTCAGAAATTTATTGCTTGGAGTAGTTTGTCATGAAAACTGAAAATTTTTTGTTGATGTTTCCTTTAAAATGTCAAAAAAAAAACCCCTAAATACAAATACTTTGTATGTTGATGTTCAGCTGTAATTAAGCCATGACAATGATTATTACTTTGGATATAAACACTATCAAATTTTCATTGGGTGAATTCTTTTTTAATTAATGTTGTGTTATTTTCTGTTTATTATCCTTTTTACTTTGTTTCCTGCCATTTTCCATTTGTCTGCTTGAATTTTCTTTTTAAATGGTGAGTTAGCAACTGATAATGTGTATTGATTTCAGCTTTGCTTCTAATTTACATTTTTATCTCTTTGGTTGATGTATTTGGCTTAATCATTTTATTTTTATAAGCAGTTGTACAATTTTTTAATTTAGCTAGATGATTAAATTTGGCTTTTAAAGAAAGTTTGTTTTAGAAACTGGTCCCCAAAGCAAATTAGCATTTGGCATTTCCAGCGTGTCAAAGGGGCTGGTCTCTTGAAAATAACTAGACACATTAACTCTAAAATTTTAAAAGCGGTTCATCATTTTGAAACCTCTGACTATAGAGAGCTGTGTGTTCCAGTAGGTGGTGCAAATCGACTCCATTTCGAATGGAAATGTAATTTAAAATTGTGATGTAACCGTTTTCACTGTAAAAGTAATAGTTCAACATGTTTTCTAACTGTAAACTTATTTTCCTCTATTTCTAAAGGAAACTTGATGTACTCTTTCAGTGTTCATTTTTCTCATATTTTATTCCACAGGTACCGTTACGGTGATACTGGGACAGGGGAGTTGAGAGGGAAAATTGGGGGAGGGGCTGCAAAAACAAGGGAGACCTGGTAAAAATTATAATACAAAGACAAGTTGTTTGCCTCTGTGCTTCAGTTTTGTAATGAAATGAGCATAATGTCAGTGTTATTTGAGTAGCTTTTATGCTCACATGATGAACTGAATGCTATGTTTCATCTTTCATAGAAATTGGGGGTGTTTCACTCCCAGGAATCTGATACTCTCACACAAAAGATATGTATATAAGCATATTTTTAAATTAATTTTTCACTCGTGTCACAGTAATACACATGCATGAAAGGCAGCAAAGTCAAATGATTAAGAGCAGTGATTCTGGAGCCAGCCTGCCTGGGCTGGACTCCCCCTCCCCGCCTCCCTGGATCTGCTTCCTTTTCTCTAAAATGTGGAACAGACTCCCAGCTCATAGTGATATGAGGATTAAATGAGCATATACAGAAAATATGTGAAGCAGGCCTGGAGCACAGTCAGCACTGTAGGAATGTTAACACTAGACTTTTTAAAGTAAAACAGTGCAAAAAGAACTGTAATGCAAGGGAGCAGTCTCTTGCCACATTCTTCCCATCCCCTCCTATCACTTCCTAGTGGCGAGTGGCTATTTCTCCCGCTGGTTACCGACAGAACTTCAAATAGGATTTGTTTATTTATTTGGCTGCACCAAGTCTTTATTGTGGCACGTGGGATCTTTAGTTCCAGCATGTGAACGCTTAGTTTGGGCATGTGGGATCTAGTTCCCTGAACAGAGATCAAACCTGGGTCCCCTGCATTGGAAGCATGAAGTCATACCCACTGGACCACCAAGGAAGTCCCCCAATATTATTCATATACAGGTATTTCTTTTTATCCATTTTATCTATTTTTACTTGTGCAATTCAGTGGCATTAAGCACATCCTCGGTGTTGTGGGACCATCACCACCATCGGCTCCAGAAATTTTTTACCTTCTCAAACGGGAGGTAAAAAGCACAGAGGGAAGCTCTGTGCTCATTAAACAATAGCTCTGCACCCTCCCGCCCCCAGCCCCTTGTAATCTCTCTTTGCTGTCTCTATGAATTTGCCTGTTCTAGGTATCTCATATAAGTAGAATCATATTGTCCTATTGTAGTCAGCTTATGTCACTGAGCATAAACTCTTCAAAACTCATCCATGTTACAGCATGTGTCAGAACTTTCTTCCTGTTTAAGGCTGAATAATATTCCATTGGGTATCCATGCCACATTTTGTTTATCCATTTATCTGCTTGTGGACATTGGGTTGTTTTCTACCTTTGGGCAACTGCAAATGCACCATGAACACAGCTCTCCAAATACCCATCCGAGCCTCTGCTTTCAATTCTTTGGGGCAGCTATTGCTTGATTTATCAGTTTTTGACGTTATCTTTTAATTTCCAGATATGTTAAATCAGACAGGTGGGGACTTAATGAGAACCAACTCCCTCTCTTTCTACATACTCCCTATCCCTACCCGACACAGTTTTGGTTAAATAAAACGCCAGTGTTTTCTCTATTGTAACTTTACAAATGTTGTCAGCTGCTGAACCAGATGTGCTCTAGTCCTTTGTTTACTTTCTGGAATACTCACTCTATTTTTTCCGGAGTTGACAGTGACATCAGCTTTACATTTGCTCGGTTTCCTACGTACTGTCATCACTGCATTTTCTTGAATGCTCTGCTACACGTTTACCAGTAACGAGCTCCGCCGGGGCAGACACAGGAGTTCGTTTTGTGTTTCTTCCTTTGCACCATTTTTCAGTGGTTTCCTGAGAAAAGGCACATGGGCTATAACACTGTTGAGTGCTTGCATGTGTTAAAAGTATATTTGTTTTACCCTCCCTATTTGGGTAGATAGTTTGGCTGGGAGTAGAAAGCTGGATTGAAAAATCGCCCAGTATCGTATAGGGCACCCTTGTTATTGGTTTTTGCTTCTGAGAAATGTTTATGCTACTTGGATTCTTGTTTCATCTTGAAAAATGTCAAGCCCACTGTAAAAAAAAAAAAACCCTGAAGAACAGAACAAAGCACCTGAATACTCCACACCTAGCCTCATTATTATTAATAATTTGCCACATCAACTTCCTCTGAATTCATCTTTCTTTCTCCTGGTCAGTCAGTCCATCCATCCATCTAAATTTCTATCTACCATTCTGTGTGTATATTCACATACATATCTGTATGAGTATAATTTCTTTGTTGAATATTTGAAACGTAATGGTATCACAATGCTGCCATCCTAAATACTTCAGCATAGTTCTTCTCAGAACAGGACATTCATCTGTATTTGCAAATAGTTCCCTGGTGACTCAGTCAGTAAAGAATCTGCCTGCAATGCAGGAGACCTGGGTTGGGAAGATCTCCTGGAGAAGGAGATGGCAATCCACTCCAGTATTGTTACCTGAGAAGTCCCATGGACAGAGGAGCCTGGTGGGCTACAGTCCATGGGATTGCAAGAGTAGGAAACAACTTAGTGACTAAACCACTACTATCACAGCAAGATATTCAACCCTGATAAAATAAAATCCAATATAGACTCTGCATTTGAATTCCCCAATGGTCTCAAATCATCCTTTATAGCTGCCTTGCTTCTTTTGCTGACCCAGGATCAGATTGCGGCTGTCACATCACATGTGTCCATTGTAATAGACTCTGTTGGGGCCTCATCCATATCTTGAGACCATTCAGTGAGCTCTGGCCAACTTGCAACTGCCAGAAACTGCATCCCTGTGCCTAAAGTCTTCTCTCCGGATTAACTGTGAATTATCAGCCTCCCATTGAACTGCATTTTTAGTCCTGTGCTTCTTCACCTTCATGACTCATGTCCTCACCCATGGAGACTTTCAGGTTCATTTTGTCCAGAGGATGAGCCTCTGCTTGCCTGATGGTGATGTCAGAGTGAAGACGGGATAGCTGCTTGGCTAAATAGGGTGGGAAAGGGGCAAGGGTTTAATCCTTCCATCTATAGATTTTCAACCAATTCTGTTTTCAGCCCCCGTTTTGCCCTGCCCCCACTTTCCAGAGGATTTGTGTCTCCAGGTCTTGAGGTTCCCAGTTCTGTGTGTGTCACCTAGCCCTACTGGCACCTGTGATGTAGCTGCTGCTACCTCGTTGCATCAGCTACTGCTTCCCTATCTGTTTTGTATGTTCCAAAAAATATGCTGAACTTTTCTTTCCTTATTGTCTCTTCTTTAGTTCTCTTGGTCCTGTGGGCCTACACCTTTGAAAAGTTCCTTTATTGGTGGGATTCCAGAAGGAGAGGAAATAGAAACATGTGGTAAATTGGCCACAATGACCCAGAAATTTCTCTGTAGCATATTTTTAATAGAAAAAAAAAAAAAACCCTACTGTTTATTTAAGACTATTGAGCACTTGCCATGCACCTGTATGTGGGGGTCAGAGCAAAACCAGAGATGACTCCTGGGTTTACGGAGCTGATAGTCTAGAGGAGACACGTTGACCCATGACCCATTACCAGCTGGAATAGGGGCTTTGAAGGAAGGTTCCGGTTTCTACACTTTCCTGGGTGAACTGACTTGGTCTAGAGAACGTGATGTTCAAGATCTGAAGATGAATAGGAGTCAGGGAGATGAAGGGGCAAGGTGGATGGGGGGAAGAGCAGTTGCACAGAGGCCAGTGAGAACAGAGAGTGAGGTTTATGGAGGGAGTGCAGAAAGGTAGGGAAAGAGGGTGAGAGACACCGCCAGAGGCAAGAGCAGGGGCCCCAGGAGGCTTTGGACTCAGTAAAAGCTGTCTTTGTTCTCAGCATAATGGAGGCCTCTGAGGGATTTTAAGAGTTGGCATGGTCTGATTCAGGTTTTCAAAGCCCACAGGATGCAGGATGGCTTGGTGGGAAGGGCAGGGTATATGCTGGGGTTCCTGGAAGGAGGAAGTCACTCAGCTGAGAAATAGTGTCAGTTACATCAGGGTGTTGGAAGCACACGTTGAGAGAGGTGGATGGATTCGAGAGATATGCCAGGACTCGGGGATGGTTTGGATCTGGCGAGCAGAGAAGAGAATGGAACAAGTCTCCAGTGTGTGGAAATGAATGGATGGTGGTCTTTTCACAGGGACCAGAAACTCTGCAAAATAACTAGATGTTAGAACTATCAGAAACAACTAAATTGTCCATCAACAGAAGAACAAGCAAATGGATCGTCAGAGAGGCAGAGTTGGAGCAGCTGTGACTTCAACCAACAGGAAAGCGAGAAAGTCAAGCAGACTAAGGAGAAAGTACATGGGTCGTGATCCTAGAAAATAGGATCAGGGTCATGGTCAAGGAATGGGTGATCAACCCAAGTTCCCTGATACAATTCTGATCTCAGTTTTAAGAGGACGAGTTTAGACAAGGGGGCTCAGGAGAAGGAAAATTCAAGGATGGTGGGTAAGTTGCCTCTTTTAAATGTGATTGCTCCATTTCCAAGGGAAGTTGGTTGTCCTGGGTGACCACAAGGAAGATATGGGTTGGCCTCCAACACAGGATTGTCCAGGTGGGTTTTACCTGATGCCACTGGTCAGGAGCAGGCTAGGCAGAGCCAAGGGGCTTCTACTCAGAAAGGAGCAGTGGGCTTCCATCAGATCTAATGAGGAGCTGTGCTCTGAGTGGGTATTGAGCTGCCTCTCTGTTTAAACCCCCCCAGGACCGCAGCTCCAGCTCCATCTTCAGCCCCAGCTCCATCTTCAGCCCCATCCTGTTCTACCCTCTATCTGCCAGGCTTCAACGGGAAGCAGAGCTTGCTCCAGACAGTTTAGCAGCAATGCTTTATGAAGGCACCGCTCATGGGGGTGTGGGCAGGCTGAGCGCCCACGTGGGAGGACAAGGCTTCATCACCACCACGGGGACTGAAGGTCCATGGGATGGAGTGGTGTCCTGGAGCACAGTGAAGACCAGAACCGGGGCGGAGGTAGGGGGGAGTAGAGGTTGCCCGAGAAATTGTGCCCGAGCAGGAAGGAAGCAGGGAAGAGACATCCCGGCTTTGCTCTTCTTTCTCTTCTCCCGAGTCCTCTCGCGAAAACCTGCCAGGAAGCTAGAGGGCGAAAGAGCTCAAATGATACTGTTGGCAGGGTCGGCCTTCTGGACGGGTCAGACAAGAATGGAGAATGGACCAAGGAAGAGGGGCAGGTGCAGAACCCCGACGGAAGGGCCCGCATTGTCGTCCGTGTTCTGCAGAGACCCCGGCCACACCGCTGCTGCTGGGAGGTGCCGTCCCCAAGTGCAGCCTTATCCTGGGACACACCCAGACCCCACGTGCACCCCAGGTCTGGCAGAGAGTCTCGCATACACCCACACTCAGCCTGAGCATGGAAAGTTCTCCCGAGGCCAAATGGAAATGGCTTTCGGATTACCCACCATTTGGCTAGATTATCTGCACCATTGCCTCTGTCCATTACTGGGGAGAGCCAGGAGGGGTCTGGACCGTCCTTGGAGTTCCAGGATGACCTTGTGGAGAGCTGATTACAGTCTGTGTGCGGAAAAAGAAAATGTTTGACTGTCATTTTTTCCCCTCACTCTGGTTCAGTGAAGATTGATCTCTGGCCTGTGGCTGGATCCTGTATTGAAGAGCCTGTCATCACTGGTGATTTTTCTTGGAAGACCTCAATTCAGCCCAAAGCAAGGCTTTCCATTAGCAAAGCTGTACAGAGTCCGTACTTGCCTTTGAGGCTTCCAGGCTCCTGGTGGGGTGCTTGGTGTCCCTCCTGCTCAGTACTCCTCAGCCCCCCCACAGGCCCACCACCTCCAAGTCACGAGAAGAGCAGATGCCAACGCAGCCGCCGATCTGATGTCTGAGCCGAGAAAGAGACAGAGGCAGAATCCAAGGTCAGGGCCTGAGGCAGTCCCAGAGAAGCCTGGGAATTAGGATGTCTTCTTGGTGGGCTTTTCAGGTTGGCCGGGAGAACACCTGCCTCCACCACAGTCTCCTTTACATTCAAAGCCCCTACTCTATGGACAGAATTCCAGAATCTCAGAGCCGGTCCTTAGCTCTGATCCTGTCTCCTCTGACTTCCTAGGCCTCTCCTCCTTCTGACCTCATCACCACTGAGGTCCCAGGGGCCTCTTGACAAAATTCACGCACTTTGGGGGACCAGTAAGATGTAGTCACAAAAGAGCTAACGTTTATTTACACCTAACTACACAGCAGGCAGGCTTCCCTGGTGGCTCAGTGGTAAAGAATCCACCTGCCAGTGCAGGAGACGTGGGTTCAATCCCTGGGTCAGGAAGATCCCCTGGAGAAGGAAATGGCAACCCACTCCAGTATTCTTGCCTGGGAAATCCCAAAGACAGAGAAGCCTGGTGGGCTACAGTCCATGGAATCGCAGAGTCAGACATGATCTAGTGACTGAACAACAGTATATTTCTAAGTGTTGGGATTTTTGTCCTGCAGAGAAATATTGAGAGTATTGAGAAATACAGGGAAATATTGAGGTGTTAGCATTCAAGTGGCTTTTGCTTTAAAGTTTGACTTAGAGACCAGACAACCAGTAATTCTAGATACACTTCTTTTTTAAAAGATATTTTAAAATGTGGACTATTTTTTTTTTTAAAGTGTCTTTATTGAATTTGTTACAACATTCCTTCTGTTTTATATTTTGTGTTTTTGGCCACATATGTGGAAACGTTAGCTCCCTGACCAGGGATCAAACCTGCACCCTTACATTGGAAGTGAAGTCTTAACCCCAGACCATGATGGTAGCGGTGCACTTCTAGATGCGCTTAAAATTTTTAAAAAACTCTGCTTCACTCCGACTGGACTGAGTTAGAATAGAGGTTGGCAATTTTTTCAGACTAAAGAGTCCAACCGCACTAAAATCCAGAAAACGTGGTCAACAAAGACACAGGATGAAAATGCCTATTTTTTTAACAGAAAAATATGTAACTTTATGTTAATGATATTGATAGGGTGATTAATAAGGGAATAAATTAAATATGGGATTTATCAACTCTGGTCCTGAGAACTGAGACTTGATCTTCATCACTTGGCCGGCGCCTTTGGGGCCTGCCTGGAAGCCCCCTGTCAGGTGGAGGTCTGTCAGGTAGTCTCTTTACTACAAAAGTTAACTCTGGCTATCAAAGAACTCATGGCAAAAGCTGTTCAATAGTGAGAAGGGCTACCCCACATTGACCTGATCTACCTTTTTCGGGTCTGATTCCTAAGGTTGGAAGTATTGAAAATTTCAGATTGTATTCAGAAGATGTTGAAGACATTTTAGCATATCCTAGCCTTTCTGCTTAAAGATCTCAGCAGGGCTACAGCTGGAACTTGGAACTTCATTATTCCTCATTGTTTGATTTCAAGATCTGACTTTTAAAAGTCTGGGTCAAGGCCAGATGTCATGCCTCTGCAGATTTTAAACTTTATATGTTTTTATGTTCCATAATGCAAAGCTTATTAAAGTCAATTCCATGGGAGCTGACGGGGCCGGGGGACTTTGCCTGCCACAGGGTGGAATGCAATGCTTCTTTGGCAATGTGGAAATACTCCTCATTCAGGCCGTGGGCCCTCTAGAGTACGAACCACTGATAACTGACTGTGGTACCATTAGCATCTAGTGCAATGTGGAGGATAGCCTATAAAACACTTTCTTGGAACACATGCAAATTCATGATTTGAACATAGTCCATCTAGCACTCTCCACGTTCAGCAAACATCGCTGATTCCGTACGTTTTATAGCTTCATTTACATGCCCTTCTCCTTGTCCGGGTCTTGAACTCTTGCAAGACATTGATTGACACATTACTTGTCTTGCTATACCTTCTTTTTCAAAATTCTTGGGCTTCCCTGGTGGCTCAGTGGTAAAGAACCTGCCTGTCAATGCAGGGGACACGGGTTCAATCTCTGACCCGGGAAGATCCCATATGCTGCTGAGCAACTAAGCCCATGCGCCACAATTACTGAGCCTGTGTTCTGGAGCCCAGAAGTCACAACTACAGAAGCCCGCGAGCCTAGAGCCTGTGCTCTGTAACAAGAAAAACCACTGCAGTGAGAAGCCTGCACACCGCATCTAGAGAGTAGCCCCCACTCGTGGCTACTAGAGAAAAGCCCGTGCAGCAATGAAGATCCAGCAGAGCCAATTTTGTTCAAATAAATAATAAATAAATAATTTTTTCGATTTTGTTTCTGACCACAATAGCAATACATGCTCATTATGGTAACTCAGTCGGTAAAGAATTCACCTGCCAACGCAGGAGACATGGGTTCAACCCCTGGATTGGGAAGATCCCCTGAAGAAGGAAATGGCAACCCACTCCAGTATTCTCTCCTGGAAAATTCCATGAACAGAGGAGCCTGAAGGGCTACAGTCCAAGGGGTCCCAAGAGTTGGACACAACTTAGCAACTAAAACCACCACCATGGAAATTTGGAAAAGCCCAGTGAAGAAAATAGGAAATTCAATTAATCCTAAAATTTTGGTGTAACCTTCCACTTTCCATGAATATGTATATATATTTTTACAAAAGAAGATCATCCTATAAAAGTGTTTACCTTTCCTCTTGACTGTACAATGCAGCGTAAATGTTTTTCTGCGTCATTCTTCTATGTCTTTCATGACTGCATTGGGTTCAACTTTATGTCTCAATTTTTTTTCTCTAGCAAATCCTGCAATGAGCATACTTAGGGACACATCTTTGTGCAAATGTGTGAGTATTTTCTTGGGGTAAATTCTCAGAAGTAAAATTACTAGATCATAAATATGGATATTTTTAAGGCTTTGGGGGAGCTATTGCAACCAAACTACTCTTTGCTGCCAATAGTAATTTCTTAATTCTTGGTCCTGACGCCAATGCTGGCAGCATCGTTGGACAGTGTCTAAAATGCTCCTGGCCGCCCAGCGGGGCACATGTTGCCCAGAGCTGACCTTTGTAGATGAGACTTTCTGCTCCAGTGGTCCTTTGTTCCTTCCAGATGAAATGGTCTTTAAGGGTTCGATGCTTCCTATGACTTTCTTTTAAAATCGATGGTGAAGGCAACCTCCACGTGGAGAGCACAGTGCTGTGCTGTCTGTTGCTCGAGCACTCAGCTTTTGTTCTTGTGGATTTCCCACTGAACCAGTCTCACTGATTTCTCCTTAAGGAGGGCCTGTAGCTAAGGGCTCCTTTACTGAGAGTGAGAACTCCTCTCTAGAGGACAACTCTGGGAGGGTTGTGACAGTGAAAACTATTCCACCCGCTGGAATTATTCTGCCTTAGACAACGCCCTGCTCTCCAGAGATGACCATGGGAATCTTCCTGGGAACCGAGCCGAGGTGTTTCAGCAAGGCAGTTTTTTTAAAACTGGGGGCTGACTGTTCCTGGTGGCCTTTTTGGATGCAAGCAACAACTGGCCAGAGTAGGAGATGCTGGCTGGACCGACTCCCGGGCTGTCTGTGCACAAGTTGCAGCTGCTCTGGCCAATGGGAAAAGAGAGCTAATTTGCTCTAAGGGCCCTAATTGGCTGATGGTGCAATTCCGTGCCTACTATTTTAAGGCTGTGTTTCTGGCCCCAGCTTGGCAGGCTTGCTTGAGACATCTGGCAACAATGATCAGAAAGCCTCTTTTTTTCAAGGAGGCTCACCATCGATTTATCTGCGGACTCACAAGGAGAGGCTCATTTAGTAGAACCAACATGTTTCAAAGAAAAGTATATTTTCATTAACTTGCCTCAAAGCAGTAATTAGATGTTCAGAGAACGCAGTAAAAATTTATTTCTAAATATTTGGCAGTGAAAGGTCAAAGGCAGCGTGCGAGTACATGTGAGTGCGTGTGTGTGTGTGCACGTGTCCAACATGTTGCATGTGTTTTAAATAAACCCATCATC
Organism: Giraffa tippelskirchi; assembly: GCF_054371585.1. Lineage (NCBI taxonomy): Eukaryota > Metazoa > Chordata > Mammalia > Artiodactyla > Giraffidae > Giraffa > Giraffa tippelskirchi. The sequence goes on from NC_137276.1 coordinate 6,798,244, forward strand.
TTCCCTCTAAAAGGAAGCAGGAAATACAATTGTAGACTTTGAAATTGAATTTTTAGCAACAGGATGTGTTTCTAAATACTTCTAATATATCAAAAGGAAAATGTGTGCTTAAAGGCTTTAAAATTGTTATCAAAGCAATTGTGAGGCAAATGAAGTGCCTTTTATTTTATTGTTTTTTTTAAAGATGGTGGTGTCTGAATACTGGAAACCAAATATCCACTGAGGATCAAAAGCAATGGTGATGTCTTTGCATGAGATGCAGCTGAACTTCGATGCTCCCATGATCTGATTCACAGTTTATAATCACAGTTATCACAGAACCATTAAAAGCCTATTAAGCTGAATTCCCACAATTCCTTGAGGGCAAGGGCAAAGAGAGAGCAAAATAACTTTGAATGTGAATGTAACACAGCGTTCCAACGCAGAGAATCTCTTTTAATTATGCCAGCGGAGGAAGATGTCGTATGGATGCGTCTCCCCTAGCAGATGGCTGATGCAAGAATACAACATGATGTCTTGGAGGCTCGGGATGTTATGAAAATGATTTCTCTGAGCAGAGACTGGTAACGTGTCCGCCCGTTCCAGTCCTCCTTCTGGGAGGAGGAGGAAGAGACGACTTGTTAAAATGTGTTAACCGTGGGGTGGGTTCGCTGGACAAACACTATGCGGTGTCTGATCGAATCAGCCTGAAAAGAATCTTCGGTCCCATTCGGTGGGAGCAAAAGCCCAACAAATATCCAAGCCATTGTCATGTGAGAAGTTTGATTTCATGTTTTTCCACCCTTCAGTGCCTTCGCTGACATTTCCCCTAACAATGCTATTATGTGCTCTACAGCCAGACAGTGTAGTCAATAAGCTGTCCTGAGACTTCAGATAAAACCGAGTTCTCATCTCACTGCAAAACAATTAGAGGGCTCCTGCAGCCGTGAGCTGCGTGCATAGTGATGACTGTCTGTCCCTGCATCTCTGAACCCACCCCGGACAGGTACACACCTGCGCGTTAGGATGCTGGTTCTAGACGGTCCACGCTCGTGTGCCCCTGGAGAGCTGGACGTGAGCCTTGCCTCACCTTTGTGAAGGAATATTGGAATCACCCGAGGAAAAACAGCACTTTCTCTCTGCCTTCTCCAGCACTGATGCTGAAATAACTAATTCCAATCAATCTGCCCTCACCTAAAATGAGCTCTTCCTGCATGAATTACCCACATTCACTGCCCAGTTATCTCGTTCCCACAATGGAGAAAGCAAATGGCTGGGTCCAGAGGGAGCGGGTTATTGACTAAGTGTTTAATTAGGCGCACAGCCCTGATGTGGTCATTCTCCCACTGTCGCAACGACTGGACCGTGGCAAGGCAGAACTGTGAATTTGGTTTACTCTCCTTTTCCTGAGCCACCGTTGAATCAATGGGGCAGGAATCAAAATGAAACATAAAGACGACCACACTGCAGCCTGTTTATGTAACTGTGCAAAGAAACAGCATGTGTCTCAGGGTCCTGGGTCGGGGGAACCTCCCACTTCCCTGCTGCCAATCGGAAGGAACACTGAGGTTGGTGTGGTACCACTGGAAAGATTTTAAGCGCCTGAGAGAAAACTTCCTGGATAAATAAGATATAATCCCTTTTTATTCCCTTGGCTTATTTATCTTTATTTTTTTGGTGACATTTCACGTTTCATTTGCAATGAAGGAATATCCCATAGAAAATTTATTAAAAGTACTTTACAAACCTCAAGCTGTGTAAACTTTTTTGCACAGACTTTTAAATTTTTTAATTTGGAGGATAATTGCTTTACAAGTGTTGTGTTAATTTCTGCTCTACAACAACATGAATCAGTGCTAAGTATATATGTATTCCCTCTCTTTCTAGCCTCTCTCGGCCTCCCCACCCCCATCTCACCCCTCTAGGTCATCGCAGAGCACCAAGCTGAGCTCGGATACAAACGCTTTTAACCTCCTACTTCAGTTTCCAAATCTTTAAAAGTCTAAAAGCACAGTGATCCTTGTCCAAGGATTAGGCTGAAGTGCTTATCTGTAGGTACAAGGTCAAAAGGGCCACGGGTGCCCTGAATCCACTGTCCTTTCACAGAGGGACTGAGAAAGTCTCAAACCTTGACAAGGGCCTCGTGATGTTCTAGGAGGGTGCTTCTGAAACTTTATGTGAACACAGATCACCCAAAGTCTTACTAAAGATGCAGATTCTGATTCAGTAGGTCTGGGCAGGGGCCTGAGACTCTGCATTTCTTTTTTAAAATTTTTTAAAAAGTTTTTGGCTGTACTGGGTCTTCATTGCTGCATGGATTTTCTCTAGCTGCCGCAAGCAGGGGGCTACTCTTGGCGGTGTGCGGGCTTCTCATTGTGTTGGTTCCTCTTGCTGCGGAGCACGAGTTCTAGGGGCGCGCGGCTTCAGTTGTTACGGCACGTGGGCTCTAGAGCTCAGGCTTAGTACTCGCAGTGCGTGGGCTTAGTTGCTCTGTGGCATCTGGAAGCGTCCCAGACCAGGGATGAAACCCGTGTCCTCTGCCTTGCAGGCAGATTCTTACCCATTGCACCACCAGGGAAGCCCAGAGATGCTGCATTTCTAATCAACTTCCAAGTGATGCTCGGCCTGCTGGTCCAAGGACCACACACCTGGAGCAGTGAGGCCTTGGCAGGGGTGGGGAGGTTCCTTACCTCACAGCCAACTTTGAAGGACGTAGGAGGGGTAAAGAGACTATGTGTAGAAGGCAATATCTCAAGACTTGATGGGTAGGTTTCCTACTTGCCTTTTCAAGGGACTCCCTGTGGACAGAAGTACTCTGGAATGTGAAGAAAGAGCAGAGAAAGAAAGGACAAATTGGTGGTCATCCACACGATTAACTGAATTGATGAACCTTGGATTCCTGTTGAGCTGGAGAAAGTGGTGCCTAACACCAGGACTCAGCCCACATCTGTCATTTATGACCTTGTCTTCTTATTATCTTTGTAACAAGGCTCTTTTATTAGTTCGCAATTTGCTGCCAAGTTGATGAAATCTCCATTGTTTTATGGTACACAATAAGAAGAGAGAGGAGATTTGAAAAGGTCTACAGGTCTCTTCTTCCTTGGGGGACTTGTCTCCCTTCTCCTCTCCCTGCGTGGGATAGAGGTGAACTTTCCATCACCTTCCAAGACACTGTTCATTTTCTCTTTAGTTGAAAAATATATATTTATTTGGCTGTTTGGTTTTAAGATGGTGGAGGCTGGCGTTTTCCATTCGAGAGGACAAAAGCAGCTGACTTTCCAGGGGTTGAAAATAATAGCATCACATCTTTACGTAAACCTCAACAAACAGAGAACACAGAGAAAATAGGAGTAACAAACCCAACCCAGGGAGAAACGGGAATCAAACTCAGTATTTCTGCCTGTCTTTTTCAGAGTTTGGAGACAGCATAAACTTGGCACACCTGCTGAATCTTAACGGTGAGTCTTATTTCTAAGGTGCTTTTTCTAAAAAAGCCAAAGTTCTCAACTGGTATGTTGTTGTCACCTGTTCCTTGAGTTTCTGCCTGCTGCTGACATTGGCCAGCTGATCAAGGTCACAGAGGGCAAAGTGCCTGTCCACCAGCTCTCAGACAGCCTGGAGACCTTAAGTGGCCTGCTTCCTGCTTTTCCCAACATCATCTCCAACCTGCATAATCCTCTGGCCTCCTTTCTGGTTCCTGAGAGAGTCAAGCTCTGCCCACTATCAGGGCCTCTACCAGGCTCTCCATTCACCTGGCATGTGCTTCCTTCTCCCTTTGGTTCACTGAAGTCATTCTTCGCTTCATTTCTTCATTACCTGCCTAGTCACCCTTCAGATTCATACAGGTCCCTCTGTCATATGGTCCTGAGCACCCCGGCCCTCTCCCAATTATAGCCAGTTGTCTGTATGTAATGTCTGTCTCCCCAGCAGAGAGTCAGGTTCGTGAGGACGGTGACAGTTTTTCCGTGACCGTCACTGTGTCCAGTACAATTTACTAGATTGCAACAATTTATTTTTATTTTTTTTAAATTAGTTTATTTATCTATTTTTTAACTTTACAATATTGTATTTGTTTTGCCATACATTGACATGAATCCACCATGGGTGTACATGATCTCCCCTTCCAGAACGCCCCTCCCACCTCCCTGCCCGTCCCATCCCTCTGGGTCATCCCGGTGCACCAGCCCCGAGCACCCTGTATCATGCATCGAACCTGGACTGGTGATTCGTTCCACATATGATAATTTACATGCTTCAATGCCATTCTCCCATATCATCCTGCCCTCGCCCTCTCCCACAGAGTCCATAATACTGTTCTATTTATCTGTGTCTCTTTTGATGTCTCGCATACAGGATTATCTTTACAGATTAACTAAATACCATACATATGTGTTAGTATACTGTATTGGTGTTTTTCTTTCTGGCTTACTTCACTCTGTATAATAGGCTCCAGTTTCATCCACCTCATTAGAACTGATTCGAATGTATTCTTTTTAATGGCTGAGAATATTCCATTGTGTATATGTACCACAGCTTCCTTATCCATTCATCTGATTGCAGCAATTTTTTGAGTGACCAATTCTCCAAGTTATCAATCAAGCAAAAGCTTCTCTAGACACGATTTGAAAAGTTTATTGCTGTTCATGTTTCAACAAGGTTATCAAAAATTGTCATTACCTGGGCAATGTCTCACATCCTCGCTGACTCATACATGTTGGTGGAGTCAAGGGTTTTTATAAATGTTGCTACTTCTACCTTTCAACCGAACAAACTTCCAAGGTGGTTAAGTTCTTCTTGTCTTTCAATTCATCTTACTTGTCTTGATCCAGGAATTGTTGAGTGGAAGGGAGAGAGATGCAGTTAATTTTCCAGATAGTTTGCAAGATAGGTAAAACAAGGGAAAAAAAAGTGCTTCATCTCTCTCTTCTCCTAATCGGCCAGGGTGTCCTCACAAGAGCTGCATGTTGGTGACCTGGGACCGATGCCTGAGTACTTTTCAAGGTGGTGTGCAAATAGGTTGTGCATACTTTGTAATTTTCATTAGTTCTGTGTGAATAATGAACTAATAAAAAAATGCAATGGAGTCACCTCAATTCAGTTGCTATTTGCAGAAAGAATCCAGATAGTTTACCTTGCAGAGTGAAATGAAAATGTGTTTTATAATTCAGATGCTGGAGAATTTCTCAGAGCTCAACATTTTATGAATGTGGAGATGGCTCAGATTTCCCCCCACATGCCAATTAAATTGTCCGGGATGTGTGGATATGAATGAGGAGGCAGAATCTTCCCTTTGGTGGCATGATGAGTGGCAGTGTGCCTGTGTGTGCAGGTCTGAGAGTTTCTGGGGGCAGCACATGTGGGCACGTGGCAGATGCATGTGTGAAAACATACTCGTGGTTCCACCTCTTTCTCTGCTGCAAAAGACGGCAAGTTCTTAATTAAATCAAGGAATGGCACATTGCACTGAAAACACATGGAAGAGGCAGACACAGCTGCCTTTCATAAGGTCTTTAACACTTTGGATGTAAAGATCTAAAAGTCAAAGTATGCAAACAGCTGCTGTGTTAAAAAATACATTGGATGGAACAATGAGGCATAAATGTGGCAGATGGCTCACTGGAAATAATTTTTGGTTAATCAATAATTTGGGGTCCTGGTCATCTGATGTATTGGCAAATCCACGATTTGTTGTTGTTCAGTGACTCAGTCGTGTCGGACTCTTTTGTGACCCCCATGGACTGTAGGGTGCCAGACTCTGCTGTCCGTGAGATTCTCCAGGCAAGAACACTGGAGTGAGTTGTCATTTTCTCCTCTAGGGGATCTTTCCAACCCAGGGATCAAACCCACATCTCCTGAATTGGCAGACTGATTCTTTACCTCTGAGCCACCAGGGAGGTCTCACTTCTGACTTATAATTGACCTAAAAATAGTGGATGCTAATATATATTCCTGACATTTCAAAACACCGTCCATGATTTACCACGTATAAAAAGCTGGTTTTGGTGATTGTCTTGGTGCTGTTGGCATGCAGAGCCAGCACATAGTGGGTGTTCAGTTTGTGCTTGTTGAGCGAGTGAACACAGCCATGTGCTCATCATTGCCTCCACAGCCGCCTTCACAGGCTGTTTTGCATCATTGTATTCTGAGCAGAGCTATGCACGTGCAAAGACCCAAGGCAGGATGGGGCTCAACCCTCTGGTATTCTCGGCCCCAGGGATCTGAGAGCCCTGTGTGTTTACAGGACTTGCTTCCAGCATGGTGGGTCTCCAAGTTCAGCCCAGTAATTCAAACCTCCGAAAAGAATAACCTCAACAACGAACCACTCCACCCGAATCTGCTGCTCGGAAATCCTAGCTGAAGAAAAACCATATTTCGTTTTTCCTGGCTGGGTTTTCTTTATTCACTTTTGATTTTTCTTGGACACATTTTTGAGAATTTTAAACAATCATTCAAAAGGGGGAAATTGGAAAACACCTTAACCAGAGATCATATACTTTGCTTAATAGAGCATAAGACTAAATTACAGAGAGATGAGAATATATATTTAGAAATGAGACTTCAGATCTAGAGGATTTTCTGCTCTGTTGGTGGAGACAAAGTGAATGCCCATGGAACACTGTGTTGGAAATGGCACTGGCTTTAGATTTTTGTCTCTGGCTCCCTCCTTCCTCATTGCTTTACTCTCCATCTTGGGAGGTGGGGGAAGCCGCGTTCAGCCCTCATCCCTCCTCCCCATTTGTGCTGGGCTCCGTGGCAGGGCGTCCACTGCGGAGGGAGGGCCAGTGGAGGAGCACGTGATGGCGGTCACTGACCCCCGGGCTGCCAGGCTCACCATGGGGAGGGAATGTGGCTGACAGGCAGGCGTGTAGTCAGGCCCGCTTTCATGCAGATGAAAAAAGTGGAATGAAAAGCAATCCTAGTAAATTCACTGCCCATTAATTTAAACAGGGTCGGAGAAGTGCAGTGAAATGAATCCTGTTTGATGCTGGCATTGAATTGGGCCTTGACACACCTGGGTTCTCATGTGGACTTTTCTACGGACTAGCGGTGTGACTGTGAGTGAGTCCCTTCACCTCTCTGAGACTCGCTTTCCCCCGTCTGTAAGTGGAGATGATTACTAACGTCTGCTCGGTCTTGGTCTGTGTTCCGCCGCAGGCATCTCACCCAGGAGCCCACCGCCCTGGGCCCTCAGTGCTGGCCAGAGGAGAGGTCCCACGTCCCTGAGATGGCAGCTCTTGAGAGGAAGGACACTAGGGAAGAGGTCCTGTGTCACTGACACGCAGCTCTTGTGAGGACACCGGGGCCGTGATTAGGAGAAGAGAGGGATGAGGACACAATTTCCTACCAAGAGAGCCGGGCAGAGTGTCCTGTAGATGCGTACTCTTGTTTTCACAGGGAGTAGCCCAGAGAACGGAGAAGGCACTGGCACCCCACTCCAGTGCTCTTGCCTGGAAAATCCCATGGACGGAGGAGCCTGGTAGGCTGCAGTCCATGGGGTCGCTAAGAGTCAGACACGACTGAGTGACTTCACTTTCACTTTTCCCTTTCATGCACTGGAGAAGGAAATGGCAACCCACTCCAGTATTCTTGCCTGGAGAATCCCAGGGACGGCGGAGCCTGGTGGGCTGCCATCTATGGGGTCGCACAGAGTCGGACACGACTGAAGCGACTTAGCAGCTTAGCAGTCCAGAGAATGGTCAAGACAGAGCATTAAAAAGGAGAATGGAAGGGAGAGGAAGAAATGAAGAAAGAAAAGAAGAAAGAAATGGAGAAAGAAGGAAGAAAGAGAATGAAAAAGAAAGAGAAAGAGAGAGAGGAAGAGAAAGAGAAAAAGAAAGGAAGGAAGGAAGGTAGGAAGGAAGAGAAGTGGAAATCACCTCACTGAGGAGAAGTGAGGCCACACTTTAATGTCCGGGCCCTGGAGGAAAGCCAATTCTCAGGAGCTGCCCCTACAGACTGGGGTAGACCAGGTGGCCCTGGGAAAGGCTCACGAGCTCTGGAGACATTCTGTGGCCTGGTGCCCCCTCCATGGGGTACAAGCCCTGTTTCCTCATTTGTAGACACCAAAGGTTTGTAAAACATGTGAAAAGTGCTCAGCACAGCACCTGGCATTGAATAATTACTCATGATTGCCTCTTCCTCATGGTCTCAGCTGTGTGCAGCTTGGTGAACACGCAGTGATTAAACCCCAACTGGGCAGGGAAGCAGCCGTGAAAGGAGCGCTTGGGGAGACGTGGGTCCTGGCCTGGTGTCATGCCATGGCTGTAGACAAGGCGGAGTCAGCTCACTTCTCTGAAAGCCAAGAGGCTGGGGCAGATAGTGACCATGAAGACATTCAACGCAGAAGTCGTCAGTTCGAGGATTTGGAGGGTGCAGAGTTGGCCATTGTCTCAGGACTGTCTGTGCCCACCTGTTTGGCCTGTGTGTGGGGTTCCTCACCTGGGACCTGGGGGCTCACACACTGCGGAGCAGCAGGAACCCTTGGGCAACTGGAGGACCCGCGCTCCTGGCCCATTGTGATGGGTGGGCTCTGATACTATGACAACAGGGACCACTCCCAGACTTCCCTTCCAGGTAGAGCCTGCGAATTAGAGGCCAGGAACAAGGAGGAGTGGCTTCCCAGGTGTAGAGCTCATGAGGCCATGGAGGGATAAGAGCGCCAGTCTCAGCCCCCTTCAGTTTCCTGCACAAAATGGTCAAAGGGAGACGCTTCAACCCACCCCTAGACAAGGACGGAAGATGGGTAAGAAGGGTAACACCCTCTCTCACCTTTCTCAGGCCACAGGGGTGTGGTCAGGCACAGAACTGAGCTCAGATCCTACTGCTGCTACTTACCATAGTATGACTTCTGACAGATCCCTTCACCCCGTCTCAGTTCTTTCACCTGTGAAATGGGAATCTCATATCCGATTCTTGGATCAAATGAAATTAGTCTGTGCATAAACCGCTCAGCAGACTGGTATCTTGTGAATGTCCATGAGGTAGTTGCTGTGTTCTCTGCTTTTTCTATTTTTCATAACATCTGTCTTCTGACATGGGCTTCCCAGGTGGCGCTAGTGGTAAAGAACTCACCTGCCAATACAGGAGACATAAGAGACACAGGTTTGATCCCTGGGTCGGGAAGATCCCCTGCAGGAGGGCATGGCAACCCACTCCTGTATTCTTGCCTGGAAAATCCCATGGACAGAGAAGCCTGGCGGGCTATGGTCCACAGGGTCACACAGAGCTGTTCACGACCTAAGCAACGTAGCAGGCATGCACGCATCTTCTGACATACTATGTAATTTATTATATGTGTGGCTTTTCTCTCCCTCCTAGAATATAAATTCCATGGACCTGGTATCTTTGTCTTTTTTTCCCCGCTGGTTGTATCACAGAAAACAGTGGTATTTACCTCTTTTAGGGCAGTAATACATAGAAAATTTTTTTAAGATTTGTTTAAAAGGAAAAAAATGGAAAATACCTTGGAAAATTGGGGCCTGAAGGCTTAATCTCAGTCTCTTTATCTGTTAAATGTAAGCAAAATATACCAAGGTTAGAGGCCATGGTGAGGATTAATGAGACAATTGGAACAAAGGTGCTTAGTATAATGCATGGAAACACCATTGCTAACTATTATATAATAATATATATGTATATATGTGATATAATGTGTATATATGTGTATATATGTGATATGTGTCCACCATACAGAACCCATGGATACAAAGGGAAACTAAGCAACTTGAGCGTCCCTGGGTTGTGGTACCCACAAGATAGGATGAGGGGAACCAACCCCCTTCAGATCCCAAAGGATATATATTTATACTGATTTTCTTTCCTGTTGTGTACCCTGCTCTGTTCCACAAAGGTTTAAAGTAATGAATGGAAAATATTCAAAATACAGTATATAAAAATAAAACCTCAGAACCAGTTTAAATATACTTTAAAGAGGCTGAGACTGGGAAAATATATAACATAGAAACATAGAACATAGAAAATATATAAAATATATAACATAGATATGCAGGCCATATGGCTTAAACAATAGATATTTGGAGTCAAACAAATTTGACTCTGAGTTTCCTGGCAGCTAAAGTAAGATGAGAAGTAGTGTGAACTACATACACTAACTGGTCAGGAAGAAACAAGTGTAAGCTTCTCAGACTAAATAGCTTGGCCTCTTTTTATCATCTACAATATCAGGATTATGTTTGCCTGAATATTATTATAAAAAGCTGACTACAGAGCCTTAACCAGAAAAGGGTTTGTGTTTCTCGAGTAACATCGATGCCGAAAACTCAGCTGCCCTGTGCACCGGTGCTGAATCGAATCTCAGAAACAGGGTTTTGGGTGGAGTAAAAAAGGATAACTTTATAAAGGAGGACACAGTCGACTCCTGCCTTGAAAACGTATGTCCCAGCTTGGAGAGAATAGTGAGAAGTTTTACAGTAATGGTTCAAACAGGGCGTGATCAGCTCGTGGACCTTCTTCTGATGGGTTGGTGGTGAGGTAAGTGAGAGTCAGCATCACCAACCTTCGGGTCCAGCTGGTCTGAGGTCTCTGCACTTGTGGGCCGCATACCATCGTTAACCACTGACTTCTCCCTCCTGAGGGGTTTCAGTATCTGCAAAAGAACTCAAAGCTATTGTGATGTGAATCCCTTAGTGGGGAACCAGGAGCTGGCCCCAAGGCCACACTGGTGTTTCTCCTGACTGTTTGTTTCTCCCTGATCTCATATCCCCTCCCTTCCCTAATTAACAACTGCTTGAATCTGCCCATTAGAACTCAGGGGAGTCTTGGAGGCTGAAGGAAACCTATTTCCTGTCATCAAAGAATTGGGGGGACACAGAATGGCTTTGGGCCTGGAAGCCCCCAGGGCCCCGCTTGGAGTCAAAACTAGCGTAGAAGGAGGCAGTCCAGGGCTGGTACAGATGCCCTGGGGTGTCTTCAGAGGCCCAGGTTCTTCTCAGCCTCTCCTATCACCCTCAGTGTTGTGTCAGCTCAGGCAGGTAAATGAGGAGAAAGTCGAATCGCAAAAAGATGGAAGGCGCCTGTCAGCTACATCCGCCCCTTTTCCTGGAGAAAACAATCGCTTTCCCAGGAGCCCCACCCATAGACTTACGCTTTCATTTCAAGGGTCACGTGTCCAATTTAGCTGCAAGGGAGTTGGAGGAGGGGTTTTTTTTGTTTGTTTTTTTGACCAAGCCTCGATCTTAGTGTGATCTTAGTTCCCTGTCCAGGGATTGAACCCACGTCCCCTGCAGCAGAAGCACTAAAGTGTGGAATCTTAAACTGCTGGGCCACCAGGGAAGTCCTCATGAAGTATTTTTTAAACCAGCCATACTGCCACCCCAAAGTCAGTGTTCTATAATAAGGGAGAAATCAAGAAAGAGCATGTCTCTTCCTATCCTGGGAATGGGGGTCCCAAGAATGTACCAGGACCCAGTTTAGGGAGGAAGACTTTATCTCCCCAAAGTCTAAACAGAGCCTACGGTGTGGGTCTCCTTTCTGTTGCTGGCACCTAAGAGACTTAAAAAAAAATAGTGCTGACATGAAGTTTCCCTAAGTAACTTGTAGACAAGTTTGGAAAATTAAAGAAATTGTTGGTTTTGCGTCAGCAGCAGCCCATTTGGGAGACAGTAATTGCCACATTGGAGGTGACAATCATTTCACAGTTGACCTTGCTGGTGGTGATCTGGCTGTTGCCGAGTAGAAAAGGAACTCTGCACACACGTTCACCTTCCTGTTTAATATTTCAATCATTGAGTGATTGAATGCAGCAAAAATTTCACCGCCAACTAGTTAAAAAGCTATATTTCATGGTTACAATATCTAACAGAAGGCTTTATTTCACAGCTATCATGTTATAGCCATTAAATATATATTTTAAAAGAGTGAAATTACAATGCTAGAGCCATTTTTTTTTTGTTACAGTGATTTAGTCCACAGTCTTGCAGAATACGAATGAACTCAAGTAAGTCGTCACTCAGCTGGTGAGAGGAACCCTTCTAGATGTAGAAAAACTCCCTACTCATGGCCTGATTCTCCATAACTTGGAAAAGCAGACTGGAGGAAGAGAAAAGGGAAAGGCTCTGAGTCTGGAGGCCCTTTGTATTATTTATACTTACTGAAAAATTGCTTAAAAAACATAAAAAATATATATAATGCAGAATGAGTTAGAAATGTATAGGTTGACTCTGAAAAATTTCTAGGGTATATGGTTAAGTGGTGAATTTGAGCAAACTCCAGGAGATAGTGAAGGAAGGGAAGCCTGGTGTGCTGCAGTCCATGAGGTCACAAACAGTTGGACACGACTGCGCGACTGAACTACAGGAACAACAATGTTAAGCAAGAAAAGCAAGTTATGCTGTAGAGCACGAGGTGCTCAGCTTGGTGCTCTGTGATGACCTAGAGGGTGGGATGGGGAAGTGGGAGGGAAGCTCACAAGGGAGGGGATATATGTGTGCTTATAGCTGATTCACTTTGTTGTACAACAGAAACTAACAGAACACTGTAAAACAATTATACTCCAATAAAAAAGGAAAAAAATAAAAGCGAGGTACAAAATAGTATGAGTTATATGGTCCAATTTTTGTATAGCAGTGTAAGTCCCCTTCTTAGGTACAGGTATTTGTGAAGGATCATATGAGAGCTATTGTTGTTATTATTTTTATCTGGCTGACAAGAAGAAGAAGGAGAGGGTAACCAAAAGTTACTGAGGTTTGTTTTTGTTTTTGTTTTTTTAACCACTGGACTGCCAGGGAATTCCCAAAAAGTTAACTGTTGAATTTTTTAAGGTATTTGTAATCTTTTGAAATCACATTTATAATACAGTCCTGTGTGCATGCTAAATTGCTTCAGTCGTGTTCGACTCTTTGTGGCCCCACGGACTGTAGCCCACCAGGCTCCTCTGTCCATGGGACTCTCCAGGCAAGAAGACTAGGGTAGGTCTCCTTGCCCTCCTCCAGGGGATCTTCCAAACCCCAGGATGGAACCCATGTCCCCTACATCTCCTGCATTAGCAGGCAGGTCCTTTACCACTAGCACCACCCGGGAAGCCTGATACAACCTGCATGGGATTACTTCCTTGTGTTTTTCTTCATTGTCTGAACTTTTAAAACCATGTATTAGAAGTATTACAACTCTAATCAAAAACAAAGATGATTATTTTTGTTGTGAAAAATGAGACAATGTAATAGAGGCACTTAGTTAAGACATGTTTAAACGATGGCAAGGAAACCTTCCTTTTCCCTGGCGCCCTTCTCCAAAGTGACCCTGTTGTTCATCCGTAGAAGGGCCAGTCCATACGATGGTGGTGGGTTCATGAGGTCACTTCCTTGCCCTTGATCCCTGTTCCTGCTCTGCTCACCCCGTTGGCAGCCACTCACATGTGTTTAATGGGAGCTCTGTTACTGAGATGTGTTCTTGTAAATTATGTAGTGTTGTTTTGTGTGCATGGATTATCTATTTACGTAAATGGGGTTGGGTTACAGAGCTCACTCTGTTTCTTCTTTTCCACATTGCTATGTGTCATATAAACCATTGCTTCTCATTTTCTCTGCCAACAATGCCCCACTGAGTGTACCACACAGATGATATAATCTCTCCACCTTTTGACATAAATCGTAGCATACTAAATGCACTCTTGTGCAGAGATTAAACAAAAGCCATAGTTATACGTAAAGTTATATCACGACTTGAGAAGGAATGGGAGAAAACAACAGTGTTAACCAATGTCATTATAACCCCGAAGACAAGGAAGGACTGGCCTTTGGTGTGACAGCGGATTTGGGGATAAGGGAGGGGACAGCTGTGAGCAAGAATAGAACCTGTCAACAGCTAGTGAACACTCTCTGGGTGCACGCATTTTTCTCTTTTAATCACATCTATTCAATCAGGTGGAGCTTTCTCAGTAGCTCAATGGTGAGCAATCCACCTGCAGCGCAGGAGCCACAGGAGACGCAGGTTCAATCCCTGGGTTGGGAGGATCCCCTGGAGGAGGGCATGACAACCCACTCCAGTATTCTTGCCTGGAGAATCCCATGGACAGGGAGCCTGGTGCTACAGTTCATGGGTTTGGGAGGAGTTGGACATGACTGAAGCCACTTAGCATGCACGCACTCTATCAAGTAGGTTATTATTATTATTCCTACTTTACAGATAAAGAAACTGGGACCTGGAAAAGTTAAGTCTCCTGTGGAAGGCGGACCTTGTAGGAGAGAGAGCTGGGAGTGGACCCAGGGATGCTGAATCGATTGTCTGTGACCCACCCCCACATTATGTCACCTCCCTTTGCGAGAATTTTCGCTAAGCGTTGGGGTCTTGCCTTCTGTTTGTATCTTAGTTTCCATTCATATTCCTCTCCTAGAGATCGCCACTTCACAGGCCACTTTGTAGGAGTGGCTTTTAAGATGTGCTGTTTATGTAAAATTGGGGTGAGCTACAGTGGCCATCAAGCAGGACCCACATCCCTCTTTGGGAATGGACTCCTGGCCTAGCTGCTGAGAGTGTGGCTTGTGGGGGGGTGGGGGTCCAACCCTAGATACTCCTTGGCTGAAAAGAGCTGCTTCCTCAAGGTCAGTTGCTTCCTGGGTCCTCCACCTTCCTCTCCTACCCAGTGACTGATGGACAAGAGCACACAAGAGTCCAATCCTCTCACTCCATCAGGCCGACTCTGAGAAGCCACTCCGTGTCGAGAGCTCCCAATGGCGTTGGTCTAGACCTTCTTTGGGACCACCTTCCTCTACCCAGTCCTGTTTCCTTCCTTCCTGTTCACAGGGAGATACTAAAGCCCACTCCCAGTTTACCCCTGGCATCCAAAAAATCTTCCCATTCTACATTTTCTGTAGAAACTCAATACGACCCTTCTCACCTTCCTGTGTCCTAAGGTCCACCTCCTACCTGCAGGAGGTTGGCTCACCCCTGGGAACATGGGCTGAACGCTTGGCCCCGAGTATGGGGCACTCCCTGACCACCAGGAAGGTCTCAAATAACACACTCTGTCTCCTTGGAGCTCATTGGCTCCCTCTCATGGGACCGCACCCCCCTCACCAGGCCACGGAACCATTTCCAGGCTCCAAGCAGCAGGGTGGCCCCTGTAACTTGAAACAACTGGCAGTGGTGGCCTTGGGCCATGACAATATTTTTTGTCTTGGAAAGGATACTTGAAAATTACGAAAATTATGCCATTTCCATCGCATGCCAGAAGCACCCAAATTGCATTTTAATCCTTTTACAAAGGAAGCCCTGATACTTGGCTTTGAGATTCAGATGTGTCTGGTTTTAATCAAGGAGTGTGCTGTTTTTCCAGTTCCCTCACATTGGACTAACACAAAAGACGCCAGAATCCATCACAAGTACGATGTTGAAAGAGTCCCACAGTCCACGTTTATCTCGGCAAGTGGAGGAGAAACTTCCGCCAATCTACAAAGTGCGGGAGAAGGTGAGTCCAGGGCGTTGGCCACGTGCCCCCGTGGCTCTCCAAGTGGGTGGTACTGCTTGGAGGGAACTGCTCACTAGCTCTCCCTGGATCCTTACATTCTGGCAGCATCCTCACTTCATAATTGCTCACTATGGCTCTTCAAATACTCTCTAGAAGGAACTACCTCCTGGTCCAGATGATAAAGTTACTCCTCTATGGACAGAGCTCTTAACACGCATGTTCTACTTCCCTGGCCAGTTCATGAGCAGCTTAAGGGGCGGCCAGAGGTAGAAGCAGGGTTGACTTCACACTTAGCCGCCCTGGACCAGAGAGCTCTGCTCTACGAGAATCTTTATTGACCAGATGAAGAAGATGGCTTCAGAATTCCTTTCCAGCCTTCAATTCCATGCCTGCTGACTTTCAACAGGTATTGAAAGTCGATAAGGTATTTTATTGACTTTGCATCTCGATAAGGTATTTTAAACAGAATTTGTTGTAATTTTAAGAAAGCTGGCAATGAAGTTGAGTTTCAAAGCCTTGAGTTGATGTACACAGCTAAGCCCTTGCCTCTGTGCTGTTTGCTCCATGGCTGTGGCTGGGTTTAGTTCTCAATTAGAGGTCAACTTGCGTCCTCCGTCTTCCTTCCAGGCCACTGTAGGCAGCTTCTGGAAGCCTGTTGCAGTTCTGATGTGTGCCTTTTTCTCTCTCCCCTCACTCTTTTCCAGCAAGCAGTAAATAACAGCTTCCCCTTCTCTGATCACGACAATCGTCACACCTTTCAGGACTCTGGGTTCTACCTTGACTCTGTGAGTATTTCTCTCCACGTTGCTAAAAAAAATGAACAGCGACATCAGGGCTCTTGATTTTCTGAGACCTAGTGAAGATTGAGGACTGGCCTCAAAATTGGAATAAAATTAAAGCCTCGTAACAGGTTACCAGGAAAAAAAGAAAAAGCGTAAAATTCTCAAATTACCTTGTGGCTTTCAAAATCCACACCAGCCTCCCTTCTGCCTAGGTTTTTGTGAATTTCATGCTTATGCAAGTGCTTTCCCATAAACTGTCTAATTTGCAAGCTTTTTTTTGGTAAAGATCTGTCATGAGAAGGAAGGATTGCCTATGTGTTTCTCCAGACGGCAGAGCCAGGACCCATAAGGAGGCGTCAAAGGAATGGATGGGGAGTTTTCATGATACAAAGGAGTCCCTACTAACTGCAGTCATCTTGTTCCTGGAGATGTTGTTTCCCCATCCCCGAAAAAAACAAAGTCTGATAGCGCTGGTTAGTGGTGGTTAACACAGCACTGTGCAATGGAAATAGATATGCGAGCTGCATGTGTAATTTGTAAATTTTCTAATGGCCACATTAGTAAGAATTGAGGAGGAAGCTTGTGGGTAGAGACCCAGGTGCTGCTGCCTTCACTGGGAATCCTCTGGGATGGGAGAGAATCCTCAGATCTCTCGGAGTGTAAGAGCCCTCCAACTCAGTGCTGGGGGTGCAGTGGGGGCTGAATACAGCCTCCTGGGTGCAGAGAACCTACTCGGGCTTCCTGGCTGTTCAGCCTGGGGTCTCTCTGGTTCAGCTGTCCATGTCTCTAGAAGCCCAGTCCCTTTGGTGGTCAATTTACAGCTTCCTACAAGTTGATAAAGGATGCCTCCTGTAAGAGTGGTCATTTAAACACAGGATGTCGTGGAGGTGGTTTTATTAAAGACCTCCAAACTGCGTGGCCTTGAATATCTTCCTCCTAATCTGCTTGTGATCCTTCTCCAGGGCCTGGGACGTAAGAAGATCTCCCCAGAAAAAAGGCAACATGTTTCAAGAAATTTCAATCTTTGGGCATGTGACTATATTCCATCTTGTCTCGATGGCTTTTCAAATAACCAAATATCATATGTCTATAAGGAAGCTGTGGTAGTCCCAATTTTCAGACGTTTTCCAAGACATCATCATGAGATATGGAACACTTTTAAATTTATGCCCCAGCAAAGCTATACAGAGTTTTGGAAAAAGAATCCAAAAGTAAGATTCATGATTAACAAAAAGGCCAGTTCTCCACTGGAGCCATAACCCTTCCAGAAGATCCTTGATGAGTTTTGCAATATTGGTATTTCGTTGGACATTCTACAAGTATGTAGATGCATACTGATGCAGCACTGATGCTCAATATCAGATTTGTTTAGAATTATTTAGAGAATGTAGACTGCATGTGCCTTAATGCTGAGATGATGTTTTCTTGCAGTGATAGCATAGAGATTAAAGTCCTTGTATAGAGAAACCAGAATGACAACAGATAACCCTACTACTCCCCCACCTTGAAAATATTCGTATGTTTTTAATAAGGTTGAAAAATATTCAGGCCCTTTTAAAATAAAGATATGTGATGATATACACATTTTAAATAAATATGTTTGAAAGGAAAATGTGCTTAAATTTAAAAATTGCCATGTTAACTTCAGGGAGAGTTTTAAAACTACATGATTAATATAGGCTTACATTTTCATCTTGAAATTTCAAGCAAAGTAGAGGAAGCTGGAGTCCCCTCTGATTTTGCCACACCTCTAATCCTCGGCCCCAGAAAAAAGTTCACCATTTGTTTTTGTTCTGTACATTTACAATCACATGTATGTGCACAACTATGTACAGATTTTGAACATCAACTGTTGCATAGAACACGTGTTCTTGCAGTACATAAGTGATCCTGAAGTTCTTGCAATGTCAATATGAATAGGTTGGTTTGCTTTTTAAACTACTGCACTGTATTTCCTAAGATGGATGTGCCATGTTTAAAAAAAACTGTCTTCCTAATGAGCACTTGAATTGTTTGTTTGGGGCTGGAAAGACTTGGTGCTTCATGACATGCTTGATCAGGCTCTTTGGGGGGGTGTTTACATGTACTCTGGAGTCAGCTCTGAAAGTTATCTTGTTACTGCTAGATTAGACCATACGCATGGTTTTTGTTTGTTTGTTTTCTTAACTTTTGGTTGCACTGTGCAGCACATGGAATCTTAGTTCCCTGACCAGGAATTGAATCCCCATCCCCTCCACTGGAAGGTGGAGTCTTAACCTCTGGACCACCAGGGAATTCCCTGTTTTAATCTGCCAAATCCCCTTTAAAAAAAGCCTGGACCAATGAAACTTCCACCAACAGTATCTGTGAGTTTTTGTTTTTCTCCTCCCCCAAATTATCTTTTAGATATTCAAAGATATCTAAGGACAAAAACTATCTTGTTATCTTATTTTGCATTTCTCTATTAGTGAAGTTGACCATCTTTTCCCACTCAGGGGTCATTTCTATCGCCCTTTGAATGGAACAGTGTCACCCTCATTCTGTATCAAAATTAACTTGTTTCTATTTAAGTATTTTTTCTAGATGAATTTTAGAATAAGCTTTCAAGTAAATCCACTGGCAATTTGATAGGAATTTCCCTGAATTGAGATATTAATTTATAGAAGAACTGACATCTTTATACTATGGTATATCTCCCCATTTGTTCAAATATTATTTTATATTCTTTAGTAAAATTGTATAATTTTCATCACAAAAGTACGATACGTTTCTTTTCTATGTTTATTCCTGTGTACTTTGAAATGTGGCTATTTTGAATGTATGTGTGTATGTGTGTGTGTGTGTGTGTGTATGTGTGTGTTCAAGTTATACTTTTTGGTTAGTTTTATCTGATGCATAAAAAGGCTATTGATTTCTATATGTGAATCTTGTATTTAACTACCTGGATAAACTTCTTAGAATAAGTAAAAAATGTTCTAATAAAATAAAAATAAAGTTTTATTAATTTTTCAGTAGATTTGGATTTTCTATGTGGATAATTATATCATTTGTGAATGTGATAATTTATATCATTTCTAGCATATATAGCCCCTCCCATCTTTTTGCATCAGGTACAATTTGAATATTAGCACAGATAGTGCATACGCTTTCTTATGTCTGAATTTATCAGGGCTGATTCTAATGGGTCACTCTGATATCTGACTATTGTTGTGGGTTTGAGATAGGCAACTTTTACCTAGGTAAGAATATTCTTTTGCATTCTTACTTTCCTAGATTTTCCCCCCTAAGATATATATCTTTAAGTACATGTACATGGGAAAAATTTCAAATTAAATAAAAATAAATGGTAAAAAGTAATTTCTTTCACATTCCTGACTCCCAGTCTCCATTTTCTCTCCCAGCTCCAGTTCTGTGGCCTTTTTAAAGAGTCATTACTTTTTTAAAATTGAAGTATAGTTTATTACAGTGTTGTGTTAGTTTCTGGTGTACAGCAAAGTGATTCAGGTATATATACATATATATATATATATAATATGTGTATATATTCTTTTTCATATTCTTTCCATTATAGTTTATTATTATATGGGATATTGAATATAGTTCTCTGTGCTATACAGCAGGACCTGGTTGTTTGTCTTTTTATATATAGTAGTTTGCAGCCTTTAATCCTAAACTCGTAATTTATCCCGTCCTCACTTTCTTGTTTGATAACCATAATTTTTTTCTGTGTCTGTATATTTCTTTTTGTAAATGAGTTCATTTGTCACATTTTTTTTAGATTCCACTCATTAGTGATATCATATAGTATTTGTCTGTCTGACTGCCTTCACTTAGTATGATAATCTCTACGTCCATCCATGTTGCTTCATATGGCATTATTTTATTCTTTTTTATGGTTGAGTAGTACCACATCTTCTTTATCCATTCATCTGCCTGTTGACTTTCTTTTAGTATGCAGCCTTCTCTTGGTAAGCTATGGCATGGATTTTCCCTCTCTGTCTCTTAAACACACCTACCCTCAACAAACACTAATGGTTCCACCTGCCACTGCTGCTTTCTGCCATACCACTACCAACCACACTTATGAATATGGCATTTTCTCTTGGTACTTACAAATCTACTTCTCTTTTGGAAACATGGCTGGTTGGTATTTCATTACATGGATATGTCATAGTCCCTTAATCTTTTGACAATCATTTAGGTAGTTTTCAGTCTTTTCCTACTATAAACAATTTGAAATAAACACATTAATAGATAAACATTTGCATTCAGCTATGATATTTCTATATGTTAAACTCATAGAAATAAACTTGTTCAACTGAAGAGTATGTAGATTTTAAATTTTGATTCAAAGTTTCTCAAAGAGGCCATGCTTCAATTTACCACTTCGCTAAACAGATTGTGAGATAGAATACATGTTGCAAATGTTTTCTGTAGCTGGTTGTTTTTTGTTCCTCTTTGTTGATGCATAAACTTGGACACATACATTTTTATGTTAATAGACTTCATTTCTCAGAGCAGTTTTATAAAGATTAAATGAAAGCATATACCCTCTCTCCCCCATATTCCCACTCCTGAGACATTCCTCTGTTATTAACATCTTGCACTAGTGTGATGTGTACCATATTTTAGCCTTGCATGTATATTAATGTAGTAAAATGTAAGAATCTCTTGTTTAATGGCTTCTGGAACCACTGGTGTTTGTTAACGGTGTGTGTTGAGACAGAGACAGAGCAAAACGATGCCTTGCTCAGGACTCCTCTTGTTTGAGATTATTGAATGATTTGAACAGTTTTGTTGTAGTTCTTATTGTGTATGAGGTGACATAATAGCAAATGAAACTTTGGTATTTATTGAGATGATCGTGTAAATTTTCTATATTGATCTGTTAATATAATAACATATATTCAAGAATTTTCTAACATGGAGCCATTTTAGCGTTCTGAGGACAAACTCAAGCTGGTTATGATGTATTATTCTTTTGATAAATCCAAGATTTGATATGCAGATATTTTATTTAGGATCTTAAGATCTATTTTTATTGTGCTCTGACACTGCTTATATAAATTGAAAATGTCTATAGAATTTGCCATGCAATCTCTTGGACCTGTTGTAGCTTACAGGTGTGCATTTTTGAACATCTTTTCAATATATCTTATGGAGATCGGTCTGTATGGTGCTTCTATTTCTTTTTTTCCCTAGTTTTGGACATTTTTATTTTTTGAGGAAGTCATCTGTTTCACATGGATTTAAAAATTGTGGTGCTTTAATATATTCTCTTTCATGCTTTGAAGTTATGTCCTGTCTTTGACATGCTGAATGTTGCTCACATATCTTTGCTCTCTTCACCAAATCTACATGTTTGTTGCTGTTGTTTGCTTTTGATCTTGATAATTTGTGCTTTCATGTTTACTAATTTTGTTCTTGAGCTTATTTTGATTTTTTTCCTAGCTTCTCAAGGTGAAAGCATAACTCAATCCTTTGTAGCCTTTCTTGTTTTCTTGTAAATGCAGGTAAGGTTGTTTCTTTCAAATACCACTGTGTAGCTACATCATGGTCTTCACATTATTAGCTCCTAGAAGTTACTGCTTTCCTTGCTGCATGGTCTCTTCCACTCCAAAACCAGAGAAGGAGTTCATATCCCTTTCACATTTTGTACCCTCTCTCACCATGAAGAGTCCTGTGCCCCTTTAAGGGATCACATGACTAGCTCTAACCCACCCAGGATAATCTCCGTATCTTTTTATTTGTTTGCTTATTAAAAATAAACATTGATTTCTCACAATTCTGGAGGTTGGGAAGCCCTAAATCGTGATGGGGCAGGTTCTGTGTTTGATGAAGGCTTGTGCTCTATGTAATTTATTGTGGCAAAAATGCAAATTTCATGACTTAAGATCAATGGACTTGGGGCCTTAATTACATGTCGAAAATCCCCAATTCTATATAACTTAAGTATGGAAATGACATTGCTTTGTATTCACAGGTTCTGCCCACACTTAAGGCCATGAGATTACAAAAGAATGAGGGTCAACAGGATCCCCTTAGAATGCTACCTACCACAGATATCACAACCAGGTGATTTATGTTGGTACAATCCACAGACCTTATTCAAATTTTTACCAGCTTTACCTGCATGACCGTGTGTGTGTGTGTGTGTGTGTGTGTGTGTGTGTTATGCGTGTAGCCTCTTTTGCTGACTACAAAACCATATATAGATTATACTTAACTTGTTAATTGGCTAATCAAGTCTAACATTTACATGATATGTATACTTGTAAATTCAGTGAGATATTTCAATTTGAGAATCCTTGGGTTTTTATTTTTTTGAGGGTTCCTTTTTAGTTACAGAAATTTTTCTTCAATTATTTTCTCTCTTCCATTTTCCCCCCTTTTCTTCTAGAATGCTTCTTGGATAGATATTGAAATATCTGGACCTATCTCCCTTGACTCTCCAATATTCCTTTATATTTGCTATTTGCTTGTATATTTGCACTGGATTCTGGAATAGCCTCTAAACTTTGTCTTCTAGGTTGCAAATTGTCTCTTCCATGACCCATTCTGCTATTTAGCCATTGTACTAAGTTGTCCTATAACCAAACAACATTTTAATTTTTAGGGTCTCTGTTTGGCTCTTATGTATCAATGAAATGTTTAATTCTGTCTGATAATAATTTTGTTTATCTAATACATGATTTTTCTCCATTTTGTTCCCTTGGGTACTGCAATGCCTGCTTGCCTTTCCGGCATGCTGCTAACACTGAGTGGTTTTGAGTTTTATGTGAGCAGTTTGTATGTTCTTCTCACACTGTGGGTGTGAGGGTGGCTGAGAGACAGGACGTGCTGCCTGGGTATAGCCACCAGCTCTGCTTCTGGGGAAGGGCTCCCAGCTCCTCTATTGCCATTTCCCTGAGGCAGTGCTCTGTCCCCTCAGCCCAAGTAACCATGTACTCTCAATACTTCTGCTTTGGTGCAGACTCAGATCTGACTCACTGGTACAAAGAATGTCATGTGGACCAACTCTGGCAGATAATCCCTATAAACAACCCCGTCAAGTGTGCTGGGTGCAGTGATGTGTGTTTAGTCACTCAGTTGTGTCCAGCTCTTTGAGATCCCACGGACTGTAGCCCACCAGGCTCCTCTGTCCACAAAATTCTCCGGCCAGAATACTGGAGTGGGTTGCCATTTCCTTCTCCAGGGAATCTTCCTGACCCAGGGATCAAACCCAAATCTCTCACGTGTGCTGCATTGACAGGCGGGTTCTTTACCACTAGTGCCACCTGAGAAGCCCAGTGGCCAAACAGAAAAAAGCAAAACATTTAAAATGACGCACTAAAATAAAGAGACTATCCAGGATCATTTTATATATCTTAAACTAGCGATCACGGGTATTCCCATTACTGTTCCTTTTTTGAGGGAAACTGTAGGTGATCTCCCTTGTCCCCAGTTTCAAAGAGATGCCTTGTTTTTGTTTGGTTTAATAGAATGCCAGATTCTATTTACAGGCAGGTTTGATGACATCTGAGCAGCTTCTGGTGTCCAGTTCTGTTTCTTGGGTCCCGGATGCAGATATTCAAAATAAGCGAGTGCTTGAAAGCCTCTCGGAGGCTGCACTGTCCCTGACTCTCAAGTTCAGGGCGGGGGACGAATGGAGAGAGCAGCATTGCCATATATCCACTACCATGTGTCAAACCGCTAGTGGGAAGCTGCTGTGTAACACGGGGAGCTCAGCCTGGTGCTCTGTGATGACCTAGAGGGGTGGGATGGGGGGGTGGGAGGGAGGCTCAAGAGGGATATCCCCTGCTGTACAACAGAAACTAACGCAACATTGCAAAGCAATTATATTCCAATTGAAAATAACTAAATTGAGAAAAAAAGAGTGACACCCCCTCCATTCAATATACTGGTGATGAAATTTAAAAATTACCAAAAAAGTATATAGAAGCAAATCAGCAATTCTGTGAAGCAGGGACGTGGGAATGGGGGAAGATCAGCCTCTATTCTTTGGGAGTGAAGAGTATATTTACCATCTCCAGAAACACAAATTAGATAATTTGCCCTTAAAACCAGTCTTTTTTCACTTAGTTGATTTCTATGTAAAAAGCAACAGTGCCCAAGGCCCTCACAATTCTCAGTCCAATGAGCCAAGATCAAAAGAACACAGCACTTAAACAGAGGGGTAGGTTTTAGGGGCTCCGAAGCTGACATCCCAAATAAAATAACCCACTTTACAAAAATAAGTCTAATAACTTGGCAAAATGTCAATGACGTGCCATTGTTGGTTCTTTGCTTTAGTGTGTTGTTTTGAACAGAGGAATAAACAACCAGTTAAAGAAACCCCAACTTACTAATCAATTACATGCAGGTGTTTATAGATTTCTTCTGTTTTAATGAATTAGACTTGGACTTGTGCCCTCCTAGAAATGACTTAGACACTAAAAGAACAGCTGACAGCTTAGAATTCAATAATGTTTGGAGTGATGCTGCCTTGTATCCATTCGAGACCAAAACCAGGAAGCTTCAGTTACTTACTGTGTGTGTTGAAGGCACGTGTATAACTATCTGACATCCTAATTGATACTTGCAAAAATCTCATCTACAGACCCTTAGACTCGATGGTTTAAAAGAGCAGTGTGATGATTTCCTGTACGAGATCAACTCATAAACAGTCGTTTTTCAGCAGAGAAGCACATTCTCATGTGGTCTGTTTTGACATTTATGACCAATTTTAAGGATTGCTCTGTGCCCTCTCATTGTATTGCATATTTTGTGGCCACTTTTGGCCACAGTCAGCTCTGTTCTGGTGGCTCCACACTTGAGTCTGATGTGGTGGCCATCTTTCCCCTTCCATGTGTAATACGACAACCCCTTTGAGAACAATTTTGTCTTTGCAGGTTAGTGCTCAACTGTAACTCCAGTCAAAGCTCAGGACACATCACTGCTCACCCATGAGTCTGGAAGAACGACCACCTCACTCAATTCAACATTTTTTATTTTACCTACAGAAATGGTACCATATTGAGGCCTCCTGGCGGGGGAGAAGGGTGTGGGGGAGGAAGGGTTTGAAATGATAAGCTAAGTATAGGTTTCCCATATGTTCTGCTGAGTTCAGGGAAGAATTCATGCTGTTATGGTAACACCCTAAGAACCATAAAACAAGCAAGAAGAATACATTTCCTCCTCTGAGCTCTTTGCTGCCACCCACCATCTTTGGTCCCTGTGAGTGGGGAAGACCCCCTTCAGCTCGGCTCTGGGCTCTCGGGCTTGACAGCACCGCACAAACCTTGCTCTCCTCTGGGTGAAACGAGGCTGGCGCGTCCCAAACACACAGGGGAGGTTTTGCAGGAATCCGGGTGCCGCGGCGCTGTGAACCTGGCAGGGCGGTGTAAGTGTGAAATGCAGTACGTTGCCTTTATAAGTACGTATCAAAACAAATGAAAACATCTCATTTAACACACAGTATTTGAGTAAACACGTTGCGGCTATACCAAAATAATCCCCCCAAATATTAAACAACAAATCAACCCCCTGTCAGAGCCTGACTCATTGGATGAATGGTAGAGTGAAGAAAAGCCTAACTCACTCGTTTGACGACGGCTCTATGAAATCGGTGAGTGTGTGAGGTGGAGCATGTGATTTCTGCACGCAGCAACCAAAAGAACTTCAAATGCGTTCTTCTCTCTCTGCATCGAAATCGAACAGATCCGCGAGTTCCGAATTGGGGGATACGGGCTCAGGAGCGTCTCCCGCCTCCCACCAAATAGGAGCAGAACGTTCAGATACAAGGACAGTCGTTTCTACTCTGCCTGGGCCCCAGGCAGGCTGCATCATCGGTAGCAGACAACCCTAGTTCCCAGAAGAAGGAACAACTCGGTCATTACCTGGGTGCCATACAACTGTTCACAGGGTTATCCGGGACCATAGCAGGACACAGCCTCTTCTGCCCAAGAACACATTGCTATCTATTCATTAAGGCTGAAAGAGAAACACTGAAGCTGTCTTAAATATTCTCCTGCTGTTACAACCTTCCTCTAAGCTTCCATGACTGTTACCAGCCATGAGTGGTGTATCCAATCCTTTTCCAACAAATGTCATCATACGCGGGTTGAAAAGTGGATGGGAAAGTCTCAACATAAGCCCGCTGGAGAAATGATATTGTTCCTCCAAAGCATATTTTGTATCGAAACCAGTGCCTAATATCTGTGACATTCTAGAGCTCTAAAGGAAGGATTTGGCTCTGCTGATAGACAGCTGTCTGAGACTTCAGCTTCTTCCATTAGGATTTGTTGTTGTTGTTCAGTGGCTCAGTCATGTCCAACTCTTTGCAATCCCATGGACCACAGCACATCAGGCTTCCCTGTCCATCTCACCATCTCCTGGAGTTTGCTCAGACTTACGTCCATTGAGTTGGTGATGGTTAAGGCAGATATGTCGGCCAACAGAATCAGGGCTGATTTCCAGCTCATTTCTAATGTGGCCCTGTCCCCACCCCTCTCAATTGCTCCACTCTCTGTGGGCCGTGTTCTCATGGATACCAGTGTGAACATACATAAGACATTCCCAAACATCCTATGTGTTTATCCATCATTCAATGACTATTTTTCAAGCCCCTTCTTTGGCCATTGGACTACAAGGGTGAACAGCAACAGGTCCATACTTGCTCAAAATGCACATCATCTAGATTATCAGAGGACAAAACCATTCTGCCATCCCTGCGTGCAATAGCCAAGATTTCAAGCTAAGAATGCTGATTAAGTGTGGATCAGGCGATGATACCTTGAAAGGGCATAATTATAATTGTATTATCTGTGATCAGGGAGATAAGATAAATGTCATAGAAATGTATTTAATATTGGATACATATTACATTTCAGAACAATTATGAATTTGTGTATCCTGTGTACATTAAAAGTTAGATATGTGTAAGGGCAAAAGCCGAGTCTAATTTTTTATCTGTGAGATGAGGAATTGACTTTAATTCTTTCTCAGCTAATTAAAGGAAAATTAGAAAAACAAACTACTAAAGCACTAAATACATTTTGATTACTTTTGGATATAAGCAGTTATTTTGCTTTTATTCATTGACTTACTGAAAGCATAATGATAGGTGAAATTAACAATTAATAGAGTAATTGTGAGGGTTTATTCGGCAGATGGAATTAGGTCTGCTGTTTTCCCACCTTATAATTGGGAGCGTGAAGTTACAGGGTTTGCTCTTGGGTAAAGTTAGGCAGCATTGAGTCCCTGTTCGGATAAATTGAGCTATTCAAGATAGAACAAAGGCTCTGGATTGGGGGAGAAGGTGACTAGTGTGGTTGCAGCTGAGTTCCATTCTAGGTGCCTGGGGCAGGCAGAGGGAGCCCTCCGGCAGACAGCTGGGCGGAAAGGGTCAACTCAAGGTGAGGCTGGATATGCAGGGAAGAGATGGAATGATAGCTTAATGGAGGACAGGTCAGCAGAAGGAGATATATACATACATATATATATATATATTTTGCTTTAAACAATGCAGATTTATTATCTTCACAGTTTGGAGGTCAGAGTCCAAAAGGCTCTCAGTGGGCAAAACTCAAGGTGTGGGCAGGGCTGTCCTACTTTCTGGAAGCCCCAGGGGAAAATCCGTTTCCTGTCCCTTTCCAGTTTCTGGAACCTTAGATTATGGCCCCCTCCTCCATCCTCAAGGCCAGTGATGCTGATCTGAGTCCCTCCCACATGACCACCTCTCTGGTTCTGTCTTCAGATTCCCCGTCCAACCCCTGACCCCCTCCCCACTTTTTTCTTTTTTAGGATTTTTATTAGCATAGGAAAAAGCAGTGCTTACAGACCAAACAAAGAAGAGAATGGACATGCACGGACTAGGATGCCCGAAGATGGAGGAGGCGCAGGCGAGGCTGGTGCTTGTCTGGTGGGGTGTGCGCCTGGAGGGGCGACGCGCCTCTGGGTGAGGGGTACGTGACATGAGGGGGTGGGAGGAGATGAGAGGAATCTTCAGGTGGAGAAGGAGGACTTGAATCTCCCTGGAGTGACCACTTTCTCACAGGGAGGCAGACAGTGGGTGTCCCTCTAGAAGATGACTGATGTGGGACCTTAGGGAAAGGTGGGCAGGGCCCCAACTGGAGGAGGCCCCGGAGCTGGGAGATGGTCTGGATTTAGAGAATCCATGATCCTACATTGGGGTTTCCTAACGGGTCAGGCGTGAGACAGGAGAAAACGATGATAGTAAGTTGTTCCTGCAGGCAAGAGTGAGAAGACGGAGTCATGAGGAAGCCAGCCAAGGCTCCTGGGGCCGGTTGTCCATCTCATCTCCTGGGGAGCCTTCAGCAGGGCCAGAGCCTGGGCCCCACCCAGATATATTTATTCACCCAGCGCTGGCTGGTTCCAGGGCTGAGATCTGCTGGTGAGACCCAATGAAACGCACTGTCAGGACACTAGCGCTTTTGGAGAAGTGACGGGGGACTGAAGATGCTGCGGAAGAGGTGGGGAAAGGAGAGGAACTCACCTGAGTGTGCACAGAAGCAGGGTGTGTGTGTGTGTGTGTGCACGCGCACTTGAGTGTGCATGCACAGTAGTACAATGATGGTTCGATGCATCGAGCAGATTTATAGAATTGGAACACAGGATTGAGGAAAGTATATTTGTGAACATATTTGGATCCTTTACAAAGATATCAAAACTGGATCTAATTTGGCTATTCGTTTAACAAATCACCTTTATAAAATAGTTGAGCCAACATGAGGAGTAAATATTTGAGTGTCCTAGAAATTCATCGCCAAGGAGAGAGGTTGAAAGAGCCCTGGAAACTGGGGCCAGTCTGAGATGCAATGGAACTCCAGCTCCGAAGCTCATTAGTCCCTCAAAGAAGGAGCGCTGGCTGGTGGGCAAGGAAAACAGGAGAAAATGTGAGAAAGCAGGTGGAGTGCTGGGGCAGGAGCTGACACCAGGACATGGCCAGGTTCTCAGGCCCGGATGCTGGCAGTGTTTGAGGACAGTAGAAGACTGTGCCCTTCCACCTCCCTGCTGTACCCCCACACCCCAAGATACACCTGCCCAGCATACAGGCTTTATTGGAAGGGACTCTCAAAAGAGTGTCCAGAATGCCTTTGCAGTGGGCAGTTATGAAGGGTGGTCTTAGCTTACTGGGTGAGCACAGCTTTGGTACCCAGCTCAGTTAATTATTATCTTTGTAGAACTGGACAAGTTACTCCTAAGTATGGTTTTCACATTCTTTTGTTGGGACTACTTATAGAGCTCACCTCCTAGGATTAAGGATGATACTTGAGGATGCCTTGTTGTTCAGTTGCTAAGTCATGTCCGACTCCTTGTGACCCCATGGACTGCAGCACGCAGGGCTCCTCTGTCTTCCACTGTCTCTCGAAATTTGCTCAAATTCGTGTTCATTAAGTCGGTGATGCTGTCTAACTATCTCATTCATGAAAGGATACATGCAAAATGTTTTTCACAGTGTCAGGAGTAGGGTGAGAGTACTTCACATAGGCACTCTAGCTGGCCACCTGGGAGGCTCCAATGGCCGGTCAGTGAGGCCGGCAGGGTGACCCCTTTGAGGTCTTTTCTCCTGGATGCATGGAGCTGTGGGGTGGTGCTCACTACTTATCAAGACTCTTTGCCATTGTATCTTCACAAAGTCAGGTTCCTAGTTGTAATTCTCTTGCACCAACAGTGGATTGCATTAGTTCCTAGAGAACTGAGGAACACTGGGTGGGTGTTGAGTCTGATGTGGCCTTGACCCCTCATCCAGCCTTGCTAAGGGAAGACCATAGCATTCCACCCTGACCCCAAGCTGACGGTAACATTTCTTTTTTCTCCTCTGAGCCTTGAGCCCACTGCTCTGTTGAGTATCTGCTTCATCTTCCTCCCAGGCTGCAGGGCCTTGGGGACAGGCTCACATCCATTCCTTTCACCTTGACCTTGTCACAACACCTAGTTCTCTGTCTGTCCTTCACCAACGCTGTATTGTGCTGATGAACAGTGTTTCAAAACACCAACCACTAAAACCAGTGTCTGCAGATCGGGGCATTTTTTAACCTTCTGGATTTTAATAAAATGGACATTTTCCATCTGAGAAGCGGCAATGACCATTTTGCTTTACAAAGCTGCAGCAGGTAAGTAAAGATGGGTCTACAAAGATGACAATGTTTTATTGAGGTCACACTGATAGAAAAGAACTCCCCAATTTTTCTCCTCTGAAGATAGATTCCCTTTAGTTATTGAGTTAATAGCTGTGATCACAGGCAGACAAGATAACAATTTTTGCTCTGGACTAAATATATATGAAGAGATACATGTCATGAGGAAAAGTGCCCAAGGCAAAAACCACTTTCCCCCCAGGACTCCAGTTAAGATTAACAACCCCGGTGGGCTCTCAGAGGAGTGTGTCATAACCACATCGTCTCTCGGGGATGTCACGAAAATGTGTGGAGGTCAGACCACCGCCCCCACTCAGCATGAAAGAGACACTCCAGAAAGCTGGGGACGGCTTTATAGAATGAATCACTCCATCAATACTGTAAGTCCCCAAGAACTCAAGTGTAGACAAGATTAATCAGATTCAGAACACAGCTTTTATTTATTTATTTTTTTTCATCATTCAGTTTCCTTTAATGACCCCCATTCTCCTTGAAGGGCAGGTATAGCAGCTAGGCAATGGCAAGAGATGTTCACGTGAAGGCCTTGCCTTAATTGAAGGTTTTGCCCACATGCCAGAAGGCCCCTTCCCAGGAAGGGTCTTCTCAAACCAGCGTCTAGGTCTCCTCACTGCCGGGATCCAGTTTTCACCACACATGTGACTTGCGGTCCACCTGCTGATCTGGGCTCCACAGAAAGGCAAGCTCTAGCCTTGGAAAACCCAGATTCCAGAAATGGAGCTGTTGTGGTTGGTTCTGTAGAGAAAGACACTGGCAAAGACATTCTTCCTCAGTTTGTCCGATGGCTTGGAACAGTACAGTGACAAGGCTGCAGCTCAGGGAGGTCTGGGAAGCGGTACTCGGAGTACCACAGGGACCAGCCACCCTTATCAAGTGAAGTGAAGTCACTCAGTCGTGTCCGACTCTTTGTGATCCCATGGACTGTAGCCCACCAGGCTCCTCCATCCATGGAATTTTCTAGGCAAGAGTACTGGAGTGGGTTGCCATTTCCTTCTCCAGGGGATCTTCCTGATCCAGGG
Organism: Giraffa tippelskirchi; assembly: GCF_054371585.1. Taxonomy (NCBI): domain Eukaryota; kingdom Metazoa; phylum Chordata; class Mammalia; order Artiodactyla; family Giraffidae; genus Giraffa; species Giraffa tippelskirchi. The sequence goes on from NC_137276.1 coordinate 6,829,586, forward strand.
ATCGAACCCGGGTCTCCCGCATTGCAGGCAGACACTTTACCGTCTAAGCTACCAGGGAATCCCACCCTGATCAAAGTGCTCCCCAATACGGCAGCACCACAGACAGCGTGTCCTCATGGGAATACTCGCGCTTAAGTCCATCCAGCAGGAAGGTACTCTTGGGCAGGTGAGCAGAAGGGTCCTTGGCCTTCAGCTCAGCAGCCAGCACCCACTCACATTCACCCAGCTCCTCCTCCGGAGCAGGGCAGCTGCCTTTCTCTCCTCTTTCTGCTTTGCTTAGGGCCTCTGCCTGGCTTCTTGAGAAACTTTCTCTTTCCATGGGGTGTCCTTTTGAGGCTGGCTTTCCCAAAATCATGTAGGATCCAACTGGGCCATTTTCTCACAGAGCTTCAACTCCCCCAACTGGGGCTGGTTAATGCGGGTGGGGAACTAGCAGTTGGTATTAGGGAAGGCCTAGCAGAAAGAAGGCTCCAGAACCTGTGAATAAAGCCCCAACAGGCTGCAGACAACGGCAGCCAGCGTCACATGTTCGCCCAACAGGAAAGTCCAAGTCTTCAAGACAGCATCCAGCAGCTCCAGAATCTGTCTTAGCCCCTCTTCCTCCTTCTCTGTGGCCTCCTTGTCGTGATGCATGATGCCCCAGTAGGGGAACTGCCAGGTCCCGGCTGGGGACACTGTCCCCACCATCGGCCAAGCCTGCCCACCGCCCCAGCTGTACCGCTGCCTCGGGAGGATGTCCTCAGGGCTCACGTAGCAGGCAGTGACATTGTCCTCCAACACAGAGACTCCACCTCAAAGCCTTGCTGGCAGGAAATTTATGGAGCAATTTGGGGGGTGCAAGTGGTTTGGCCAAAATGGAAGTGGGGTGGTGCCCGGAGCACAGGGGCCTGAGCCCCGCTCTACCGAGCGGTAATGAGGGCCTTGCAGGCCCTCCAGCTGGCAGGACACATGTACAGGGTCCTAACCATCATGGTGATTTCACAGAGAGAGGGGCCAGAACATGGCTTTAAAAAAAAAAAAACAGGGGCTTCCCTGGTGGCTCAGTGGTAAGTAATGTGCCAGCCAATGAAAGAGACACAGGTTCGATCTCTGGTCCGGGATTTGACATGCCTCAGATCAACTAAGCCTGTGCGCCACGACTATTGAGCCAGCACTCTGGAGCCTGGGAACCGCGACTACGGAGCCCACCACCCGCAACTCCTGAAGCCTGCATGCCCTCGAGTCCGCACTCCAATTGCAACAAGAGAAGCCCCTGCAGTGAGAAGCCCACGCACTGCAACGAGAGAGCAGCCCCTGCTCAGTGCAACTCGAGAGAGCCAAGCGGCAACAAAGACCCAGCACAGTAAAAAAAAAAAAAAAATTGCATATGTGACAACCATCGTTTATCCTTTCCTTTAAAGGACTGCAGAGATCAGTTCATGTCTTTAAATATTTGGACAAAAACAACAGCAACGAAAACATGTAGGTCATTTTTTTTTAAACTGAAGAAACTAAAGGTACCTAACGCCCAAGTTGCAGACTGGGACCTTGAAAGCAGCTGGGCAAGTACTAATGGGCCCATAAAGCACAGCCCGGTCTCTGCCTGCTGCCTAATTACTCATCGGCGTGGCCTTTGTTCAGCCAGTGCCTGCTTTTACAGCGCAGTCAAACAAGGTAGAACTGTGTCCATTTATGGGAAAGTCAAAGACCAATAAATAAAAAGTTTAATTTCCTGATTCCCTGAAGTCGATGGGGCTTAGAAAATACTCACCAATCCTTGCAATGATGGTCTTTCAAAAAAAAAAAACTGTGTGAGCAGCACCTCGTATCAAATTTCATTGCTCATAAAAGAGAATCAGATTATGTTAAGTGAAAAAAAGCAGGGCACAATGTCCCCTGTGTTTACAACTACAAAACTATCTGCTGAGGGCAGAGGACTGGAAATGTGCAATTGTGATCAGATGTTTGTGATGGGGGCAGGGTTCGGGGAGATTTTTTTCCCCCCATATTCTACATTTTCTGCTGCTACTTCGGTTTTATGACAACAGCAAAAAATTAGATATCGATCAGTAAAACAATTAGTTAATTGTCTAGCAGCTCCTAGTCTCCAGAACAAAGAGCATCACAGGAGGCTTCCCACGTTAAACAAATCCATTAAAAACCAAGAAATTCAACTAAGTGTCAGAGGACCGAGGGTCTCACTTTCATCTGGAGGACTGTTAAATTTTACGGATGTCCCAAGGAGCTCCATTAGTAAAAAATAATCCCTCATCAGGTCTCTCCACTTAGTGAAATCTTTCAGGTCATTAATAATACTTAGGAAACTTTTTCTTCATCAGTATAATATGAAAGGTGTGGCAAGGACCAAGAACCAAGTGTATGATTCCTTTCTCTAGTCATTTCTCATTGTTTTGAAAAGAGCTTGGGCGATAGGAGCTGGATTGCTCACAGGGACTGTTTACAGGGAGCAGACTATGCACGAGCGGACAGAACCAGTCCTGACTTGTTGCAGCCCACACCGTCTGGGTGAGCAGGCCAGTGCTGGCTTTCCGTCCAGGGACTGTGTCCAAGGGGCTCATCGCTGCTGCTGCTGCCCTGTCTACTGACATGGAAGAACTGAGGTCGATGCATTTGCTGACTGGATCTCTTGCCTCCTCTCTTCTGCTCCTCGCCAGCACCTTCCCTGGCTTCCCTTTTTTCCCAACTAATTTCCCCAATGGTGGTCCTCAGAGCTCTGCTCTTCGCCCTCTACCTTCCCCTCCCTTCTCCTTGCCTGTATTTTGTTGCTCAATTACTTACCTAGACAACCACTTATTCAGCAAAACTGGCTGCACCCTCTCCAGGGGCACAGGAGATTCAAGATAAAGGAGAGCGGCTTCCCTCTCAGTTCAGTTGCTCAGTCGTGTCTGACTCTTTGTGACCCCATGGACAGCAGCACGCTAGGCCTCCCTGTCCATCATCAACTCCCAGAGCGTGCTCAAACTCATGTCCACCGAGTCAGTGATGCTATCCAGCCATCTCATCCTCTGTCGTCCCCTTCTCCTTCTGCCTTCAATCTTTCCCTCTGGGAGGTTACATTCCTGTGGGGAAGAGACATGCAGACAGGCAAAAGTGATTTAACTTTAATGAGATGAATATTCCCCAAGGCAGGCCTGGGTTTGGGCTGTATCCTTATATGTCCCATAAACATGAAAACTCAGCAATTCCAAATGTGAGCTCAAGCACTCCTCCCCCTTGTAGCCCACATTTTGGTTAAAGACATTGCTGTCTGTATAGTCACCAAAGCTTGAAGCTAGATGCCTTCCGCCCTCCCTCTCACCCTCAGCATCCTGCCGTTCCACCTTAGAATCATCTCTGTAATAATTCCCTTCTTTCTGTTCCCACCACCACTGCCCAGTTAACCTTTCCCGTGTAGTCCTCTATTGTCATATGCCCTTGCTCCTGCATGGCCACCATGCTCAGAGTGATGACCCTAAAACACACCCAACTGCATGGTGCCCTTGCTTAAATAACACTGGAGGCTCCCGTCAATGAATCAAGTTTACCTCCCTGCCATGGCCTTTAGCATCAACCTCCACGTGCAGCTTTAACCATCCGCTTGTTTGGTCACCTTTGGGCGTTGAGCACCCATCACTTCCCAAGCATATGGTGCTCATTGACACCACATTGGGTCATGCTGCTCTCTCTATCTCAAACGATTTCCCACACCCTATCAGAAAGAGGAGTTCTGGGAAAAACCCTGTTTGTCTGTTGTTCGTGGCCCAAGTCCAGTGGCATCTTCTCAGGATCCCCACACTCCCCAGACCTGCCTCTGGGGCATCTCCTTTCTGGAAAAAAAAAAAAAAAAAAGCAGAGTGTTTGAGATCAGGAGTGAAATCTCCATCTCACAGCTGTGGTGTGTTCAGTCACTCAGTTGTGTCCATTTTTTTGTGGCCCCAGGCTACATTGTCCATGAAATTTCCCAGGCAATGATACTGGAGCAGGTTGCCATTTCCTCCCCCAGGGGATCTTCCCGACTCAGGGATCAAACCCTTGTCTCTTGCGTATCCTGCATTGGCAGACAGATTCTTTACTACCAGCGCCACCTGGGAAGCCCTGGTATTTCTAAATACAGACTATTTTTTTTTAAGACAAAAAATACTCATATTCTTAAAAATTAAAAAAAAAATCTGAATTAAGACTTGAGATATACTCAGATAACTATAAACAGTAAAATTTTGGATTAAATGAGCTTGAACCCACTGAGAAAGCATGCTGACCACACCTTTCCTGCCTGAAGAAGTCCTTCTGGGGTATGTGATTGTTGCTTCAATGTCTGTTTCCGGGGTTACTAGTGAAATTGAGGTGTGTGTGTTTTCATCTGTATTAGTCATTTGCATTTCCCCCAGAGTCCTTGATGAAATCCTCTTAAAGTGCAGGTGGACGTGAGGGTAGGGAGTTGGGACGGGGGTTAGAGCCCCTCCCCTGCCCTCCCTTTTTTCCTTCCAGAACTAAATTCTCTACGATTTCACTTCTTCCCCAGGATGACTTACTCTGATTGGGACTTCTCTCTTGTCCTTCTCCTGGAGGAACAGGGGCCTTCAATCCGAAATGCTGACCCACAGCTGTCTGGAGAGCACGTTAGGACCATGGGCAGCAGATGAAGGCAGTCATAACCCACGTACAGATAAAATACCATGCTGGTGCATTGTTGAAATGTATGCAGTCAGTCTCCAAGACGGTCCCCAAAGATCCGTGCATCACTGTTTACATGCCCATTCAGGGGACAATATGCTGGCCCTTCTCATATTGAATCAGGGCTGGCTCCTGGTGACAGATAGAATGAGTGGACGTGACCATATCTGACCTCTGAGGCTAGGTCATAAGAATGAGCTTCTGCCTGCCATTCTCTCTCTGTCTCCCTCGGGACACTGTACTCTGTGGTTGTTGCTCACTCGCTCAGTCGTGTCTGACTCTTTGCAACCCCACGGACTGCAGCATGACAGGCTTCCGTGTCCATCACCACCTCCCAGAGCTTACTCAGACTCACGTCCATTGTGTCAGTGATGCCATCCAACCATCTCATCCTCTGTCGTCCCCTTCTCCTCCCGCCTTCATTCTTTCCTAACATCAAGGTCTTTTCCAGTGAGTCAGTTCTTTGCATCAGGTGGCCAAAGTATTGGAGCTCCAGATTCAGCATCAGTCCTTCCAATGAATGTTCAGGGTTGACTTCTGCACTCTGAAGAAGCCCAAACTGGCCCTCGTGAAGAGCCCAGTGTGGAAGGACCTGAGACCCCAGCCTGCAGCCAGCCTCCACCCTCAGCTCCGAATGGAGACACCTTCAGATGTTACCAGCTCTAGGTCTTTTCACAAGACCCTAGAGAAACCATCCCCTTCCTGAATTCTTTACTCACCAAATGGTTGTTTATATTTTGGGGTAAACTTTTATGCAGCCTTAGCAGCTGGACCAAGGAGCGAAATGCCAATAATTAGAATTTTTCCCGAGTATTATGTTCACCAAATGTGAGCATGCCCTGCAGTCTCTAAGGCCGGGCAGATAGATGCCTGTGGGAAAGAATAACTATTCCAGGATAAGGCTCTGAGGTTAGGTGTGTCGACAGACAGCTGCGTAGGAGACTGGTTAAAATAATCCATGTTCAAAGTCTTAAAAATGCATGGTAGGCGACCATACAGATGAATGCCACAAGAGGGCAGGTGTACATATGGAAATAGGGCTTTCATGGACTTAACCTTAGTCTTTCTATTGACTTTTTTTTTTCATTTCACTGATGATTTTGTTAGATATTGATCACTGCCTACAGATGGGCTTCATTTTGAAGACATGAATCTACATTTCAAAACGCGACCGTCTAGGAAAGACTTCAGTAGGAAAGGTCCCCTAACAGTTCATTTAATAAAGCCATATTTGTATTTCTTATAAAATATGTTTTTGTAATGAAAACACCTACAGTTTCATTACTGAGAAAAATGGAGCCCATACATTCAAGTGTCAGTGGGACAAACATTTCCTGACTTTCTATCACTGCATGAATGCAGATGTGTTATTTACTCAATCTCATTTATTTCATAATGGGATTAAATAATGCTTCATTATTTCATAATGAACAAAGTAATATGTGATTTCAAAAAAAAGAAGCAATTACACTTATTTTTCTTTCACCTCAGAACCCCCCTCCCCCTAATACATTCTGACATTAAAATGAACTAATTTGTTGGGTAATTTAAAGTTGCCTCAATCTCTCCAAGTAAGATGAAGAAATAGGCTTCTCAGACCTCGGGGTTTTACTGATTACAAATTGTTTTACTCAAAATGTTTCTTGCAAACTTCAGGCAGTCTTGCTCCTGGAGTGCTTCTTACACACCACACATTTGGCACTTTTTTCAGTGGCTGGTCAGTGCACGGTTTAATTGCACTTATGGGTGTGACATGTGCGGGAGATGGTGATGGGCAGGGAAGCCTGGCGTGCTGCAGTCCATGGGGTCGCAAAGAGTCGGACGCGGCTGAGTGACTGAACAACAGCAACAATAGGTCTGACAGCACTGGAACTTCCAGGGCTTTAATGGATCGCTCCCTGGCAGTTTTGGGGCTTCCCCGGTGGCACAGTGGTAAAGAATCCAAGTGCCAGCGCTGGAGGTGCAGGAGACAGGGTTCAATCCCTGGGTGGGGAAGATCCCCTGGAGAAGGAAATGACAAGCCACTCCAGTATTCTTGCCTAGGAAATCCCACGGATAGAAGAGCCTGGCAGACTACAGTCCATGGGGTCACACAGAGTCAGAAGCGACAAAGCGACTGAGCACACCGTTGCAATTTGCCTTGCACCAGCTGGGACTTCCCAGGTGGCGCTAGTGGTAAAGAACCTGCCTGCCAATGCAGGAGACCCAAGAGACGTGGGTTCTTCCCTGGGTCGGGAAGATCCCTTAGAGTAGGAAGTGGCAATCCACTCCAGGATTCTTGCCTGGAAAATTCCACGCACAGAGGAGCCTGGCGGGCTACAGTCCAAGGGGTCGAAAAGAGTTGGACACGACTGAGCCACTGAGCACATGGCATGGCCCAGAGCTGCCAAGCAGAGGCTGTGGAGCTCAGCAGTAGAAGTCATCCTGAACAACTCAGGAGCCTCTCTGAACCTCAGCTTTCACATCTGTAAAACGGAGCTGGTATTTGTGCTTTTCTCAAAAAGATGTTGTGAGGATTGGCTGAAATAATGGATGTAAAGCACTTGACCTTGTGCCTGGCATAGAGTGGGCTGTTCTATCCCCCTCCCGGCAGCTACACCTCTCCTGGGACCAAATGTGTAGGTTGGCTACTACATTACCTGGGACACAGGAGCACTCGGTAGACATCAGCTAGGATTACTGCCCTGTCTTTAGTCCTATAAACATCTTAAAAAATGATTTTAAAAACAAAAATGCTAAATAAGTATTTCATCTCCATTACCAGCTGCATACACATGCACGCTCTCTACGTTCTCCTAGAAGATACTTCCAGAATGGGTGTTCCTTTCCACATTTGTATGCTGCATCTGAAGATCCTTCTCCAGGGGGTCTTCCTGATCCCAGGAACATTGTCAACCCAGGTATCGAACCTGCGGTTCCTGCCATGTCTCCTGCATTGCAGGCAGGTTCTTTACCACTGGAAAGAAAAACTCCAGATCACGGAAGGTTGCATCTCATTTTCCTAGTCAGCGGTGTTGAGGACGTACACACTGATCTATGACAAATGGCAGTGACTTCCAAAGCCTCCCGTCTGCTGTTTTTCCCTCTGAAGGTTTGCTGCAATGGAATTCTAGTAAGATTTCACACAACTGCCCCAAACCCACATCAGAGGCCATGATAGCAAATTAGCTGTAGAGGGACGCTGGCTGTGTTTCCACGTCCAAGGTGCTGAGGTGGAAATCATTTACCACAGAACATGCACTCTTTGCATTAAACAGACCCAGTTTATGCATGACTCCAAATGGACTTCTTTGAAACTTCGCTTCCTCCCAGCCCAGTTCACAGAGTCAGATGTTTTTATAGGGGAGAATTCTACAACAGCTGCATTTTTTCCCCCTTCAACATGCCAAATGTTTCTTATCATTACATGGTCTCAAATATATTTTACTATGAAGTATTTTTTAAAGCACCAATAACTCGCATAACCTTTAACCCGCGAGTGTAAACACGCTAAATTTGGACAGGCAGTAAATTGTGACTCTACTTTTAAAGCTCCTTGGGTTAGCCTGGATAAATTTTTTAACTTCTCAGCTAGAGAGTCTTTAGAGAGACTTCCGTGGCTTTAACATTCCTGGAGTCACTCTTGGCACTTCCCAGATCCCACGGTGGGCAGGGTTGGTGCCCTCTCTGGGCTCCAGGGTGCCCTGGGCTCATTTCTGTCCAGTCCTGCTCCTTGGTGCCCTGAGGCTCCCCTCCCCAGATGGTCTCACACTTCACTGCGTGTTCCTTGAGCACAGGGACTGTGTCTTATCCATCGTAGTCCAGGAAGCTGTAACAAGTGTCCTAGACTGGTGTGTTTTAAACAGCAAACACTTATTTCTCATAGTTTTGGAGGCTGGGACATCAGCACGGTTGGGTTCTAGGGAAAGCTCTCCTCCAGGTTTGCAGACAGCTGTCTTCTTGCCGTATCCTCACATAGCACAGTGAGAGGGAGAGAGAGGGGGACAGAGAGTACTCTGGTCTCTTAGCCTTATTATAAGGGCATTAACTCCATCAAGGGAGGTTTACACATGGCTTTCCCTGGTGGCTCAGACGGTAAAGAATCTGCCTACAATGTGTGAGACCCAGGTTCGATCCCTGGAGAAGGAACTGGCTACACACTCCAGTATTCTTGCCTGGAGAATCACACGGACAGAGGAGCCTGGTGGGCTAGAGTCCATGGGGTCCAAAGGAGTAGGACACGACTGAGCTACTAACAGACACAACCCCATCAGGTGGGTTCCACCTCAAGACCTCCTAAGGGCCTCACCTCCAAATACCATCACAGTGGGAGTTAAGGTTTCACAGATGAACTTTGGGATCACAAACATCCACAACAGTATCCCAAGAGCCTCGCACAGTCTTGGACCATTTCCCGAGATCAAAAGATGAATGATGCCCCTGGAGGTGTACAATGTGGTGGTCCATAGTGTGTGTGTGTGTGTGTGTGTGTGCGTGCGCGCACGCTCTATTAGCCCTTGAGTACTTGTTGAATAAAACATTTAATAAATGATAACATATTTCTGATTAAAATGCTTTAAAAATATCTTTATTCAAATTAAGTTTGGTGTTGTTTTATAATAATGTAAAATGCAATGCTTAAATAGAAAATGACATTTTAAATTAAAGACATCCCTTCAAAGAACTTAAGTTAATAGATTTTTTTTTTTCTGAATGACTCTAAGCATGACTTAAGTATTCTAACAGGCCAATGGTTTATTGATCAGAAAAACTTAAGTATTAAATTACTGGCTGAAAACTGCCCTAGGAATCCCATTTGTCTTTAGATTATAAGGTGATTAATTAGATAAATAGCCAAGATGTATTTTCATCTCTGCAACACTAAAAGCATAATCGGACATTCATCGTCCTTCTCTGCACAGATGTTCTAAAGAAGTGTCGGAGCCCCCAATCAAGCTGTTGAAAATTTTCCCAAGCCTCAATATGCCCCAAATTCAGATTAGGGAAAACAGCTCCCTTACCGCGCACTTTAAAAATCTCGTTCCCTCAAGATTGTTCCCCTACTGGAGATTCAACAAATCCTGTTGACTCTGGAAAGTAGCAAAGACGGATTTAAGCGAATCCGGTGCTTGAAGTGGGACCCGGGGCAGCTTGCCAAGATCATGTTATTCTTTTGCTTGGAATCCTATACCCCACGCCCCACACCCCCCAACCACTGCCCGAAGCTCCCTCCTTCCTTCTCCTCCTCCTCTCTCCTTTCTTCCCATCCATCTGCGCCGAGGGGGGAGAAGGAGACCCCTGGGAGGCCGCACGAGGGAAGGGAGAGGCCTCTGGGCTCACAGACTCGGCTACTCTGGGTGAAGCCTGAGGAGACCGCAGGGTGGCCCGTTCTGCGCGCAGCTCCTGACTGACCGCCCACCCTGACTGTGCGTCTTGGTGTTGGGTTTGGTCTGGTGATGCTGCCCGGCAGCTGGTGGCTCAGCCGTGCGGCTCCTACCCCGGGAAATCCCAGCTCTCTGGTCCCTGCCCTTCTCCCCTCATCATGGCCTCTCCTAGCGCCCCTTCAGAGCGGGGAGAACTCTTGGGGATCAGCCTTCTGCTCTAGGCTGTGGACTCTTGGCATGAGGGAAGGGTCGCTTTCTTCTTCACATCTTGACTCCTGGTGCCAGAGCAGGCACTGCCCTGGCTGGAGAAGTGAACGAATGAATGAGCAGCGGTCAAAGGAGACAGTGTGCGTGCAAGTGCTTTGTAAACAGCGCTGTGACGCACATGTGCATAGGTGATTATTGTCTCCGTCTGCAGGGGCCGGGGCCTTGCCCAGGACAGAGCAGGAACTCGGCCGCACCTTTGGAAACAGAGGCTGGAAGGCAGAAGGGAGCCCGCGGTGGCGGCCTGGGCCCCCGGGACACAGAGGCTCAGGTGGCATTCGTGAGAGGTGTTCACTAGGGAAGGCCCGTCTGAATAGATCCGGGGAAGGCAGGGGCAGGAAGTGGGACCAGCCAAGAGGGAAGGCGGACTGAGATGCTGGTGGCCCTGTGACAGCCTTGGCTGTCCCCTAGGGAGCCCCGAGCGAGGATGGCCCTTTGGCATTGTCCTGACTGGGTCCAGGATGGCCTGACTTTTATCCCCTGCACTGATCAGATGTTGGATGTGGATCACTGAGGAAGGAACGTGAGCTTGGGCCAGGCAGACCTTCAGTCTCTAAAGGTGTGTGCTGGGCAGGGCTGGGGGTACCCGGCAGCCCACCAGAGTCCACCACAACAGCTTCTCCCAGAACCCATGACCCAGGAGCATGCTCGGAGCTGAAGAAGCTGGGCTTGGGGAGTCCTCCACCCCCAGCGGAGGCAGCCTTTGGAAAAACACAGCCCTGTGTATACATGGGACGGGTGGTGGTCTTTGCTGCCACAGTGGCTCTGTACTAGGCCAGGTGCCAAGACCCTCCAAAGTCCAAGGCTGGGCCTCTGCAGTGCTGGAACATTCTATCTCTTGCTCTGGCTGTGGGGTTACATGGAACCGTGCACTTACGACATTATGGACTCTTCTGTGTGCATCATGCAACCTGCATTGCAGTGATGCTCTTCAAATTATTTAAAAAGTCTATCGTGTTCAACCTTCCAGTCTGCCTCCTGTTTCTCCTTTTAAAAGAGAAAAACATCATTGGGGTTTTATGATGCACAATCCTGCCAACCCCTAGATAGAAACAAACACTTTAAACTATGAACTGAGCCAGGACATCAAACTAATCTTTGGATCAAACCTGAATTTCACTTTGCCTTTGGACACCTCTCCATTCTCTACTCAGACCCTTTAATCGCCTCCCATTTCCCTCAAAAGAAACTTTAAAAACTTTTTTTTTTGGAGAGAGGTGGGATTGCAACTGTTTTTATTTTTTTCCTCCCAAACTTTCACTGTAACTCGACTCTGTGCCAGCTACTGCTCTGTCTTTGGGCTTGGAGAGAGCAGAGAATGAGGCCTGGTCCCTGCCCATGAGGGGCACACAGTCTGATGGGAATGTCCCTGCACACGAGCCAGCTACGTGATGGCCGAGCTGGGTGCGTGGAGCTAGAGTTGGGGGCAGGGGTACAAGGCTCCGCATAGACTTTCTGGAATAAGTGCTCTCTTGCCAGTTTGGAGAGATTGCGATCTAAATGGTCTGGCTTGTCTCCTGGAAACCTCATCTTGCTTGTGTTTGTTCTCCAAACTCCAGGTCACCCTGGCCTCCCCACGGTGATGGCTCCTACGTAGCCTTTGTGCATCTGTACTCTTGCCTTTGTATGCCCGCCCTTTCTTTTCTTTCTGTGCAAAAAGGTGGCTTGCTCTCAGATCCCCGTGCTTACTGTTGGAGGGTCAGTGGCTTCCTTTGCACTCAGCCTCCTCTCACAAAACCCTCTCTGCAGTGTCCCCGGGTTCCCTGGTGACCACCCCATTACATTCATACGGAGTCAGCCACTGCTCTCTGGCCTCTTTTTTTTTTTTTAATATAATTGCAGAATTGTACCTCTCACCTTGCAGAATTTTCCTTCCCCATCCCACTCCTCTTAAGATTAGCCCACAAGGGACTTCTCTGGTGGGCCCGTGGCTAAGACTCCACATTCCCAATGCAGAGGCCTGGGTTCAATCCCTGGTTAGGTAACTAGATCCCATATGCTGCAAGTGAAGATCACGTGTACTGCAACTAAGACCCTGCACAGTCAAAAAAAAAAAGCCAAAACATAAATATTAAAAAAAGATTAACCCGCAATACCAAGATGGGAAGGGGAGCCTGGGGGACCTCAGGGCCTGAGGGGCACCCTTAGACTGAGCCCAACCAGCAGAGACTCATCAACCTCTTCCTTCAGGGTTGTACTCAGTCACTCAGTCAAGTCTCTTTGTGATTCTACGGACTGTAGACCACCAGGCTCCTCTGTCCATGGAATTATCCTGGCAAGAATATTGGAGTGGGTAGCCATTCCCTCGTTCAGGAGATCTTCCCAACCCAGGGATCGAACCCAAGTCTCCTGCACCTCCTGCACTGGCAGGCAGATTCTTTACCAGACACTGATGCTTTTTCTCAGGACGGTTTTAAGATCCAGATCGTTTGGTTGGGTTCAGACCACAGGCAACCTCCAGACCACAGGACACACACACTCGGCAAGCTGCTTTAAGGCATTTCACTTTGTTGTCTGGTCGCTGCCGGCTCCTGAATTGCCCCCAGCACTGCCCCCAGCTCCAGGAGAGGCAGCATCCTGCCACTAGTCTCTGAGGGCATCAGGCATTGTCCTGTATCCTTTCCTTATCATTTGGGAAGTTCTCAGAGTCACACTGGGCCACAGGGCATCTTTCGAGATGAGGGGATTTAGCAGCCAGAGTGTGTTTTGTTTCCATAAACCCTGGAATTAATTGGCTCTTCTTGAGCCTGCCACAGTTCACGGCTGGGAGAGGAAATGCAGGACTATGGCATCTGTCCACCTTAGAATAAAAAAGTCACTGCAGATGATTCTGAAAGCTGAGACTTGAGGATTGATGATACCAAGAGGGAAAATAATCATTGCTTTAGAAAGCCTTCCAGCCTGTCCACACAGGTTCCCCCCAGCCGATTCTCACGTGTGTATCCACTCTGAGGCGCAGATGAGACATTTGATGTTAATGTGTCTCTGCACCCCATCTCCAGAGCCAAAGCAAAGAGGGGACTGATTATTTGTAAATTCAAACTGTGTGGACTGCCATTCAAAGTAATTGACCTCCAATCTTCTCTTTAATATGTCATTAAATCTCTGGGTACATATTTGCTGACATAACATTCATTGTGAGTCTGTGAAGAGTTGGAATCTACTTAAAATGCTTTTCTCACACCTACAGAGTCACTTCAAACCTAAGTATCAACTCTCCTCAGAGCCTCACATCTTGAGGTTTCAGAGCCCGTGGAGGAACTGAAACAAGCTTTCTCTCTCATTTTGAAATTGGCCAATCATAGAGGGGATTTCAAGTCAGCATCATGTTAAAGACATTACCAAAATAGAATGAGCTAACACAAGAAGACAATTCCTCCCAACATCTCTGGTTATGCTTCATAAAATGATGGCAAATGCGATGTCAAAAATCACCTGTTGTGAAGATATAAGCACCAACAAGCACCCAAAAAGGCATTCAAATCAGTAATCATCCAAGGAAATGCAAATCAAAACTGCCACATCACCTCGTATCCATCAAGATGACTACTATCAAAAAAAAAAAAAGAAAGAAAATAGCAAGTGTTGGTGAGGATGTGGAGAAATAGAAAGGCTTGTGCACTGTTAATGGGAATGCAAAATGGTGCAGTTGCTATGGAAAATAGTGTGGGGATTCCTCAAAATATTAAAAATAGAATAACCTTATGATCCAGCAATCTCACTTTTGGGTATACATCCTGAAGAACTGAAGACAGAGTCTTGAAGAGACATTTGTACACTTAAGTTCATAGCAGTCCTATTCACAATAGTCAAAAGGTGGAAGCAACCAAAGTGTCCATCAATGGATGAATGAACAAAGAAAATATGAAATATGTATATATATATATGTATATGTTGTGTACACAATGGAATATTAATTAACCTTAAAAAGGACGGAAATCCTACCACATGCTACATCATTGCTGTTGTTGTTCAGTCACCAAGTCGTGTCCGACTCTTTGAGACCCCACGGACTGCCACATGCCAGGCTTCCCTGTCCTCCACTATCTCCCAGTATTTGCTCAAACTCATGTCCATTGAGTTGATGATGCCATCTGTTACCCCCTTCTCCTGTCCTCAATCTTTCCCAGCATCAGGGTCTTTTCCAACTAGTCATCTCCTTGCATCAGGTGGCCAAGATGGACAGCCTTGATGTACTGTATATTGTATACTACATCATGCATGAACCTTAAGGACATGACACTAAGTGAAACAAGCCAGTTTCAAAGGAACAAATATTGTATGAGTCCACTCATATGAGGTCCCTAGAGGAGTCAGAATCCCAGAGACAGAAAGCAGAAGTGCTGTTGCCAGAGACTGGGAAGATGAGGAGTTGTTGGTTAATGGGGACAGAGTTTCAGTTTTGCAAGATGAAAGTTGTATAGACTGGTTGCACAACAGTGTGGATGCACTTGGCAATACTCAACTGTACACTTAAAATGGTGAAGATGGTGTATATTGCATCATGTATATTTCACCATAATTTAAAAAGTTACACATGGTTGCCCCTCCACGGTCACTGACGGTCCAGTAGTGTCCTGCGGTGTATGTGTCATCCAGGTGTGTTGAGTCCTTGGCTGTGTCTTGCTCCCCCATGTCCACCATGGTCCCTGGACAAGGTCTGGCAAAGAGAAGCCCAGCACAGTTTTACTGAATGTCTGAGGAATAGAAGTCGAGAGGGAGAGAGGAAAGGAAAAAGGAATGAATAGAAAATCCACAAAAGATAAATTACAAATGGACAGTAACCAAATGAGAAAATTTTCAGCTTCACTAGTAATCAAAGAAAAGCCCATTAAAGCAACAATGAGTTTCCATTTCTCACTATAAAATGAGCAAAGATTTTTATTATTATAATTTAAATACCAAAAGCTGGCAAGGATTTGTTGAGATGGATAACTTCAGACAGAATTGGTACATTTCTGTAAGAAACATAGTGGTATATATGAACAGCTCTAATAAAAATTCATCTCTTGACCCAATAATCCTCTATCTAAGAACACGTCCTCAGGAATCAATAAGATACTTAGACGAAGATTTAGGGGAAAAGATGCTTATTACAGAGTCATTTATAACAGTTCAAAGACCAGAGCTAAACATCTGGCAAATGGAAAAATGCTTAGGTATGAGATGAAAAATTATGTAGCTACTAAAAGTCATATCTTAGAAAAATAATAATGTAAGAAAATTTTACAATTATATATACATATAGATTACGCACGTAATAAGATCAGTTTTACAAAAAAAAATTGAAAACAGAGAGGAAATAGAGACGTAGACATAGAGAAGAGACTCGTGAACACAGTGGGGATGGAGAAGGAGGGACGAATTGAAGCAGTAACACTGAAATATATACACTACCACATGTAAAACACATCACCAGTGGGAATTTGCTGTATGACACAGGGAGCTCAAACCTGGTGCTCTGTGACAACCTAGAGGGGTGGGAACTGAGAGAGAGTTTCAAGAGGGAGGGGACATATGTATATCCATGGCTGATTCATGCTGATGTATGACAGAAACCAACACAATATTCAAAAGCAATTATCTTCCAAATAAAAATTTTGAAAATGTAATGTTTAATTTCTGGATCAGATGAGTGATTGATTTTCCTACACCTTTCCTATCTCCTGAAAGTGAAAGTCGCTCAGTCGTGTTCAACTCTTTGCAACCCCGTGGGCTATACAGGCCAGAATTACTCCAGGCCAGAATACTGGAGTGGGTCACGTTTCCCTTCTCCAGGGGATCTTCCCAACCCAGGGATCAAACCCAGGTCCAGGCCAGAATACTAGAGTGGGTCGCGTTTCCCTTCTCCAGGGGATCTTCCCAACCCAGGGATCAAACCTAGGTCTCCTGCATTGCAGGTGGATTCTTTACCAGCTGAGCCACCAGGGAAGCCCAAGAATCCTGGAGTGGGTAGCCTATCCCTTCTCCAGGGGATCTTCCTGACCCAGGAATCAAACCCGGGTCTCCTGCATTGCAGGCGGGTTCTTTACCAACTGAGCTATCAGGGAAGCTCTCATATTCTAAAATAAGCATTTGATATTTTTCTAATTAAAAAATACGATTTGAAAAAAGGAAAATATTATGTCACCATCTGAAAGGGCTCGGTGAAGGCAAAAGTGGCAAGGCTGTTTCCTGTCTTCAAGCAGTGGTGATGCGGTTGGGAGAGCTCCACCATGGTGCTAGGAGTCTGGTGTGGGGGTGACTGGACAGGATGCGGGAAGGCTTTGCAGAGGGGCGGTGCTTGGGTAGCGGTGAAGGATTTGAACCTTTGTCTCTGTTTTCACTGGACCTGGTAGTGCTTCCTCAGCCTCTCCTTCCCTGACATTGCTGGTCTTGGGCACACTGCCCCTACGGTGGGTTGACCGTGCTTTAGGATTTATTCTCTCTGTGATCTACGTAGGCTCAATTCAGTCAACATAGGATATTCTTCAAGGTTTATCTCCTTAATACCTTCGCTGCAGCAGGATTTCCAGTCAGAGCTTATTTAAGGCATCACTTGGCCTGCATTTGCACTGGCCAGGATCACGTTGCCCAGAGATCAGGGGCTGGAAGGTGGCAAGACCCACACTCTTTGAAGGGTTGTTCCAATACAAGCCTGGAGTCCCGGGCTGCAGAGCTAGGAGGTGGATGCCTTGACTGGGGAAAGTGGGGAAATGAGACCCACAGAAGGGCAGTGGCTTGTCCCAGACAGAATGCCATCTCAGAACCAGAGCTGGGATTGGGTCCTAGCTCTCCTGGCGCCTGGGCAGTGTGCCTGTCCACTGCCCCCTGCTGCTGGAGGAGGGGCATGACCCTCTCTTCCCATCAGAGCACTGGACTCAACTGCAGCGGTGCAAAGGGAGACCAGGGCAGGCTGCTGGGGATGTGGGGGTGGGTAGAGGCTACTTTTAGTATGAGAATATGAGAGCGATGAAAATTATCTTTGTGTGCACATCAGGAGACCATCTGGATATCTTTCGAAATTTATAATTGAAAGAAATTGCAATCTAAATACAATATAACCATCTTCTATTTTGGTTTTACATAGTTTCTTTCTTGTTTATTTAAGAACTACATGTTCTGGAAGTTTTAGCCAATGTGACAAACAAATAAAAAATGTGAATTATGACTAGTAGATGTAAGATTAACTAAATTATTTTTAGATATTGTAGTTGCTTGCTTATAAAGCCCAGGGGCACTACCTAGAGAACTATTACTGAGAAGAGAACAGTTCAGTTCAGTTGCTCAATTCAGTTCAGTTCAGCTGCTCAGTAGTGTCCAACTCTTTGCAACCCCATGAACCGCAGCACGCTAGGCCTCCCTGTCCATCATGAACTCCTGGACTTTACCCAAACTCATGACCCCATGAACTGCAGCATGCCCCCTCCCTGTCCATCACCAACTCCCGGAGTTTACCCAAACTCATGTGACGCCATCCAACCATCTCATCCTCTGTCATCCCCTTCTCCTCCTGCCCTCAATCTTCCCAGCATTAGGGTCTTTTCAAATGAGTCAGCTCTTCACATCAGGTGGCCGAAGTATTGGAGTTTCAGCTTCAACATCAGTCCTTCCAGTGAACAACCAGGACTGATCTCCGTTAGGATGGACTGGTTGGATCTCCTTGCAGTCCAAGGGACTCTCAAGAGTCTTCTCCAACATCACAGCTCAAAAGCATCAATTCTTCTGCGCTCAGCTTTCTTTATAGTCCAACTCTCACACCCATACATGAATACTGGAAAAACCATAGCCTTGACTAGATGGACCTTTGTGGACAAAGTAATGTCTCTGCTTTTTAATATTCTGTCTAGGTTGGTCATAACTTTCCTTCCAAGGAGTAAGTGTCTTTTAATTTCATGGCTGCAATCACCATCTGCAGTGATTTTGGAGCCCAAGAAAATAAAGTCTGACACTGTTTCCACTGTTTCCCCATCTATTTCCCATGAAGTGATGGGACCAGATGCCATGATCTTAGTTTTCTGAATGTTGAGCTTTAAGCCAAACTTTTCACTCTTCTCTTTCACCTTAATCAAGAAGCTCTTTAGTTCTTCTTCACTTTCTGCTATAAAGGTGGTGTCATCTGAACATCTGAGGTTATTGATATTTCTCCCAGCAATCTTGATTACAGCTTGTGCTTCCTCCAGCCCAGCGTTTCTCATGATGTACTCTGCATATAAGTTAAATAAGCAGGGTGACAATATACAGCCTTGATGTACTCCTTTTCCTATTTGGAACCAGTCTGTTGTTCCATGTCCAGGTCTAACTGTTGCTTCCTGACCTGCATACAGATTTCTCAAGAGGCAGGTCAGGTGGTCTGGTATGCCCATCTCCTTCAAAATTTTCCACAGTTTATTGTGATCCACACAGTCAAAGGCTTTGGCATAGTCAATAAAGCAGAAATAGATGTTTTTCTGAAACTCTCTTGCTTTTTCAGTGATTGAGTGGATGTTGGCAATTTGATCTCTGGTTCCTCTGCTTTTTCTAAGTTCACGGTTTGTGTATTGCTGAAGCCTGGCTTGGAGAATTTTGAGCATTACTTTACTAGTGTGTGAGATGAGTGCAATTGTGCAGTAGTTTGAGCATTCTTTGACATTCCCTTTCTTTGGGATTGGAATGAAAACTGACCTTTTCCAGTTCTGTGGCCACTGCTGAGTTTTCCAGATTTGCTGGCATATTGAGTGCAGCACTTTCACAGCATCACCTTTGAGGATTTGAAATAGCTCAACTGGAATTCCATCACCTCCACTAGCTTTGTTCGTCATGATGCTTCCTAAGGCCCACTTGACTTCACATTCCAGGATGTCTGGCTCTAGGTGAGTGATCACACCATCGTGATTATCTGAGTCATGAAGATCTTTTCTGTACAGTTCTTCTGTGTATTCTTGCCACCTCTTCTTAATATCTTCTGCTTCTGTTGGGTCCATACCATTTCTGTCCTTCATTGAGCCCATCTTTGCATGAAATGTTCCCTTGGTATCTCTAATTTTCTCGAAGAGATCTCTAGTCTTTCCCATTCTATTGTTTTCTTGTATTTCTTTGCATTGATTGCTGAGGAAGCCTTTCTTATCTCTCCTTGCTATTTTTTGGAACTCTGCATTCAAATGGGTATATCTTTCCTTTTCTCCTTTGCTTTTTCTTCTCTTCTTTCCACAGCTATTTGTAAGGCCTCCTCAGATAGCCATTTTGCTTTTTTGCATTTCTTTTTCTTGGGGATGGTCTTGATCCCTGTCTCTTGTACAATGTCACGAATCTCCATCCATAACTCATCAGGCACTCTGTCTTTCAGATCTAGTCCCTTAAATCTACTTGTCACTTCCATTGTATAATCATAAGTGATCTGATTTAGGTCATACCTGAATGGTCTAGTGGCTTTCTCCACTTTCTTCAATTTAAGTCTGAATTTGGCAATAAGGAGTTCATGATCTGAGCCACAGTCAGCTCCTGGTCTTGTTTTTGCTGACTGTGTAGAGCTTCTCCATATTTGGCTGTAAAGAATATAATCAATGTGATTTCGGTGTTGGCCATCTGGTAATGTCCATGTGTAGAGTCTTCTCTTGTGTTGTTGGAAGAGGGTGTTTTCTATGACCAGTGCGTTCTCTTGGCAAAACTCTATTAGCCTTTGCCCTGCTTCATTCTGTACTCCAAGGCCAAATTTGGCTGTTATTCCATGTGTTTCTTGACTTCCTACTTTTGCATTCCAGTCCCCTATAATGATGGAGAAGGCAATGGCACCCCACTCCAGTACTCTTGCCTGGAAAATCCCATGGACGGAGGAGCCTGGTGGGCTGCAGTCCATGGGGTCGCTAAGAGTCAGACACGACTGAGCGACTTCACTTTCACTTTTCCCTTTCTTGCACTGGAGAAGGAAATGGCAACCCACTCCAGTATTCTTGCCTGGAGAATCCCAGGGACGGCGGAGCCTGGTGGGTTGCCGTCTATGGGGTTGCACAGAGTCGGACATGACTGAAGCGACTTAGTAGCAGCAGCAGCCCCTATAATGAAAAGGACATCTTTTTTGGATGTTAGTTCTAAAAGGTCTTGTAGGTCTTCATAGAACTGTTCGACTTCAGCTTCTTCAGCGTTACTGGTCGGGGCATAGACTTGGATTACTGTGATATTGAATGGTTTGCCTTGGAAACAAACAGAGATCATTCTATTGTTTTTGAGATTGCATCCAAGTACTGCATTTCAGACTCTTTTGTTGACTATGATGGCTACTCCATTTCTTCTAAGGAATTCCTGCCCACAGTAGTAGATATAATGGTCATCTGAGTTAAATTCACCCATTCCAGTCCATTTTAGTTTGCTGATTCCTAGAATATCGACGTTCACTCTTGCCATCTCCTGTTTGACCACTTCCAATTTGCCTTGATTCATGGACCTAACATTCCAGGTTCCTATGCAATATTGCTCTTTACAGCATTGGACCTTGCTTCTATCACCAGTCACATCCACAACTGGGTGTTGTTTTTGCTTTGGCTCCATCCCATCATTCTTTCTGGAGTTATTTCTCCACTGATCTCCATTAGTATATTGGGCACCTACTGACCTGGGGAGTTCATCTTTCAGTGTCCTATCTTTTTGCCTTTTCATACTGTTCATGGGGTTCTCAAGGCAAGAATACTGAAGTGGTTTGCCATGCCCTTCTCCAGTGGACCACAATCTGTCAGATCTCTTCAACATGACCCATCCATCTTGAGTGGCCCCACACGGCATGGCTTAGTTTCTGAGTTAGACAAAGCCGTGTGATCAGATTGGATAGTTTTCTGTGATTATAGTTTCAGTTTGTCTGCCTTCTGATGCCCTCTATCAGTGCCTACCATTTTACTTGGGTTTCTCTTACCTTGGATGTGGGGTATCTCTTCATGGCTGCTCCAGCAAAGCATAGCCACTGCTCCTTACCTTGGACGTGGGATATCTCCTCTCAGTTGCTCAGCTGTGTCCAACTCTTTGCGACCCCATGGACTGCAGCATGCCAGGCTTCCCTGTCCTTCACCAACTCCCGGAGCCTGCTCAAACTCACGTCCATCGAGTCGGTGATGCCATCCAATCATCTAATCCTCTGTTGTCCCCTTCTCCTCCTGCCCTAAATCTTTTCCAGCATCAGGGGCTTCTCCAAGGAGTCAGTTCTTCGCATCAGGTGGCCAAAGTATTGGAGTTTCAGCTTTAGCATCAGTCCTTCCAATGAATATTCAGGACTGATTTCCTTTAGGATTGACTGGTTTGATCTCCTTGCAGTTGAAGGGACTCTCGGAAGTCTTCTCCAACAGCACAGTTCAAAAGCATCAGTTCTTTGGCGCTCAACTTTCTTTATAGTCCAGCTCTCACATCCATACATAACTACTAGAAAAACCGTAGCTTTGACTGGATGGACCTTTGTTGGCAAAGTAATGTCTCTTCTTTTTAATATGCTGTCTAGGTTTGTCATAGCTTTTCTTCCAAGGAGCAAGCGTCTTTAAATTTCATGGCTGCAGTCACCATCTGCAGTGATTTTGGAGCCCAAGAAAATAGTCTCTCACTGTTTCCATTGTTTCCCCATCTATTTGCCATGAAGTGATTGGATTGGATGCCATGATCTTAGTTTTCTGAATGTTGAGTTTTATGAATGCTGAGTTTTAAGCTGAGAAGAGAATGACACAGTCAAATGAGCCAAGGCAGATCCTCAACTGGCTGCAGACTCATAAATCCCTGGATAGGATACAAGTCTATAAGTATAAAACTATATACACATATATGTATATTAGTTAAGCTGAATGGATATAAGGGCTGATAGGAATAATGGAAATCATATGCCCTAAACAAAGCTAGAGGGATAGCACATGAGTGGAAGCAGGAGCCTGACATTCTGATGGTGCTGGGGACATAAAGGTGGAGGAGAGACAGGGATGCTGCCTTCACCAGGCTTGCATGCTGCAGTAGGACATGACATTCATGGAAGAATCACATACCATGAAACATCACCATCACGAAACTGGTAAGAGGGAAGGTACCTAGGGCTCAGCGGGTAAAGAATCTGCCTGCAATGCAGGAGATACAGGAGACACGGGTTCAATTCCTGGGTCAGGAAGATCCCATGGAGAAGGAAATGGCAACCCACTCCAGTATTCTTGCCTGGAGAATCCCATGGACAGAGGAGCCTGGCAGGCTACAGTCCATGGGGTCACAAAGAGTCAGCCACGACTGAGAGGCTAAGCACAGCACAGCACACAGGGAGATTTCCCCACACTAAAGAAGACAGGAAAGACACAATCGCCACATGCAGATTGAACGCAACTAGCAAGTGAATTAATCAATAAAATGTGGAAAACAAAATCTAAAAGAACCGAAAGAATACATCAAGGAATGGTTTGGGGTAGAATCTTTTTTTTTCCTCTCAGTATAATATTAAAGGAAAACATTGCTAGACTTGACCATCTTAACATTTAAAGCTTCTGCACATTAGCAAACTACGACAAGCAAAAGTAAAGTGTAAATTACAAAGGAATTTGCAATCTACATAAGGACGTGTTGTAATTTTTCATATGTAAACAGCTTTATCCATTAAAAAAAAAAAGACAGGGCAACATCCCTGTCTCTCCTCCACCTTTGTGTCCTCAGCACCATCAGAACGTCAGGATCCTGCTTCCACTCATTCGCTATCCCTCTAGCTTTGTTTAGGGCATATGATAATTTCCACTTATTCCTATCAGCCCTTATATCCATTCAGCTTAACTAATATGCATATATGTGTATACAGTTTTATACACATGTACTTACACATAGATAGGCTTAGAACAGGATGGTTTCACACATGTGTGTTAAATAAACACAAAGGCCAATAGACATACAAATGTTCATCCTCATTCTGTCATAAAAGGCACATGAATTACAGTGGTATGTCTTTATTGATTTTTGCCCATGAAATTGGCAGAGATTTAAATACTGATGAATTAAAATGTTAGGAAGGTGGCAGGAAACAGGTGGAAATATAAATAGGTACAATTTTTCTGGAGGGCAACTTGGAAAAATCTATCCAGTGCTTTAAAAGTTGCCTACTTGCTAATTTCGCTCAAAGAATTTATCTTAAATCAATATGCATTTGAGAAAAGATGGTGTGAAGGATATTCACTCCAGCATTATTTACAACAGAGCAAAACTGAAAAAATCTCACAGCCTAATGAAATGAAGGATGGCAGACTATTAGACAGTTACTGAAAAACCTCATTATGGGGACAAAATATGTCGCAATATATGGTTACCTAAGAAAACAATAGGTTACACAACAGAAGAATTTGAGTAGGGAGACCAGAGGCCTGAAGCCCACATATATGGAAACTTGATATATGACCTATGGTTGGGTAGCATTGCAATCCAGTAGGGAATAGATGGCTGAGTCAATGAATAGCCCTGGGGCAATTATTATCCATATGAAAAAATAAAAGGAGAGCCTAACAGCATACCACAGACCAACAAATTTCAGGTGGAAGGACAAAATGTGAAAAGAAACTTTAAAACTTCTAGAAGAAAATATAGCATAATGTCTGTATGATCTCAGAGAAGAATTTCTTAAAAGACAAAGAGGTCATACAAGCCATAAACTGAAATTTCAGTACATACTACAATGTGAAACATCAAAAACAAAAAATATATGAGAGGATAGAGCCAAAAAATGGAAAGATAGCAGCAGACTGGAAGAAAATGAACTCAATGCATATAAAAGATGAAGAATTACTGCAGAGGCATCCCAGGTGGCTCAGTAGTGAAGAATTCACCTGCCAATGCAGGATATGTGGGTTTAATTCTTGGATAGGGACTATCCCCTGGAGAAGGAAACGGAAACCCACTCCAGTATTCTTGCCTGGAAAATCTCATGGACAGAGGAACCTGGTGTGCTACACTCTACGAGGTTGGACATGACTTAGCAACTACACAACAACAGTTACTGCGGAATATGTGAAGTAGTGCTGCTCAGCTTGTTACCAACATTCTGAGTCAGTCCCCAGCAAAGGTCCTTCTGCTTTGTATCTTCTGAGCCAATAGAATGAGAGTGAGTTTGCTTCAGAAACATAGGAAAGCCTCAGTCTGATTACTGGATGGGGAGAAGCCAGCACATATTCTTCCACACCAGCCAGTGGGCGTGGCTGCTGTGCAGGGATCTAATTGGGGGAAGGGGAGGGGGCGGGGACACCAAGGGGGCGGGGCGAATGCACGGCTCATGCTCCAGATCCAGGGCCAGGCTCAGCTTCTCTGCGCACGGCCCGCTGCCGCCATCTTGAATTTTGAGTGCCCTCTTCTGGTGCAGCCCGCAGGCTGAGGCGTTAGTGTGGCCATTTTGCACCAGGAACTGGGGTCTGACCTGCTGAGTGAGGCTTCTGCCTACGACCCCCTGTGAGCAAGTAACAGCAGACGGAGCACAGAGGAAAAAAACAAAGGTTTAGGTTTATTACCCACATTCTGTTTTTACTTCCCGGGAATTGTTAATGGGGCTCTGCTGGTGACGAAGGTTGACTGTGCACGGGAATCACCGGATCTTTTGAAAAGGTGGGTTGTTTGAGCAGGTGCGGGTGGGGCTGGAGAGCCCGCGTTTTTAACCAGGTCCCAGGTGAAGCTTCTGCTGCTGGTCCACAGACCACCTTTTGAGTAGCAAGGCTATTAAGGACTCCTACAGATAAATAAGAAAGGAGAAATAAGCCCACCCTGAGTCTGGCAGAGGGTCTGAACAGCCGATGCTCAGAAGGCAAACCCTAGGAGCATTAAGCGACTTAGTTGGGATGGGCTTGTGCTGTCACGCGGAGGCCCCGTGACAGAGGTTTGTTTCTTGCTCTTGTAAATGAGGCGCGTGTTCTACGTAGGTGGGGGCAGGGTGAGGCGCTCTCCTCATAGCCGCCTGGAGCCCAGCTGCTGGAAGCCCTGCCGTTTTCACAGTGGAACTGGCAAAGCTGCTCTGGGAACTGGGCAGCTAGAAGAAGAAAAGAGGTTTTTATGGGTTGGTCTTGGAAATAGTGAGGACACTTGTTGTTTATTCGCTCAGTCATGTCCGACTCTTTGTGACCTTGTGGAGTGTAGCCCGCCAGGCTCCTGTGTCCGTGGGATTTCCCAGGCAAGAACACTGGAGAGGGTTACGGTTTCTTTCTCCAGGGGATCTTCCTGACCCAGGGATAGAACCCATGTCTCCTGCTTGGCAGGCGGATTCTCTACCACTGAGCCACCAGGTAAGGACACTACTGCTCACCTTTTACTGGTTAGAACTCTGAGGTTGCAGCCAACTGCATGGGAGGCTGGGAAGTATAATCCAACTGGACCCAGGAAAAAGAGGAACTGCATTTGGTGACCAGCTAGCAGTCTGCCACACATCTGAAGAGATGCTCAGTGCTCTAGTAACCAGGGAAATGCAATTAAAGCTGCAACATGGTATCATTGTACAGCACTGTTAGAGCAAGATATCAGGGCTGGAGGAAGCGCCTTTTACACCGAATAGTCTCTTCTCCACCTCTTCATTCCATGCACGTATTACCTCCAACATACCATCAGTTTACTTTATAATGTTCATTATTTACGGTCTGTCTTCCATCTGTCAACTCCAACAGGACAAAGATATCTGCCCATTACGTTAAGTGCTGTATTCTTAGTGTCCACAGCACTGCCTGAATGGAGGCGCTCCAGGTGACATTCTTCCAGTCACCCCAGCACAGAGCCCAGGCACCTGACACGTGAGGGCAGGGGCTCCTGGTGACTCAGCTCTCAGCTGTTTGGACATGTCCACCCTATGGCTCTTCCCAGCTAAGGCCCCAGGATAAGCACGCCTGCTATGTCAGCCCAGATTCCCAGTCCAAAGTATCCAAGAGGATAACCAATGACTATTGTTTTCAGCCTCCAAAGATGCTTTAGTTTTTAAAGTCAGTTATTCAGGTATAACTTACATTATTAAAAAAAACTGTGGAAAATTCTTAAAGAGGTGGGAATACCAGACCACCTTACCTGCCTCCTGAGAAACCTATATGCAGATTAAGAAGCAACACTTAGAAGTAGACATGGAACAATGGATTGGTTCAAATTTGGGAAAGGAGTATGTCAAGGCTGTATATTGTCACCCTGCTTCCTTAACTTATATGCAGAATACATCATGAGAAATGCTGGGCTGGATGAATCACCAGCTAGAATCAAGATTGCAGGGAGAAATACCAACAACCTCAGATATGCAGATAATATCACTCTATTGGCAGAAAGCAAAGAGGAACTAAAGAGCCTCTTGATGAAAGTGAAAGAGGAGAGTAAAAAGACTGGCTTGAAACTCAACATTGAAAAAACTGAGATCATGGCATCCAGTACCATCACTTCATGGCAAATAGATGGGGGAAGAAATGGAAACAGAGCATGGCAGATTTTATTTTCCTGAACTCCAAAATCACTATGAACAGTGACTGCACCCGTGAAATTAAAAGACACTTGCTCCTTGGAAGAAAAGCTGTGACAAACATAGACAGTGTATTAAAAGAAGAGGCATCATTTTGCTGACAAAGGTCCATATAGTCAAAACTGGTTTTTCCATGAGTCACGTATGGATGTGAGAGCTGGACCAATAAAGAAGGCTGAGTGCTGAAGAACTGATGCTTTTGAACTGTGGTGCTGGAGAAGACTCTCGAGAGTCCCTTGGACTGCAAGGAGATCAAACCAGTCACTCCTAAGGAAATCAGTCCTGAATATTCATTGAGAGGACCAATGCTGAAGCTGAAACTCCAATACTTTGGCCACCTGATGCAAAGAGCCGACTCACTGAAAAAGACCCTGATGCTGGGAAAGATTTAAGGCAGGAGGAGAAGGGGACAACAGAGGATGAGATTGTTGGACGGCATCACTGACTCAATGGATATGAGTTTGAACTAACTCTAGGAGATAGTGGAGGACTGGGAAGCCTGGTGTGCTGCAGCCCGTGGGGTCGCAAAAAATCGGACATGACTTAGTGACTGAATGACAACAACAACTTTCATTAAGTAAAATTCACTCCTTTTAAGTGTACACTTTGGTGATATATACTTATAGTCATGAAAATGTATAGTCATGAAACCATCATCACAACCGAGAAATAAAGCATTTCAGTTGTCCCTCAAAGTCACCTCCTAGGCCACCAAGCTCCGGCTACACTGTCACAACAGCAGGAGTGGCAGGCAGCACATTCTCTTGGCTTTACTGTGTACTCATTGGATGACTATTTTTCCTACTCTGGGAATCTCCTTTCTTGGGAGCTCTGGCTAAGGTCTGTTTTCCTATTAGACCAGAAGCTCTGTGTGACTTGTTCCTAGCATGTAGTAGGTGCTCATTATATCACTGTTTAATAAATGGAATGTGATGGAGCTTGATGGTCTAGAGACTCTGGCTTCAGACACGTGTGAAAAAGTCACATGGCTTCTCAGCCTCATTCCGTTTGAATATCAGGTAGTCATACTACCCATCGGAAGGTGAAAGGCGTATAGCTGATCCAGATTAATGCCCTCAGTTATGTCTTAATTTCTAATAAATATTTATCAAGCCCCTAATGTGTGCTAGGCACTGTCCTAGGTATTGAGGATGTAGAGGGAAGCATATGTAGATATAGTCTGTATGCCCATGGGATTTACCGTCTCCTGGGGGGAGTGAGATGGTAAATGCAATGATCACACACATAAGTGCCCTAGAACCCACCCCCACCTCCTCATCCCATCAATGGTCCTACAGTGTTCTCTGGGGCATGAATTGCCATCTTCTCTTAGAATCATTGCTCAGGAGGGGAATTGCTCTTCTATCATGGTCATTTGCTATCAAGGTTAGAGATGTTCTGAGAATCATTCTGTTTATAGTAATAGTGGATTCTTCTGAAATAAACGTGCAGAAGGCAGAAATGGGCAAAACCACCAGGCGGTCGGTTCTCTCTAATAATCTCTGGCTTTAAAACAACAAAATAGACCTTTTAGATAAACTTAGCAGCCTCACAGAGGTTGTCCTGAGAATTCAACCTGGGGACACTTGCCTGAGAATGCCAGAAATTTCCACTGCTTCCCCCTTACCCTTCAGTGACTTTATGGTTGGGAAAGAAGCTTACTGGCTTATAAATATTTCCCATTATGGAACTTTCTGGTAAGCTCCTCAAGTAATTTTAGATCTCAGCTAGTTTTGTTCTCCCTGCTGCCCAATACAATATCTTCCAGGGCTGCCGTACTGAAGCAATCTAGAGAAAAGAGAAATTAAGACAATTTCCTCGCGTTCTGTAAGCGTTTGCTTGTGAATGCAGGCTGTCCTGCTGTTTGATAAATCAGATATGTAAGAAAACCACGAGAATCAAAGTTCACATCCAGTTGGGCTCTTTAGACGTACGTTGCGAAGGTTGCTACAAAATGTGATAATATCCTTCCAAGGATATGACTAATGACACCGCGTATAGCACATTGGAGACAGCCCAAATGTGTAATTATTGTGAGAATTTCACAGACACATAAATATAATGATCTTCAGCTAAGCAAATTGCTAGCTACCAATGAAATAAATAGGGTCCCTTCAGAATTTGAAATAATTTGGAGTGGTAGGTGGTGGGAAATGATTCACCTTAGCTGCTGTCTCTGGAACAGTTATACAGAAATATATCTGCCAACTCTGGTGCATTTGCATTGTTCTTCATATCCCGTGGAGTTTGTCAGAAGAGCTCTGGGCCCTGCTGTCTTCCGCCCCCTTATTCTGATAGGCCTCTGCGCAGCATGGCCTGGTGCTGGGTAGGAGCAGCTAATATTGTGTACCTCGGTTGGCATCCCAGCCATAATATTTTTCCAAGAAACACTGATGTGTTTAAAGGTCAGGTTGATACTGATTTGACGGAATAACATAAATTCATCTTTTGAGGAGTAAAGTGGTGTACATGACTTGGTTTAAAGGTTAAACTGTTTTTTGTGCACTGGGTAGGTCAGAAATAGAAGACTTTAGTACACAAAGTATAATTACCTGTTTAGATAGACACGGAGATGTGGCCCAGGGTTTGGATTTTTGGAGAGATGTCTGAAAACAGGAATCTATTGACATCTTGTCCTTCTTGAATATATTTCATTATAAGGGGGAAAATTCTACACAGGTGCTCAGTTAGAAGGCCGGTCTTTTCCCTACTCCTAGTTAGGTGTCTGTTGGGATTCTAGGAGTTGAGTTTCAGAGCACCAGGAGAGTCTAAGAATGTCCTCAGATACAAAGAGCCCTGAGGGTCAATAAACTCCCAATACAAAACTCAAACACTAGACGATTCATTGGTAGATGAATGAATGGTGGCAGTTTAGTCGCTAAGTTGTGTCCGAATCTTATGACCTCCTCTGTCCACGGGATTTCCTAGTAAGAATACTCGAGTAGGTTGTCATTTCCTTCTCCAGGGCATCCTCCTGACCCAGTTTTTGAACCTGGATCTCCTGTATAGGCGGTCTCCTGCCTTGCAGGTGGATTTTTTACTGACTGAGCCACCAGCGAAGCCAGATAAATGAATTAAATCCATCTTTTTATTTTTTAACCCACACAGTGTGTGTGTTTGTGTGTGTGTGTGCACGCGCGTGCACGCTCAGTCACTTCAGTTGTGTCTGACTCTTTGTGACCCCATGGACTGTCCATGGGATTCTTCAGGCAAGAATACTGGAGCGGGTTGCCATGCCCTCCTACAGAGGATCTTCTTGACCCAGGGATTGAACCCCTGTCTCTTATGGCTCCTGCATTGGCAGGAGGGTTCTTTACCACCAGAGCAACTTGGAAAGCCCGGGGAGTGGTGGTACTTTTATTTAAATTATTTTACTGTCTTACCCAGGCAGCACTCACACATGAGAAGTTATCCCAACCTCTTTCTGTCCCCTTTCTGCCCAAGGGAGCCCTGCATACCTTTCCTGTGTATTGGAGTGCCAGGTGAGAGCATGGGCCCAGGAAACACGGATGCAGAGAGAAGGAAACCTTCATGTGCCCTTTAGCAATCACACTTCACTCGAAAGTCTCATTCGTACCACATTCCTGTGGTGTATTTTGATAGGAATTCTATGGAAAGAGAAACAGTGTTAGTTTTCTTTTAAAAGGAATGAAATTCTATATATCGATAACTTAGAAATGTAAGCAAGAATATAAACTGGATGGAGAGAGTTTGGGGGTACAGGTAGCTTATTCAGTTACATTTTCACCTGTGCCCTCTTCCCACCTTTTAGATGCCATATGTCTTCTCTGATCCTCCATTGAGCATCTCGTGGGCAAAGAGTCAGCCCCTAGGGTGTGTTTGATGAATGACTGAGTGGGTCACATATCAATACAAGTCAGAGTAATGCAGTGCCCTGCGGGGAGTACACAGGAGGGTGCATGAATTCTAGATAGAGAGGCTTCCAGAGGTGGGGGCTTCACAAGGGGTTTCAGGCTGACTCCTAAAGGGCAGACAGGAGGCGGCAGAACGAGAAAGGGCAGGAAAGTGCCAGGTGGTGTCTGGAGAGGAAGGAAATCTGTCCAGAGTGTCACACAGAGTGGGAGGGATGTACTGGTAGTTGAGATTTTCTTTTTCTTTGAGTAGTTGAAAAGTGGTTCCTCTCCTATATTTTAAAGCACAAGAATGACAATTTTCACTCCAAATTGCAAACAAGAATACTGGAGTGGGTTGCTGTTTCCTCCTCCAGGGGATCTTCCCGACTCAGGGATTGAACCCGCGTCTCCTGCACTGTAGGCAGATTCTTTACCTGCTGAGCAGTCGGGGAAGGCTGATGAGAGTGAAGGCTTTGTATATCCCCAGAAATGGGATGGGAATATTACTGGAGGATCTGTCAGGAGGCAGGCCCTGGGTTTCCCCTGGATCCCATCCCAAGAGTAAGTGTCTCTGTCTCACTGAGTCACAGCTGAACCCTCCCCTCCTCCCTGAGGCCACTGCCACCCCTTTGGACACATAAGGAAGCTGAAGCACAGAAGATGGGCAGTGACTGGCCCAGCAGGAGGGGCAGCACGTGGGCAGGTCTTTTCCTGCTGGATCTCACTAGGAAGCTGCCCAGTTCCCTCTTGGGAGTGGAGTGGCCAGGGCAGTCCCTGCATGCGTGGCCTAGGCATCCCACAGAGCATCAAGAGTAGGGACAGAGAAGGCTCCCAGAGGCCAGTTCCTGCCTTGGGCCCCTGTCCAGAGCGAAAGCGAGGGAACTCTGAGGACCCTCAGGATGCATTCTGTCAAGGGTTGCTGAGCATCTGCTGTTGCCCTGAGGATGCACAGTCAGGATTTCCCGGAAGGTGTCTGAACAGTTGCCTGTGATACATCAACCTCCCTAAAAAAATGTGTGAGGGCCACAACTCACCCTACAGATGTAGGACTGAAGCCAGGGATCGCCCGCTAACTGTGCAGGATGGGGAGGGGGATCCCTGGATTTCTGGTTGAGTCATCGGCAGTGGGGAGCAGCTGGAAGCAGCGAGGATCATCTTTTTCCAGTATTTTCTAAAGCAAGCAGGCAAGCTGGTGAGCGCCATTGTGCATAGGTAATAACTCAGCCGGAAACAAGTGTCATGATTCACATGTCATGGCTAATGTCTAGCTAATATCCCCCAGCAGGGATGAGCAATTACAAATTCCTGAATTATCTTCCCTGTCTGTACCTCAAACAAACAAGCAATCGTCTGTTTCCTTAGCTAACCTCCCCTGGGGTGAGGTGGCTGAAAGGTTGAGAGAGACTGGGCCTCCGAGGTGGAGGCCTGGCGTTGCCACTTCCTGGCTGTGCATCCTGGGCAAGTTCCTGCGAGGTCCCCATGTAATAATTATTCTCATATCTGTAATAATATACTTGTCCCATAGGGTTACTGTGAAGATTAAAGATGATTATTTGCTAAAAGTTCCATGACATATAAGCACATAATAAACGTTAGCTGTTATTTTTAACTGAAAATTGAATTAAAAAAATTAGGATGTAGATATTAATAGATAAAAAAGTGTGCTTAGATTTCACAAATATGTTTAATTTTTCCAAGTTCTATGTTTTAACAAGAGAGCCAAATTGAATCAACAGTTACACGTGCCAGCTCCTCTGGCCAAGCAAGAAAGCTAAAACAAAATTGCTTTTGGATTTGGCAAATATATCGTGTTCTTCAGCAGTTGTTCCCAGGGGTTCAGGTCATCAGCTAGGCTTTTGTTATTTTAACATTTCAAGAAAGACCTAAATAGAAATGGCCAGGGTTGGGGGATATTCAGCATCTCACATTTCTAAAATCAAGCCTTTTACTTTTTCATAGACAATGCTTCATACAATCCTTCCTTGAAATGCTAATGAGATGCCAAGAGATTTCCAGGTTTTTCCATGGGGTTGTATTTAGAAACAGACTGATTTGTGTTTAAAGATGGAAGTGTGTGTCTTGTCATCTTGAACTCTTCAAATTGAAGGCCATCACCGTGAGGATTGTGACTAGGGTCCTGGGGTGTCACTGGGCAGCCTGGGTTCAAGTTTTTGATTATTTGTGATTCTTGTTTTTCACAGATGTTGAAAGTGGTGGTTTAGAAGTGAGTGCCTCCTTTTCTTTGATTATAAATAATTCAAATAGGAATTAGACTCACCCGCAGCAGCAGCAGTAGCCTTAGTAAAGGAAGGTCTGTTGGAGTGCAGCACGGAAGGCTGAGGAATCTGGGTTTCCAGGTTGAGTGGTTCTCACCAGAGGGGGGACAGTGGTGGGACAGTCATGTGGTCTTTCCCAGGACGCCCCTCCGTCTCTTTTTGTATCTGCCCAGATCTCTCTCTTCCCTCCCCTGGGTTCCCAGTCTCCATTCCATCACCAGCCACACATGACCCATCACAACTTCCCCAGCCCCCGCTACACAAACTCATAGTTAATCTCCACAGCCAACTGCCCCCATCTGTTAGTTTTCTCATGTTGACTTTTTGAGAAAGGAATTGCATTGACCCATCTCATCTTATCAAATGAAGGATACAGATCCTGAGTTACTGACCAGCCTGTAGAGGGGCTCCCCTGAGATCAGTGGCCTGCCTGGGTTTGGGGAAGAGGTGGACTGGGGGAAGAGAGAGGAGAGTGCATTTCCCTCTATAAAGCTTTGGGTGGGCGAGCAGCATGAAACCACCCAGAAAATGCCCAAAGACCAATCCTGCATCCAGACCCTTCCTACCTCTTTCCCACATGCTGAGAAGGCTGTTGACGCTTAAGAAAGCCTCTGGAGCCTTCTCTCTACTCGGACCAGCTCCATCAGTGCCTTCTCTATACAGGCTTTTCTGATGTTTCTTTGTTTTGTTAGTGTTGCCCTGGTCGGATGGAGTGAAGGACTTGGGCAGGGGGAGGAGACTTGGCCTGTGCGTCTGAAGAGAAGTTCCCTTCTCTGCTCCTTTCCTTCCTCATCCAGCACCCTCATCTCTCTGAGCCCTGGTTTTCTCATCTACTACAGGATGTATTGAAATCTTTTATCTTCCTGGGATATTGGCAAGGATTAGGTGAGATACTGGCTTTGAAATCAGTAGAGAGCTTTTCAAGTGTGAGATTATTGTTAACAACGCAGGGGAAAGTGTGAGGGAGCCTCTTCCTTTTGAAGGATCCCTTCTCCTTCCCCTCATGCCCTCAAGCTGGAGTTCTGCAGTGAAGGTCTCACTTTTCCAGGCATGAGGAGGGCTGTGGCTGCGGCTGGACCAGGCCATCTTATCTGCCAGTTTGAAGATGGCTGCAGTTTCCTCTGCAGAAGGGCCCATGGGCTGACACTCGGTAGCAGACAATGTCCCCCATGTCCTCCCAGCTCCTCTCTTTGGGAATGCGGGCCTGAGCCTGTCCCCTCACTGCCTTCTCATCGTGGGAGGGAGGGGCGCTGGTGGTAGGCAGTCAGAGATCCCTTCCAGAAGCTTCTGCATCAGAGGACATCCCCCCCGCCCCCCATGGATGACTCACTTCTTGGGTTTTCCTGCTGATTCTGCCCACTCCCTTTGGCTACACTGGTGATGGCTCAGGCCTGGCAGCTAGAGATTTGTTGACTCAGAAGCAGGCCTGGGGAGTGGAGACCGGAAACAGGACATCAGGGATTCCATGGACTAACTGGTTAGGGACCGCGTTCAGCATGTGCCACTGAGAACAAAAAGGGACTCGCCCCAGGGCCCCTCATCTTGCCTCAGATGGAAGGTGTGGCCAAAGATATGGTCTGATGTTTCCTTAGGGGGTGGGAGCAACAGAGCCATCGCCCCTTCCTGCTGACAAGCAGCACCGTCTCTGGCTGTCTGTGCAAACTCAGAGCTCCTTGGGCCTCCTCAAGCACCCAACTCCATGCACGAACTGTGGAGCCCACTGGTAGCTGAGTGAGTCCTGCGGCCCCTTCTGTACTCGTGGTGGCAGGTGCCCAGAGCCCAAGTCTTGCCCGGTCTCTATGGCCAGACTTAGAGCCCATGGAGGGGAGAACCAGGGAAATGTGAAAATGGGGGCGGCTGTGTCTAGAAACACTTGGAGGCTCAGGAAGACCGAGTGTGCTGTTGGCAGGTTGTGGCTGCCTGCCTGCTTTCCTCCCGTCCCTCCTTCTAGCTTCCCCCTTTCTTCCCTTTCCTTCCATCCACAAACATTTACCAAGACTGTCATGTGCCAGCTACTGTATCTGCTGTTGAAGATGCTATGTCTTTGCTAATCCCCTCAAGGCTTTCAAACTATTTCCGACACATAAATATTCAGTCACAGTGTAGCAGGGGTTCTCAGACATTGGTGAGCATCAGACCCCCCTGGAGAACTAGTTGAAACACTGATTGCTGGGTCCCGCCCAGAGTTTCTTTTTCAGGAAGTCTGAGGCAGGGGGACTCTTGGGAATTGGCATTTCTAACATGTTCCCAGGTGCCACTTCCATGCTGCTGGTCATCCAGGGACCATAGGAGGCAGTAAGCACAAGGCCAGGGAAGCACTTATCGCATCTGCTAGGAGGGGGGTGAGGGCTTCCCAGGTGGTGCTGGTGGTGAAGAACCCACCTGCTAATGCAGGAGATGTGAGTTCCATCCCTGGGTCGGGAAGATCCCCTGGAGAAGGACATGGCATCCCACTCTAGTATTCTTGCCTGGAGAATCCCACAGACAGAAGAGCCTGGCGAGCCACAGTCCATGGGGTTGCCAAGAGCCAGTAGACACAACTCAAGTGACTTAGCACGCATACACAGGAGGTGGGCTGAGGGGGTCAAGGCAAATAATGAGCTGGTCCCCCAAAGGTGGGAGGGAGCTAGGTGAAGACGGGTAGGAAGGGCAGCAGGTGTAAAGGCCCTGAGGTGAGGGAGAGTCTGGAGGAGGATGTGAGAGCTGGTCAGGGTGGCCAGAGCCTGAAAAAGGGGAAGAGGTGATCCTGGATGACTCATTAGAAGTTAGGTCACCAAGGAACTTCTGTGCCTTTGAAGGGCAAACCACTGAAGAGTTTCACATGGGGCTTTTGCAGAGCAAGTCAGATTTATGTCTTAGGATAATTGCTTTGGCTGGAGGGTAGAGAATACCAGAGGAAAGAAAAATAGGAAGCCATTGTATTAATCCAGGCAAGATGTGCTGGTGGCCAGAAGCAGGGTGCTGGCAGGCACTGGGATGGAGAGGAGACAGAGCTGACATAGACATGGGAGATGGAGTAGACGGGACTTGGATGCAAGGGTGTGGGAGGGGAGGGAGGAGTCTAGAGTGATGCCTGGGACATGGAGGGGACCGTCTTGGTGTTTGGGGTGGAAAGCAGCAGACAAAGCATCTTTCATACCAGCTGGTCTTCCTGGGTTCCAGGGGACAGATTATACCTAAAACATGCTGCCCGAGACCCTTCACCAAAGGGGTCATTAATTATAAGGGTACCAGGGCATCCTAGGGCACTGACGCCAGGAATGGGACAGTTCTCAGGAGAGGTTCCCATCATGACACAGAAGAAAGTGGCTGCCTCTTAGCTCCTTCAGCTTCCTTCCCTCTCTTTGCAGATCTAACTCCTCTCTTCACTTCCTACCTGCTGGGGTCTAACTGCCCCACTCTCAGCCCAAGACATCACGTTATAGTCTTGCTGAACTCTAGGTTCAGAATCCTGCCAGAGAGAATTTGATTGGTCTTGCTTGGGTGCTGTGGCCAGATTTAGCCAACAAAGATAAAGGATACCTAAATATTGTATGTGTGCACGTGTGCTAAGTCGCCTCAGTCATGTCCAACTCTTGTGACCCCATGACTGTGGCCCACCAGGCACCTCTGTCCATGGGATTCTCCAGGAAAGAATACTAGAGTGGGTTGCCATGCCCTCCTCCAGGGGATCTTCCCAACCCAGGGATCTAACCCAAGTCCCTTATGTCTCTTGCATTGACAGGTGAGTTCCTTACTACTAGCACCACCTGGGAAGCCCAAATATTGCACAGCAGCATACTTATACAAAAAATGACTCATTGTTTATATGAAATTCAAATTAGCTGGGCATCCAGTGTTTTTCTGGCAATCCTAACCTATGACACATGTTGCCCCTTAGGCTGCTTGGTTATGGCCAGAGGGGCAGGGTATGGCAGCTGCTGGGGGCGCTGCTCCTGTGGTGGAAGGAACAGCTGAGAAAGAGAGGGTCCAAGCAGATGCCATGTGGTGGGGGAATGCTCCCAGACTGTGGGGTGCTCCCGTGGAGTGCTCGGGAGGCCTAGCCTTGAGTGTTGGGGTCTCAGCAGGATAAAGCAGCTCAGACTCAGGGAGGCTGGGAGGAGTGACTTCCTGGAAATCATGGCCTCAGGCTCCCAGCCCCAGGCTCAGGGCAGAAGTCTTAAGTCTCAGAGGAAGAAGGGCACCATCAAAGGTGGGAGTGGAAGTGTGGGTTGGCTACTAGGAGGTCACAGGTGCAGGCCGGGTCCAGGGAAGCAGGCAGATCCGCTCATGGGCTGGGCACAGGGCACAGGTAAGAGGCAGGCATGAGGACAGTGCTGTCCTGTGTGCCTCCCCCGGCTGCTCTGGGTAGGACGAGGACCACTACTTGGTACATCCTGATACTGCCCAGCTCTGAGCAGAAGCTCATTTGTTTTTGCTGCCTGAGTAGATTGGACTTTAGTTTCCTAAAGCGGGGCAGGGATGTCAGAATTGGACACTTGGCAGATCCCAGAATGAGCTGAAGCTTCATTTGTCCTCGGGGGCATCGGTCCTGGAGTCCAGGGCAGGGCCCAGCTGGGGTGCGTGTCTCCGTCACAGCCGCCAAGAGATGACTGCGGTGGCTGGGAGCTCCCTGGGGTCCTTAGAAACTTCTCACATTTACAGATGGGGACACCGAGGCGCACATTTACACGTGGCTCTGAGCAGTGAGTCACCTGTGAAAGATCGCAATCAGGGCTCTTATTCACGTTTGAGGGCCTCTGACCAGTGCTCACCCTGAAGTATTGGGCCACAATGCTGTATTTGCACAAACTCAGGGGAGGTTTCATTGCAGGATTTTTCAGCAAGTTGTTTAAAGCACTGAGACTTTACAGGGAGGTGTGTGGTCCCCATGGGTGAACCCTGTGCACATGTGGGCCAGCTTCCCTCAAGAAGAGAGGTGGTTTCCACTTGCTCTTTAGTCTTTTCCTCCTGCATGTGTGGAATCTGAGAGCTTGTGTAATGACAGATACATCTCTTAAAGAACTTTGCCCGGAAGGAAGCGCAGAAGAACAAGACTGAAAAATGAAAAATGAATAGCAGGAAGCATCAACAGCAAGAATGAAGAGAGGAGGACACACACACACACACACACACACTCCCCAAATAGGAAGCCTCCCTGCTGGGAAGGGGCGTGGCCTGTCACCACGCGGGGCATCTGCAGAGACCGCCATGTGGACATTCACATTAACCATTACCTGGTTCAGATTATGGGTGTTTTTTGTTTTCTTTTTTCCATTTTCCAGATTTTCTCTACTGTGGTTACCTTTTATAATGAAACAGTGGTTTTTCCCCTATTTTTTTTTAAAGAAGAAAAATCGAAGATGAGTACATCCTTGCAGCCATAAAGTGAGTGACTTTTCAGGTGACAGAGAGTACATGGGAAAGGGGAGCAAGGTAATGGCTTAGAGAGTCAAGACTCCACAGGGGAAAAAAAAAGACTCCACAGGAGTTTCCACTTTCAGAAGCACGTGGTTGACAAGGTCGGCTTCACCTTTAGCACCACGTTACTGATAATGGGCTGATCATTGGGACCAAAGAAATAATTTGGATTAGAGTTTCCAGCAATGGTATGTAAATTTCAAGACTACTCAGTGTTAGTCTCTCTCTCTCTCCTTTTTTTTTCTACAGAAAAAGTACAAATTAATTCAGGTAAAATCAGTTATTGTTGAAACAATTATGAGCCTGGCCAGTGATGAAACAGGGCTCAGCTCTTCTGAGTGGATTTGATTTCCTATAATCAATCTCCTGGGTTTCTAAAAACCTCCAAGTGAAAAATCAGTAAAAATCGACTGATTAGTGAAGAGTGGAGTTAAAAGAGGTGTTGAGAATGGCAGGAAGGCACTTTCTGGGTTTATTTTTCTGAGCACAAAAATTCGGCCCGTTGAATAGTGGCTATTCGTCA
The DNA here is from genome assembly GCF_054371585.1 of Giraffa tippelskirchi. NCBI lineage: Eukaryota > Metazoa > Chordata > Mammalia > Artiodactyla > Giraffidae > Giraffa > Giraffa tippelskirchi. The sequence continues at coordinate 6,868,330 of NC_137276.1, forward strand.
GCTGGGCTCTGGGCATTTAGGGGCGGTTGGCCTAGGAGGCCCCAAGTACAGACTTTCCTAAGGTCCCACTTGCTGCTGGTCACAGTGAACTTGGTGCTGAGCTGTGCAAACCCAGACCAAGGCAGAGTGGGGGAGGGGGGTGATGAAGGCAGAAAGAACTCTGGCCTGGGGTCACCCAGGTTGACCAGGGGGGCTAACTCAGCCCATGTGATCTGCTTTCCTCCACTGTGGCTCCACCGCAGGGTTGCCACGAGCTAATGAATAACAGATGGGCAGGGCCTGCCCTGGGATGTGACCCCAACCCAGGCATGTTATTATTGCCGTTGTTAGATTGTTTTTGGCATTAGGCTCTTCAAAGGCAGGCTGGAGAATGTGGAAACAGTCATACAGGGGAGAGGTGGGGAAAGCCATGTGTCTTGCTGATGCTGGACAAGAGGCTGGAATCACATTTGCAGGTGAGCTGAAGCCTGAGGAGGTGGTTGGGCTCTGGAGGGGCCTCATCTGGTGGCACAGAGTGCTGACTTCACACGCAGAGGGAGGTAAGGTCAGCCCAAGCCTGAGGTCCAGACCCCTCCCGCCCTGGATGAAGCAGGAAGCTGGGCAGTGTGGCCTTTGGTGGTTCTGGGTGATGGACGGTGAAGCCAGCAGCGTGATGTGGTCGCTGCCCTAAACCCTCAGGGCACCGTTCCAGGACACACAGCCCGCAGGAGCTAAGCTGCTCTGAGCACTTACTGAGTACAGGCTCCATTCCAGGAGTGCTGCGCAGACCACCTCATGTGACCCCAGGCTGACTTTTGACGTAGATTTATTCTTTACACGTGAGAAAAGTGTTGCAGGAAAGGTGTCACTTGTCCAGATTTACACACTGCATCGTGAGCCAAGATTCCTGCCCGGAAATGGCGGGATCAAGAGTCCCAGGCTGCCCGTCGCGCTCAGCTGCACGGGGAACTGTGCTCTGTAACAAGTGTCTGGCCATGGTCTTGCCACTAGCGCCGAGGGCCGGTCCTGCCCACGTCATTGGCAGGTGTGGATTGCACTCTCAGAATCTATGGAGATGGTTGTCTTTAATTTGCTAATGTAAGTTACTGTTCAGACTAATTACTGTTGTTCCTTACTGTTGTTCAGACTAATTACTACAAGTTTAGTAGCTTAAAACAACACATTTTTAATCTTACAATTCTGAAGATCAAAGCCTTAAAATTCAGGTATCAGCCCAGCTCCATTCCTTCTGGGGGCTCCAGGGGAGGAGCCGTTTTCTTTCCTTTTCCATCTTCTACTGGCTGCACCCATTCCTTGGCTCGTGGCCCCTTCATCCATCCTCAAAGCGAACAGTTTAGCATCTTCAAACCTCAACCGCTCTCCCCACTCTTTCATCTTTGTTTCTGTTCTCATATCTCCTACTCTGACCCTCCTGTCTTTTCTCATAAGAATCCTTGTGATTGTATCAGCTTCCCCCTGCCCACCCCAGATAATCCAGCATAAGATTCCAAGCTCCACGTTTTAACTTAACCATACCTGCAACATTTCTTTTGCCACACAAAGTAGCAGGTTCCAGGGGTGAAGATATGGTCATATTTGGTGGCGGTGGTGGGCATTATTCAGCCCATAGCTGTTACATCAGCAGATTTTCTCAGGTTGAATTACTCTTGCATTCCTGAGATAAACTATCTGGTCAAGATGCTCTTATGATCTCCAAGGTCCTTCTTATAAGGGCACTAATGCCTTCATGGGGGATCTACACTTACGACTTCATCTAAATCTCATCACCTTCCAAAGCTATATGTGATGCCAAATACCATTCAGGGAGTTAGGGCTCCAGTATGAATTTGTGGGGGGAATTGGAGGAGACACAGTTCAGTGTCCACAGCACTCAGCCATGCTGTTGATGATGTAGAAAGTCACTTGGGTGAGGGAGGTGGGAGTGACTGCCATGTTAGACAAAGTGGTCAGAGGACATTGGAGCACAGGCTGAATGAGGGTGGAGAGGGAGCCGTGTGAATGTGGGGAGAAGAGTGGTCCTGGCAGAAGGACATCCAGTACAAAGGCCCTGAGGCAAGAGTACCCTTAGCAAGACAGAGGACAGGACCGCGAGGTGACCACGGACCAGAGTGTACGGGTGGTGCTGTACTCGGATGTACTTTAGATCCTGCTGGGCTGCAAGTGGAATAAACTCTAAGGGGACAAGAATAGCAGGAGTTTTAGGCTGGAAACTTCTGGGTAAAACTGACCAATACTCTCCCTTTTCTGAGTGTTCTTGTCTGGGTTTTGATATTAACATGATGCTTGCTTCATAAAATGAGTTGGGGGAACTTTTCCTTTATTTACTGTTTGGAAGTGTGTGTTAATCACTCAGTCATGTCTGACTCTTTGTGACCCCGTGGACTGTAACCCTCCAGGCTCCTTTGTCCATGGGATTTTCCAGGCAAGAATACTGGAGTGGGTTGCCATTTCTTCCTCCAGTTACTGTTGGGAGAACAGTTTATATAAATGAGAGATAATCTACTCACTATTTGAAGATTTAGTAAAACTCTCGTGTCAACATGCTGGATCAGAGGCCTTTTGTGTGAGAAGAGTTTGGCCTCTGATTCAGTCTATTTGATAAATCGCTTCTGATTTCTATCTTTTCTAAATTTACTATTTGTTATGTATTTACAGAATCACTCATTTTTTCCTTAAGTTTTCAAACTGTGGTATAAAGAATATTATATTACATCACAATATTCTTCTGATTTTTAAAATCTTAATTGTGACTGTAATTATAGTCCCCTATTCATACCTAACTGTCTGTATTGCTGCTTTTCAGTCATGCCATGTCCAACCCTTTGCGACCCCACGGACTGCAGCATGCCAGCCTTCCCTGTCCTCTACCGTCTCCTGGAGTTTGCTCAAACTTGTGTCCATTGAGTTGGTGATGCCATCCAACCATCTCATCCTCTGTCACCCTCTTCTCCTGTTTGTATTGTACCTTCTCTTTATCTCCTTCTCTCTCTTCTTCATCCAAACTTGCCATATATTTGTCTATTTAAATTAACCTCTTAAAAAACAGGTATTATGTTTTGTGGTTTCTATTCTTTTATTCTGTGTATTGCTTGGTGGCTTTATAATTTCCTTCTGCTTTCTTTGTGATTATGCTGATGTTTTATTCTCACTTGTGCAGCCAGTTTATCCATTTTTAATCTTTCTTTTTTCTAATGTATATACTTAAAATGCTGACTTTCCCTCTATGTAAAACATTAGCAAAGCGCACAGATTTTGATGTGCAGTACTGAACTGTGTTGTTAAATTTCTAGAATGTGGGTGTGGGTGTTCTTTTGGGGGGAAAACTTTCAGTTTACATGATCAATTTCTGAGAGAGGTGTGTTAAACTATAAGGCAGGCTTATAAGGCAGTCTCTTCTGATCTTTCTAAGTGCCTCGCGGATTTGGAGACTATGTTGTGTATAAAAGTTCAGGCTTAAACTTTTCATCAATATAAAATTTCCCTGTTGCCTCCTTTAATGATTTTCAATTTTGTTTGGAATTAATTTACTGCCTCTGCTTTCTTTTTGTGCTCACTTAGCTGGGACATCGTTTTTTCATACCTTGACATTCAACCTTTTCTTGTTTAAATGTGTATCCAGCAAATAGTCTATTGTTCTGCTTATTTGAGAAGACAGTTGGTTGCTACATGCTGGAAACCAGAAGCTTAACATGTAAGTTCTTGTGGGCTAAAGTGAGGGGAGCCCCTCTCCCTGAAGCAGAATCCAGATGGCAGCTGGGCCTTCTGCTTCTTGAAAGGCTGGTTGTAGGGGACCCTCAGCTCTTGGTCCAGCCGCACTTGCCTGTCCCTGGTGCTCCTCCGCCAGTACCTCCTTCTGCATCTGCTCTGCTGGGGAAATCACAGCTTAAAAAAAAACTCCAGTGAAATTCAAATAACATGAAATTAATCATTCTAAAACAAACAATTCCGTGGCATTTAATAACATTCACAGCATTGTGCAACAACCACCTCTTTCTAGTTCCAAAATATTTTCATCACCCCAAAGAAAACCCACACCATTAGCCAGTCACTCCCTCTCTCCCCACCTGGTGGTAGTGGTTGGTGGCTTAGTCATTAAGTCGTGTCTGACTCTTGCAGTCCCATGGACTGTAGCCCACCAGGCTCCTCTGTCCATGGAATTTCCCAGGCAAGAATACTGGAACGGGTTGCCATTTTCTTCTCCAAGGGATCTTCCTTACCCAGGGATCAAACTTGGTCTTCTTCACTGCAGGCAGATTCTGCAAGAAGCCCAATGACCATGAGTAGTACCGGTTAAAAGGCAAAAAATAAATGTCTTCTGAGGATGATTTGTCTTCTTATAGACTTTGACCACAGAAAGAGAACGTGCCAAACATGGATACAACCATTTCTGATTACATGTAAGTTAAATTCCTTGTTGTAAATAATCCTGTGTCTCCTAAGCCATCTGTTTATTTATTTACATTACAGGAAAATACATATAACATAACATTTAAATTTTTAAGTGTCATTCAGTGACATTAAATACATTCACAATGTTGTGTAAAAACCACCACCATCCATTTCAGAACTTTTTCATCATCCCAAACAGAAACTCGGTCCCCATTAAACTCTAACTCTCCACCCCCCCGCCCCCACCCGAGGTAACCTCTATTCTACTTCTGCTCTCTGCATTTGCCTGTTCTAGGTGCCTCATACAAGTGGAATCACACAATACTTGTCCTCTGTGCATCTGCTCATTTTCTAAATTTTATGTTTCATCATCAAAGCATTCCATAGGAGCTAACCTTGCATGAGGTCATTAGAAAATACCTTATATTTGTATGATACTTGGCACCTTTTAAGAGTTTTCTACTGTGTTAGCCTGTTTGAGTCACATAACAACCCTTGAAGGCAAGCACAGCAGACCTTCTTGCTTTAATGAGCCTGAAGTCCAGAGAAGCTAATTGTGTTGTCCAAAGTCACATAGTAAGTGACTGAATCAGGATGAGAAGACTGCATCTTCAGATTTTATTATCTTCTCTAGCATCTGGCAGCTTCTTAGAAGTTGGGAATGATTTATTTCCTTTGTAATCTAAATATAAATTTCAAGTAACTCCATTTAGTACAAGCAACAGAGGAGTCATGCTGAATTTGTGAGCATGTGGTTAGGGGCACTCATTATGTGGGTCAGAACCGAGTGGTGGAGGGCCAGACGTGGGCTGGAGTGCTGCGTGCATGTCTGTCCTCATGTTGATGGTGTCCCTCAGGCCCACCGTCTTTACCAGGGTTTTCTTTCCGGGGGAAGGCTTGGGACACACGGGAGACGCTCTTCCAAAAGAGCTGGGCATTTCTCCAGGTGCCAGAAAAAGCAGCCAGTGCACAAACAGGCTGGAAGACAATTTTGTTTTTCCAAACTCTGAACTAATCAAGATCTCACTGGGTACATGTTTGCAAACAAGAAGGAACAATAAACGTATTCATCATCTCGAGGTTTATTTGTAGTTCTATTGTGTAGGACGGTCATTTGTTAGGACTTGATTATAGCTGTCACTCTGTGAAAACCCTGCTTGGAAATGAAAGCTGGCTGACGTGTGAAATGCAAAGGTCCGTCTTTCCTCATCAAGCACTGACGATTCTCGTGAAGGTGGGGGAGGTCGGATTAAACAAAGAAAAGTTGACAGCAGCAGAGTAATCCAGACTGCCATGATTGCATCTGCTGGTCGATCCTCTGAATTTGAGGGCTTTTTTGCTCTCGGGTGGCAGCTCCGTGTATGTGCACTTTCTTTTTTCTTTTTCTGTTTGGCTGCACTGGTCTTGGTTGCTGTGCACAGGCTTTATCTCATTGCGGTAAGTGGGGGCTACTCTTGGTTGTGGTGCCCAGGCTTCTCATTGTGGTGGCTTCTCTTGTTGCAGAGCACAGGCTCTAGCCATGCAGGCTTCAGTAGTTGTGATGCATGGGGGCTTAGTTGCCCCGTGGCATGTGGTGTCTTCCCAGACCAGGGATCGAACCCGTGTCCCCATTGGCAGGAGGGTTCTTCACCACTGGACCACCAGGGAAGTCCTACGTACACTATCAAAGCTACAACTCAGTTTTGCTTTGGCACGGGGATCTAATCTGTGGTCTTATGGCAGAGCGCAGGGAGAACTGTGGGGACACTGGTTCTGTCTGTGAGGTTCCCAGCGTGCTTCTGCACAGAGTGAAGGCACCCAGCCAGCCAACAACTGCCCCTTTTGGGAGGGATCTCACTACCAAATCCATTCAGCCTGGGGTCCCTCACCTCTGCGTCTTGGCCCCGCCACCTCCAGTTTACTCCAGGTAGAACTAAATGACCAGCTTGTTGGGGATTGAGATCCCTGATGGAACCAGTTATATACAATTTCCCAAATGTCCACCAGCCACTCCACAAACCCTGCATCTTTTTTCCTATTGATAATTGAGCGTAGGGTGCAGTGAAGGGAAGAATATGAGTGACATCAGACTCTCATGGAGCACGTCCCATTGGCTGCTGCTGCTGCTGCTAAGTCACTTCAGTCGTGTCCAACTCTGTGCGACCCCATAGACGGCACCCCACCAGGCTCCGCCATACCTGGGATTCTCCAGGCAAGAATACTGGAGTGGGTTGCCTTTTCCTTCTCCAGTGCATGAATGGGAAAAGTGAAAGTGAAGTCGCTCAGTCGTGTCCGACTCTTCGCGACCCCATGGACTGCAGCCTACCAGGCTCCTCTGTCCATGGGATTTTCCAGGCAAGAGTACTGGAGTGGGTTGCCATTGCCTTGGCTAGGGACCGTTATAAACTCATTACGTTCAGTAGAGTGTTCAGTTCTCACAGTTCCAAATGAGGCAGCTTCTATCGTCACCATTCCCAGTTTACAGATAGACACAAGACTCACCCCACACCTAACCTCAGCCCCAGAACCCGAGCTCCTAAATGCTGGGCTGCACTGTCTCTTGAGTGCAGTGAGGCTCAGGCCGATTCTGTTGTTGAGGCTCCTTACCTCCAGGTCATGTTTAGGGGAAAGACATATTCTGTTAAGGTTACTAATGGGATGAAATTGCAGAGACACATTGAAATTGTGCAATAGGTCAACTTTTGGCACTTTTGTACCACCTGATTGCTTAATATTCATATATATTAAATCTCTAAATGGTGTCACAATGTGTTCCTGTAAATCACATGATTCAAAAGGTCAGTGTAATATGGATCATACTTCTTCACCAGACAATATCATTGATAGTAGCTAACATCAGTCCTGAATATCCATTGGAAGGACTGATGCTGAAGCTGAAACTCCAATACTTTGGCCACCTGATGCGAAGAACTGACTCATTTGAAAAGACCCTGATGCTGGGAAAGATTGAAGGCGGGAGGAGAAGGGGATGACAGTGGATGAGATGGTTGGATGGCATCACCGACTTGATGGACATGAGTTTGAGTAAGCTCTGGGAGTTGGTGATAGACAGGGAAGCCTGGTGTGCTGCAGTCCATAGAGTCAGACAGGACTGAGAACTGAACTGAACTGAACATCATTACAGTGCATTCGTTTCTGATGTATTTTCTCATAAACCTCTTATATGAGCATTCAGGAAGCACTTGCATGCATGCATGCTCAGTAGCTTCAGCTGTGTCCCACTCTTTGTGACCCTATGGACTGCAGACTGCCAGGCTCCTCTGTCCATGGGATTCTCCAGGCAAGACTACTGAAGTGGGTTGCCATTTCCTTCTCCAGGGGATCTTCCCAACCTAGGGATCAAACTAGCATCTCCTGCTTGGCAGGCGGATTCTTTTACCACTGAGCCATCAGGGAAGTCCTGTGAACCCATATGAAGACCATAACAATGGCTAACCCTTTTGTATTGACCATTCTGGACCAGACTCAAGATTCTGTTTGGACTTGAAAGAAGAAATTTTAAAATATTAAATAAATCCTACGGTGAATATTTTTCACCAAAATAGATTGGCTGTTCCTCTCCATCAGTTTGAATTAGTGAGATTTACAGCATATGTATCAGGGAAAGAAAACTTCTTTAATTTAGTTCCTGGCTGCCAGACAGATTGTCAGATTTGTGCTAGTGACTAGAAAAATGAATTTCTCACAGTTCTGCAATTAAAACCCTACCCGCTTTCCATTCCCGATGATGTGATGGGATAGGCACCATCTCCCAGTAGCTTAATATTATTAGATTAGCAAGAAGATGTCTGACATGACTCAGTGTTGTTCTTGAGAAATAATTAGCTACCTAAGTGGGTAGACCTCCACGGAATACAAGTATATCTCTTTTTATAACATTTAAATTTGGAGGCTTAATTATCCAGTGAAAAATAGTCACTTTAGCACTTTAGTCCATTTGGCTATATATTGACATTATTAAAATGCTTTCCTGGTCTTTATGCAAATTGCTTTTTAAAAAAACCAATTTATCTCCTAGCAACCCAAAGTGAAATAAGCACTGAAAAATGACATCTCAAGAAGACTTGGGGCTCTTAATCCAAGCAGATTCCTTAGGGTTTATTTGTGGATGGTTTGAATGAACAAATGGTAGATTTGTGCCTGTAGGTGTATTTGCAGCTGAATCACGCTCTCAGTTTTTAAGCAGCTAATTAAATAATTAAGCTCACACAAATAAACAGTAGAATGTAGTACATTTGGTCACCAGTTCCAGTCTGTAAGTACACACTCAGCAGCGTGGGGAAACCAGCCAGGAGGTTACTTGTCTCCGCTTCAAGGACTTGCTAAAGCCCTAGTCCTTCTCTTTCTCTTTTTAGCGAAGCACCTGGCCATGGGGTGCTGGTAGCCACCTCAGCTCCCAGAGCCTTAGCGCCCTCCCGTGTGAAATGTGCCTGAAGTCTCTGTTCTAGCCTCTAGGTTGAGAAGAGAGAGTGATAATGGGGTGCAAGTACTTTATTGCTGGACATCCCGGAGGCGAAAGCCGTGGCTCCTCCTATGGATGACTGGCATATAGGATGGAAGCTGCGGCCCAGCAGTGACCTGGCAGGTACCACCCTATCAAGGCCTGCCCCCCACCTTGGTGGGGGGGGGTGCCATATGTCCCTTGCATTCTGACTTGGTTGCCTCTGCCACTGCAGGGCGCTCGGACCTGCCTCCTCCAGCCGGCTGTCCCAGGAGGCGTGCCACCCCCCCGACCCCGTTACCTGCTGCTGCAGTGTGGGGAGAGCCCTGCATGCCTTGTGGAGCCTGTCACCGCGGCATTGGGGGTGGGGCCCAGGCTTCTCACGAGGCCGTGTCCAGTCGGTCCTGTTCCCAGGGCTGCTGCTTCTCAGACCCACTTATTTGCACAGAAGGGGATGCAGGGATGCATGAGTCAGTTCAGGGTTGGAAGTCCACCACCCCCACCCGTAGCAGATGATCACTTCCCATAAAGCCCATTTTTTGCAGCAACTTGCCCACCTGTTTTTTTGTTTTTTTTTTTTAGGATTTCTTGAGAGTGACAAAAGCCAAATTCAATTCCACACATTTAGGCCAAAAGGGAATTTTTAGATTCAGGCAACCCAGCCTGCCAAAGGGCGTACACAGACTAGCTTTGGAGATGACCATAGCCAGACCACTCCTGCTTAGAGTTCCCCAAAAACTGAGCCTGAGACAAGGACATGGCTGCAGGTTGTTTATTTAGAAGATGTTTCCAGAAAGTCCAAGTGAGGATGTTTGTTCAGTTGCTCAGTCATGTCCGACTCTTTGTGACCCCATGGGCTGCAGCATGCCAGTCTTCCCTGTCCTTCACTATCTCCCACAGTTTCCTCAAACTCATGTCCTTTGAGTTGGTAATGCTATCCAACCATCTCATCCTCTGTCGTCCCCTTCTCCTGCCTTCAATCTTTCCCAGCATCAGAGTCTTTTCCAGTAAGTCAGCTCTTCGTGTCAGGTGGCCATAGTATTGGAGTTTTATTTAGTTTCAGCATCAGTCCTTCCAATGAATATTCGGGGCTGATTTCCTTTAGGGTTGACTGGTTTGATCTCCTTGCAGGTCAAGGGACTCTCAAGAGTCTTCTCCAGCACCACAATTGTGAGGATGTAGGGGAAAGTAAAACAAGGAAGCAAGAATAGCCATCAGGACATGTGTGATTGATAACTTATTCCCTTGGGCAACTGGGCTCTTGGCAGGGACCCTGGAGAAGCCAGAGTCTTCCAGTGCAGGCTGGGGAGGCTGGGCCCTTATCCACCAACTCTCTTCCCTTACTGACTGAGGGCTGCCCCTGGGAGCCTGAGCTTGCCTGTAATTGAGGGTTGTGCCTGCTGGGGAAAGCCCTGGCAGAGAAGAAGGAAGCTGCAGGACTCGAGGGGGGAAGCTGGTCCCAGGCTGCTGCTACTGAAGAGTCCGAGTGGGCCAGGGCTTTCAAAGTGGGCACAGCTCCTTCTGCTCTGGGCCCAGATGCCTGAGGAATTCGCTGTGTTTTGTCTGTCTGTCTGCCTCTGATTGTTGTGCTCCTTCTGACAGCAAGAGGGCTTTCTTCAGGGAACTTGATCTCAAGCCCCTCTGGGCTGATAGCCACCAGGGAGGACTCTTCCCTTCCAGCTCCAGCAAAGTCCCAGGGAAGGACTCTGATTGATCTGGTAGAATCATGTGACCATCCCTGAGGCGTCCAGGTGATGGGGGTTTATAATTGATCCAGGATGGGTCATTTACCATCAGAGGGGTGGAGTCTGTTCCCAGAAGTGGAATTGTGAGGCCAGAAGCAGCTATGGGGAACTTTCCCCATTGCATGTTGGCCATTACTAGGCAGCCCATCTGGCAGGCTTCAGGCACTTTGAACTCTGATTTTGGGTGCTTCCCAGCTGGTGCAGTGGTAAAGAATCTGCCTGCAATTCAGAAGATGCAGGCTTGATCCCTGGGTTGGGAAGATCCCCTGAGGAGAAAATGACAACCCACTCTAGTATTCTTGCTTGGAGAATCCCATGGACAGAGGAGCTTGGCGGGCTACGGTCCATGCGGTCACAGAGTCAGACACAACTGAGCAACTGAGAACGCACAAGGAAAGTCTGGGGCCTTGATCCCTCACCTTTCAGAAGGTTTCTAGACACTAAATTAGCCCCTTTCTCCTTCTGCTCCACTTTTACTTCCAACTGACCAAGGACTGCAAATTAGGAAGGTGCTTAAAACTCATAAACCCCATCTACCTCGGTCTGTTTTATGGTTTCTGGAGAAAATCTCTCCTGCCATTTATCAAGAATGAACAAAATTCAGAGAAAAGGTTTTCACAAAGGATATTACCGCGAAAGAGTGAATGGAAAATTTTAAAGTATTTTTCACACCTTAGGGCAATTGACATTTTAGTAAGATTCATGCTTTTGCTCTCCCTTACTGGAAGTGATACTCACTTGCCTGACCTTAGTGAATGTTAAGGGGATCCTTTCATAGCTTACAGACAAGTGCAATATGCAGAAAACTAGTGGTAAAACCAAGGGCCATTGACTAGTGTGAAACTGAAACTGATTCTCCAAAATATCATTTTCCATGTCTAACAAAAAAAAAAATGTCTTCTCAGAATTGGATGTTCATTAATTCTCTCCTTCAACTAATATTTAGTAAGTATCCAGTAGGTTCTTAATAAGTTGTGTTGGCAGAGACCAACAGCATTCCTGCTTTCAAGGAGCTAACTTTGAGTGGGGAGACAGAAGGTAAGCATGGATGAATGAAAAAACAAGAATGAATGTCCTAGAAATGCAATAAAATAGTGTCAATGAAGTCTCACTAAGGATGACCTGGACCTTGAGTCAAGAGTTAAATAATCTGAGTCCTTGGTATGATGAGTTGGGGGAGAAGCAGTTCAGGCAGGGCTTGAGCAAGTGCCTAGGCCAGAGGAAGGAACTAGTTTGGATTGTTCAGAAGTGAAAAAGGAAGCATGAGTGTCTGGGGTGCAGCGTGTGTCGGGGAGGGAGACGGGAGGGAGCTCAGAAAAGGAAGGATGCCATTGGCATGGCCAGGGCCGTGGTAAAGAGTGGGGATTTTGATCTCAGTGCAACAGGAAGCCTTTGGAGAGCTGTGAGCTGGGGAATAGTGTATGGGGTCTTGGGTTTTGAAAGGTCATTCTTGCTCTCGTGAGGCCAACCTGCAGGAGTGCAGGCAGAATGAGCTTCAAGTGGTAGCAGAGGAGAAACCAGAGATGGAACTGGCAGAACTTGTGGATGGGTGGGATGAACAGGGTGAGGAATGGGAGGTCGGAGGATGGGGCACCCCACCTTCCCTTGGCTCTGTTCTTTAAGGAAAGCAGAGACCACTGGATACCGGGTCAGCCCACATCCAAATTTGGTTGCACATACGAGCTGTCTTCTCTGTCACTGACAGTACCTGGGTCTTGTCTGTGTTATCTTGGGAGGAAAGGACATTCAAGTCAGAGAATGATGGAAAACTTAGTTTTGTTCAAGGAAGACAATCTAATGCCAGTTGAAATGTTGTTTCTGTGCCAGCAAACAAGTTCTGCTCAATCACCATCCTGGTGTAACCCAAGGATTTATTTTCATCATTCATAGTAGTCAAGTTGAGCTACGCCAGAATTAGGTTTTGATGTGAATTTCAATTAAACAGCTTCAAAGCCTGTGGGTTTGGATTCATGTACTATCAACAGCTCTCAGAATAGCATCCTTTCCTCACCTGAAGCTGAAAGTGATTTGGGGAAACCCCATCACCACCCCCTTCCCCCCAACCTCTGCCATACCAAGTCCCTGGATTTTTCTGGGAACTCTTTCGTTTCCCTGCAGGACCCTATGGTGGATGGGCGCATCTTTCCATTTGCACTTCAAGACTCTATGATGGACACAATTATTTTTTAAATTAAGTAACTTAATTAATTTTGTTTTGGTTGTGCTGCGTCTTCGTTGCTGTGCAGGCTTTCTCTAGTTGTGGCGCGTGGGGACTACTCTTCATTGCAGTGCCCGGGCTTCTCACTGCGGTGTTTTCTCTTGTGCAGAGCACAGGCTCTTGGGCAAGCGGGCTTCAGTAGTTGTGGCTCATGGGCTCAGTAGTTTCGGCTGCCAGACTCTAGAGCACTGGCTCAGTAGTTGGGGCTCACAGGCTTTGTTGCTCCATGGCATGTGCAATCTTTCCGGACCAGGGATCGAACCAATGTCTCCTGCATTGGCAGGCCAATTCTTTACCACTGAGCCACCACAGAAGCCCCACAATTTTTTTTTTTAATGGAGAAAAGAGTATTTGGTGATTAATGACTATAACTCTGATAAATAAGCCATTTCCAAGGCACTCTCACATATAATATGTCACTTGTTCATCTTAGCAGCTCTATGAGGTCACAGAGCCTTGTCTTTTTAATCCCTCTTTCTCCTCTCTTAGCTCAAATTCCCCCAGATTAAAAAAGCCCCTACTCCTTCCCGTTATTTGTGCAGTCTACAAATTCTGCTGCCAAAGATCTGAGTGGGAAAGGAAGTGATTGTGCAGGGCACAGAGTCAAAGGAAATAACATGAGAAAATCCTTCTGTTATAATTTCAAGTAAAAAGAGCAGGATGCAAAATTGCCTATACAATCTGGTAAGACTATATTCAACATGCCCATGTGCCTGGGAAAAAAAAAAGACTTGCAGGAAATATTCCATAATGTTAACCACAGTTGTTTGGGGATGACAGGATCATTTTTACTCTGAATTCTTAATATTTTCCCATGACTTTAAATAATGAATATTTGTAGTAGATATGTATTGTTTTGTTAAATCAGAAAGAGCATTTGAGACCTTTCAGAAAATGTCTTCCCTTGCTTCAATCGTGTGCTCCTGCTGAGGGCTGCCCATTACTACATCCCACCTCTCTGGTTGGAGGGATGGACACATATATGACTCAAATTGAGCAGTAATGCCACCCCACTCCCTAACCCCAGTTCAGGGACCTGCATAGGAATCAAGTCAGGTCACACCAGATCCTTCCTCTGGTCCTAGTAAGTAGAAGAGGAGGGCAGGAAAGAGGATCAGATGATGCAGTGTAAGAAAGATGCTGTTCCTGGCTTTCAAGATGCAAGGGGTCACAGAACAAGGAGTGCAGGCAGCTTCCAAAAGCCTGAAAAGGCGAAACAATGGGCTCACCCTCAAGCCTCTAGAAGGAAGCCCTGTCAATACCTTGACTTTAGCCTAGTGAGACCCATTGTAGACTCCTGACTTCCAGATAAATTTGTATCAGTTCAGTTCAGTTCATAAATTTGTATGGGTTTTTTAAAATTCTGTTTTTATTTGGAGGATAATTACTTTACAATATTAATGAATTTAATGATTTCTGCCATACATCAAAATGAGTCGGCTGTATGTATATATATGTCCTCTCCCTCTAGATCCTCCCTCCTACCTCTCACCCCATCCCATACCTCTAGGTTGTCACAGAGCATTGGATTTGGGTTCCCTGTGTCATACAGCAAATTCCCCCTGGCTACCTATTTTATTAAAACATATGGTAAAGTATATGTTTCAGTGTTACTCTCTCAATTTGTTCCTCCCTCTTCTTCCCCTACTGTGTCCAAAAGTCTGTCTTTTATGTCTGTGTCTCCTTTGCTGCCCTGCAAATAGAATCATCAGTACCATCTTTCTAGATTCCATATATATGTGTTAATATATGATATTTATTATCATATATTAATATGATTTTTTTTTCTCTTCCTGACTTACTTCACTCTGTATAATAGACTCTCCAACAATCCCACTACTAGGCATATACCCTGAGGAAAGCATAATTGAAAAGGACACTTGTATCCCAATATTCATTGCAGCACTATTTACAATAGCTGGAACATGGAAGCAACATAGATGTCCACCGACAGATGAATGGATAAGAAGATGTGGTACGCGTACAATGGAATATTACTCAGCTATGAAAAGGAACATATTTGAGTCAGTTCTAATGAGGTGGACGAATCTAGAACCTATTATACAGAATGGATGGGTTTTTAAAAAGCATTTTACTTATCAAATAAATAAACCAAATTTATTTATTTGAGTTGAGTCTTAGTTGTGTCATGCGAGACCTTCTTTGTGGTACACTTGCTTCTCTCTAGTTGCGGTGTGGGCTTAGTTGCCCTGTGGCATGTGGGATCCTAGTTCCCTGACCGGGGATCTAACCTGCATCCCATGCATTGCAAGGCAAAGGATATTCTTAACCATAGGACCACCAGGGAAGTCCCTAAATTTGTATGATGTTAAGCCACTAAGTTTGTGGTCGCCTGTTGCAGCAGCAACAGGAAACTCATCCACAGAAGGGAGAGCATGGCTCTGGATGTGGGAATCTGGTATTGGTCAGGAACCAAGGCACAGCCAGCTGGCTGCAGACCCCACTTGGGGGAACCCCTCCTTCCCCACTGCAGCCATGACATTCAGGGGCAGCTGTCAGTGATGGAGCTCCAAGCTTTAGTTCTAGGGGTACATGCTGAGTCCTACGATTAATGAGAGAGGGTCAGTCACTCTGCAGCACCACAAACAGGCCGTCTTCCCCACCATGTCCTGCAGAAATAGGGCATGTGGGGTAGAGGGGCCCTGCTGTATGGGAGCCGTCAGCAGACAGGTCAGCTGAAGGGTCCAGGGGCGGGTGCTGAGTACTCCATCTGGGCAGCTTGAGTCCCAGGGGTCGGTGGACAGGCCATTGCTGGGTGCTCCTGCAACCTCCACTTGCACCCCGCAGACACTGAGTTAAAAACCCGTCAAGGAGAGGAGAAAGGAAAGGGTTGTCAGAGTGCCAGGAATGTCACTGAATGAACAGGGGGTAAATGTCTCTGTCGTCACATCAGAAAAGGTCTATTTCTGGAACAAGAGCTCAAGTGGAAGCCCTCATGCCACACTGTCGATGATGATGGTTTAAAATACCATCAATCTAACAAGCTATTAAGCAGAACATGTCCTATCTTGCTCACTTGAGAGCTGCACCTTCATAAGAACAATTTAAATATTTGCTAAAATTTTAGATGTATGTTAAACATTAACACATTAAAATAAATATCATATGTTAAAATTTGTTTGACTGTACTTTTTACATGACAGAAAGTTGGCAAAACATCAGAGATGACCAAATGTTATTCTTGTGTATATGTACACATACAGCTGATGGGTCACTTATGGATGCTAAGTAATAGAGCAGAGATGCATAATTCATAAATTATACACTGATGTTATACACTGATGGCATAAAGTTTACATTTCTTTTTATTTCAGCAAAATTATTAATTTTATTGTCATAGTAAAGATTTTCACCTAACTTACATATTATATAGAATAATGCCACATTAGACCTCTCTTGAGTAATCATAGTTCTTAGTTTTTTATTATTTTCAAATTGGAGAAACTTTGTGAGTTATTTAACAGTAACACCTGGAGTCGTCAATAAACTTTAAGCAATAGTTTGAGTCCAAAATGGATCGTGAATTGTACATATCACGTTCACATATTATGATGGAATCAAATATGATAAAAAGGTGGTTCAGTGGTAAAAGAATCTGCCTGCTAATGCAGGAAATGCAGGAGACACTGGCTCAATCCCTGGGTCCAGAAGATCCCCTGGAGGAGGAAATGACAACTCACTGCAGTATTCTTGTCTGGAGAATTCCATGGGCAGAGAAGCCTGACAGGCTGTGGTCCGTGGGGTCGCAAAGAATCGGACACAACTGAACGACTAAGCATAGTTAGCGATTTTAGTTGTCTCTTAAAGCAGTGTCTAGATGTGTTCAATATTTATTAATTCCTTTTTTCAACTTTTTCAGCGCTGGGATATTCTAAAGAAAACTGAAAATGTCACTAAATGACTCAACTTTTTCAGATCTCTACTCATCTGAGACTATTTCTTATTCCATAATGACCAGAAAATATTCTCTATAGAAAATAACTTGAGAATTATTTTTATGTAGATATTCGTAGTTATCCCATTATTTTTTGGTATTAATTTTGTTATAATAAATGGAATGCCACATATTTCACATGTATTTTTTAAAAATAATTTAAAAAAGAAGCTACACACACATTATTCTTTTATTTTTGAACCTTTCGATAATTATTGAGAGCAAGCAATAATGTATACCAAGCAACAGTGGATAATGCAAATTCAAGATTATTTCATTTTCCACTCATTTGCTTCTTTTGGTAGAGCTTTCGTTGTTTTGCTTAACTCTTCTCATATTTCGTTTAAATTAAATCTAGTTACTTGAACAGCAGTTAGTTGGCATTCCCATTGTATGTATGCTGCTGCTGCTGCTGCTGCTGCTAAGTCACTCAGTCGTGTCCAACTCTTTGCGACCCCATGGACTGCAGCCCACCAGGCTCCTCTGTCCATGGGATTTTCCAGGCAAGAGTACTGGAGTGGGTTGCCATTGCCTTCTCTGTTGTATGTATGAGGGACCTTGTAAAGTCAAATTTGATATATGTTTGATGAAGCTGTTTCCATTTTGGGAAGATCCAGAAAATACTTTTTTACGTGCTTTATTATTCTGAAGGACACATCACTAGGGACCAACTTGAGATCATGTGTCCTAGTAACGAATCCCTACTGTGAGTTACATGTGGGATGCTTCTGAATTTTTTACAAAATTCTGGCCCATACACCCTTTTCCTTACCAACTATGTTTGTGCCAATTTCATAGACTTACTCTCAACAATCTTTCAAATCAATGCCTAAGATTGAAACTTCTTTTTCTAGTTTCTTAAATTAAAAAAAACCTGTACTTCTAGGTATGAAAACAATGCAATATGTTCTTGTTTTCTTTTTCAACAACACATATAGCCAATGTTTGCTGATCAGTATGACTTTTGTCAGTGGTTAACTGACAGCTAGTTGCATTGAGTAATGTTTACTTATGTTTTTATGGTACCTATGAATGATTCTCTCACTTTGTTTTCTGATACATTAATAATTTCATTTAAAATTATCCATCCTAGATAGTGATTACTTGCTTTATTACTTTTAACTGTCTTATATTTTTGGCCATTCTAACATAAAAATTGGAATTATTTCTATTAAACCTAGAAAAATTGCATTGTGTTCTGTAAATGTTGTGCTATTATTGCCATAAAAAGTGCCATAACTCTTGGCTAAATATTGAACCCAAAAGAATATTTTTTCAGAACGTCACAACAGAGTTCTAAACTGGCCTTCACTTGCCGTTGTTGACCGTGATTGCTGGTTTGCTATCTGTTCAGCCCACTTTTAAATTTTTGGTGCTTGCATGTGTACTTTTTTTCATACGTGTATGAGTGACATTTTATGTAGTTTTTAAAAGTCCAAATGTTTTTGGTCACAAATAACTTCTTTGGCCAAAGGTGATCTTGAAAATTGGTTGTGAATTGTGTAACACTTGATGTAACAGCACACTTTGTTTTTCTCCTTGGACTATGAAAACCTGCTTTTAGAGGTTCTTTTTCCATTTGAAAGAACGTTGGTATAAAATTAAACACCGAGTTTGCTGCCATACTCATCCAGTGAAAAATTGAATTAGCTGATTTGAATTGGATTGTGTTTTGCTAGAAATATTCTTTTGTAGTCAAAGAGGGTTTGATGCCAATTTTAGGATCATCCTACGATAAATGAGTGACACTCGAGAGTTCATCTTTCTCATCCAATTTGCTGATGTCATGAATGGATTTTTCTGCATCTTGCAATGGACAGGCCAGAGTTGCACCTGCTGCTTCTGAGTAGTGAATTCATTATGAACAATCCTCTTTTTCATTCTTATTGCTTTGATCAGTGATTGAGTCTTCATGTAGTAAAGAATATGAGGTTTCAGGGATTTTATCTAAGCTCTTGAAGTTGTGAATTTTATTTGAATAATTCTCTGGCTCATTTTCATTATTTTGATCAGTAATTAAATCTTTATTAAATATAGAATTTATAATATCTAACTAGTAAATTTTGGATGGGTTATACCTGACATGGGCTTCCCTGGTAGCTCAGCTGATAAAGAATCCACCTGCTATATAGGAGACCCTAGTTTGATTCCTGGGTTGGGAAGATCCCCTGGAGAAGGGATAGGCTACCCACTCCGGTATCCTTGCCTGGAGAATCCCCATGGACAGAGGAGCCTGATGGACTACAGTCCATGGGGTTGCAAAGAGTTGGACACAACTGAGTGACTAAGCACGCACATGAACTACTCATTTTATTATTATTATTTTATTATTTTTAGCTTAAAAATTTTAGATGGACCATTTATTCAAAGTTATTCTATGTATTTTTTCTTTTCAGCTTTTTTTCCCCCCGAGCTCCATTTTCTTTTTTTATTCCTATCATGATCTTGCCTTATATTTATTCTCAGTGTTTCCAAGATTAAAAATAAAATGTAGTTGTACTTAAAGTAAAAACAATTTACATATATTTATATCAAAAAGGAAATGAAAGCAAATGTGACAAAAATCAACATTTTCTGCATGTTATTAAGTAACTTTCTTTTAAAATAGTAAAAAATCTCTATTAAAATCCAAGGAGGAAATGGAAAATATCATTAATGACTGTAAAAAGTGAAACTATTTCTAAAGTTGAACTTTTATTTAACTTTGCAAATTTAGCTAATCATATTAAGTAGTTTACAAGTGCAGGATTACTTTCAGTTCTAGCATTCAATATCCAGTTGTAAGCACAGGTGTTGATACCATGCTTCATTCTTGTTATATCTAGATCCATATATATGCAAATTTAAGAGTATTATGACTTATTTCACTATTGCAAAATATTTTTCAGTACATCTGGGTCACAAATTGGAAGAGAAACAGGAAAAGGGACTCTCAGCCTCACAAGGAATGCTTCATTATGCCAGAACCTCTTGTGTTTGTTCTGTCTGGGAGAAAGCATTTGACAAGGTAATTAATTAGTTGTTTATCTTACCTAAGCATTTCTGCTGCTCAGATGCTCCCCTCTTCTGAAGCTGTGTCTATTTCTGACATATACAGGTAGAACCCCAAACGTCATTGCATTTGAGCTCTGGTACTTTTTGTTTCATGGACATAGAGCAAGAAATGTATAGATGTGTTTCTCTAGGGCCTGAGCTGTGTTATTCACTTGAGTGGATGCTTAGAGTTGCTGCCAGCAGTATACCAGCATCACCTGTCAGAGCTCCAGTGACAGAGGCACCTGTGTGTTCTTTACAACGTGTGTCTGTTTGTGTGTGATATGCACAGCCCTCAGAATTGTGGCTTTCCTGGTAGCTCAGAAGGCAAAGAATCTGCCTGCAATGTGGAAGACCTGGGTTTGATCCCTGGGTTGGGAAGATCTCCTGGAGAAGGGAATGGCAACCCACGTCAGTCTTCTTGCTTGGAGAAGTCCATGGATAGAGGAGCCTGGAATGTTACAGTCTGTGGGGTCACAAACAGTTGGACACAACTGAGTGACTAACACTGTCACTTTCAGAATTTCAGAGGCCCCTCTGGCCTGAAACTAAGGGTGGCACTGAGCCTTAAATACTTCTATGGATGGAGAGATTTGGGAAACAAGGTTTTTTTTAGTCTCTCCATCCATCAATCCATCCATAGCTTCTTCCATTCATTTACTCAAAACAAAAACAAAAACCACAGAAACTACTCTCTGCAACCTCCTGTGTACCAGGTGGGCTTCTCAGGCGGTGCTAGTGGTAAAGGATCTGCCTGCCGATGCTGGAGGACGTCAGAGACACAGGTTTGATCCCTGGGTGGAGAAGATCCCCTGGAGGAGGGCACAGCAACCCACTCCAGTCTTCTTGCCTGGAGAATCCCATAGACAGAGGAGATTGGAGGGCTGTGGTCCATAGGGCTGCAAAGAGTCAGACACGAGTGAAGTGACTTAGCACGTGCACACGTGTACCAGGCATTTGCTAGGTGCTGGAGTCCCAGACTGGGGCGTTGAGAACCCTTTTGGGGAAAGAAAATAGGGAAGGTCGAGTGGATGGGTAACTTGGAGATGTTCTTGAGAGTGGGAGATCTCCAGGAAGAGAACAGGGAGAAAAAAAGAACTATTCAGAGTAAATAGTCTGTGCAGATGTACGGATTCATGAAAGGGCTTTGATGTCTAGGTTTCAACATGGCTTGATGGCAGGGTTCCAGGAAGCCAGGAACACACAATAAATCTAGAGAGGTATACAGTTGGAGCCTTGTTTTGAATGGCCTTGTTGCCAGGTGACGGAGTTTGTACTTTATCCTATAGACACCAGCAATACATGATCATAGTGTTGGGGAGGAAAAGCTTTTCCTCTACCCTCTTATGTTAAATGCCTGGGGTCCTGCAAATTAAAATCACAAAATCCAGATTAGCAAAAGAAAAGACAGATTTAACTAGATACATACAGGAGAGTTCACAAAGAAATGTGACTCATGGAGGTGTTTAGATTTCATACCTTATACTCCATCTCACTCAGTTTCCCAGTGGTGCTAGTGGTAAAGAATCCGCCTGCCAATGCAGGAAACGTGACATGGGTTTGATCCCTAGGTCGGGAAGATCCCCTGGAGAAGGGCATGACAACCCACTCCTGTATTCTTGCTGGGAGAGCCCCATGGACAGAGGAGCCTGGTGGGCTATGGTCTATACGGTCACAAAGAGTCAGACATGACTGAGGCGACTTAGCTCTCAGCAAACAAGGGATGGGATGGGGCAGAGGGGCCCTTCTGGGAGAACAAATGACTTCTTAGAAGAGGAGGGAAGGGCATTTTTGGAAAAGCAAGTGACTTTTTGGAAAAATACATGGGCCCTTAGAATAGATGGGAGACATGACAGTCTTGTGACAGTGTCTGTTTGGGTCAGAGAAAGGAAGATTAGAGCTGCTGTAGGAGAGGGGATT
Source organism: Giraffa tippelskirchi (assembly GCF_054371585.1). Lineage (NCBI taxonomy): Eukaryota > Metazoa > Chordata > Mammalia > Artiodactyla > Giraffidae > Giraffa > Giraffa tippelskirchi. The sequence continues at coordinate 6,890,031 of NC_137276.1, forward strand.
TATGACCACTGAGTTCTTTGGGGAGGCTCTGCTTTTAGGCAGATAAGGGATTTCAGGAACTCAGATGCCTCAGCTCAAAATAAATTGACAGTGGTTTATTGTGAACCCCTTCAACAGTATGGAGATTGCCTTGAAATGGCAGAGAACAGAGAAACCTAGAAGACCCCCTAGGAGACTGTGATGAGTTCAGGAAAGAGATTTTGAGGCCTCGATCAGTGATTCTTAAAGTTCAACGTGCACAGGACACATCTGGGAATCTTGTTAACGCAGGTTCTGATTCAGAAGGTCTGGAGTGGGGCCGGAGGGTCAGTCTGCATTTCTGTCGTGCTCCAGTTGTTGCTGATGCCAGTGGTCCGTGGACCACACTAAACAGAAGGGCTTTCATCAGAGCAGAGGTGGGGATGGGAACAGGAAAGGTTCTTGCCTTCAGCCACACAATGGACTCATCTGGCTGGTATCCCAAGCAGTCACAGCCAAACCTTTGCAGGTGGGGCTAGGTATCAGTGTCTTATAAAGCTCCCCAGGTGGTTAAAACTGCAGGCAAGGTTGAATGGCCTTGTCTCTGAGCCAGTATCAGCAGATTACCCTTCCATAAGCCACACCATTCCCATCCCTGTACATTTTAAGTTCTCTGGCTCTTAATGTCAGAGCTGATTCCTGGCAGTATGCTTGGAATGGCTTTGGGGAACTGAAAGATGAGTTGAAGACAAACAGCAACAGGATAGAAATTATGACTATTTTATTTCCATCTTTTTTGTTGTTTTTGATTTTACTGTCTCATAGAGTGAGAAAGCAGAAGCAAACATCTTCTGTTGTTTACCACGATTGGGTAAACATCCTTGAACCCTGAGCTGCTACTGCTGTCCACAGAAGACTGAGCTAGACAAAAAGCAAGCATGAAAAAAACAAATTGTTTTCCTTTGTGTTAAAGAATGTCAGTTGCTTTTTCTAATTACAAAAATTATACAGGCTGATGGTAAAAACTTTCAGACATGATGGACAGGTAAAACCCAGAAAGGGGCAGTCCCCACTATCAAGCTGTTTTATTTTAATTTCCATTTAAATAAAAGAACTCAACCCAAAAGGAAGGTGCTGAAGCTCCAACACAATTGGAACTGAAAACGGCATTCTTGTCAAGCTTCCACGGCATCAGCCCATTAGCTGTTCATCCTCCAAACTTTCTCGAATGTGAAACAACTCTCATCATCTCACCTGGAGCGATCACTACTTAATGGTAGTGATTAACTCTCCAGCTCAGAAGGCAACTGGTTATTAAATAACAACCTCCTGCCACGTTATCTTTCTCCAAAACAATGCGCTCGCAAACCCCTGTGTTCTCTTCGCTCAAGCAGTGCCGTGGCTCCAGGGCAGGTGCACAAATGGATTCATCCCCAGGCAGGCACCTCCAGCCAGCAACTCTCACTAGAGGTTTAGGAATATGTTGCAACAATTTCTAATTGGGGAGTGATTAAACTTCTTTCTGTGGTTAAAAACTCACAAGTTCGTGCTATTGATGAAAGGTTAAATCATAAATCTGTTAATGGAATGAAATAAAATGTAGATTAATTTTAAAGCATTGATTGGCACAATTGTGGGACATCTGGGGGAAGCTATTAATATTAACGTTTTGCAAATTCCTGAGTATGCAAGAGGAAGAGTGGAAGGAGTGGCATGTAGACTGCAGAACAAGGCAGCAGACGCCATTAATCCAAGATGGAAACAGGACCTTGGGACTGAGGTCCATGCTGGGTTAGGACGAGCACACCTGTAGGAAGCCTGTTCATTTCATTAGAACTAAAGGGACATGGATCGTTTTGGAAGTATCTGTCTCAAAACAACTGGGACCTGAGATGCAATGAATGAATGAAAGGGGGTGGGATGAGATAGCTGGTGATCTGGCTTATATAATAATTCAACAATGAGACAATAATTTATTGAGTGATGGGGAGTATTATCATGGAGGTCCATAGATGGAATATTTTAGCCAAAAATGAAGCTTTCAAGTTTCTTATGTTACTGTATTTCCCCACATAAGGTCAAGAGGCAAGTTTCATCAGTTGAAATCTTATCAAATCTAGTCCCTTTTTACATTCAATAGCCCTTCTCTGCACCCCATTGTTTCTTTTGATGCAATTAATTCCACTCACCTTCCTGGTGTGTCCTGAGCTCTCCAGCTATACTCATCAGAAGCTCTCCCTAGGAACAGCCCACCAGCAGTGAAGTGAATTTTCAAGTTGAGTTCTGTTTCCCACAGTGCCTATCACTCTTGTGAGGGGATTTCGTTCCCTTTTGATTAATGATGCCATTTTGCTTGGAGGAGCTGATCTACCGATTCAGGATCAGGAATTCAGGGGCTCACATTGTAGTGAATGGTTTTCACCTTTCGGGTGCTCTTTATTTACTCTTTCAGAGTCCTGTTTGTGTTCGAAAATACAAAATGCTCCCCATTCGACCATTTCTCATCTTTCTGAGCTATTGCTTCACTTTGGAAGCATTTGTGAAGCCATTCAAGCCACAGCGATGCTGATTTTATAAATAAATTGAGATCAAAATATGAAGGAGTATGTCCCTATTAGGGAAAGGGGAAAAGGGCCATATATTTTTAGATCCACTCTTTCCAACTAAATGATCCAGGTAATTTAGGCTGTGAACTTTGGTGTGCTCTGATCAACATTGATTATAAATGACTCATACATTAGTAAATGACCCATTAATAAATGACTCATCCAGTAATAACTAAATACTTTGAAAAAAATTATTCCCACCAGAAGTCTTGATTTCTTACTATTTATGATGATGATTAAAAAAAACTCACATGAAAGCACTCGAAGTATATTGCTAAGTGGAAGATGCAAGTTGCAGAACAGTTTACATAATATGCTACCATTTATGACAAAAGTAGGAGGAAAATAATATATGTTTGCATGGGACTGTAAATGCTTTAAAATCTCTGCAAAGAAAAAGAAACAAAAACAGGGACTTCCCTGGTGCTCCAGCAGTTAAGACTCTCCGCTCCCAATGTAGGGGGCCCGGGTTCGGTCTCTGGTCAGGGGAACTAGACCCTGCATGCCAACTAAGAGTTCTCATGCTACAACTAAAGATCCCACATGCTACAACTAAGACTTGGTGTAGCCAAGTGAAGTAATTAATTAATTAAAAGAAACAAAAATAAATAGCAAATCTAATAATGCTTGTCCTCTATTGGGAGCGATGGGGAACTGGCATCTTTTAGGAATTTTTTTTTTTTGACATTTGAAGTATATGAATGAATAATTTGGCAAAAAAAACAAATAATTTTTTAATTTAAAGACCTTCATACGAAGTAATTGGTGATTAGTGACTAAACAAAGGAGTGTCATCGTTAGATACTCTAGTACTTGTCCTTTGCCCAAAGGGAACAATGAAGACAGAAACAAGGGCTAATGCATTTGCCTTCTCTCCCAAGCAACTCAAGAAGAAAACCTGACCAGCAAGTCCGAGGTAGCAGGAACAACTCCAGTCACACAGAATGTTGCTAGCCAGCCTATGGACTGCATATCCCCAAATCTGGTGTCGTGACATCCACTCAAAATGGCTTAAATGAAAACTTTTTTTGTTGTGTATATAATAATCTCAAATTTTAATATACAAAAACCAATTTAATTATATCCTTTAAATTACATGGTTATGGGAGGTGCATCTCAGTAAAGCTGTTTAAAAAAATCAGAAACACCTGCTTTTCTTCTCAATTGTTGTAAGCTCTTTGAACACACTTGTGTACCAATGCCTTTAGGAGAGTTGTCTCAGCAGGGTACATGTTTGGTGACTGAATGATGATTCACATTCAGTTCAGTTCAGTCACTCAGTCATGTCTGACTCTTTGTGACCCCATGGACTGCAGCATGTCAGGCTTCCCTGCCATCACCATCTCCTGGAGCTTGCTCAAACTCATGTCTATTGAGCTGGTGATGCCATCCAACCATCTCATCTTCTGTCGTCCCCTTCTCCTCCTGCCTTCAATCTTTCCTAGCATCAGGGTCTTTTCCAGTGAGTTAGTTCTTCACTTCAGGTGCCAAAGTATTGGAGTTCCAGCTTCAGCATCAGTCCTTCCAATGAATATTCAGGACTGATTTCTTTTAGGATTGACTGGTTTAGTCTCCTTGCAGTCCAAGGGACTCTCAAGAGTCTACTCCAACACCACAGTTCTAAAGCATCAATTCTTCAGTGCTCAGCTTTCTTTATGGCCCAACTGTCACATCCATACGTGACTACTGGAAAACCATAGCTTTGACTAGACGGATGTTTGTCTGTCTAGTCACATTAATGATTCACATTAGCCATATGGATAGTTCAGATTCAACTACTAATTCTGGTTTATATTGGAAACCACCTCTGTATAATTATCTGGATCTTCATTTCAGGAATCTAGTTTTTTTTCCTCTTACAATTTTTGTGGTTAAAAACAAAACAGAAACCATTTTATGTCTCTATTTATGAAGAAATCATAACTCAACAGTAAAAGAGAAAAATCAAGTGACCTAACTTAAAAATGGGCAAAGGGCTTTACTAGACGTTTTTCTGACGACAATATACAAATGATTAACAAGCATGTAAAAAGATGCTCAACATCACTAATTATCAGGAAAATGCAAATCAAATCCACAATGAGATATCACCTCTCATCCATCACGATAGCTACTATCAGAAACTCAGAAAATAACAAGTATTGGCAAGGATGTAAAGATACTAGAACCCTTGTACTCTGTTGGTGTGATTGTAAAATGGTGTAACCACTATGGAAAACAGTATGTAGGCTCCTCAAAAAAAAAACACACCGAACTACCAAATGATCTAGCAATCTCACTTCTGGGTATTTACCCAAAAGAATTGAAAGCAGGGTCTGAAGAGATATTTGAGTACCCACGTTCAGAGCAGCACTATTCACAATTGTGAAATGATGAAAGCAGCCCAAGTGTCCATTTACAGGTGAATGGATAAACAAAATGGGATGTATTACTACAGTGGAATATTATTCAACCTTAAAAAGAACGGAAAACCTATCACATGCTATAATGTGGGATAAGCCTTGAGGACATTCTGCCAGGTGAAATAAGCTGGTCATGAAAAGACAAATGCTGTATGATTCCATTTATATGAGATATCTAAAATGCATGATTCCATTTATATGAAATATCTAAACTAGTAAAATTCATAGAAACCGAAAGCAGAATGGTGGTTTCCAAGGACTAAGACAGAGAAAGGGAAAGTTGTTTACTGAGTATAGAGATTCATTAGATGAAAACATTCTGGAGGTCTCTTTTACAGCAATGTGAAAATACTTAACACTACTGAGCTGTACACTTTAAAATGGTGAAGATGGTAAATTTTATGAGCTTTTTACCAAATAAGAAAAGAAATCATCTCTAAGCTTGTAAACATTTGCTTATTGGTGAAGCTTAGTGATTAGGTACATGGAAGTTCATTATGCTACTGTCTCAGTTTTAGAGTGCTTGAATTCTCTGTAACAACAACAAAAAAAAAGGTAATTGAGAAATCTGGATTTCTGAAACACCCAAGAGGTTTGAGGATATGTGAGCCTGGACTGAAACACTGGTTTGCACATGGATCACTTTCAGCCACACAGAGAAAGAAGGGAGTTCAGCTTTGCCCATCAGACCTTGGACCAAACTGTTAGGAACCTAGTCAGCAACAGCAGGCAGCCCATTTTTACTTGTCAGGTTCCTCTAACACACAACAATAATCTGTGCATCACCCTAACTCGATGTAATTCTCTACGAGAGAGATGTAAATATACTGATCCTAGGACATGTATTTCTGATCTATTTTATTTACATTCTCTGTGTTACCTGCTACCTGATTAAATGTCTCTGCCTCCCTTCCTGGAATCGGCAGTATCAACAGTCTTGATGTTTTATTAAGCTTTTCAAACATGCCATTGATCCCCCAGCCTGAATACGTTGCTTTGTTACCATGGCTTTAGTCCCAGTGCAGCTTCCGGGGATATTTGCCAGAATATTCTTGGATTCATTTGTAATCCATTTAGTAACTTACATTTGAAGGATAATTGTTTGTGTAATATATTAACTACGTTATTATGCCTGTTGATGCTACCTTGGTGAGCTGGTGAATTCTATAAAAAGAACAATAAATAACAATATAATGTTAACCAAATATGGAAGATTGAAAGGATAGGCTAGCTTTTATCTGGGGTATCTCTACATTGTGCCAAAGTTCCAGATGAAAACGGAAGTGATTGCACAACTGGATTTTTTTTTAAACCTGCTGCCAAATGTCTACACATTTGGACAAATCACAGAGAAATGAATTATTTTGAGTGATGTGGACACAGATGTAACCATGGGCAACTGAAAGAAGACTTGACTCAGGAGATAATAAAGGTGATGTTGAAGAGAAAGGCACAAGGAAACAAGTTTAGGAAATAAGAATATATTATGAGAGGATAAAATGCCAGAAAGTAATAGTGAGGAGATATTTGACATTATGGGCTTCCTTGGTAGCTCAGTTGGTAAATAATCTGCCTGTAATGCAGGAGACCCCAGTTCAATTCCTGGGTTGGGAAGATCCCCTGGAGAAGGGAACAGCTACCCACTCCAGTGTTCTGGTCTGGAGAATCCCATGGACTGTATAGTCCACGGGGTCACAAAGAGTCAGACACAACTGAGCGACTTTCACTTTCATTTGACATGTACACACACAGTCACATAGTGTTGAACTTAGGAAAAGCAGGATTCTGGAATGTGGAGGATTTAATTTGAATCCCATATAATTTACATTGGTCTCTTATCAGCTTCTTTATTGGGGCAGGGGTAGGATGAGAGGCATGGAAAGCATTTCTAAGTGCAATATTCCTCCCTGTTTGGATAGCTGACTGACCTCTCTTGACACTGGCTCATGAATTTCTAGCCCTTGAGTTATGAGTCTGAAATACAAATTGTCCCCCCAAATAATAATAAAAACAAAGGGTATGCCATTTGGTGTGGTATTTCATTTCTGAGGCCAGCCTTTGATCTCTGCAGCATATTGAGAAATCAAGTTACTGGGTATCTTTTTTTTTCCCACTTCAGCCATTTGTCACATATGCCATAAAAATCTAAATTGTCCCTCTTGATCTTTATCACAGCCTACCACTTGCTTTGATCTCCGCCTCTGTGTATGACATTTGTGCATGGTTTCCCTGTTTAATTGTCTGACTTTGGGTTGCTATTTTAGTTTAAAAGTTAAGCGTTGTTTTGTATGGATGTGAGAGTTGGACTATAAAGAAAGATGAGCCCCGAAGAATTGATGCTTTTGAACTGTGGTGTTGGAGAAGACTCGAGAGTCCCTTGGACTGCAGGGAGATCCAATCAGTCAATCCTACAGGAAATCAACCCTTCATTGGAAGGACTGATGCTGAAGCTCCAATACTTTGGCCACCTGATGTGAAGAGCTGACTCATTGGAAAAGACCCTGACGCTGGGCAAGATTGAAAGGAGGAGGAGAAGGGGACGACAGAGGATGAGATGGTTGGATGGCATCACTGACTCAACGGACATGAGTTTGAGTAAACTCTGGGAGTTGGTGATGGACAGGGAGGCCTGGCGTGCTGTAGTCCATGGGGTCACAAAGAGTCGAACACTACTGAGCGACTGAACTGAACTGAATATCCTCAAGCCAATCATCCAGGTAAATCATTGGATTTCCCAGTGACACCTGGTCAGTGAGGTCAGCAACATAGGCCTCCGTGCAGTTTTTTCATGTATGTGAATTTCTGAATTGAAAGGAGATGCATCTCATGGAAAGTTCATAAAGTGGTCTTGTTTCTCAGTTGCCAGTATCTGTATAGAAGACCCCGAGGCTAGTGTACCAAGCACACACCTCATTTCTCACGGTCGGTCCAGAGCACGTCCCTCAGTTTACCTCCTCCCATGTGGTCACCCACGAGGAGGGAGGAATAGAAAGAGGTGTGAGGCATGCACATGCGCCCGGCCTACTCCGGCAATCTTCGTGCACTTTTCCTGGCTGGTGGCGCCTCCAGAACCCACTGTCCCACCCCTGTAAATTGGGGTCAGGTTTTCAACTGGGACTTTGAAATTGCATGTATCAGGGAAAAGGGATTGACATTTCGGGGCAAACAATGTGTGCAAGGCTTTGGAAATATCTCTTGTTCTGTCACATCCGCACCATTACATATGGGAAGCTGGGGCCTAAGCGTTTGCCTGTTTCTGGGCTTTTTAAGACTCGAACTTTTTTTTCTTAGTTCTGTAGTAGCAAGGCAGCTGGGGCTCTCCCAGCTCAGAGTTCACTCTTGTGTCTTCAGGTTCATGGTCAAGCTTTGCTCCAGTGAAGGCAAATGGGAAATGCTGGGAGGCAACCGTTGGAGAGAGCGAGAAGGCTGGGGAACTGGGACGTGTTCACAGAGCACCTGAGAATGCAGTTGAGTCCACAGAGCAGTTAGAGGAGGCTAGTGACGGGGGAGCACCCTCCGGAGGAGAGGACCCCAGGGTGGTGCTTTTCCTCACTCGAGTCTCTGGCATCCAGCTCAGCATCCTGAAGGTATGCAGAGAGGAGTGGAAAGTCATGTCCACCTTTGAGGATGGGCCCACTACCGTCTTCTGGGGCAGGAGGGTCTTAAAAGCAGAACGGGGGTTTCCAGGAGCAGCCCCTCTGGTGGCCCTGACACAGCGGGCACCCCACATGTGGGACCGCAGCAGACCCTTCCTCTGGGGCACGTGTCACCAAGTGATGAACACTTGTTGGCAGATATCGGCTTGGTGTCTGTTGGCCTGGCACATAGAAGGTGATTGATGAAAAGTTGTTGAACAAATGAGTAGAAGACCATTTTTACTGGGGGAGCTGAGAAAGACCCTCAGTGTGGGCATGGAGGGAGGCAGAGGCCCCCAAGTGAGAGGTAAGGCTCGTCCGAGGGGTGAGTCAGATCCTCATGGAGGACCTGAATCAGTCACAAGTGGGCAATTCAGTTGGAACAAGAGGAGGAGGTCAAATGAGCCGGGGTTCAGACTGGCAGGTAGAAGAAGCAGAGTCAGGGGCTTGGGGGAGGCAGTTGCTGCTGCTGCTAAGTCGCTTCAGTCGTGTCCGACTCTGTGCGACCCTATAGATGGCATCCCACCAGGCTCCGCCGTCCCTGGGATTCTCCAGGCAAGAACACTGGAGCGGGTTGCCATTTCCCTCTCCAGTGCATGAAAGTGAAAAGTGAAAGTGAAGTCACTCAGTCGTGTCCGACTCTTCGCGATCCCGTGGACTGCAGCCTACCAGGCTCCTCCGTCCATGGGATTTTCCAGGCAAGAGGACTGGAGTGGATTGCCATTGCCTCCACTGGGGGAGGGGGGCAGTGGGCAGGTGTAAAGAACAGAGCTAGGCAGGGTGGAATCAAACTTGGACTTCTGGGGGGGAGGCAGTGGGCAGGTGTAAAGAACAGAGCTAGGCAGGGTGGAATCAAACTTGGACTTCTGGGGGCTTCCCTGGTAGCTTAGTGGTTAAGAATCCATCTGCCAATGTGCGGACTTCAGTCCCTGGTTCGGGAAGATTCCACCTGCCACAGAGCACCTAAGCCCCTGTGCCTCAAGTACTGAGCTGGTGTACCACCACGACTGAAGCCTGCACTCCCTAGAGTCACACACTGCAAAGACTGAGCCTGTGCCCACTGCAATGAGAAGCCCACACACCACAAAGAAGAGTAACCCCTGCTCACCACAATTAGAGAAAGTCTGTTCACAGCAGTGAAAACCCGGTGCAACCGAAAAATTAATTAGTTAAAAAAATAAAAAGCCCTGAACTTCCTAGTGTGAAGGCTTCAGGACAGGGAGGGTATAAAGAAGAAGGAACAAAGAAAAAGAAAGAGAAATGAGAAGGAATGGGGAGGAAAGAGGAGGACATGGGAGAAGGGAAGGAATGAAGAGAGAGGAGAGAGGGAAGAAATATGGGAGGGAGGGAGGAGGGAAGGAAGAGATGGAGAGGAAAATTTTCCTCCTCTCCTGTTCAGGCCAGGAGGACATGCTTATTTTATAAAACATCACAGAAGGTGAAGGAAAACAAATAGTGGAAGAAGGGGAGCAGCTGATCTGTGATCTGGCGTGGGGGAAGAGCCGCCACGGATCCATAATGAAGGCGGGAGATTGACAGGGGAAAGATGGGCCAGGCAGAGGGGTATAAATAGGAGCTCCGGCTTATTTGTAACTTTCATTTTTAGGTAAGGATGATTGGCACATGGATGGCTTGGATGAAGGGAGCCCCCTGATCTTTAACTTGCAGGTCACATGGAGAAAACTTGGAGAAAGCACTCCGACATGGAGATGTCAACTTGAGTGACATCCCCGTGCGAGGTGCTTGCACTGGCTGCCTCCTTTACATGCATCACTTCACAGAAATGATGACTGCCATTTGAACAGAAAGACATCCTTCCCGACCAGGGTCAGGAAACTGACAGGGCCCACCCATTAATAGAAATAACTGTCATTTAAAATAAAATGCTTGGTGGAAAACTTCAGAAATCTATTAGATAACAGGGGGCCCGTGATCGGGGCACCCATGAATCACGGGCGCTCAGATACGGCGCGGCGGGTGGGAGACAGTTACACCCAGAGCAGTCGATTCCGCTGGTCGGGTGGCTTCTTCATGCTGACGTGTCAGCTGCTTCTCCTAATTTATTGCCTGCCCGTGTCTTAGTTAGGAGCTTTCCCTGTGGGACGTGGAATCTGAAGGAAAAGATGAATGACAACATAGTTTCTGATTTGATGCTTTCTTACAGCAAAACCTCTTTGGTGGTGGAGTTTCTTAGGAGAAGATGCTTTCCTGATAAAATAACAAGCTGTGCTCACTGCTGAAAGAGCCTCAAAGCCCAAGGCCTCCTCTGAACTTTCTTGATGTCTAATTTTTTTGATGCAAATGAAATATTACATTGCATTGAGATATTTTCCTACTCAAGAGGATTATATGATATTTAGGAAATTTGTCTTGAACTTTCAACAAGTTTCTTAATTAGAGGGTCCCAAACTACATAAGGGGCTTCCCTGGTGGCTCAGTAATAAAGAGTCCTCCTGCTTATGCAGGAGACATGGGTCAGGTAGATCCCCTGGAAAAGAAAATGGCAACTCACTCCAGTATGCTTGCTTGGAAAATCCCATGGACAGAGGAGCCTGGCAGGCTATAGTCCCTCAGGTTGCAACAGTCGGACTGGACTTAGCAACTAAATAGCAAAAATACACAATAATGATGATGCTTGATAATATGCTACCAAGAAATGGTCCTTTATGGCCTGTTGCTGGGTGTGTGATGTCTGGCTTGTGCACAGGCTGGTGGTGTAAATAGAGAACCTAGGTGTTGTGCCCTCTGTCAGTTGTCTCATGAGATATGATCTTTAGAGCAATGGTAAGATGAGTATTAATGGGGCCCTATTTTGCCAGGAGATAGCTGAGGTGCTGAATGGTTAAGGGCTCTCCAAAGAGCAGCAACCCACCTCAGACTCCAGTTAATGGGGCCACCCAGAAAGGCCACTTTTATATCCATCACTTAGATGAGAAACCTGAGGCTCAGGGATTGTACAGCTGAGAACAGGAATTCATCCATAGTCTATCATGCTTGAAAACCTACTGCAAAGAGCATTCAGAGAAGACCCTCTCAGTCTTCAGTTGCTCTGTAATAAGTCTTCACAAATGTAGTGACTTAGAAAAACACCCATTGTCTCATAGTTTCAAAGGTAGAAGTCTGCTGGGCTCAGTTGGGCTTGGTTTAGGGTCTCACAAGACAGAAACCAAGGTGTCGGTTGGCTGAGCTTTTCTCTAGAGAAGAATCTGCTATTTAGGTTGTTGACAGAATTCCATTCCTTGTGGTTGTAAAACTGAGGTCCCCATGCCTTTGCTGACTGTTAGCCGGTGTTACTTTCAGCTCATACAGGCTACTCTGCAGTCGTTGCATGTGGCCCTCTCCACCTTCAAAGTCAACAGTGATGCACTGAATCTTTTTTGGTGCTTTGAATCTCTCTGATTTCACTATCTGCCACCAGCCAGAGAAAAGTCTTAGATTATATTTAGGTGCAAATGGATGCTCTCCCATCATAAGATCAACCAATCAGCAACCTTAATTACAACTGCAGAATCCCTCTGCCACGTCACATACCATGATCGTAGGTGCTATGGCTCATCATTTACACATCATATACATAGGGAGGGATTACCTGAGAGTGAGGGTCATCTCAGAATTCTGCCCATCACAGGTCATGGGCTGGGACTGCTAGCCCTTGGGTGCTCAGCCATGCACCCTTAGTTCGGGTGAACCCACTATTTTCTTTCAGGAGGTTGAAGCTGAACCTAATTCTGCTCAGGGCACTCATAGTTCCCGAGCAATGAAGGACGGCTAGATGGAAAGAACACAGACCCAGGGATCTGGAGATCCAGGTTCTAGCCCAGGCTCTGCCACTTGCTCACTCTGGGACCCTGGATAAGCAGCATCACTATGCTCTATGTAAGGGGTGATTGCTTGAGAATCCAAATCCAAATGTCTTTGAAGGTCCTACCATGTGCAAACACCCTACTAGGCAATGAGGATGACCCAAGGAAGGAATGAGTCATGCGTCCTGCTCTCAAGGAGCTTATGACCTTGAATAAGGACACAGCTCACCAGCCAGAGTCCACAGAACCAGTTCGCCATCAGTGCCCAGCTAGCAAGTCCTGTTTTCATCCAGCCCTCTGCTCCCACAGATCTGACTGAATTACATTTTGCCATCTTGGCTGGCCACATCCACCCCCAGTCATTCTCATTGCCCATTCTGCTGGAGCACTCCTTCTCCACCCAATACGTGCTCCTGCCTTGTATCTACATGGCTGTGGAGGGTTGGGGGTAACTTCAGGGCCATGGTGTAAAGGAAGGAAAATTTTAAATAGACCCCAGAACTAATATCTTCTAGACCCTACTGGACATGTCCTTGGCAGGGGCCCGCTTTGGTTCTCTCTCTCCTTAACGACCATCCATTGCAGATGGCCACACTTGGCAGAGGCAGCTGACTCCTCCCAGAAGTGAGAGATGACTTTCGTCATCTTCCTCTAATGAGATTCGATTCATGGTTATGTGCTTCCTCTCCACCCAGAGAAGGAAAGAAACCCATGCCCCGATTGATTTCCCTGACAAAATGCAGCTCCCTGCCTGGCAGAGACCTCTTGGCACAGCAGTTCACGGAGTCTGATCATGTTGGGGCATCAGCCTCCCCAGCCCAGAGCAGGCTTGGGGCTTCATGCTGTGTGACCACGGAGATACTGACATGTCCTTCCCACCCCCAAATGACCAGATACCCAGTCTTTTCCCAGGGACAAGGTCAGACCCCACCTGTAGCTAAGGAAGAAACGGTGGGCCACTTTAAAATTGCAGTTCTCATTTCTAGCCATCAAGGTTTCAGAAAAATAAATATGTTATTTATTTATATATAATATGTTTGTTTGCTAACTGGGTGCACTGCGGCTGAACTTAACACTGTTTTGTTATATAAATTTATATATATAAAATATATAAATATATAACATAATAATATATAGCTATATATTAATATATAACAAATATGTAATATATTTATATATATAATATAAAATATATATAACAAATATAATATATAACATAATATATTAATATATATGATAAATATATAATATATTAATATATATGATAAATATATAATATAATATAATATATATATTAATTTATATAACAAAACAGTGTTAAGTTCAGCTCCAGCATACCTAGCTGGCAAACAAACATCGGGAGCCACGGAGCTGTGTCCCAGGTCGAATGCCCTGGAAACAGACTCTGAGAGGGAGGGTTGCATGCAGCGGTGTCCCTGGGAGCGAGGTCTCAGGAAGTAGGGATGGCACAGGGGAAGCGGCCCACCGTGCAGGAGCAGCCCCGGCCCCAGACGGTCTGACAGGAGCTCTGAACCCAGACTGTGCCCAAATTGAGGGAAATGGGCTGAATTTGATCTCAGCCAGTGAGGGGCTGAGGCTGCCCTGAGGCACGTGACCTTGAGCCAGTGTGTTCTCTGCAGCCAAAGGCAATCACCAGCGAGGCCTGCCTCTGTGAGCAGCAAGGGGTCGTAAATGCTTCCCTCCTAAACCTTGGAACTGGGCAGAATACTCTCTTATCCACTGTCAGGAGGTGCCAAGAAAGGGCTGAGAGTTACAGAGGAAGGAGAAGTCCATTCCAGGAAGGCTGCCTGGAGACGGAGCATATGAGCAGCCTTTGGAGGATGGGTAGGGTTTGGAGGAGGGACCACCTCACAGACATGGTGGGCTGGGACCTGTGCCTGCCGGGCAGCCCACTTTGATGGTGCAGATTGCCCACAGCTCCTTCCATCTCTGGAAAGCAGGAGGCTGGGGCTTGGGAAACGCCAGGATACCGGCTGCTCTAACAGAGTTTGACCCCGTGATCCCCCATCCGTCAGGAAAATGCACGGGGAAATAAAAATAATGGCGAGGTTAATTAAGGGTGCCTGCAGACTTCTTTTTAACCTCCTCCACTTCACTATGTCAATAATAACTTGAGGGTAGACTTTCCCCAGGATATTCCAAAGCGTGACTAATTGCAGTAACACTGAACACATTTTCCCCCACTCTGCGTCCCCTCCAATTTGGAGAATGATTTTGCCTTTTTCCAGATATATGATGCAAAGTGGGTGAGTGCATTTGAACATATTTACATAGTAAAAGCTCAGATGCTAAGACCTGGGCACGTTTAGCCAATTCTAGGCAGTTCTTTAGAAAGCAGACTCAGTAATAGCCTGACAAGTGGGTGCCCTTTTGGGGTGTGAGGGCATAGACCAGCAGAATCCCCTACTTCTGTTTATAAAAATGCCTTTTTGAGAATTTATCTAGAATCAAATATGCAAGATTTCTAATTCTGAAAGTGAAATTTACTTTTAAGACATTCACATCGTTTTTCCAAAGGCCATGTAAATACATTTATTGGTTAATTTTTATTTTAACTGCTGCAGCACAGGCCTCTTGGGCTGTGTATGAGTCCAATGAGGAGCAGGCAGTTTATGCGGCCTCGTGGGAGGTGATGCATGTCTGGAACCCATCAGGGACTCAGATGACTTGCAGACTGTGCTTACCACATGCCTGTCAGCCCAAAGCACCAGAGAAGGAAGCCTGCCATGTATTTATTGTGTGCCCTGAGCAAGGTACTTGTATAGATTACCAAAATGGCCATCAGTTATTTTACTTCCTCTGTCTACCCCTGTGGCTTGTCCCTTCCCACGCTGGTTCTGGCTGGCTGCATGTCTTGCTTTGGCTTCTGGAACATGAGCAAATAAGCCAGTGAAGGCGGAGAGAGTGCCTGCACATTGGGACTCCTCTCTTGCTACCTTTGGAACCAGTATATCCATGTGTAAACAAACCCCACATAGTCTTCTGGATGAGGAGACACGTGGCCTAGCCATCTCTGTTGCCCAGCTGATGACCAGCCAACCACCACACGGGTGGGTGAGGCCATTTCAGACTAACAGTCTCCAGCCAACTTGCCAGCTGGCCACGGAGGCATACGGGTCTCAGCTGAGATCAGCTCAAAAGAGTCCACCTAGCCCAGCCCCAATTGCTGACAGGCAGCATTGTGAGCTGGATAAACAGTGATGTTTAAACGCTAAGTTAGGGAGTGCTTTGTTATATGGCAAAAGCTAATTGATTCAGTCCTAGCCCTCAGTCTCTTCATCTGTAAGACAGAGAGTAATTACTTACTTCAGAGGATTTCTTGAAGCTGAAATGAATCTTAGTCTATAAGCGGTGTTCAGAATTTGCTCCATCCTTTTCTGCAAAAGATGAAATGTTGCAAATTGACCCCAGTTCTTTGCTCCTCTCTCTCACCACATTCTTATCATGGCCCTTTTGGGAGAGTGTTGACTTTGGGCTTGGCCCTGTGACTTGCAAGCTTCCCAGATGGCGCTAGTAGTAAAGAATCAGCCTGCCAGTGTAGGAGATGTAAGAGAGAGGGGTTTGATCCCTGGGTTGGGAGATCCTCTGGAGGAGAGCATGGCAACCCACTCCAGTATTTTTGCCTGGAGATTCCCATGGATAGAGGAGCCTGGTAGGCTATAATCCGTAGGGTTGCAAAGAGTTGGACATGACTGAAGCAACTTAGCATGTACACATGCTGTGACTTGCTGTGGTCAATGATATATGGGCAGAAGTGACAGCGACTGGTTTGAACCTCGACCTTGGGAAACCTGGAGGATTTCCATGAGCCCTCCAGCCCCAGTCATTGTCATCCAAGGAGCATCCTATGTGGATCAGCCCTGAGTGCAGCAGAAAGAAGAGACAGAGGTCCTTGCACAGCTACCACCAAAATTCCCCCCAACCAGAGCAGTCAGAAGCAGATTTGGCAACACCAGCTCACCAACACGTTGGTGAGGGTTGGGATAGTTTGTTACGCAGCATTATTGGAGCAGTGGCTAACTGATGCAGATAAAATCCAAACTCACTGACCACATTTGAAAGGCTATGTTCTGGTCAACTCTCATCGAGGCCAAAGGAGAGGGGTATAGCAGGGACTGGCTCCTTACTTCTGCCATGTATTTTCTTACTCATGAAACCCCTACAGACCACTCTGTTGGGAGCAGCAGAACTGAGAATGACAAGCCTTTCTACACTTGACAGACAGTCTGCCACGTGTCAGGGACTGTGTCAACCCTCTACAGACACCAGGACTCCTAACACTCAAAACAGCACTAGGAGGTAGGATCTAGCCATGCCCACTCCCTAAGTCAGGAACAGAAGCCAGTGGGGCTGGGAAACACAGCCAAGGGCAGGAGAGCCCGGAATTGAAATCCAAGACCCAACCTCAGCAGTGTCTCCCACCGACCACAGCTCAGCAGCCTAATTCCACTTGGTAAGCCCCAAATCTCCTGGGCTTCAGCTGCTGCCAGACTCAGCCGGCGCTCTGTGCTCACTGTCGATGCCTTGAAATACAATATTTCAGTTTATGAACTCAGGAATGACTTTGTGCAGAAAAACATTTCCTTATGTCCAGATTCTGCATTCATAATGGGTGTTCCATGAATCACTTTATCCCCGCTTCTTTTCTTTTTTGGAAACCTGTGTTGCAAGTGTGCAGCAGAGCACTCATTTCTGTGAACGCATTTAATTTTCACACCTGAGTTGGTCGCAACTTCAAAAAGAGCAGGTATTGTCAGGCAGAGTGGAGCCTTGGTGAAGAGCTAGTGAGATATGGAAATTAACTGCGACCGGACAGTCTCATTGGAACTCTGGTCCTCTGCTCATGCTTTTCTCCTGCACAGATGATCCTACCAGTAGGAGATCATATAATTTATCCACCAAACTGGGACACCTGTTACCGTGAAAAGGACTTGGGAAAACAGATGTGACCTGGGACTTTTCTGGACAAACCAGGATGTGTGGTCACCTCATCCCATCGGGGAACTTTACAAAAATAATAACTAACCTTCGTAAATGACTTTATGGTTTACTAGCCATTTCTATAATGTGAAACATTATCATATCAGAGTATGGTTTTACAGGTGAGAACTTTGGAGCTCTGGAGTTTGAAATGCCTGTGGAAAAGCACGCACCCTGCAAAATGGGGACTAGAATGTAGCTTTCTAACTCCAGATTGGATTCTCCCTTCTACAGGATTTTGTTGGGTCCTTAACATTGTTTTCCATGGCCTGTAGATAGAAGTCTACTTGATAAATATTTGTCGAGTGAAAGAATGAACACAACAGCCAAGAAATAGCAAGTAACGCCACAGTGCTGTATCTCATGATTCTGTGAAGGACTTAGAGGCGGTTTGTAACATACAGAATGGCTCTGTTCCCTTGGAACTTCTCTGAAATCGCCTAATAACTTAATTGCTCCTTAATAAGAAGGGATTCTGCCAATATCCCCTTCTTCTGCTCTGGGGTTGCTAGAAATGAGTACTTTGTTCTTTCCGGCGTGGGAGGATTTGGTTGATCTCTGTAATCAGCAAAGTGGGAATGATGTCTTTTTTCATGTGTTCTCAACCTCCCCTCAGCCCCTCCAGCTATCCTTCCTTCTTTTGAATGTTGAGATGCTCTTTTATTTGTGATCCCCGCCTTCTACCCGGTGTCAGTGGGGGTTCCGCTACCTTGTATGAAGGCTTTGAAAGGCTTCCTCTTCCCCTCCAAAGTTTCCACTGAGGCTGTGTTTGCTGTAAACACTTATGAAGTTAGTTAAGTGGTATAATTCCCCAAGCACTTCTTTCTTACATTAGCCTTCATTTTTTCTGGAGAAAAACGCTTTCATTCCTGAGAACCAGAGACAGCAGGGAGCGAGGCGAACGGTATGTCCTACTAAAATGTTTTGGCCACGGCATTCCGTGAATAGAACTTTGACTGATTTTTTAAACAGTAATGTCTTCTAGACATGAACTCACAAGGAAGGAAAGAGAGTGCCGGTCTCCCCGTGCCCAGCCCTTGGGGCTTCCATGACAACCTGTCTGTTCATAGTCTCCAGCAGTTCAGCAGGTGTCTCAGGGGCTTGCTTTGATCTTCAGGAAGACCTTTCTCTGCCTTCTTGGACTAACGGAGCCACCCCTGTCTGCTCCAACACAGGGTGATAAAGTCCCGAGCAGAGGACCTGAGGGCACAGGTAAATTCCCTCTTAGAACTGGACCAGGAGCCTGTGTTTGGGTTCAGCCGTGCCCACGGCATTGACCTTCACCGTCCAGCCAGACGATGAGGCTGCAGGACGTGTACAGGGCGTTCGGCATGTAGGAGGCTGAACATAGCTGTTGGCATTTGCCAGTTAAACAGACTCTGAAATAAAAAGAGAAGCGAGGGGTCGCCCAGCCCAGGGCTTTCAAACTGTCTGTCCCCACGAGGTGTAGTTGTCCCTCCCAGACCCCCAGCCTCCTGGCCATTGGCTCTCCTGGCCTGTGTCCTTCAGAGGCCTGTCTGCCAGTACTGGGATCAAAAGGGCCTTTGAGGTCATGTTGCCCTGGGCTCAGCTCTGCGATGCATTAGTCAGGCTCTCCAAAGATACAGAACCAGCAGAGGTAGAGATAGAGGTGTAGGTAGAGGTGCAGATATGTAGATGTAGATACAGATATAGGTATGAGGAGATTTATTACAGACGTTGTTCAGGTGATTTTACGTTGCAGGAAGGAGGATCCTTTTCAGGGTCTGAAAGTGGGCTCTTGTCTAACACTCACTAAATGAATTGTCCAGGAGACACATGGGCGGACAAAGCAAGAGACTTTATTGGGAAGGGGCACCTGGGCAGAGAGCAGCAGCTAACCCAGGAGAACTGCTCTGCCATGCGGCTCGCAGCCTCAGGGTTTATAGTGATGGGGTTAGTTTCCTGGTGGTCTCTGGCCAATCACTCTGACTTGAT
This sequence comes from Giraffa tippelskirchi, assembly GCF_054371585.1. Taxonomy (NCBI): domain Eukaryota; kingdom Metazoa; phylum Chordata; class Mammalia; order Artiodactyla; family Giraffidae; genus Giraffa; species Giraffa tippelskirchi. The sequence goes on from NC_137276.1 coordinate 6,909,392, forward strand.
CCTTCCTGGTGGGACACACACTACTCAGCCAAGACGGATTCCAGCGCGGAGGATTCCAGGAGGTTGGTAGGACATATGGGCTGCTGTCTCCTCTCTCCTTTTGATCTTTCCTGAATTCTGCCAGTCGGTGGTGGCTTGTCAGTTCCGTGTTCCTTACCAGGACCTCCTATCATAAAATAACTCACGCAAATGATTACTGTGGTGCCTGACCAGGGTGGGCAGTTTCAGTCAAGTGTTTCCCCTAACAATTATGGAAGCTGAGAAGTCCCATGATTTGCTGTCTACAAGCCGAAGAACCAGGAAAGCTGGTGGTGTAATTCAATCTGAGTCCAAAGACCTGAGAACCAGGGAGCAGGTTGTGTGAGTTCTGGTCCAAGTCTGAAGACTCAAGAACCAAGAGCGTCAATGCCCGAGGGCAGAAGAGGATGGCTGTCCGGCTGCTGCAGAGAGAGCATGTGCCCTTCCTCTGCCTTTTTGGGGCTTCCCTGGTGACTCAGAGGGTAAAGTGTCTGCCTGCAATGTGGGAGACCTGGGTTCGATCCCCAGGTCAGGAAGATCCCCTGGAGAAGGAAATGGCAACCCACTCCAGTACTCTTGCCTGGAAAATTCCATGAATGGAGGAGCCTGGTAGGCTATAGTCCATGGGATCGCAAAGAGTCACACACAACTGAGCGACTTCACTTCTGCCTTTTTGTTTTATTTGGGCCCTAAACAGATTGGCCGATGCCCATCTGCACTAGTGAGGGGTGCTTTTCTTTATTCAGTCTGCCAATTCAAGCATCAATCTCTTCTGGGGACACCCTCACAGATTCACCCAGAAATATTTTATGAGCTCTCTAGGCCCCCTCAGCCCAGCCAAGTGGACACAGAATAAGCCATCACAGGCATACGCATGCTCTAGAACTCCCACGGGATCAGGACGGTGGGGCTGGGATGGGTCCTGAAATTGTCCCACTGCCACCTGGGTCCCTGGGAGCAAGCCTTGCATAAATCACTCACACGAATTCTTGTCCTAGAGGCACCTGACTTAGGACTTCTGTTTGTAAGAAAAGTGCAGGTTTGCAGGAAGTGGGAATTTCAGCAGGAATCTCTCGGGAAGGGATACCCCTTTGTCTCTGTGCCAGAGTTTGCTCGGGGAACTCCAGAGTATGAAGTTCTTCATCAGCACCCATGCCGAACAGGTTATCAGCCTCCAACATGACAGTCAGTCTGCAGGTAGCACCTCGGGTGGTATGGCACCTTACACACCAGCACACACCTCCACGGCTGAGTCTGTTTGCTCACTCACTCAGCGGTTCATGCATCCGCTGAGGGCCCAGGACTGTATACACCTGGAACTGTGCTTGGTGTAAGGACACAGGCAGGTGACATCCCCTCCCAGGACTCCAGGGTCCACACTGGGGAGACAGGCCAGCAGCCAGGGTGAAGGCCAGCAGGGGAGTGAAGCATCGTCCGTCTCCTCCACACCTTTGCTCCCTGAAGGCAACGCCATGTCTTGTTCATCTTTGCACCTGCCTGCCTGGCCCAGGACCCTCTATAGGAGGAACCAATAAAGACTGCCCTCCCAGACCACCTGGGACTGGGTAGGCTGAAGGTGGTGGGAAAACTTCCTAGGGATGCCCAGCCAGCCGTGACCGGGTGAAGATGGGTGAGGAGCAGAGCTGTGCTCGGGGAGGTAGCAGGCTGTGAGACGAGGGCCCCGTCCTAAGAAACTCAAGTAGTGGGCACTTCTGAACCCAGGGGCAGGAGAGAGGGTAGCACACACCCCACCAAGCCTGAGGAGCCTCTGGGTCACAGACTAGAGAGGGGCAAAGTGGGAAGATAGAAACTGGTCAGCAGGTTGGGGGCAGGAGAGGATAAAAAACACTCCAGAGTCAGCTGAAAATCAAACTGCTGCATTTTTAGAAAGCACCACATCCCAGATGCAGAAGTGAGCAGAGTTGGGGTGAGTGTTTGCATCTCCCGAGGTGTGATCATGAGCTGCTTTGAAAAGCCATCTACTGTGTGTTGAGACCTTAAAGACGCCCAGGGCTGTGAGGACCAGGAGAGCAGGGGTCTGGTTCCAGCCCTGCCACACCAGTCCTCCGTTTGACCTTGGGTGAGTCATGTGACCTCACGGGCTTTAGGCTCAGTTCAGTTCAGTTCAGTCGCTCAGTTGTGTCCGACTTTTTGCAACCCCATGAACCGCAGCACGCCAGGCCTCCCTGTCCATCACCAACTCCCAGAGCCTACCCAAACCCATGTCCATCGAATCAGTGATGCCATCCAACCATCTCATCCTCTGTCATCCCCTTCTCCTCCTGCCCCCAATCCTACCCAGCATCAGGGTCTTTTCCAATGAGTCAACTCTTTGCATGAGGTGGCCAAAGTATTGGGGTTTCAGCTTCAACATCAGCCCTTACAATGAACACCCAGGATTGATCTCCTTTAGGATGGATTGATTGGATCTCCTTGCAGTCCAAGGGACTCTCAAGAGTCTTCTCCAACACCACAGTTCAAAAGCATCAATTCTGCAGTGCTCAGCTTTCTTCACCATCCAACTCTCACATCCATACATGACCACTGGAAAAACCATAGCCTTGACTAGATGGACTTTTGTTGGCAAAGTAATGTCTCTGCTTTTAAATATGCTATCTAGGTTGGCCATAACCTTCCTTCCAAGGAGTAAGCGTCTTTTAATTTCATGGCTGCAATCACCATCTGCAGTGATATTGGAGCCCAAAAAAGTAAAGTCTGACACTGTTTCCACTGTTTCCCCATCTATTTCTCATGAAGTGATGGGACCAGATGCCATGATCTTAGTTTTCTGAACGTTGAGCTTTAAGCCAACTTTTCCACTCTCCTCTTTAACTTTCATCAAGAGGCTCTTTAGTTCTTCTTCACTTTCTGCCATAAGGGTGGTGTCATCTGCATATCTGAGGTTATTGATATTTCTCCCAGCAATCTTGATTCCAGCTTGTGTTTCTTCCAGCCCAGCGTTTCTCATGATGTACTCTGCATATAAGTTAAACAAGCAGGGTGACAATATACAGCCTTGACGTACTCTTTTTCCTATTTGGAACCAGTCTGTTGTTCCATGTCCAGTTCTAACTGTTGCTTCCTGACCTGCATACAAGTTTCTCAAGAGACAGGTCAGATGGTCTGGTATTCCCATCTCTTTCAGAATTTTCCACAGTTTATTGTGATCCACACAGTCAAAGGCTTTGGCATAGTCAGTAAAGCAGAAATAGATGTTTTTCTGGAACTCTCTTGCTTTTTCGATGATCCAGCAGATATTGGCAATTTGATCTCTGGTTCCTCTGCCTTTTCTAAAACCAGCTTGAACATCTGGAAGTTCATGGTTCACGTATTGCTGAAGTCTGGCTTGGAGAATTTTGAGCATTACTTTACTAGCATGTGAGATGAGTGCAATTGTGCGGTAGTTTGAGCATTTTTTGGCATCGCCTTTCTTTGGGATTGGAACGAAAAGTGACCTTTTCCAGTCCTGTGGCCACTGCTGAGTTTTCCAAATTTGCTGGCATATCGAGTGCAGCACTTTCACAGCATCATCTTTCAGGATTTGAAATAGCTCAACTGGAATTCCATCACCTCTGCTAGCTTTGTTCGTAGTGATGCTTTCTAAGGCCCACTTGACTTCACATTCCAGGATGTCTGGCTCTAGGTGAATGATCACACCATCGTGATTATCTGGGTCGTGAAGATCCTTTTTGTACAGTTCTTCTGTGTATTCTTGCCACCTCTTCTTAATATCTTCTGCTTCTGTTAGGTCCATACCATTTCTGTCCTTTATCGAGCCTATCTTTGCATGAAGTGTTCCTTTGGTATCTCTAATTTTCTTGAAGAGATCTTTAGTCTTTCCCAATCTGTTGTTTTCCTCTGTTTCTTTGCATTGATCGCTGAGGAAGGCTTTAGGCTAAGTGAGCTTTAAATTTGCTTCTGGCTCTAACATTACAGGATCCAGTCTGAAGCCCTCCTTTCTCAAGGAGGAAGCAGACAATGGGACCAGGTAATGGTGTGGGCCCATGCCAGTAGCCTGGTCAGTAGATGGCAGAGCCAAAGCTCACACTGTCCCCTTTGGCAGGAGGAGTCTGCAGCTGACCTGACAGTTTGGGGGGTGCATCTGCCTAGACCATGGGGGACTGCCTTCCTCCTCCAAAGCCTGACCACTTGAAACATCTTAGCTTTCTGAAAAAAGAGAATATCAGCAGAAAGCCCTGAGGGCTTCTGAGGAGGTCAGAAACTTAAAGTGCCCTAGCTATGGAAGAGAGTAATAGTAGTAACTGCAATGATAGTAATACAGCAGTTTGTGAGCTTAACAAATCCCTCTGCTTGTTCTTCTAGCCTGTTGAACCATACCTATGCACACGCAGGCACACCACTAAATACTGTTAATACACTATGTTACTTATGTGGGATATTTAGTATCAAAAAGGCTATATCCCTCTTTTCCCACAGAATCTGCCTTCTAAAAATATCCAGTGGTACCCATAATATCCTCCAGCCTTTCAAATAGGGTTGATTCTACCTAGGGACATTGACTTTTAAGGTCAGTGAAAGGGCAGAGGAATTCATGAGCCAGTGTTCTTGAATCTCATCTCAGCAGTGTGAATGCCCCAGTATGAGGCAGCAAAATCAAGCTGAAGGCAGCAGTGAGGGGTGGCAGTGAGTGGTGACCACCTGGCCTAGAACAGGTGAAGGTACTAGTCACCCAGCAGAGGAAAGGCTTCACTACAGCCAGAATATGATAAACTTTGACTTAACTTTGTTACATTCAGGGAGATATGAAAATGTCTTTGGTCGGGTTGTGTGTGTTAGTTGCTCAGTTGTGTCTGACTCTTTGCGACCCCATGGATTGTAGCCTGCCAGACTTCTCTGTCCATGAAATTCTCCAGGCAAGAATACTGGAATGGATTGCCATTCCCTTCTCCAAAGGATCTTCCCTACCCAGGGATTGAACCCTGGTCTCCTGCATCGCAGGCAGATTCTTTACCATTTGAGCGAGCAGGAAATCCAGTATCTAAGTCTTAGTGAAATTGACAAAACTAACTCCTGGTTACAGAGGTAGTTTAAAAATTACACAGCACCTCTATTCAAAAAGAGATTAGAAGAATTCTGATCTGTCTATACAGTCCCGGGGACCTCATTGTAACCCCTTTATGCACACACAAGGGCCCTTGTGTGCCGTTTCCACACCAGCCATACTGGAGACAGTCCAGGGACACCAGATCATTGTGTCTTGTCTCTGCTCATGCTGGGGAGCTCTGCTGGTCCTTGGGCACGTGCAGTGCAAACAAGATGTCCCTCTGTGATGCTCCCACCCTGTCACTTGCCGCAACCATCCTCTTCACGTCTCCCCATCATCTCTTGCTCCTCTCTTTCCCCTCTGTCCTCCAGAGAGAGTTCTGTCTTTCCACACACACATCCCAGACATTTAAGACTGGATAGAGAGACCCAGGCTGAAGTGGGGAGAGGGAAGAGGGATTCAGTAGAAGGAAGAGACTTAAAAGCCACGTGGATTAAGGATCTGGGACACTCAGAAGCAGAATTTTGAAAGTGAAGTGTTTATAGTCTGAGAACCCCTGCAGAGATTGTATAAGAGCTGGAGAAAAAAGGAAAGAAGGAGAAAAGAGTTTTCAGGAGTGTTTCTAGATACTATAATTTGGATCTCCTTTCATATTCTTCCAAAGGAGGTTGGAGTTATTTGTAATTGTTCATTGTTGCTTGATAGTCTCTAACATGACATTGTCTGAGACTGGACCACGTGGGGCCTCAGGATTTACTCAGGTTACACATGGTCATCTTGGAAAAGTTGGAGCCACATCCAGGGCTTCTGAGGCTATTTTGCTACCCAGCATGTGAGGAGCCATGGGACAATTAAGAAATACTTGAATGAAACGAGTTAGATTGCATGAACAGCCAGCTCCCTCTTTCTTTGTCTCGGTCCTCTGAGGCTAGCCTAGTCCTTCCTGAGGCTGTGAAATGGACTCTTTCCATTTTATCTGGTTGACCATAAGTGTTGCCTTTGTGCATCTGTGGAACTTGAATATAAACATATCTGCTCAAGAAATCCTCAAGTTGGGACTTGCCTGGCAGTCCAGTGGTTAAGACTTCACCTTCCAGTGCAAGAGATGGAAATTTAATCTCTGGTCGAGGAGCTAAGATTTTTGCAGCCATAAAAAGCCAAAGTATAAAACAGAAGCAATTTTGTAATTCAATAAAGACTTAAAAAAAAAAAAGGTCCATGCTGAAACCAAAAATCTTATAAATCCCCAAATTGACATCATGTCTGGTTCATATTTGAGATATTTTCAAAACCCATACCAAAGGAAGAAAAAAATGAAAGAAAGGAAAGGAAGAAGGCAAGATAAGGAGAAAAGAAGAAAGAAAACAATGCCCCCCTGCTCTGAGCCAGACTCCAGGGCTGACGCTTCACACTGAGTGTTCTTGATCCTCCCAACAACCACATGCTCATGATCTACCCTCCCCAGTTTTGAGGAAACTGAGTCTCAGTGAGGTTGAGCAACTTACCCAACCACAAGTCGAGTTATTAAAGCCCAGTTCTACCTGCTTGGCAAATCTGACCTCTTTACAGCAGGGCACTGGCCTGTCCAAGCCTCCTGCCATACTGCCAATCTGGGTCTCTCCAAACCAGCCCGTCGTCCACATGCAGAGTTCTGTGGACTGAAAAAGATGAGGCTCGGGCTCCTAGGAGCTTCTCCAAGTGGGAAACCTGCAGCCATACAAGTCGAGTGCCAGCTCTCTGAGGCCTGGCTGGAACTGACCTACAGGAGCCTGAAAAAAGGGCCTTGGAAGGATGTCCAGATCCCAGTGTATCCTTGTGCCACTTGGGGACAGTGTAGTCCAGTGGGAATTGCTGAGGACCAGGAGACCTGGGCTCCACTCTATGACCCAAAGGAGTCAGACTCAGCAAACCTCAGCTTTCCACTTTGTAGAGTGGAAAAATAATATTTATTAAGCCCCTCCAAAGCTGTTAAAGAAAAAAATATATACTAGATGTAAAAGGCCTTTTAAAAGAACACTACAGAAAGAATGCATAATGTTTGCCTCAGTTATGATTGTCTCACACAGTAATAAGGTCTGTTTTGCGGGGTTTCACATTCTTTTTAAAAAAACATTTATTAATTTATTTTTATTTTTGGCTGTGCTGGATCTTGGTTGCTGTGCGTGGGCTTTCTCTAGTTGCCAGGAGCAGGAGCTACTCTTTTGTGCAGTATGTGGGCTTCTCATTGGTGTGGCTTCTCTCATTGCGGAGCATGGGCCCTAGGTGCGTGGGCCACAGTAGTTGCAGCCCAAGGGCTTTAGAGGGAGGGCTCAGTAGTTGTGACTCACTGGCTTAGTTGCTCCACAGCATGTGGAATCTTCCTGGACCAGGGATCGAACCCAATCCCCGGCATCGGCAGGCAGTTTCTTATCCACTGAGCCACCAAGAAGTCCCAGTTCCAGATTCTTGTGAAGTAGGCAGGGCAGGCATTTGTGTCCACGTCCCACGGCCGATAGGTGGTAGAGGAGCCCTTGCCTTTGAGTCCTCGTCACCTGCTTCTCCCTTCGTGTCGCATCCAGCACCAGTCTGCCCTGCCCAGGTCCGTCACCCACTCCCCTCAAAACATCGTGAGGTGCAAAGGCTTGCAAGGCTGATGTTTGGTCTGCTTGTGGTCCAAAACGTCACTCACAGGGCTACCAGCTGTGGCCAGGCACCACTAGGCTCAAATCAGGCAGGGAGTGTGTGCCTGGCCCAGTACCACTCATGGGGAGGAAAAACCACTAAAAGAACTTGTGCTGCTGGTGGCAGGGTGCAGAGTGTCACCTTCAGACAAGAGGGGCAAGTGAGAAATGAGAGTACCCCTCTGTTGGGGCTCAGCAAGTGAATTTACTACCTCCAGTCTCAAAGTGTTGGTCTCGTTCCCATGGAATAACATTTATTTCCATTTGATGGATGAGGCATAAATCGCCTTCTCTGTATTTGCTGGGTGTACTATGCTATTACTTTTTTTTTTTTTTTAAAGTTTGAAAGGTAATTCTTCCCAGAACTGGATTAATGATTGCATGTCTCCTGTTACCAGGGTTTGTAAGACCAGGATTGACAGCTGTTTTAGAGCTCCCCAGCTGGGAATGGTTTGTTTAACAAACACGGCAGGACACTTACATGTTCCCCTGGCTGCCTGTTCTCATTCCCATCTCGTAGGATGGCACTGTGCCCACTCACAAGCCGTCAGCTCCCTGCCCTCAGGCAGAGGTGCCAGGGAACTGAGGCTGTAAACTGGCATCAAGCAGCACACAGAGGATGCTTGGCTTTTCCTTTGCCTGAGATCCCCCCCTGCAACCCAAAGCCCCTGCATTCTCACCATATGCATTTCCCCAAGCTGGCCCCTGAGTATTACGACAAGATTCTGAACAAGCAGTAGTCACCAGTGAGTACTGAGTGCTTATGATGAGTCAGACATGGGTTAGACACTTGAGATTCTCTCATTTAAGTTTCACAGCAACTCTTGCAGGTTTTCAGGAAGATAATATTATTACCCCCCATTCTACAGATGGAGAAGAAGTGGAGGCTCACAGAGTTTAAATAACCCACCCAGCATCTCTAAATTGTTAAGTAGTAAAGCTAGAAGTGACCCAAGGGCAAGACCAAACAATTCACAGGTAGGAAAATTCACATGGCAGTAAATATATGAAAAGTTAAAGATTGGAATACATTAAAATGAAAGCAACACTGGTTTACCATATCTGATCTTTCAAATTAGTAAGCAAATAAATATTTCTTATAATAATACTCAATGATGATATAGTAAATTAGTGCGTGCATGCTAAGTTGCTTCAGTCGTGTCCGACTCATTGAATTAGAGGTGGCCACAAATTTTTTGACATTCCTCCCATTGAGAAATGATGTCTCAGACCTCTCTCCTTGAACCTGGATGGGCTCTATGACAGCTTTGACAGCAGAATATGACAGAAGTGATGCTATGTCTTAGGACACTGGCAGCTTCCACTTCCTGTCTCTGAGAACTCTGGCTCACCTGTGGTGCCCTGAGCCACCCTATAAAAGGTCTGACTGCTCTGCTGGAGAGACCTGGGGAAGAGGCCCTGAGACCACATGAAGACAGTGAAGAATCTGACAAAGCCCAGCCTTCCAGCCACCTCTGCCAGGGTGCACAACATGTTGGGAAGCCTTCTTGGACCCTCCAGACAAGACCAAATGCCAGCTTAACACTGCCAAGAAACCCCAATCCAAAAAACTAGACATATTTCCCCCATTTTAAGAATATTTTATTTATCTTTTGAGATTACATATTTATTATTGCTGTTCTAATGCAATAATCACTTAGACATAAAAATTTCCAAGTGCCTCTCTGAAATGGTGATCCAGAGGGGACCACAAGGAGCAGAAGAACCAACTGGCTGAGCCCTGCCTGGATTCTTGGCCCACACAATTGTCAGAGAATAAAATGGCTGTAACTTTAAGTTGCTCACTTTTAGAATAGTTTGTTCTGGAGTGGTATATAACGGGGAAACCTCAAGTGAAGTGGAGTGCTGAAAGCACTCCAAACCCTATGGGAGCAGGAGATGCTAGGGAAAACTTTCCAGAAAGCAATTTGGCAATATGTACCTAATTAAGATATATGTATATATATGTTATGTATATATTTAAAGAGAGAGAGAGGCTGTGCTGGGTCTTAGTTGTGGCATGTGGAATCTTTGATCTTCCCTGCAGCATGCAGGATCTTTAGTTGTGGAATGTTGGAGTCTCAGCCACTGGGCCACCAGGGAAGTCCCCTAATTAGAATCTTTATTTGTTTCCGTTGATTCCATTAGATTCCACCATTCCAATAGATGCAGGGACCTACTCCAAGCAAATAAGTAAAAATGTGGACAGTGCTTTATAAATATTTCATTTCAGCTTTATTTATGTTAACATAAAATCTAACAGTCAAAATATCAAACATGAAGAAAATTTAAGTCATTGCATAATCAAACACTAGCACATTCCTTAGTGTTTTAAAAAGTTAAGAGTTTTTAATGACAGTGGAAAGGACTCTAAATTATTTTTAATAGTGCTTAACAATGTTAAAAATATATACATACATGAATGCTCTAAAGAAATATGCCAAAAATGATCATAGTTGCCTCTAGGTTAGCAGGATTATGGGTGATTCTGCTCAAGCTCTTCCAGTGTTTCTCTATTTTCCCAGGTGTTTATAGTGAGACTGCTTTCCCAGTTTCTTATGAGAAGATAAATAAAAACAAACAAAAATAGAAAAGAAGGAGAAGACCCTTTGAAATAAATACCAAATGACTCCCGAATGTAGGTGGGCACTAGGGTGGAGAAAGCCTTTCGCCCAAATACAAGCTGTAAGATATGCAGGTTGACATTTGAAGAAAGACACTTGTCTTTCCAAGGATACTATCAATTTATACTTAATCTGTAAAGGTTTGAGCAAAGAGATCCAGTGAAGTCCTACAGGATTGTGAGAGCTGCTGGGCCCACACGTCCCCTTCTTTAGGAAACCCTAATCCGCAGGTCCACCCCAGGTAGGACGTGATCCATTCCCCTATCCCAATCTAACTCTGAATTTCCAAAGCACTTAATCTGTCTTATTCCTTTAACCCTGTTTAGTGAGCGTTGTCTCCTGCCAGACCCTGTACTCAGCCCCGAGATCCAAATGATGGAGCCATTTCTTGCATCCAGGGCTTTTAATATAAGCTAGTTTCAAAGCCCCTGGCACCTTTTGGTTGTACCAGATGCTGCATCCATGACTTATCTCCTCCGTTAGCCTGCACAGTATCTGAGAGTAGCATCCAAGTTACCAAGACTGGGGCTGGGCACGTAGCAGGCACCTGTCAGGCATCTGTGGAAGGAACAGTGCCTCGAAGGCCCTGCCCACTTCTCTGCATTGTCGTCAAATGTGCTAAAGTACGCACAGCGTGTGGCGTAAATGGCAAACTAACATACGAGCGGGAAGAGCCGAGTGATTAATTACACAGAAGGCGAAACACTGAGCGTTTTCACATAAGGGGAAAGTATGCCCTGATCTGCATTTGCCTGGGAAGCAATTCTGCCTTCTAAATAAGACTTTCTTGTTCCAAAAAGTGGGAGCAGAGAAAATAGATCATCAGTCTCCAAGATGTCAGCTCCCAGGCGGAAGCTGATGGGAGCGGATGTCTGAGCCTTGATTGCTCCTGCTATTGTTCTGCTGTGGCACCCTTTAATAACAGCCCTGATGAAAAGGGTAAGTGTCACAAGCAAAAGGCAAGGACTAATGAAATTCCATGAGCGCTATTGCATGCCAGATATAACGCTTATTTTTCCTTTGTATCTGTGAATGTTTCCAAAGGCATAATTCCTTCTTATAGTCTTAAATCTTTTGTTTATAAGGAGAGCACTGAATCATGAAGACTGACAGGAGGGCAAACAAAGGAGCACCCGCCCTCCGACTGCTATGTACCTAAATGCCACCTCCAGTGTGTGCTCACAGCGTGCATATGGACTCCACCCAGAGCGTCTTAGCAGGTCTTGGGGGGCAGGGATGGGCATGAAATTCCCAAGCAGGTGGTCCTAGGCCCTCAGGTTGAGAAGCTATGGGCATGTGCTGATTCAGGGGATTTCCAAAAGTAAGCTGGTTAGAATGATGGGGAACAGAGTAGGGAGAAGTCAGCTGAGTTTTTCTTACAAGATTTTATATATTTACTTGTTTATCCATTTCTTCATTTATTTTATACAAACATTTGTGCGTGCATGCTAAGTCACTTTGGTCCTGTCCGACTCTTTGAGACATTATGGACTGTAGGCTCCTCTGTCCATGGGATTCTCCAGGCAAAAATACTGGAGTGGGTTGCCATACCCTTCTCCAGGGGATCTTCCCAACCTAGGGATTGAATCCACATCTCCTGTGTCTCCTGCATTGCAGGTGTATTCTATTACCATTAGCACCACCTGGGAAGTCCATACAAACATTTACTTAATACCAATTACATGTCAAGGAAAGGACTGAAAACAACCCACTGGAGGTCATTGGCAACCTAAGGAACATTTTTTTAAATTGAAGTATAGTCCACTTACAATGTTGTGTTAGTTTCAGGTGTACAGCAAAGTGATTCAGTTATACATACATATATTATCTATTTTTTCAGATTATTTTCCCTTATGCATGGGTGCTAAGTCGCTTCAGTCATGTCCGACACTTTGTGACCCACCAGGCCGCTGTCCATGGGATTTCCCAGGCAAGAATACTGGAGCGGGTTGCCATGCCCTCCTCCAGGGAATCTTTCAGACCCAGGGATCAAACCTGTGTCTCCTATGTCTCCTGCATTGCAGGCAGATTCTTTACCGCTGAGCCACCAGGGAACCTTATAGTAATTACAAAGTATTGCGTTCCCTGTGCTATGCAGTAGGTCCTTGTTGGTTACCATTTCTATAGGTTGATGGGAGCATGTGCCAGTTTGCCTTGGGCTTAATCAGTGGAGGTGGGGAGATGGGCCCCGTGAGTGCTCATGACTTTTGTACAAAGGCTGGTTTGGAAAAGGAGAAATTGAGAGAGAGAGAGAAGGGGAGGGGAGGAAAGAGGAGGATGGGAAGAGAAGACAATAGACAGAGGAGGGATCCAGGATTTTTAAAGGATGAGTTGATGGGTGGAAGACTCAAGTGAGACTCAAGGAAGGGGCCAATAGGAAGAGAGAGGCCGATGACCCAGGAGGAGGCAGAAACAGCCCTTGGAGCGAGTCCCTCAGAAGCAGGGATGGGATAGGATCCAGGGCCTGAGATGAAGAGCCAACTCTGCATCTGAGCTTTGTGGTTAAACAGTGGTCACATGCTGGTTCTGCCGCACACTGTGTGCGTGGCCTTGGGCAAGGGTCTCACCCTCTGTGCCCTCAGGCTCTTTGCCTGTGATGCGGGGGTGGTACTGATGCCTTCATCATCAGGTTATCATGAAGGTTCAGTAAAGTAACACGTGGAGCAGCCCATAAGCATTATCTGTTGTTGGTATTATTATTGAAACAGGCGAAAACGAGGAGAGAATGGCTGAGGTCAGGCTGGTTTGAGGGCTTCTGTTTTCTCTGTCCAACCGGCGGGCGAGATCACCTGCGGAGAGGAGGGGCCACCCTGGAAGAGTCATGCAGACATTTGAGGAGGGGCCTAAGATGCAAAGTGGTCTTAGCTGAGCATTGCAGGGGTAGCTGCCCCTCAAAAGGTCAGTGTCGAAGCCCAGATGAGTTTGGTGCCACCAGGTCCAGGCTCCAACTTGCTCAGGGTGGGACAGCACCAATGAGCAGCCCAACCGGGACTGGTGCGGAGTTGGGTCCATCCAAGGTGGGACCTGTGCGGCGGACACCACGGACCCCCGTCCCTTTCTTCCACCCTCTCGGGCTTCATCCTGTCCTGCACCTGCAGGGATACATGTCCTCCCCAGGCAGCAAGCCTGGGTCACTTGGGGTGAGGCGTGCAGATGATGCAAGTTGAATCATGGACCCGCCAGACAAAGACTTCTGTGCTCACATCACAGGTCTAAGTTAGGAGCATTACCCAAGGGCGTGGGAAGATGTCCGCAAAATAAGTAAGCAATTGTGTCATGATGCCAAGATGAAGTTCTTATAGTACCACAGGAGGCAAGTTTGACAGGAGTACCATTTCTTTAAATGAACTCTTTTAAATTTCTTTTCATGTGCACATTAGATGCTTTTATGTTAATGACACCCAAGAAATGCCTGGTATAACTAGCCCTCAGACTCTTCAGGACAGTGGCACAGAGTGGCATGACACAGACTGGCAGCCACAGAGTCACATAACAAGCGTCGCTTTGTGCACACAGCTGCTAAGGGTCGGGATGAAAGCATTGTCTCCTGGAACATCTAAACTGTAACATCTGCTCGACAAAAAATGTCTGATTAGGCGATTCTTATGGAGCAAAGTCTAACATATCAAGCATACCCTTTTCAAAAGAAAATTTTCACTGCTCACCACTTAACAGACTAATAACATTCAGTGTGGTTCATCTGTGTTTTCAAAATACAGAGATGTTTAATTAAGCAGTGAATATCTATCTTTTTTCTTTCAAAAACAACTTAAAATAAGGTTCATCAAAACGTGATTTTAATTTGATCACCTGCTTTTTGAAGTCAAGTCTCTCCAACTCCAGCAAAGTGTGGGGTTGAGGCAATTATCTGAATTATTCAGGAAGCAGAATTTTAGCCTAAATCATCACATTCCTAGAGAACAAAGAATATCTGTCAGTTCAGCCGAAAAGCAGAAAAATTGAACACTTTGCTCTTTTTCTACATGAAATAGCATATACACTGCCTTATTTTCTCTGAGCTAATTGGTTAATGAATTCTATTTGCCCCTGTACAAAGAGGAAGAAAAATCTTAAGAAGATGAAGCCAAGAAGTTAAAGATTCCTCCTCTTTGCAAAAGTCGGCAGAGATCTATATTTACCAAACGTTACTCTGCTTCGAGTTTCTGGTGCCAAATTGGAACTTTCTGAAGAATGGTGTCCAAGCCTTTTCTTGGTTCTCCAGTAATGTTTCAGCTCATCTGTGTTCTTCGTTCATACGTTCTCACCTGAAAACTATTCTGTAAATATAGAATGAATTGTAGAGAATTATTTTATATTCAATTTTCTGTTCTTTACAAGTGATGCAAGAATACTTTAGAAACTTTAGTGACTCATGGAGCTAACACTAAAATTTATAAATTATGCTGCTTCCCCAGTGACAACATAATTCAGGATGAAAATCAACTTTGTGTGAAAAGGCTTAGACCCTAGGAATGGTGATTTAGCTAGAAGCTCTCACTATCCTACTCTCTTCATTAAAATAAAAAGTTTCCACCTGAGGTGAGTTTGACTTTGAATAAAATAAACCCGTGCTGGAGGAAAGGAAGTGTAGGGGTAGATTGTGTAATTGTTTATTTCATCTCAGATAAAACAACAGATCGCCAATTAATTAGGATCTGAAAGAACAGAAGTACTCTAGGCATTTCTAATTTTGTAATTCTCAGAGTGTAAGTCCCTTCAGACTCACAAAGCTTATATGGCAACACGGTATGCTCAGGAAAACCTCGGGGTGGAGTTTGGGTCTCTGTCTTGGAGTTTGTCTGAAGGAAGGAACAGGAGGGCAAGATTACGTGCACATTGGAGCCACCTCCACGCGGTCACCGCCTCCCTCAGATGACGAGCCATCAGCTGATTCATCTTGATTTCGATGCTGCTGACACTTGCTCCGAGCGCCTGTCCTGTTTCCATGGTAACCAAGGGAAAGCATCCTTGTCCACATACTTTCGGAACCTCGTTAAATCAGGCAGCAGGACAGCAGCTGTGTTCTCCACGCGTCGCTCTGACAGCCATGCACTAATTTTATGATGCTCAGGTGATTTTGGGCGCTTTCTAGGCCAGACTGTTGAGAATGTGTAGATAGTGAGACAGATGGCAGAATAAATAAATATTGCCAAAGTGTTTAATGCACACAAATTTTCTGAAAGGTGCGAACCAACAATGGTAATTTTATTGACTGAGGTAATTTGAAGCCAAATAATAAATACAAAGAGGATGGGATGCTCTCGGAAAATGTTAACTTGAGGTGCTCTTCTGATGATAGTGGTCTCTTGGGAAAACAGCACTTCACAAGAGTCACTAATGTGGTTCTAAGACAGCTGGTGCCCCAGAATGTGAAGCTCTGAAGTACAGAACTTTCCTTTTCCTCCCTAGCATCTTATTATTTCCTGGATTCAAAGAAATCTGAAGAGAAGTCTTTGTACACACAGACACACACACACGGATATAGATGTCTGATTAAATCAAGAAGTCAGCCCAAAGCCCCGTTTATACCAAAATGACATGCAGATTTGATAAATCCTGAGTTAAGAGCCAGATCCATCCCACTGCTTCTTCCCCCCAAGGGTGCTTGAAGATACACGTTCAATAGAAAGGAGGCTAGAGCAGATATGACTTGCCAGTTTCCAACGGTAATCCAAAAATTTCTTCAAGCTGAGGATGGCAGAGCAAATGTTGGATTAATCAGCTTTAATGAAGATGACCAACAGCCAAGAAGAGAGTCCCAGGGCTTCTGCTGCTCTCACTCAGAGGCAAGGAGCACTTCTTCCCCAGATCTGGAGCCAGACTCCCCGGACCCCAGCCCTGCCCGGCTCCTGCTAGAGGCATGGCCTTGGGCAAGTTGTCTAACCTCTCACTGCCTCACCTCTAAGCCAGAGACGTTCGTGGTCCCCACCCCCACCCGCACAGGGTTTTTTTTTGAAAACATAATGAATTCATCTCTGACTTAGATGCTTAGAACTGTGCCTGGTGCTACTCAGGGTGTAGGCAGTTGAAGTTTTCCTCCTCGTACTACCACACTGTAAAAGTATTGTCTATTTCATAGGCTAATTCCACTTCTCCCACGGAACAGTTACAAAAAATGGTCTGGTTTTGGAGGAAGTTGGACAGGTACCTGAAAACCTCTGATCTAGTGCATACTCACAAGCTGTGCTGTATCATGTAGTGACTTAACCCCCCTGAGCCTTGGTCTGCTCACCTGCATCAGCAGAACCCACCACCTGGGGTTCTGAGGATGAAATGAGGGAGCACTCACCTGGTGTGTGTCTGCAAGGAAGAGCTCAGTCTGTGGAAGTTACTATGATCACGCTGTTCTTGGAATTAAGTTGTCGTTTGTCAAAACTATGTTAAAATCTTAGGAAAACTAGGTTTTGTCTTAATCTGACACAGAAAGTAAAAATAATACAGAGGGTTTCCCTGCTGGCTCAGTGGTAAAGAATCCGCCTGCCAATGCAGGAGACATTGGTTCAATCCCTGGGCCTGGAAGATCTCACATGCAACTAAGCCCCTGCACCACAACTACTGAGCCTGTGCTCTAGAGCCCAGGAACCGCAGTTACTGAGCCCACGTGCCACGATGCTGAAGCCCGTGTGCCCTAAAGCTGTGCTCTGCAGCAAGAGAAGCCACCGCAAGAAGCCTTCCCACTGCAACTGGAGAGTAGTCTCCATTCGCCGAAACTAGATAAAAGCCTACACAGCAACGAAGATCCAGCACAGCCAAAAATAAATAAAAATAAATAAAATTTTAAAAATAATACAGAGTGAGGTAGTGCTTGAATAGATTCTGGATTGCACATGTGAATTTTAAAACAGGAAAGAAATTGCTCCTTGAAAAATTATCTCTTGATCTTTATGTGAACTCAGGCCTTATAGGAGATTCTGTATCTTTAGCCTTCAAAAATCACACAGTGAAACGTTCTGTGTTAAAAGAGGTCAAGAATTATGTAAATCTTCATGGAATTAGTCAGGATCAGGATCCCGTTAATAAACATATCAAGAGATGGAGCTGTTACTAGATACTCCCATTCTCTCTGTAGCGAAAAAAGTCCATTATTGGGTGATTGTCCAGTATACAGACTTTCACTGTTACTATGAAATTGGGTAATATTTGTGGGCAATCAATTAAAATTCCATAATGTAGAATGTGTGCTTAGTTGCTCAGTCGTGTCTGACTCTCTGCAACCCCATGGACTGTAGCCCGCCAGCCTCCTCTGTCCCTGAGGATTCTCCAGGCAAGAATACTGGAGTGGGTTGCCATGCCCTCCTCCAGGGGATCTTCCCAACCCAGGGATCAAACCAGGCCTTCCCCATTGCAGGCAGATTCTTTACTGACTGAGCCACCAGGGAAGCCCATAATGTAAATTAGAAAGTGTCTACTTCAAGGGTCCAAGAATGGAGAAGCTGGATTTGAAGGGAGAGAGTCTTCAGTGGCCTCAGTGACCCCGTGGAGCTCCTGGTGCCTCTAACGCTTGTCCCTTCTGGAGTCATAGAATCCTTCTGCTTCCTTCTCGACTCTGCTGAGCAGGGTTGACTTGGGGGTGTGGGGTCTAACAAGAATGACACCACTTATTTTAGAATATGAACAAACAAGTGCCCACGTATGTCCTTCATAAAGCTCTGTGTTAATTGCCAGAAGGACTAGAGGTCCATCAGACATTGTCCTTAGCCTTGGGGAGGCTGTGGTCAAATGGGAAAGAGAGTCTCATACAGTCAGTACAAAAATGGGATGGAAGGAGAGTGAGGATGGGGGTGGAACACATGGTCAGCAACCTGTTTGCTAAGTTAGAGCCTGGGGTTGCCATCTGGGAGAGGCTACTCACACTTAAATCCACACCAGGGACCTGGCCAGCCCTAGGAAGCCCTCTCACAGGCAGGAGGCGAGAAAGTGCGCCAGGCAGAGACCCTGGCACCCAGCTGACTTCCCTTTCTCTGCCAACAAATCTGACCGTCCCTCGCCCTTCGGGTAAAAATGGGAGGCTTCTGTTATTTTGGTATCACTGTGCATTTGTGCATACTAAGCCACTTCAGTCATGTCCAACTCTGTGCCACCCTATAGGCTGCCAGGCTCCTCTGGCCATTGGACTTTCCAGGCAAGAATACTAGACTGTGTTGCGATGCCCTCCTCTAAGGATCTTCTTGACCCAGGAATCAAACCTGCGTCTCCTGCATTTGCAGGCCCTTTCTTTTCCATTAGTACCATCTGGGAAGCCCCTTTGCTGTTACCATTCTCCCCCAAATATGGAACCAATACATGCTTATAGAAACAGAAAGAAGAAAAGAAAAACAAATGAACAAAACAGCCACCATTCAAAATGACTTATTTGAATCTTGGTGAACTTATTCCCAATCATTTTCTGTTTTTAATTTCTTTTAGTATATATGTGAACAGATAGTTTATTTTTAATCCTGATTTTTCATTTAGCATGAAAATGAATGCCTTATAAAAACTCTGTACACAGCAGCTTATGACTTCATGTGTTCTGTTCCACTGTAATTTACCTACACATTCCACTATTGTTTACGTTGTTTCCTAATCTTTCCTGTTATATATAATTTATAAGAAACATCTTTGTGCCTAAAATGGCATTTCTAAAGCTGATATCTCTTCAGAGATATCCTGTAAGATGTTTTAATAGATAAACTTGAAAAAAAGTGTCCTGTGCTCAAATTAGTTTGTTAAAGCCTAGGTTGAAGAAATAAGCATCTTATGTGCAGAAATTTTCAGAGCCTTTGTACATGGTATATTGTGAATCTCCAGCAGAGGGGTACACTTCCCATGAAATTAAAAGACGCTTGCTCCTTGGAAGAAAGGCTATGACCAACCTAGACAGCATATTAAAAAGCAGAGACATTTCTTTGCCAACAAAGGTCCATCTAGTCAAAGCTATGGTTTTTCCAGTAGTCACGTATGGATGTGAGAGTTGAAGTATAAAGAAATCTGAGCACCGAAGAACTGATGCTTTTGAACTGTGGTGTTGGAGAAGACTCTCGACAGTCCCTTGGACTGCAAGAAGATCAAACCGGTCCATCCTAAAGGAAATCAGTCCTGAATATTCATTGGAAGGACCAATGCTGAAGCTTGAGCTCCAATACTTTGGCCACCTGATGTGAAGAACTGACTGACTCATTGGAAAAGACCCTGATACTGGGAAAGATTGAAGGCAGGAAGCGAAGGGGACGACAGAGGATGAGATGGTTGGATGGCATCATGGACTCGATGGACATGAGTTTGAGCAAGCTCTGGAAGTTAGTGATGGACAGGGAAGCCTGGCGTGCTGCAGTCCATGAGGTTGAAAAGAGCTGGACACAAGTGAGCAACTGAGCTGCACTGAACACTTACCAGACTTCATGGACCATGGAATCCTTCCTTTTCAAGACTTGACTAGCATGACTGACACTTTTCAATAGAATTAAGATATAGTTCATTTTTTTCTTGGCAAAAACACATTTGAAATATCTTTCAGACACTTTTTAAATGACTAATGTGTCCCTGATATCAAAATCAGACAGGGTAGATCAAGATAGAAAAACTGTGGGTCATTTGCTTTTAAATGCAAATGCAACAATCCAAAAGAAAATTTTAGCAAACCAATTACAGCAGGGTGTAAAATAGATTAAGGATGCAAAGACCCTTCAGCATTAAGAAATGTAGTAAAGTAAATCATTACATTGAAAGATTAAGAAAAGAAATCTAGTGATCATCTTAGGTGACATCAAGACAACCTACAAAATTTCAGATTTATTCTAGATTTAAATGAAAAGGAAACAACTCTTAGAAAATAGCTATAAAATAAAAAACAGCTATAAAATAAAACTTTTTAAATGAAATAGAATATATAATAGAATATAAAATTAATATCTAAATAAGGATATTTGGACTGAAATTAGGAATAAAACAAGAATACCTTCTCTAAATATCAGTATTCTACACCACGTGGAACATCTAGCTAATGCATCCTGGTGGGGAAAGTACTTAGTATGTTGATTAAAATAATAATTTAGAAATATGTTTCTGTTTAAGAGTTCTTGGGAAAGTCCAATAACCATTAATTGAATAGAAATCTTTAGTTAAAATTCCATATTAGCTAGGGAAAAAAGAACCAAATAGCTACTTGGCTAAACAAGAAAATTTCTTGAAGGAAAAAGACAAAACAATAATGAAAAATCAAAAATAAGCACAGACACAGACGGATCAAAATGTAGATATTTAAAGATTATATTATTATATTAAATTCAAAAAATATATAAATAATTAAACACTAACCAAAAATCTTGCAAATTAAGAACCACAGTCCTAGCTAACCTTTAGGTCAAACAGAAAATTAAAGGGAAATAGCAAACCACTTAGAAAACAATGAAGAAACACTTTATTCTAAAAATCTATAATACACATTGAAATGCTTTAAAAAATCTATAGATTAAGTGTTTAGTTATCAAAGATGAAAAATAAGGAAAGAATAATAGAAAGAAACCAGAAAATAGAAAGGGAACTATAAAATATATGAAAAGAAAGAAAGTGGAAATTTATTAATTTAAAAGACAATGTTAATGAAATAGAAAACCATAGCAACCAAGATAGTAGAAGGATAAATTAATCCAGAAGCTGTTTCTTTCGAAAGAACACTAAAAAAAGTGTGATTAAGGAAAATATACATGATAAAAATGAGAGTAGAATCACAGGAGAGAACTTATAAAAAGAGAACTTATAAAAAAGAGACCTTATAAAAAGTATGAGGAAATATGACATGTAATACTATGGCAAATACTTTGAAAATGGAGAGTGAAAAAATTAAGTATAAATTACCTAAATTGGTCCAATAAAAAAGTAGAAACTCTGAATAGACCAGTTACCCCAGAAGAAATTGCAAAGCTACTTAAAGATATATTAAGAAACATACAAAGCAAGATAGTTTCACAGCTGAACTCTATCTAACTTTTAAAGATCAGATAAATAAATCCGGTATTATGTAAAGTATTCTTGGCCAGAAATAAAGAAATCTTCCCAATTACATTTATGTAGTTTGCATACCTTTAATACCAAAATCTGACCAAAAAATTATCAAAAAGAACAATTATAGTCTGATTTAACTTATGAAAGTCAATGTAAAAAGTCTAAATAGAATTTTTTAGAATCCATCAATGTATCAAAAGAATATTTTGATATTTTTATTCAAAAACTTTTTGTAAGAAGGCGAAACTGGTTCAGCAGCTTTACAATTATCAACACAATCCATTGGATCAGTAAATTAAAGGAGTAAAATGATTTGATCAAATCAATGGATGCTAGAAAGGCAATTGATAAAATATAGTGGTAACTTTATCCCTAATAAAATTTTTAAGTAAAATGGATATAGAAGTAAATAACTTAATAACTACATTAACTTACTTGTTTACTAAATGATTATTTACTAAATTAATAAAGACCATTTAATAAAAATCAATAGCAAATATATTCTATAAGAGGAATAAATTAAATAATGTCAGTTAAATTAGAAATTAGACAGTGATGCCTGCCATTGCTATTATTATTAATTATTGTCCTTAAAGTTTTAGCAGATGCAATACAAGTATTATGGGTTGAATTGTGTTTCCACTGAAAAAATGCTGAAGCCCTAACCTGAAGTTCCTGTGAATCCCATCTTATTTGGAAATAGGATCTTGCAGATGATCAAGTTGAAATGAGGTTGTTAGAACTGGGCCCTAATCCACTACTACCAATGTCCTTATAAGAAGGAGAAATTTGAAAAAAATAAAAAAAAAAATAAAAAAAAAAAGGAGAAATTTGGACACACGCATGCACTCAGGACAGATTTTCTTTTTTTGGGGGTGTCTCCAAAATCACTGCAGATGGTGACTGCAGCCATGAAATTCAAAAATACTTGCTCCTTTGGAAAAAAGCTATTACAAACCTAGACAGTGCAGAGACATCACTTTGCCAACAAAAGTCCATGTAGTCAAAGCTATGGTTTTTCCAGTAGTCATGTACGGATATGAGAGTTGGATCATAAAGAAGGCTGAGCACTGAAGAATTGATGCTTTCGAACTGTAGTGCTGGGGAAGACTCGTGAGAGTCCCTTGGACTTCAAAGAGATCAAACCAGTCAGTCCTAAGGAAAATCAACCCTGAATATTCATTGGAAGGACTGATGCTGAAGCTGAAGCTCCAATACTTTGGCCACCTGATGCAAAGAGCCAACTCATTGGAAAAGTCTCTGATGCTGGGAAAGATTGAGGGCAGGAGAAGAAGGGGGAGACAAAGGATGAAATGGTTAGAGGGCATCACCAACTGAACGGATATGAATTTGAGCAAACTACAGGAGATAGTAGGGGAGAGAGGAGCCTGATGTGCTACAGTCCATGGGGTCACAAAGAGCCAGACACAATTTAGTGACTGAACAACATGCACTCAGGAAGAATGCCATAGAACAGAAAGGCAGAGATTGGGGTGATGCTTCTACAAGCAAAGGAACACCCAGGATTGCCAGCCAGTCACCAGAAGCTTGGGGAGAGGCACGAAAACAATTCTGCCTCCCAACTCGTAAGGACCCAGCCCTGAATCCACCTTGATTTCAGAACTGTGAGACAATGCATTCTGTTTTTAAGCCACTCTATAATCCTTTGCTCTGGCAACCCTAGCAATGTAATACAACAGGAAAATTAAATAACAGATATCAGCATTGGAAAAGAAGAGACAACTACCTGTTTTTAATAATGTTACAACCTTATACCCAGAAAACCCAAAGAAGATCTTTTTTTTTAAGTTACTAGAATTAATAAGGTAATAATATGTAAGGTGTCCTCATACAAGATGAAGGCACAACATGCAGTAGCTTTCCTCTCTTCTCAGTGTGAGCATTGTGCTGGTTTCCCTCCGTTTGCCCTCCGATCCACTGCCCTAGACTCTTGCCTGGCTCTGCTCACGTGCGTGGACTTCCTTGTCCTCTGGATTCCAGCTGGGTTCAGCCAATGGGAACCACTGGTAGGAGGTCAGAGGACAGCAGGAGGGAGAGATAGGGTATCTTTCTTTCTGCCATCTATGGATGGGCGATGGCTGCTCCTCTACCAAAGGCTCCTTTCCAGCTATCCTGTCCTGAAGCTGTAGCTTTCCCTCCAAGTTTTGTAAGCAGCTCCCTTGCAACCCTCCTGCCTGCTTTGGCTCACCCTGGCGTGCTTCTCCACTCACTCATTGACTTACCTTACTTATACCCATACCTTTATATATACTTTCTTTTCTCTATTCTAAACATTTTTATTGGGATATAATTTCTCTACAATGTTGTGTTAGTTTCTCCTATACAGTGAAGTGAATCAGCCATATGCATACATATATCCCCTTCCTCTTGGGCCTCCTTCCCACATCTCCCCCTGCTCCCCAACCCATCCATCTAGGTCATCACAGAGTAAGGAGCTGAGCGTCCTTTGCTTTATAGCAAGTTCTCACTAGCTAGCTATTTTACAGGGCTTCCCAGGTGGCACTAGTGGTAAAGAACCCACCTGCAATGCAGGAGACGTCAGAGACGGACATCAGTGTATACACTGTGTATACACATCAGTGTATACATATCAGTCCTGATCTCCCAGTTCGTCCCACCCTTCCTTTCTCCCGCTGTGTCCACATGTCTGCTCCCTATGTCTGAGTCTCTATTCCTGCCTTGAAAATAGATTCACCTGTACCATTTGTCTAGATTCCTCATACTTGCATTAATATACGACATTAGTACTTTCTTGTCCAATATTTTCAGTACCCCACTCCATATACCATGTGCTTCTGGCCAGATCACTGCCACAAGCACCTAGAAGTGGAAACTGGAAAATATATATTTTGTTCACAATGGTAACAAAATCCACAAATAGTATTTCACAAAAAATGTGCAGTCTTGAAAAGGAGAAAACCAAAGGCACATATTGGATGATACAAGACAAGAGTTGAACAAATATTCTTTTTGGATTAGAAGACTTACTGCCATAAAAAGTCAGTTCTCCTAAATTAATATATGAAAGTAATCTAATTGCAATTAAAATCTCAATGACTTGTTTCCAAATTGGATGGAATGATATTAAAGCTTAAATGGAAGAGTAAGTGCCCGCAGAATAGCTAAGAAAGTTACGGAAAAGAACAGTGAGTACACTTCCTCACAAAATAATGGGTTGTGATCTAAGCTCTGCAATCAAGTCAGTGTGACTTCCGGAAGAGACAAAGAGATCAGTGGAACCAAAGAGAGAAGCAAAAATTAGATCTCAGCAAGTACAAAAATATAATAGGCCACAAGGTTTCATTTCAGTGGAAAAAAGATGGATTATTTAATAAATAGTGTCAGTATAATGGATGTCTGAAGGAAGATATCATTTGATCCTTATTTACATCACATTAAAAAATGTAATCTAGATGGACTGAAGATTTGAAAATAAAACAAAAATAAACTAAAAATTTCAAGAAAATGTAGAATTTGTATGCATACCATCTAGGGACTGAAAAGGCCTTCTTAATCACCACTGGAAACCTAAAAGTCATAGATTTTAAATTTATACACATACACACACATATATATAGTTTTTAAATTCTAGGAAGAAACTGGGCACAGTACACAGCAGTGCGTGTGTGTGTGCACGTGTGTGTGTGCGCGCGATCAGTCGTGTCTAAGTCTTTGCAACCCCATAAACTGTAACTCACCAGGCTCCTCTGTCCATAGGATTATTTCAGCAAGAATACTGGAGTGGGTTGCCATTTCCTCCTTCAGAGGACCTTCCCTACCCAGGGATTGAACTGGCGTCTCCTGCATCTCCTGCATCGGTGGGCAGATTCTTTACCACTGAGCCACCTGGGAAGCCCAACAGACAAATGGTAATTTTGTAACGTGTTTGTAATGTATTTAGGTGTCATTTTGCCCTTAGAGACTCCGGAGGAAAATTGGGGCGGATAGGGGTCTTTCTTCCTGTTCCAATGAGTGTATTCTCGGCCTGCTCCTGCTGTATGCAGCAGCCATGACACCCAGCAGTGACACCCGCTGTGAGTTTCAGCGGCACTACGTCTGCAGGGGGCATCCAGGAGTTCCGAGCTGTCTCTAGTGATGGAGATCCATGCCAGTCTCACAGGTCCCATGCTGTTCCTCCAGGGAAAGAGGAACAAGGACCAGCCTCAGAGTCTTCACTGATGTCCACTCTTCCTGTGACCTGGATGAACACTTTCTCCACATCTCTGCTTAAGTGCCAGCTCTGCGATGTCCTCCCTGAGCACCCTGTCTAAAATAGCGCTATCTCCTCCACTGCCTCTGGCACTACTGTGCCCTTCTCTTCCCCTCTCCTCTGACTCCCATGCATTTACACATTGGTTGTCCATCTGTCCCTCTAGAATGGAAGCTCTGTGAGCCGAGGGATTTGACCTGCTTTGTTCAGAACTGTATACAGCTGCCAACAACAGTGCCTGGTAGATAGCAGGTGTTCAGTACGTGTTTGTTGAATGAGTGAGTGAATCACTTGACAGCCAGTGGGCTGGAGAAATTTTAAATAACTCAAAATTGGGGCTTCCCTGGTGGCTCGGTGGTAAGCAGTCTGCCTGCCAGTGCAGGAGACACAGGTTCAAGCCCTGATCTGGGAAGATGCCACATACTTCGGAGCAGCTAAGCCCGTGTGCCCCAACTACTGAGCCTGTGCCTACAACAAGAGAAGCCACCGAGATGAGAAGCCCGTGCACCCCGACTAGTGAGTAGTCCCTGTTCTCTGCAGTAAGAGAACAGTCCATGCAGCAATGAAAACCCAGAACAGCCAAAACTAAAATAACTAAATAACTCAAATTTTATTGTTAATATTTCTAGGGATGAGTGCTGAAGGATATGCCCACATTATAAATTGTTGCAACCCTTTTTTAAGATGCTATCTGGAAATGTTTATCCCATTTGTGGGAGTCTAATCCACAGAAATAAAAGTAGAAGGACATAAGGACATACATAAGAGGATATTTATTTATGCATTATTTAGCAAAAAAATAAAAGGGGGAAATTAAACCCTGTCAGGAGGAGAATGGTTGAATAAATCATGGCACAACCACATTATGAAATATTATGTGGCAATTTATTATAAAATGGACTAAGGTTATACAAGTTGTTTTGGAGGGATTTGTGTGAGAGTCTGTTGAATTCAAAAGGCAAGGCTCAAAAGTATATGTATTCAGACTTAAAGAATCAACTTTGTTGCCAGGGGGAAGAATGGGAAAAAGGAATAGTTAGGGAGTTTGGAATGGACATGTACACACTGCTGTATTTAAAATGAATAACCAGCAAGATCCTACTGTGTAGCATGTGGAACTCTGCTCAGTGTTCCTTGGCAGCCTGGATGGGAGGGGAGTTTGGGGGAGGATGGACACATGTATCTGTATGGCTGAGTCCCTTTGCTGTCCACCTAAAACTATCACAGCATTGTTAATCGGCTATACTCCAATACAAAATAAAAGGTTTTAAAAAAAGAAATATTTGTATAATATATCCTTTGTAAGTATATTTTAAACCTTTAAATCTTTGAAATTATTTTTATTAAAAACTATGCTAATAACATAAAATGACTACATGCAATGTACTGAGAAATAATGCAAACATACCAAAGAAACAAAATTGTTTCACTTGAGAAAGATGTTACTTCATTAATTATTCATACAGATACAACGCTTACTTTTCTTATTGAGTAACAAAATGATTATATACCACAATAGAAGTGTGGAAAAATTCTGAGAGGGTGGTCTCCCAAAGATTTTCTTGAAGGGATAACTTGCTCTAATGTAGTTTTAAGAGAAATGATAGTTTAGATCAATAAGAAGGTGGCAAATGGCTAACTAATTTGCTTGCTAAAAAGTTTTTACTTATGTGGGAATATCAGATTCATAGGAGCATGCACATAATTCCATAAATGAGGGTTATACAAAGTTCCATAAATCAAGATGATAAGCTCATTCATAATGGTAATTATGGATTAAATAATTAAATAATTTGCATCATTAGTATATCATTTTTCAAAAAAGATCTATCAATGCATCTGAAAGTGAAAGTGTTAGTTGCTCACTCATGTCTGACTCTTTGTGACCCCATGGACTGTAGCCCGCCAGGCTCCTCTGTCTGGAATTCTCCAGGCAAGAATACTGGAGTGGTTAGCCAATTCATTCTCCAAGGCATCTTCCTAACCCAGGGATTGAACCCAGGTCTTCTGCATTGCAGGCAGATTCTTTACCACCTGAGTCACCAGGGAAGAGCCCCATTAATGCATCTACTGAAGAATTACATTTGATGTAATATGTTGCATGCTCTCAGACATAATCTAACTTGAAAATCTGCAGTGTAGCAATTCCTAATAAACCAAGAGACATAGGATAAACAAAGAAAATTGTTACCTATTTGTAGTTGTAAGGAAAGAAATTGAATTGTTTGTACAGTCAAACTCATCCTAATGTTTCCAAACTCCATCTCCTCATCAACATGTGTATTTGAGAATAGAGAATTGTGCAAATCCTGATAAGGGATACCATGACCTGTTTCACAAGGGGAGTCAATATTCACTGAAGACAGAAGTAATTAACTAACTGCTTTTAAAAATCTCAAACTTACAGACAAATTACAAGTATGGTACAGATAACTTTTTTTATGAACCATTTCAGAGAAAGTCACCTGCATGATGCTCCAAATATTTAGTATGCATTGTGTATTCCTACAAACAAAGATGTTCTCCAGCATAAATACATTTCAACTAAAAAATCAGGAAGTTAACATTGATATAATACTATTATCTGACCCTCAGACAGTATTCAAGGCTTCCAAAGTTTCCCAACAATGTTTTTATAGAAAAAGGATCCAGTTTAGAATCACAGGTTGAGCTTCGTTGTCACCCATCACTTCATGGCAAATAGATGGGGAAACAGTGACAGACTTTATTTTGGGAGGCTCCAAAATCACTGCAGATGGTAAAATTAAAAGACGCTTACTCCTTGGAAGAAAAGTTACGACCAACCTAGAGAGCATATTAAAAAGCAGAGACATTACTTTGCCAACAAAAGTCAGCCTAGTCAAAGCTATGGTTTTTTCAGTAGTCACATATGGATGTGAGAGTTGGACTATAAAGAAAGCTGAGCACCGAAGCATCAATTCTTTTGAACTGTGGTGTTGGAGAAGACTCTTGAGAGTCCCATGGACTGCAAGGAGATCCAACCAGTCCATCCTAAAGGAGATCAGTCCTGAATATTCATTGGAAGGACTGATGCTGAAGCTGAAACTCCCAATATTTTGGCCACCTGATGTGAAGAACTGACTCATTGGAAAAGACCCTGATGCTGGGAAAGACTGAAGGTGGGAGGAGAAGGGGACGACAGAGGATGAGATGGTTGGATGGCATCACCAACTCAACGGACATGAGTTTGAGTAAACTCTGGGAGTTGGTGATGGCCAGGGAGGCGTGCTGCAGTCCATGGGCCTGCAAAGAGTCGGACATGACTGAGCGACTAAACTGAGCTGAACTGAACTAACTCTTTAAAGATTACAGACCAGTTATTTTGTGGAATTTCCCTCCATTTGGGTTTCCTATTTCCTCATGATTAGATTCACAGTGCATATCTGTGACAGGAATACCACAGGCATGATGCTATGTTCTTCTCTTGGATCCTACCAGGTGGCAGGCAGTCTCAATTTGTCCCATTACTGATGCTTAGTTTGACCCTTTGATTAAAGTGGAGTCTGCCAGGCTTCTCCTCTGTAGAAGTTCTCTTTTTCTACTTGTAATTAATAAGTATTTTGTGGGGAGGTATTTTGAGACTATGTAGACATCCAATTCATCATCAAAATTTTAATTTACTCATTCATTTATTTATATCACTGTGAACTCACTTTCCTATTCTATTAAATGGGTTATAATTCATTGCTAAAATTATTTAGTTTTATCCCCAAATTATACCAGATTTGACCAATGAGAGCTCCTTCAGTCTGGTTCTTGTCCTTTTGACTTGTCCTCATCATTCTTTAAGCATTTTCTTACTTCTGGGCACAGAAGGAAACTCCAAGCTCGTTTTGTTATTTGTCTGTATCAGCCATGGAATCAGTCATTTCTCCAAGGTGCCTCAGTTTCTTTTAGTAAAAAAATGGTACTTAGAAACCAATACCTGAGTGCTAGGTGTGCTCAATGCTATTGAGATGTCCCTGCTTCTGAGTCCTTCTGCTGGACAGAATTAGGAAATATGTCATATACATATACATATTTACACTGTTTTTTCTATATACATCTGCTGCTGCTGCTGCTGCTAAGTTGCTTCAGTCGTGTCTGACTCTGTGCGACCCCATAGACGGCAGCCCACCAGGCTCCCCCATCCCTGGGATTCTCCAAGCAAGAACACTGGAGTGGGTTGCCATTTCCTTCTCCACTATATACATCTATATTTATTGAAAACCATGTGTTCACATCAACACATGAAGATTTTAATTTTCTTCTTTCCCATAATCATAACTCCCTTCTCAGACAATGAGAAACCTAGTTCCTATTATTCTTAGTATTTAGTTCATCAGAATCTGAAGTGAATGCCGTCTTCACTCACACACTCTGACACTCTTCATCAGCCCATCTCCACCCCCTCCTCTCCATGAAGATGCCGCCTTTTCCCCATCCCGACATCGGTACTGAGCAGTTAACATTCCTGAAAGTACAGACGCCCTCCTCATGCCAGTCAGGTGCAAATGCAAGCCCCTGCTCTGGGACACTGTAGCTCCCCCTGCCACCCACAGAGTCCTTTTTGCTCAAACCCACTGACCAGTTTCTTTGCACTGCACTTTTATCAACTTTGTTACCTGTTTACACAACCTTAGTAAGACGCTGTAACCTAAGTAAACATTCTGGGGACTGCATTGTCCCAGAAGGGTAAGGGAGTAATGGAGCCTTCTCATATGGCCTGGGGGAGACAGTCCACTCCCCTGCTCCACCTGGCCTACCAGAATGACAGCTGTCACCCTGCTATGGGTGTAACATAAATGTGAGCAGGCAGCTGCTCCTGTGCCCTGGGAAGCCTGCACAAAAGGCCTTTGCAACCTTCACAGCCCTCACCATCACAAATGCTGCCTTGCCCCAATCCACTCTTTCGTAAGTTGGGCTGAAGACAGAAATTCCAGCATGTACCTGCCACACTTGCCATGAAGTGGAATAGCACCTTCTGCCTACTGCCACCTCCCACCGTAGGGGTTTGAACCTTCCCGCTGTCTCACTGTGCACCATTGAGAGACTAGTGAACTGAGAAGAACAAGGCTTTTCTTGACTATAGATCTAGTATTTTAAATAAGACTAAAAACATCATTGTCTTTTGCCATTAAATGACTGAAGGTGAAACTTAGTGAACTTCCAATGTATCAAGGAGCATAATTATTAGATAATTTAATTGCTCAATCATCCTGTCTAAATTAGAAACTGTTAAAAGCAGAGTCTGTGCTCATAAACATTTAATATTTTGTACTAATTTTTATTTTAATGCCTTCAATAAAAATGATTTAACAGTGTTGTCTTACATTTGAAAGGTTTGGAAATGCCTGTGATGGACTGTTACATTTTTGGCTCTCTGACACTTACTCAGAAGACGGCATGACTCAGCTTTCTTTTGCTTAACATTTCAATGGTAACGATATGGTGAGGAGGAGAATGTGACACACTCTGGGAACTGAGATAACCGTGAGAACATTCCAGTCACAAGTCGAGATTTGTTCTTACGGAACCCGAGGTGTAAGTTTGTCACAGCATTCGCAGCTTTCTGATTCTCAGGAATCATCTTTTGTTTTGAAAACAGTCACACACGCTCCCTCTACAGAGGCTTCCAGGGCAGGGCTCTTGTCTTCCCGTTGTTTGTGAGAATCTCTCAGACATAAGGAACATTCCAGCAATGCGAAGCCAGGGCTCCGGGACATCCAGGCATGGTTTAGAACCCAGCCAAATGAGGCACTGATACTAGAGGGCACCCCCTTTTTTGTTTTAGAGATCTTTTTTTAAAGCTCCTCAAATCCAGGTCATTTTTTGTTTTATTTTTGTCTATCTGTGTCAGCTTTCAATTTTTTTTAACCTAGCTGTGGTGGGGGATTCAAGTGCCTGGAGCACACCCACGAGCATGGCTGAGGCGTCTCCCAATTCCCTCAGGAACTGACCCGACTGGAGGACGTGAAAGACAAGGATGCGCCAAGCTTCCTCAGATTGGAATGCCCGCCCTCAGCCTCTGCAGATCTCAGCCCAGGGCTTCTTCGAGGATTCCTCAGGTGCAGGCTCCTCCTGGGAGCCATGTTGGATCACCACAGTGGAAGCAAACCTGACCTCTTTCAAAGAGTCACTGTTTTCTGGTACCTTCCTAATGGCTCACCACTTTGACCAAATCGTGAATCCTGACCTTTGTGCCATCTTCCGATTTCCCTGGGTAGGTAACACTAAGTTATTCGAAGGCAGGCACTCAATGGGATTCAACCTTGAGTTTCTCACCATGCCTCAGTAGCACAAAAAGAGGTATTGAATGAATAAAGGAAAGGAGAGAATCAGACAGAATGAAGTTTCAGAGGGTAAAGCCTGTATGCGATACGCAGGTATCACAGAGACTACAGCTTTAACAGTTAGTTACAGTTGTCTTTTTTTTTTTTTAATTTTTAATGTTGATTTATAATGTAGTGTTTTTAGATTTTTGGCTGCACCCTGCGTCACGTGGGGTCTTAGTTCCCTGACCATGGATCAAAACCCACACCCCCTGCATTGGAAGGCCAAGTCTCAACCCACTGGACTCCAGAGAAGTCCCAGGTAGAGTTGTCTCAAGAATGAGGAAGCCGAGCTAATGGAGAGGATAAGGTCTAACCAGGCAGACAGACCTTGTGCTCAAATTCCCCTGTGGCCTTGGCTCCAATACACTTAGGTTCTTCTGAAGTTCTGTAGCTTGGAGACGCCTGTGAAGAATCAGAGACGTCATGGTCTCGGCTTCACTGTCAGGAACAGCTCAGGACTGGGATGTGAGATGTTGAGGTGAAAACTCAAAGCTTTCAAGAAAAAAGAAAGCCGTGTTTGTTTACTGAAGACAGAGACAGATGAGAACACAGAGCAATGAGGACACACCAGGCTGTCGGCCACATCTCTGGATGCACTTGGCCCACGTGCTCCGCCAGCCCCACCTGGGCAGCCAGGTATCAGCCTCTACAACGTCAATAACACACGTACCGGGCAGTCACTCCATCAGTTAAGCTATGCCCACCACCCCAAAATGTGCCCTGTCACAGTCTGACTCACTGCGATCGGGGCCCTCCTTTTCTCTCCTCTCGATTGTGCAGAGTGGTTCTTTGGTCTAGGGCTGCGTTTCATAGAGCCTGGTTCTGGATGGTCTCCAGCGTCTCTCCTCCGTGCTTACAAAAGAACTGGGCTGAGAGGGCAAATTGGGACCAGAAAGTTTTTTTGGAACTTCTTTTGGCGACAAGCCTAAAAGGCCATTAAAGCTAAAAGCCATGTAATTTTTCTGCTGGGCAGAGAATGGAGTGAGGGTCTGGTTCTATTTATGAAGCAAGATTCCTGCTTTTGTAGGAAGTTTGTGGTAGAAACAACCCATTTTGTGTTTTCAGTTTAAAAATTATTTCCTCTGCTCTGCTAGTTGAATAAATAATTGTGCTCCATTATGATAGAAACAGTCGTTTTGTTCACATATGAGACTCTCTGGAAACAACAGATGATAAAGGATCAAGGCTGGGTATCAGGAAGTCTTAAACTTTTTCAAGTGTGTATCTTCGAAGAATGTTAAAGAATAAAGACATCCGGTAAAGGTCAAATTCGTGTTCTTATTTAAGGACTGTGTTCATTTGACATTTTGGTTGAGGAAAGACAGTTTCTCTGCTACTCAGAGAGGAAGTAAAAGTTGTCTAATGGCAGCTGTAGTGCGGCTGTTAAACAAAGGCCTGATATTCATTTCCTCTCTGTTCTAAATCATTGGGGGTGGATGGATGGCTTTGCCTGATGAAGGAAGACAACAGTAAAGGAAAATAAAACAGGTCACTCACTATCCACGAAGACACAAGCACAAAAATCATTTCAAATGAAACGTGCTTGACGGGCATCTTTAGTTTTAACATGCATACACAAATATGCAACCTGAAAAAATGGCTTTGGAAGATAAAGTGAAAGTTGCTCAGTCATGTCCGACTCTTTGCAGCCCCATGGACTATACAATACATGGAATTCTCTAGGCCAGAATACTGGAGTGGGTAGCCTTTCCCTTCTCCAGGGGATCTTCCCAACCCAGGGATTGAACCCAGGTCTCCCACATTGCAGGCAGATTCTTTACCAGCTGAGCCACAAGGGAAGGATAAAAAGGAAACAACATTGGCAGAATTTCCTACAGACCTCAAATTTTGTGTTGGCTTGGAGGAATAAAGTGCTTGACAAAGACAGTCTCGTGAGTTTGGACTGCTTGACATGACTGATACTATTCAGTGATGGTCAATCATTTAAACCAGTGGAAGGCCTCAGAGAGAAATGTTGTTGTCAAAAGGAACCTTGATTGGTTTCTACACCTCTGCCAGCAACTTAATCGCTGGCACAGAGGCATCTGGGTGTTCAGAAGTCCTGCCCATGGTGACTGCCATGCTGAGAAGCTGCTGCTGGGCATGAGGACAGGCCCAGGAGTCCCAGCCTCTTCTGGCCTCTAAGCACCGTCCAGCATCGCCCCACCTGCCCACCTCAGACACTGTCTTGCTGTCACCCACACCAAAGTCCTCCTGGCCTCTTGAGCAGCCACAGGAGCAAGCGCGCTGCTGCTGAGCTTAATTCATCTTCCTCTTACAGACTGTATTTAGGGCTGGCTGGCAAAGATCAATGCTTCTCCTGCGTGCTTTGGACCAGAGAGGAAATCAGCAGAGGGGTTTTCAGTTCACTGCAGCTGTAACTGTCTCTGTACAACTCTGTCTTCCCTGCCCTGACCCATGGCGGGCCCTTCATTTGGACCATGGCTGGCATCAGTGGGTTGAATTCTGTTTAAGAATCACCTGCCCACCTGCCCGTTCGTTGGCAGCTGAGATATTTCGTTACAGGGCCCTTATTGTAAAATCTTTACTGTCTGTTTATTATAAATTACTCAGTTCAGTTCAGTTCAGTCGCTCAGTCGTGTCTGACTCTTTGCGACCCCATGAATTGCAGCACGCCAGGCCTCTCTGTCCATCACCAACTCCTGGAGTCTGCCCAAACCCATGACCATCGAGTCGGTGATGCCATCCAACCATCTCATCCTCTGTCGTCCCCTTCTCCTCCCGCCCCCAATCCTACCCAGCATTAGGGTCTTTTCCAATGAGTCAACCCTTCGCATGAGGTGGCCAAAGTATTGGAGTTTCAGCTTCCACATCAGAGCTTCCAATGAACACCCAGGATTGATCTCTTTTAGGATGGATTGATTGGATCTCCTTGCAGTCCAAGGGACTCTCAAGAGTCTTCTCCAACACCACAGTTCAAAAGCATCAATTCTTCGGCGCTCAGCTTTCTTCACCGTCCAACTCTCACATCCATACATGACCACTGGAAAAACCATAGCCTTGACTAGACGGACTTTTGTTGGCAAAGTAATGTCTCTGCTTTTAAATATGCTATCTAGGTTGGCCATAACCTTCCTTCCAAGGAGTAAGCGTCTTTTAATTTCATGGCTGCAATCACCATCAGCAGTGATTTTGGAGCCCCCCAAAATAAAGTCTGACACTGTTTCCACTGTTTCCCCATCTATTTCTCATGAAGTGATGGGACCAGATGCCATGATCTTAGTTTTCTGAACGTCAACTTTTTCACTCTCCTCTTTCACCTTCATCAAGAGGCTCTTTAGTTCTTCTTCACTTTCTGCTATAAGGGTGGTGTCATCCACATATCTGAGGTTATTGATATTTCTCCCGGCAATCTTGATTCCAGCTTGTGTTTCTTCCAGCCCAGCGTTTCTCATGATGTACTCTGCATATAAGTTAAATAAGCAGGGTGACAATATACAGCTTTGAGGTACTCCTTTTCCTATTTGGAACCAGTCTGTTGTCCCATGTCCAGTTCTAACTGTTGCTTCCTGACCTGCATACAGGTTTCTCAAGAGACAGGTCAGATGGTCTGGTATTCCCATCTCTTTCAGAATTTTCCACAGTTTATTGTGATCCACACAGTCAAAGGCTTTGGCATAGTCAATAAAGCAGAAATAGATGTTTTTCTGGAACTCTCTTGCTTTTTCGATGATCCAGCGGATGTTGGCAATTTGATCTCTGGTTCCTCTGCCTTTTCTAAAACCAGCTTGAACTACTGGTACATTTTCAAGTTGCCAGAAAAATTCTCTTCTTTAAGGCTACTGGCATATCTTGAAAAAACTGTTATCTAAACATTCATTTAAATATTTACAGAAGGAGTAAAGTAGGAAATGATTGCTGCAAAAGTGATGATTTTGAATGCTTTTTTTAAAAAAAATTTTTGGTTTATCCCAACTTTTAAAAGAATATATGCTACATGTAAGCCCTCTTGTAGCTCAGACGGTAAAGAATCTGCCTGCAATGCAGGAGACCTGGGTTCGATTCCTGGGTTAGGACGATCTCCTAGAGAAGGAAATGGCAACCCACTCCAGTAAACTTGCCTGGAAAATCCCATGGATGGAGAAGCCTGACAGGTACAGTCCATGGGGTTGCAAAGAGTTGGACACGACTGAGCGACTTCACTTTCTTTATGCTGCATGTATTGTTGATACATATATAAGAGATGAAGTTTTTCCTTCATGAAAGAAAAGAAAGAACCAGAAAGAGTTCAGAAGCTATAGTAGTTATTGTTGTTGTTTGGTCGCTAAGTCATGTCTGACTTTTTTGCAACCCCATGGTGTAGCCTGCCAGACTCCTCTGTCCATGGGATTTCCCAGGCAAAAGTCCTGGAGTGGGCTGCCATTCCCTTCTCCAGGGGATCTTCTTCCCAACCCAGGGACCGACCTGTGTCGCCTGCATCTGCTGAACTGGCAGACAGGTTCTTTACCACAGAGCCACATGGGAAGCCCAAGAGTTCAGAAGGCAGGATTTTAATTAAGCAAGTACTTAAGGAATGTGAAAGCTGTTTTGTGTTGGAGGGAGAAGAAAGGAGAGGGAATGAAAATATCTCGCTCAGCTGAAGAGAGAGGAGAATTGACTCTGAGTTTTGCTTGAGATAACACCTGTGCACCTTATTGCTATGGTAAACAGCTTCCATTAGCATACAAGGACCTGGGGTTGCAATTACAAAGGAGACTTTTTTCGATGACTCAATGTCTTATTTTATTGGGATTTCTGAAAAGCACACATTTTTGTAAACTCTGAATGCTATTTTCTGACTGTTGCTGTTTAGTGCTCAGTCGTGTCCGACTCTTTGCGACCCCCTGGTCTGTCCATGGAATTCACTAGGCAAGAATACTGGAGTGGGTTGCCATTCCCTTCTCCAGGGGATCTTCACAACCCAGGGATCGAAGCTGGTCTCCTGCATTGCAGGTAGATTCTTTACTGTCTGCACTACTAGGGAAGCCTACTAACCACCAAATGTGTCAAGAGTTGATGATAAAAGAGTCTTCCACCCACACCTCTTTAAAATTCAGAGGTAAAGTTCTCATCCCTGGTGGCTCAGCTGGTAAAGAATCCGCCTGTAATGGGAGAGACCTGAGTGCCGTCTCTGGGTTGGGAAGATCCTCTGGAGTAGGGATAGGCTACCCACCCAGTATTCTGGCCTGGAGAATTCCATGGACAGAGGAGCCTGGCAGGCTACAGTTCACAGGGTCACACAGAGTTGGACACGACTGAGTGACTTTTCACTTTCAAAGTCATACTGTGAGAGTCTGTGACTCTGTTTTAAGAAAATGCTGGGGCCGGAGAGAAGTCAGGCTACCCAGGGCACATGGTTAATGATTTTGGACCGTATAGGAGTGCTTCATTATAAATAAAAGGCAGTTCTCATGTTCTAGTAAATACGTTGAAATGCTTTCTAAAATCTCTGTACCCCTAAGATTCCCAAATTTATCGTATAATTTATCGTTGTTTGTTGTTTGGGTGAGCAAAAGAAGCCTTTATTTTTTTTTTTTTTCATTTCTTTAATTCAATAAGCCAGTGCAAAAAATCCTATGCATTCTAACCTATTTGGTCTCTCACAATGCCCTTTAATTTGAAATAAAATGAAGAATTATTATAGAGATCCACCAAAAATTTTTTAATGCAAAATGAGCAAGACTGTTTTGTTTCTGCTACTGGTGCAATATTTTCTCACGGTTATGCTCTTGAAACATGAATCTGTGATAGTTTAAGAGCTGAATACATAATTTAATACTGCCCAAGGCCAGCATTAGCTAAAGCAGATGTTTGTGAAAGATGCATGTCTTTACTGGAGGTTTGAGCTGCCCTAATTCGGTCCATTTCACTCTGCCTCCCTTTCAGGGCTCACCATATCCTCTCTTCTGCAATGGCAGAGACTAATAACACATACCCCGTTAAAGGTAGCTCAGCAGAACCCACTATACACCACGATGAAGCTGCCCCAAGCACGGAAGGTGGTTGTCTTTGGGGGCTGTTGACACATCCCCGAATCCCTGAATCTCCTCACAGCAGGAAGACCCTCAGAATGTTACTGGTTCAACTTGATGCTTGGATTCTCCGCAGTGTCCCAGCCACATAGTTGAACTCTGCAGTGACGGGGACTCTCAAGGTCACACATTTGCTCTGTGACTACGTAGTTCTCACAAGGAAGCGGTTGGAGGATGATGACTAGGAGCACCAATGTAAAAATCCCAGCCCTGCCCCGTCCTCCCTGTGTGACCTTGGCTAGTTCCTTTAACCTCTCTGTTTCCTCATGACATTGACCTCATAGGGTTGTTCTGAGGATCCAACGAGACAACGGGTATAAAACCCTTAACACAGTGTCTAGCATATTGTAAGGACTAAGTGGAAGCCATTTTTAATGATTTAAATTTTAGTCAGTGTCCTTTGCACTGGATTTCCAACCTCTGATTCCGGTCTTGCCCCCAGAGCGGAGCTAGTTGCTAATCTCTGTCCCATGTGGCTGTCACCCAGATATTTGAACATGTTCATCATTTTCACCTCTTTTCCTCCACCCTTTGGACTCTTTATTACAATCACCCCTAATCACTCACATTTCTCCAAATGTCCAGTGTTCTCTCTCAGCCTGGACTTCCTCCTCTGTCACTTCCAACCCTCTTTGGCCTGATCAAAGCCAGCCCCTCCTGCAGGCCTCAACTAAGATGTCCCTTCTGCCCGAAGCCTTCCCTGGTTCTTGATGTATCTCCCAGAACCAACTGTTGCTTGTTTATCCCAAACACTACCTTCAGTTTTGCAAGAAGAGGAAGATACAGGGAAAGAATTAGGGAGGAGTGGAGGGGGGAAAAAAAACATATGGATCATGACTTGAAAAAAAGTAACCCTGCAGCAATATGGACACAGAACTAAAGTCACTAACAGAGGTTAATACTAACAATGTCATGTCTTAGGGGGCTGTGACTTTACCTCTTAGTGGCCGAAAGCGTTGGTCTCCGGGAGGCAGAGTCAGTGTCTGCTTCATTCCTCATCTCCAGGCCCTGGAACAGTGCTGCTCCCTAGATATTTCTTAAACATGTTTGTGAGCTTCATTGCTGAGAGCTTACACATCCATTTTCCAGCCTGTTCTTCTGGACAGACTCGGGGAGCCAGCAGAGCCTTTTTCTTGTCAAACCTCTTTGCAGAGGAATAAACCAGGGACTCGGGAGCAGTGGCTCAGGAGAGCCAAACTCAGTCCTAGCTCTTCAGAGCAGGACTATCCCACGACACTAAATGTCTCTCCCTGTCCTTCCCACTGAGCACAGGGAAGGCTCCATGCTTCACAAACGAGAAGTGACACTGATCAAAGAGATACCTGCACAGACCCTTCCTCTTGTGAGGGAAAACAGGATTGTATCTGTCCTCTTTATTCACAAGGATGGTAAAGACAGGAAGGCAGATCTCTGGGATCATGAAATGGGAAGAGGTCAGAGGGCACTCTGTACCCCACGCCTCACCCCACCCCCCAGCTCAGCCTAATTCTTGGCCTTGGTCTAAGTCAGTTACATTGTTATCTGAAGATCCATAGCTTGCTCCTCATATAGCACCTGCTGTTGGTTATGCCTTCTAGTGCCAGCTGTCTCCTCCTCTTAGCTAGGATGATTCCTTGGCTCTTCTAGGAAACAAGCAAAAGTGGGGCCTTTTCTGTTCTGAAGGCACCTTGCTCAGCCTTTGCAGTGAGATGGAGTTGTTTTTGTTGTTCGGTTGTTAAGTTGTGTCTGACTCTTTGCAACCCCATGGACTGCAGCACACCAGGCTTCTCTGTCCTCCACTATCTCCCGGAGTTTGCTCAAACTCATGTCCATTGAGTCGGTGATGCCATCCAGCCATCCCATCCTATCTCCCCCTTCTCCTCTCACTCTCAATCTTTCCCAGCATCAGGGTCTTTTCCAGTGAGTCGGCTGTTCACATCAGGTGGCCAGGCCTCCTTACAAAGTCCAGCCTGAATTTAGGAAAGAGTCTCCATCTTCCTTTGTCTTCTGGAAAGACATGCCCTGAGCTGATCCTGAACACAGTGCTTCTCCAAGTGTCTGGAAACAGTTGGAGAGAGTTTTGAACAAGGCCAGACAAACAACCATTTATTCCTTTTTGTTCTCCCATCTCCAGTCTCTCCCTTGGGTGTATTAAGCCCAAGCCAGGGACAACTCCGGCCAAATCTCAGGCTAGAATCCACAGCTGTGGTTTGCTGGTGCTGAGACCCAACTGAGAAGCAGTGATGAAGCTGGCCGGGAGGGATTATGGAGACAGGCATAAACAGACCACAGGCCCAGCAGGGAGACTGGACCAAGAGCCCCAACTCACTGGCTCAGAAGTCTGCTTGGAAGCTCAGGCTACCCTGGAAGCCTCCATCGTCCCAGCCACCCCTGTGGATGCACTTAGCCCAGAATCAGAGGAAGACGGGAGGGTGGGAAGGGAATCAGTCTGGTTGAAGGAGGCACCATGATGAGCTCCAAGGCTGGTGAGAAAGCGGAGCTCCCGGCAGTGCGGCCCAGACGGGTTTTGAGCCTTTATCTTGGGAATTGTAAAATCAGCATGACAGAGGTGATGGTATCTGACTCCTGAGCTAACAAAGGCAAGAAAAGAAACCATAGGACTTCAGGAAGGAAAGGGTTGTACCACCGCGAGACTTACTTTTATAGGAGCCTTTGCCAGTCTACTCTATGAAATCTGCCTGAGCTTTAACAAAAGATTCCAAATTTACTCACCCGAGTTAGACTGCAAATCAGTATACAGTGTCCTGAAGTATTGCTTTTGAGTCATTTGTCAAGATCACATATGTACCTTTTCGAGATTCTATGCAGGAGCCATTTGAACTATAGTAAACGTAGACACTTTCATTGATGGATTGATAGACAACATGTTGTAACAAAACAAGGTAAAAGATTTTTTAAATTTTATAAAAATAGTTATTCCTATTTATAGTTAAAGGGATTTGTGTTTGGTTTAACTAATTCTCCTTTTACCTCAAGAAATGACTTTGGAGTTTTGCTCACTGTAGATGAATTGGGAATGAGTCAAAATGAGCCGGTTGAGAGAATACCATGCTGGCATAAACTAAACAAAGAAGGCAAGAGACTTGATGGAATTTGAGGAAAATAAGCTCTATCTCTTGCAAAATACTGAGTTGTTAAAGGGCAACATTTGATCTGCAAGGTTTGGGGGCTTACAGAGAAGCCAGCACACGTAGTCCTGTGATCTCCAGAGTGGAGCCGAGATTACAGAGCTTGCGGTGGAAGCTGTAACATATCCCCAGCTTCCTTTTTTCTGGGAAATAATTTTACATTATGACTGTGACTAAAACGTAGTTCTGTTGCACAATATCACCCTCAGAGGCATCTTCCTCTGTGTCCAGGCTTCTGAATTACATCTCCAATATGCCTTCAGGCTTATTGCATACAATTAGGAAATCTTCTTAAGTAGCTCATTTTTCCCCCAAATATGTAATTTTGGCTGAATGATATTAAGGGGTTTAAAAAAAAAGATACCATTACATTAACTGAAATTATTACTATTTTAATTTGCCTGCGAAGCCTTTATTTCAAGTATCATTTCGTATAACTTGTAACTTGGTGGGTATCATAATCCTGA
Source organism: Giraffa tippelskirchi (assembly GCF_054371585.1). Taxonomy (NCBI): domain Eukaryota; kingdom Metazoa; phylum Chordata; class Mammalia; order Artiodactyla; family Giraffidae; genus Giraffa; species Giraffa tippelskirchi. The sequence goes on from NC_137276.1 coordinate 6,950,875, forward strand.
TAGAATTTTAGCTACTTGATAGCCTGAGACATTTGGGGGGAAATCATTCCCCGAAGAAGATCAGTTTAATGAGTACTTCTGGTGTTCACTGTGAACCGCTATTTTCCACAGTCTTAGTACATGACAAAACCAAGGACTTATGCCGCCTTTTTTAATGTAACACCTGGGGTTCTGTTCCTCCCCTCTCCTGACCCTAACAGCCATCCTCCAGGAACGCCTGGCCAATTTATGAAATTGATGGACTGCAGAAAAAGCAGAGGAGCCGAGCCAGCTTCCTGAAATAGCAAGTTTTAAGATGAATTTCTGGAACAGCCACCTCAAGGTGCAATACAATGAAACTTTCTCTTATAATTTTCAACCAGCCAAACCTTTGCCAAGACGGTATTATTTGTTGGAGAAAGTGACATCCCTGAGAATACAAAAAGCAAATCACAGAGCAATGGAAATATCTAACCACTCGCTATGTTTCCTCTTCAGCTGAAACACAGTGCAAACTGGGGACACTGTGCTCTGTGAAATGTTAATTGTAGGTAGGGCATATGGTGGTCTCACGGTGAAAGTGATGCTTGGGATTTCTCCCTTCTGCTCCAAACACAGCAACAACGAAATACCCAGCCGGCATCTCATATAGATTTTATAAATTAAATCAAATATTAAATATATATTATAAATATAAAGATATGGCTATGCTAAAAAAGTGAGCTAAACATCTTACTGGACCAGAAACAGAACTACAAAATGGGAAGTGTCATGAGCCAGAAGTCTATGGGGCTTTGAGCACCGAAGCAGGAGGGGTGATAAAGAGTTGATTCCTGTCACCTGGACAACAGCATCCTGTGTATAGACGAGGACTGATGGTGACCTTGGGATTCCCTGGTGGCTCAGTGGTAAAGAATCTGTCTGCCAATGCCAGAAATACAGGTTTGATCCCTGAGTGGGGACAATCCCCTGGAGAAGGAAATGGCAACCTGGTCCAGTATTCTTGCCTGGGAAGTCCCATGGACAAAGGAGCCTGGTGGGCTATAGTTCATGTGGTTGCAAAGAGTCGGACACAACTGAGTGACTGAGCACGTACATACATACATACATACACACACACAGTGGAGGCTTTCTGCACACAACTAAGGTCTAGGTCAGGCTTTCAACATGTGGAAGGAGCCAGAAAAAGCCCTAATTGCTGTTCGCTGACTGGGGCAGTGGTGGAAGGAGGCAGAGAGAGCAGCACTCAGGCCAAACTGTCCCCTGGTCTGATGACTGGCTCTGGGACTGGACTCCACTGTGGGAATGGACACCGAATTACTAGGTCAAGCCCCAGGGTCCTGGGGTGCTTCCTAGTGTCCACAAACAGGTAGACAGGGTAGGGGTAGTCCATAGAGAGAGGGAAGCACCCACTCAAGATGAACTTGCAAGCTAAAACGTCAAAGCTTATAACAAAAAAAGCAACACTCAGAAAAGTAGACCCCCAGTCTCAAATGTCAGATGTATTAGTTTCTTATTGCAGCTATAACAAACTAACACAATCTTAGTGGCTTAGACCAACACAAATTTATCATGTCATAATTCTGTAGTTCAGAAGACTGAACCAGAGCTCAATGTGAAGCAAAACATTATTTTTTAATTGAGAGGCTAAGATCTGAAAATAAGCATCAATTATCTAACTGAAGAATGGTCTTGTGTATTGTAACCAGGTAGCTTAGTTCAGACCAATTATCTTGAATAAGACACAGAGCATCCCTGCCACTAGGGCCATTGTGGTGGTACAGCTGGTCCTGCACCACCAAGTGGGGAGGGGGTATCATGGAAAGGACGTTGAAACTATGTGTGCCTTATGTACACTGTACCTGAGCTCCTTCTGTTCTTAAACTGTTGGAAAATGGATTTCCCACCTTATCCTTAGTTGGCATTTTGATCTAACATGTATTCCATAGTTCAAATTTGGCCAAGTATTCTTAGGACAGAAATATGCAGATATTATCATCTAGAAGAAAATGCTGCTGAGTAGGGGATCAGAAGGTAAGAAAAGAATAAGTGTGTGTAAGCATAAAGAATCAAAATATAGTTGAGCACTTAATTGGACAACTGCCTTCTACCACTTCAACATTTCAATCTTCCTGGCTACTTGCACAGTATTGTTAAAAGTAGAATAAATCATCTGACATGACTAGGTTTTAGGAAAATATGTGAGAGTCATTCAGGCACAAAATCAGTTTGAAATAGATGAAATTTTCCATCTGAGTGGCTTATACCAGGACAGAATGTTTCTAAGAGTGCAGTATTTTTAATCTTGTTTTAAAATAAATACTTTAATGTATAAATCACTCAATTGTAAAGGCACTTCAATTTTATTTTCCTTTAGTTTTGAGGTTTTGAAATTGCTCTGTGCAGTTCCAAGTAAAAGCTCTCAGATAAAACTTGCATGCCGAAAACCACCATCACAAATGTGCAAGTACAACTATAAATTTATACAACACTCAAGCTGTTTGTAGTTTGCAAAATTTGCTAATAAAATGCAGAAGTAGGGTTTCCATTTACAGTCGCTGGCACTGGCACTGCGTGTATATCTTTAGTGCAGGCAAAGATGGAAAATTCCATGCGCAGAGAATCTTTTGTGGATGCGACAGTTTGCTAATATCTTAATGAGTGAATTATGATAATTATAGAAATCGTAGCTTTACATTATTTGTGAAGTGTGCGCGTGTGTGTGTATGACAGCCTTCCCAGGCAAACACAGCCTTCTGATTCAGCAACATTCAGTGAGGAACATTTCTGTGCTAATAATACAAAATGGATCTTAAACTGCTGCATATTAATCAAATTCATTAAAGTACATTCATTAATTTGTGTATATAACAGCCAAACCGGGAATGTAGAGTTTGCTGATTTTGCACAAAATGCATGTATTAATGAATACTTAAACTTCCACATGAGTAATAGCTTTAAATTTTTTTTCATAAAACAAAATTTTAAAGGGTAATACTGATAATTATTTTTAAAAACTTTTCCACTTTCACTTCATTTTGTATTATTTAGCTTTAAGTGGAAAAAATAAATATAGAAGAAAATAATTAAGAAATAAAGGGTAAGCCCAAAAGATTGTAAAGAACAAAGAATATAAGATTGGGCAACATTAATATTAAATTTCCTACCTCTCCTTCAAATCAATTAAAAAAATAGGTTCAGGGAACCTTAGACACAGTCTAAAGTCATGTACAAAACATGAATTTGAAACTGTATTAGGAAAGAGACTTTCATTTCCTGTATGGAACTAGAGGTTGGGGGTGTGGCAAAGGAAAATAACAGCCATGAGGGTGCATCTGTATACTCGCATTTCTAAAACTAATGGAACATTTTTACATATGTCAGGAGAGCTAAGACTTGTATTAACAGTCAGTGACTAGTGCTGGCTTCGGCAGCACATTCACTAAAATTGGAATGATACGAAAATTAGTATGGCCCTTTCATAAGAATGACATGCAAATTTACATTCTATATATTTTTTTAAGAGGTAACCATGTGGTATGATAGATGCATTCATTAACTTGATTATGGTGATCATTTCAAAATGTACACATATCATCATGTTGTACACTTTAAATATATATAGTTTCATTTGTCCATTACTTGTCAATTTGTCAAAGTAGAAAAAAAAAAAACCAATCAGTAACTACCTTTCTAACATTTTGCCCTTCCAGTTCAGTTCAGTTCAGTTGGTCAGTTGTGTCTGATTCTTTGCGACCCCTTCTCCTCCTGCCTTCAATCTTTCCCAGCATCAAGGTCTTTTCCGGTGAGTCAGTCCTTTGCATCAGGTGGCCAAAGTATTGGAGCTTCCGCTTCAATTTCACCCTTTACCTGAATGCTAACTGCTCTGAAGACAAGACTCATTACTTTGTTCTCTGTAGAACTAAGCACAGTGCCTGGCATGTAGAAGGCACTCAATTAATACGAAATTTAAAATGACTATTGTACAAAGCAAAATATGGTAAGAGTTATATGAGAAGTATAAACACAACATTTACAGAGGAAACACTGGTGAAGCTTCGGGTTAGCGGCTGCGTGCTGATCTGCAAGCTTCCTGAGGACAAGACCCTCCAGTTCCCTCTCCCTCTCTGGTGTTCCAAAGAACCCTACTCCTGTGTGATTCGGGGGAGGGAAAGGGAGTGTGAAATTCCTAAGTTTGATCCCAGACGTACTGAATTTTCTTATTAATTAGGAGGAATCTGCCAACTTTCTGACTGTGCGTCCTTGCTTAAGAATAGTGCGTACATCAGCATTTCTCACACTGTGTTCCCCAGCACTCGCATGCTCTATGAGGTAAAAACAGGTAGGAAAAAGGTTATTTAAATTAGTAAAATACTTACGGTTCTCTTGTGCTGAGAGCTTTACAATGTACATGAACCTATCGAGGGTTCTGAGAAGTCTTGTCCTGTACACCTCCATATTCCTTTTCTAAACCTAGTACTCCCTAAAATGATGTGAACCAGAACCAATTTTCCCATTGCATCTGTTAGTATATCATGAGACATGACTGTTGCCACAGGCCTGTGATTCCTCTGCTAAAACTTCTCTTGCATTCTGTTGGCCGTGTGTGCAGGCGTGCTCAGTCACTTCATTCGTGTCCGACTCTTTGCGACCCTATGGACAGTAGCCCACTAGGCTCCTCTGTCCATGGGATTCTCCAAGCAAGACTACTGGAGTGTGTTGCCATGCCCTCCTCCAGGGAACCTTCCCTACCCAGGGATCGAACTCACGTCTCCTGCATTGCAAGCAGATTCTTCACTGCTGAGCCACTGTGGAAGCCCCCTGCCAGCCATTGGAGCCATAAAACCATAGATCAGACCCAGGGGGACTCCTTGGTCCATGTCTTTGTCTTTAAGAACAAGATTCAATTGTTTAGCTAAGTGAGAGCTTTCCCTGTATTTAATGAGCTTCTAAACTTCACTTGTGCTCCTGTCTTATTCTAACACCATCAACGTGGGAAAATTATCTTACCTATTTCTTATAAATGTCTCATCTTGCTCTTTAAGAGACTGAGGCAAAATGGCTCCATACTCTTTTTATGTGTCTCTTCTCAAACTGGTTCAGTTGAAACCTTAGTTTTGTCTTTTCCAGATTCAAATCACTCTCTGATTTTCCTCAAAGATTTTAAGTTGTGCCTCCTTTTTGTCATTGTTCTTGAGCTGTAATTGACATATGACATTGGTTTCAGGCGTAAGACATAGTGATTCAATATTTGTATATACTGCAAAATGATCACCACAGTAAGTCTAGTTAACATCCATCACTACACAGTTACAAAATTTTGTGTAGTATGGTAAAAACTACTCTGTTAGCAACTTTCAATGTACAATATTATAAATTATTGTCACTGTGCTATGTATCACACCCCATGACTTTAATTGGAAGTTTGTATCTTTTGACCCTATTCACCCATTTTTCCTTTCCAACCTCTGGCAACCATCAATCTGTTCTTTTTAGCAATAGGTTCAGTTTCTTTTCTTAAGACTTCATATGTGAGATCATAGAGTATTTGTGTTTGACTTATTATGTATCTGACTTATATCACTTAGCACAATGCCCTGAAGTCCATACATGTTGTCAAAAATGGCAAGATTTCCTTCTTTTATTATGACTGAATAATACTCCATGATATATACACGAATATCACATTTTCTTTATCTGTTCATCCATCAGTGGACATTTAGGTTTCTTCCATATCTTGGTTACTGTAAATAATGCTGCAATGATTATGGAGGTGCATAGAACTTTTCAAGCTAGTTTTTTCATTTCCTTCAGATGAATATCCAGAAGTAGAATTCCTGGATCATATGGTAGTTCTATTTTTAATTTTCTGAGGAACCTCCATACTATTTTGCACAGTGGCTGCACCAGTTTACATCCCCGTCGACGGTGCACACGAGTTCCCTTTTGTCCACGTCCTTGCTAACACTTGTCTTTTTGATAATTGCCATTCTAACAAGTGAGAAGTAATATCTTGTGGCTTTGTTTTGCATTTCTCTGATAGCTGTAGCTCCTTCTTAATCTATTTCATGATATTTTAGATCCTCAGAAGTAAAACTGGAAAGCTCATTTGGTGAACATCTGACTGGTGTTAGATATATTTGCCGTATGCAAAATTAAGTGTTTCATCAGTGACTGGCATTAAATATTATAATTCTGATTGCTACATTAATTCCGGTTGTACTAAACCACTCTCATCTTATACCCAAGCAGTTTACTTTTCTTTCTTAATTTTCCTTTTTTCTTTGGCTCCTATTGAGTCTCTTCTCCCACAAGGTAATTTTTTATTCTATTATTATATTCTAATAGTTTCTCAAGATGCTGAGCACTAATTCTACTTCTTTAGATATACTGTCTCTCAACTAGGATGATGAAAAGCAATTGCTTCCACTAATAATTAAAACACTGAAACTTGTGAACTATTCACCTCATTCATAAATAAAAACAGATCTGGCTGATAGCATCACCCTCACGCCCCACAATCCAAGACACTTTCTCAAGTGGGAGCGAAAGAGCCAGGTTTATGGGCTGGGGATTACACACGTCTCATAACCTCTGCCGTCAGTAATCTGGGTAAACACAGGGGTGAGACCCATGTGACGACTGCTAGTCATATCTGCTAAAGAGGGACAACAAGAAACGTGCTTTACGTGAATTCTATCTCAGCCTACTTGGCATGAGACTCTGAGTGTGCTTGCTCTGGTTGTAGATGGTAGGAAATCACCCCGCAATAACACTGGAGTCGGGCTGAGATCAAGTCACTCAATAGTTATGTGGCAGTGGGAAAGTAAAGGGGTCCGATTCCTCATTTTCTCATCTGCAAAATGGAGTGACGCTGAACAACATTATGGAGATGAAATGCTAGAACATATATACAAGCCCGCTACAAACGCAGGGCGTTATATACCACAATGGTTTCCAGTGCTCCAGAACCAGAGACCCCTGTGAAAGGGCTTGGGTGCCATTGAGAGTAAAACTAAAAGGCTGCCTCTTGGCCCCCACAGACACCCGAGCAGAGTCATCTTTGTCTGTTTTGCAAATTGGGCTTCCAAGAAAGAATTCCTTTGAAAGATCTCACTGAATAAAAAGGGGGAGAAGGTTGAAAACCACAGATACAAAGTATTGATCCAAGTAATTACTATAATTACACAATGGTTATTTCATATTTGTGCGTATAATGTTTAGATTTGTACATGTAATATACACATAACCTAGAGGTTTGTACATTCTTACATGTAACGTACAAATGCTAAAAGTAGTATAGTGTATAAAACCTCTTGCTGTTCACAACATCACCATGAAAACCTATGTTTTGGTTCTCAAAAGATGGTAGCTTGGTTTTTTGTTCTTCAGAAATAAACATATCAAGTGATGCTGTTCATTAAATTGCATGGTATGAAACAGTGTCGTACATGACACATATACATGACCAACACAACCAAACATTAAGCTATACAACATGAGTTCTCTTAATTATTAGCTGTCATATTGAGATTAAATTGGGCATTAAATTAAGTTTAAAAAGAGATTAAATTGTGACATGAGGTACAGTAAAGACACAATAGGCATTGAAAATAAAAGGCAATTATTCAGAATGAAATCACAGTATTAAGGACCTGAATACTTGTCGCTTTCAAATTTAAATCTAAGTTTATTTTAGTCTAAAAATAGGGATGAAAAGTGAATTTCATCATCTTAGTCTCTTAATTTTGGAAATCAACAGTCTATCATTTACCATCCATAACTGAAGTTTTCTGACAATGTTGACTTTTAATTCTGATATCAAGACGTTCCTATCAATTTATACCACATTTTATGCTTTCATATAGTTATTTTCTCTACCTAAATTTCTTCTTAGTTGATAAGCTCTACAGACCAGCTTAATATTGAGATAATTTTTCAATCTTTTAAAATTTTAATTACTTTGATCAACTTTTCCTCTTTAACCTTTGCATATCCCCCATGGGCTAGAAAGATTTTGTCAAGCTTTAACTTTCGTAATTTGTATACTATACATTACAACTAAAGAATAGTCTTTCTTTAGCACACCATGGAGTTTACCCTAGAAATTTCAACATGCCTTCCACTTTTTCTGTCTCACTCTTCTTGTTTGACGATCCCTAATTTTAGAGAATACAGTGTTAAGAATATGATGTACACAAACTTGAAGTAATCTTGTCAGGCATGCTCTTTTATAGTTGCAGCCCACAGGCTAGTCTTCTTGCAGCTAGAGCTCATGGAGTTGTCCTTGTGAATCTTATTTTCATCAGAAATGCCTTCTCCTAAAAATAAAAAAAAACAAACAAACCAAAGCCCCCAGATTGACCTTACCCAAGGGATATAAATGATGTAAAATAATTTCTTTTAAAAATGAAATGATAAATTCACCACTTTACTTGCATGATCAGTCAATGCTGGAAATGTTGTGATAAGCTTATAACTTTAATATTTGAAGCTTGGAACTTGAAGCTTCCAAGATGAAATTCTATTTCCAGGATGGAAGTGCCATATTTTTACTCAAAACCTTCTTTCTTTTTATGCCATTCTAGGATACAGTTCTAGTCCACGGTTTGTATTTAGATGTGGCACGGATTTTGAAATTTCATTAATAAAGATAAATCCAGTTTCTGGTTGATTTCTTCACAGAAGCCTTTCTATTGCTTCACATTGTGCGCTGAACTCATCCGTAGCAGTCTGGGAGTGTGTGGTGCCTTGGACTGGTCCAGGCTTGGGAAACCTAAGTCATGCGTTCTGCACAGGAGGCTGAATGTTAAGACCTTTCACAAACTCTTGCACAAACAGGAGCCTGTTTACAAAATGACTCCCAAAGCCAGCAGTCTGTCTACCAGCGTTCGTCTGTCAGTCTTCCAAGTTCTGAGGTACCACAGCAGCTTTAGGTCTCCATGTTTCCCAGGCCACCCAGTCTGGGCAGAAAAGAGTCACAGTGACAGTCACAAACAGGTTGCTCCCATTCTGCTTCCAGGGAGTTGGGAAAACCCTTGAGCTGTTCCCCATATCCCTCCCTTCTCTTCCAGCTGCTGTGAACTGAGGTCTCCTGCTGCTCTGGGGCCCTGCTCTGCCCCAGGCTCTCTTAGTTAGAACCTCTGATTTCAAGGTGACCTGGGCTTTGTCCTACCCCAGCAAAGGGACAAGGCTCTGGGCTGGGATACAATGTAAACGACACACTCCTGCTAACCTCAAGTCCTCTTCCTCCACAATTATAGGAGCACAATCCTGTAATTGTTTTGTGCTGCGTTTACTTGTAGATGAGACAGCACCGTAGAGGTTAAGGGGTGGAGGGAGGAAAGGAAGAGATGGGCCAACCAAAGATGATGCGGATTGGCAGGCTGAGGGCACGCCCATTTGGGCAGATCAGAAGTTCATAGTTAACCCACCCTTTTAGATGGTCAGTTTTACCCAAATCAACATCTGAAAGAGATCGGCCAGCCCCAAAAGTGAGCTACGTACGTTGTGCTAAATAAAACAATTTATGAATCTCTTTAGAATTCCAGATGGATTCCAGACTACCCTTACAGGCTGGCTCCTTGAACAACTGCCCGTGTGGTCAGGCATCACTTAGCCTCAGTCTCTGCTCAATGTGAGAAGTCACTTTCTCTCCCTCCCAAGGATATCATCCCCCCAAGGCCTGGGAACCCTCCTGCAAACGTCCTGGCGGGGCCTGACTGCCAGGAATCCCCAGGGAACACTGGCACGAGTCCTCGGGGTGGCCTTATAGCTCTAAAGAATTCCTGGGTCAGGAAGGGAGACTCCACAGTCAACTCCTCATTCAAGAGGGCAGCTGTGGCATAGGTGGCTGTGGTTTCATATTCGGTCACTGGAGACCAACATGAATGGCTGCTGGACAGTAGCAGCCGGCTCGGGCCTTCTGCTCACAAGGGCCGGCAACAGCAGTGGTTGATGGCTGCCATGTGATGACTGCCAGGCAAAGCCTGCTAGGTAATGGCTGCTGTCCAGTGGCAGGGGGGCAAAGACTGCTGGGTAATGGCTCCTGCCCAGTGGCAGCTGGGTAATGGATACCGGGCAATAGCGGGTGAGCAATAGCTACTGGGTAATGAATGGATGCTGGGCTTTGCCTTGGCACCCGGCCTGCCCCAGCCCGTGTCAGCAGTAAGATGACCACGTGGGCTTTATTTCCTCATGGGGCACTATCCTTGTTAAACACTCATAGTCCACGAGGCCCCTCACTGAACGCACTAAACACTTTATAATCTGTGAAGGATGTATTGCCAATTTCTAAGAAGGTAATGGCTACCATCCCCCTTTTCACCCACCATCTCATCACTTCCTTCCCATGCGCTGCTTCACTGTGAGCTTATTGTCACTTCCTGCGCAATGGCACCCCACTCCAGTACTCTTGCCTGGAGGATCCCAGGGACGGCTGAGCCTGGTGGGCTGCCGTCTATGGGGTCGCACAGAGTCGGACACGACTGAAGCGACTTAGCAGCAGCAGCGCCACTTAAACTGAAATCCAAACAGAATCGTGGGATCATTAATTTTTTAATCTGTCCAATTAACTATGGCCTTGTTAACAAATTTTAAAATAATATAAGTAAATGGTATCCAGATAACCTCTTTGTAGACTTTATCCCGCTCCATAAACTAAATCTCAAATGAGAAAAGAAGTGTGGATGTTCTGTCAATATAGTTCATGAGAATTTTCTTTCTACCTAGTCGTGTTTTAGATGGGGAAAAGAATGAGCTCTGTTTTGGATAGTGTGTTTTATTGCTAAATACAAATATTTAGGATAACATGAACACATAAAATTTAGAAATGGCTGTCCAGAGACAAAATCATTTGTCAAAACTTGCATAGCAAGAAATAGCAAGACTAGAACAATGTCCTGAATGTTTTGTTTTTCTGCGCAGTGCCCTCATTTCCCCTCTTGATATCTGTCAGAATTTATATATAACAACTGCAAGTTCAAGCATTATTTTCTAAATCAAAAGAGTGGAAACTTTTAGAGGAAGCTCAAAGGCTGTGCCTTGATTAGCATAGACAACTAGATTAGAATCAGTGGCAGTATCTCTCTGAGCAAAATCTTCCAATTTTATTCTTGTCACTCCCTGGGGAGCAATTGCAATTGTGGGTGCATTGCGCTCTCTGGCCTCCTTTGATCTCTTTATTCAGATCTCCTGTTTACTGTACTAAAACAATTCACTCCATTCATCGGGCGGTCTTTGTTCATCAAATCAGATATTGTGCACCTTTGTTTTAGTCAAGTGCACAAGAGTGCATTTGCCCTTATTTATGAGTCCTGTGACAAAGACTAAATTTTATTTTTCCCATCTTTTGAAAGAGTTGTGCTGTGGAGATTTACTAGATTAGGTGAGTATTGATTTTTTCCCCCTGCTCTCTCATCCCTCCTTTTGGATGCAGACTCAAGTTTCCTTGCTATGATTCTTGTTACTGAAAAAGGAAAGATTATGTCTTTGGAGATGTCTGGAGAAGCTGGGCATTCCATTTTATAATGATGGGTCAAGATGTTTGAATCTGTGACAGCCCTTGTCTGTCCCATTCTGATTCTCTCTGGTATAAGAACGATGGCCTTTTCTTTCTCTTCCTTGCTGTGCTGTTATTTGTCAGTCGGTGGAAGCTAGAAGGTGGTGCTGTTTAGCATGTAAATAAACCAACACTTTTTCCAGCAAATAGCTCTGTGTAGCATTGTATGCCAGGAACTCTCATCCACACAATGACGAATTCAATTCCTGCATTGTGCTTTGCTTTCCTGTTCTTTCGCAGAGGGAAAGGTGATCACACTGTAATTATAGAAATCCTTTTTACTTTATTTTTTTCTGATTGTGCCCCTAGTTTTTTCCAGTCTCCTAGTAGATAGCACTTCCCTCTGCTAAGATAAAATTCCTAAGGCAGTTTTTTGGAATTAATTTACTTTCTGTTGTCCAGTGTTTTATAGATGATGTAAATGAAGGGTGTGGCTTACAGATCTATTTAAAGAGACGTGCTTATCCTTCATGGTTCTAGCCAGATGAGTGGGCACATGCTTTTGCATTTTTATTTAAACCCCACTGAAGTTGGTCATTATATTTTGAATGCCACAGCACGTCTATACCATTATTTAAAGGATCTTGTTCATTCATCCATATAATGATTGGCACTGGCTATAACTTGATGCAATGTTACACTATTTTAATTCTTTCTCAGGCAGTGTTATCTTTGATCACTTCCCATTCACTGGGAAAAACCCCCGTACAATTGCAATCCCACATTCTGTTTCCGTGATGATGCCAAATACTCCCTGGAATATAGCTATTCAAGACACTTTCTCCACCCTCGGGCTGCTCATTAAAGGGATGGCGGTTTCTAAGTTGAATGAATAAGGTAGAGCGCAAATTCCACTCTTCTTTCAAAGAGACTCTCTGGTTTTCAAAAAGTGTTTTCTGCTGCCTATTTCTTTGTTTAATTGGGAATGGTGCATACTGCTACATAATCATGGCCACAACTCAGTATGCAAAGTATTTCCCTGTCACATTTTCTTTTCGTGTGATTCAAGTGTATATTTCATCAAAGGATTCCAGAGAAAGTTCTGTATCTTCTCTCAAAAACAAAAAAATAACAACAACCGAAACACCCCCAAAACAAAGAAACCACCATGTGTTATGCAGAGTGCATCCAGATTATCATCTTGTCTGTGGATAGAGTAACTCTTATATTCTTTGGTTTTTCACGCTTCTTCTAACCAAACACTGATTTAATATGTTCTTTTAACCCAGGGACCTTGGTGGCAGCTCCAAAACCTCATTGAAAAACTTAGCAAGAAAGAGCCAAGTAAGACAATAACAAGCACCAGTATTTAGGAAAACTGTCTTCTTTTCAAAATCTGGTAGCCTAAAAAACAGCCAAATGATGTAATCTCCATGTTTAAAAGTATAAATTATCTTTCTTCTTTTTCAACAAATCAAATAGAGTCTAAAAGTTTCTATTTATCTCTCAGTGAAGTACGACCATGTGGAAACACTAAAACAAAGTATAGGAGGAATTTAAGATTTTAAGGCAAGTGTGGATAACTCAGCTCACACCCACGTTGGGCAGTGGTATAGAAGCAGGTAAGAACGGGCTCACCGCCATTCCTGTCATACTCAGGTTCTGAGACGGGGAAGCCTGGAGTGCTGCAGTCCATCGGGTTGCCAAGAGTTGGACACAACTGGGTGACAGAACAACAGCAAAAGTTTCTGAGACCTTCTTTCCTTAACTCAGAAATGGGCCAATACTTGAGCCCCCGAGCACTCGCTGATTCACAGGTTTGGGGGCAGCCATATGAGAAGGGGGGACCCTGAGGATATTAGCATATGTATTCAAACCCTGAAGATACTAGTGGAACTAATGACACCCAAACCAACCCTTGCTTTTATCATC